>NW_021703784.1:19676737-20052502 GCF_005190385.1 Monodon monoceros
AAAAAAAAAAAAAAAAAAAAAAAAAAAAGAATCCTTAAGGAAAAAAATAGTAAAAATAAATCAAAAGAAACTCATACTAAAAAATATCATAGTACTAACTACAGAAAACCAAAGAGAAAATCTTTGTGGGGGGGTGGTAGTTCAACTTCAAAGGAGCAAAGCTTTAGACTGACAGCTGATTTCTTAACAGAAATCAGAAGACAATGAAATGATATCTTTAAAGTGTCAAAAGAAAATAACAACCTAGATTCTTTATCCAGTGGAAACATCCTTCAAGAAAGAAGGTAAAATAAAGACATTTTTCTGACAAGCAAAAACAGAGATTTCATCACCAGCATATCTGAACTAAAGAAAATACTAAAATGTGTTCTTCAGTCAGAAAGAAAATGATTCCACATGGATGCTCAGAGAGGCTAGAAGGAATTAACAGCAAGAGAAGGTACAGATGTGGGTAAATGGGTAGTATGGGTAATTATGACTACATAAAACAACATTAATAATAATGCCTTATAAGGGTTAATATAGAGAGAGAATTAAAATATATAAGAACAGTAGCATATAAATCAGGAGTAGAGTAAATGAAGTTAAAGTGTTCCAGAGTCCTTGCATTGTCTGTAAAGAATTAAAGAACTGATTTATAATATACTGTGTTAAATCAAGGATGCATATTGTGATTTCTCAAATAACCACTAAAAGAATGTATAACTACCAAGCTAATGGTCAGAGGGTGGAGTGATGTTTGGGGGAGGGGAGGTGGAAATGAAATAATAAAATATGCTCAACTAATGTAGAGAAGGCAAGAAAGGAGAGAAAACAAGAACTAGTGAGACAAATAGGAAGCAAATAGTCAGATGGCATATTTAAACCTCAAAATATTAATGACTGGTTTAACTAAATGTGCCAATCAAAAGTCAAGAATTAGCACAATGGGGCTTCCCTGGTGGCGCAGTGGTTGAGAGTCCGCCTGCCGATGCAGGGGACATGGGTTCGTGCCCTGGTCTGGGAGGATCCCACATGCCGCGGAGCAGCTGGGCCCGTGAGCCATGGCCGCTGAGCCTGCGCGTCCGGAGCCTGTGCTCCACAATGGGAGAGGGCACAACAGTGAGAGGCCCGGGTACCGCAAAAAAAAAAAAAAAAAAAAAAAAAGAATTAGCACAATGGATTTTGTAAATGTATGTTGCTTACATGGTACATATTTAGAAAGGTTAAAAGTAAAAGGATGGGAAAGTTATAGCACGCAAACATCATGGCAAAAAGCATTACTTAGAGATAAATATTCAATAAACCGGGAAGGTAAAACAATTCTAAATTTGTATGCACACAGAGCACCAACATATGTAAATTTAAAATTAGCATAACTATGAGGAGAAACAGAAAAATCTATACTCCAAGCAAAAGATTTTAATATACATTTCATGTTATATGATAACTGATAGATAGAGATCAATAAGAATAAAGAAGATTTGAATAATATTATTTTAAAATATGACCTAATCAACATATATAAAACACTACATCCAAAATTTATTATTTTAAATGCACATAAAACATTTTTTTAAAATAATCTTTTCTGGGCCATAAAGCAAATCTCAATAAATTTCATAAACTTCAAATCATACAGTAAAATTAAGCTAGAAATCAATGGGAAAAATAACTAGAAAGATTTCCATTTGTCTGAAAGTTTAAAAATAATTTTCAAAGAAGAAATCTCAGTGAAAGTTAGAAAATACTTTAACTGAAAAGTATTAAAACATATCAAAACTTGTGGGATGCTCTGCTATACAGAAATTTATCATCCCAAAGGTATATATGTTGAGGAGGGAAAGGTAGAAAAATAACAAACTAAGGTTTTATATCCTTAGTTAGAAAAGGAACACATTCAGTACAAAGAAAGTAGAAAAGGAAATGAAAATAATAGCATAAATTGATGAAACTGAAAATAAACACACATTAAAGATCAACTAAGCCAAAAAGTTGGTCTTTTGAAAAGCCTCATTAAATTGATGAGAACCTAGCAAGCCTAAAGGAACAAAAAAGACAGCACAAATAACCATATAAGGGATAAAAACAGGGGCTATCAATTAACCCTACATACATTTTTTTAAAACACAGAATATCATGAATAACATTTGGTCAACAAATTTGAAATTTTAGATGGCATTAATAAATTTGTTAGAAAAAGACTATTTACCAAATCTGACACAATAAGAAATAGAAAATCAGAATAACCCTATACTATTAAAGAAATGTAATTTATAATTTAAGATCTACCTATAAAGAAACTTACAGGCCCAGATGACCTTACTGTTGAATTATTCCAAACATTTAAGAAATAATGCCAATCTTATACTTTTCATGCAGAGAGTAGAAAAGAGAACAATTTCCTACTCACTGTATGAGATCAGCGAAACCTTAATAACAAAACCTAACAAGGGGGCTTCCCTGAGGCGCAGTGGTTAAGAATCCGCCTGCCAATGCAGGGGACATGGGTTTGAGCCCTGGTCCAAGAGGATCCCACATGCCGCAGAGCAACTAAGCCTGTGCAACACAATTACTGAGCCTGCGCTCTAGAGCCTGCGAACCACAACTAATGAAGCCCACGCGCCACAATTACTGAAGCCCACGTTCCTGGAGCCTGTGCTCCACAACAAGAGAAGCCCCTGCAATGAGAAGCCCGCGCACTACAACAAAGAGTAGTCCCCGCTAGCTGCAACTGGAGAAAGCCCATGCGCAGCAATGAAGACCCAACACAGCCAAAAATTAAAATTAATTAATTAATTAATTAAATCTATCTTAAAAAAACTAACAAGGACATTATAAGAAAGAAAAATTACAGGCCAATCTTAATCATGAAATTGATGCCAAAAAATGCTAAATAAGATATTAGCAAAGCAAATCCAGAAATATATTAAAAATACAGTGCAACCAACTGGGATTTACTTCAGGAATAGAAGGTTAGTTTAACATTCAAAAATCAATCAATGGCTATTATAAACATTTTAAAATCAATCAGTGTATCTCACCACATTTGTAGAAGAAAGGATAAGTCATGTCATTATCTCAACAGTGCAAAAAAAAATTTGATAAAATGCAACATCCATTCATGAGAAAAATTATTAGTAAATAAGCACATCAGCGTCATGCTGTACACATCAGTGTCATAGTGCATGATACGCTCCCTTTGTCTCTGCCCTTCAGTCTACAACCAATAACATAATGTTAGCTCAAGAAAGGTTCATCTGCTCGACACATTGGAAGGCTAGAGAGTTCCACACATTTGTACATCTAAAGGTGGGTGGACTGGAGCACACTGAAGAGGCAGAACTGAGAGGAAAGCAGAGGTGGTGCTTATAATCCCGACTCCCAGCTACAGTAGCTGAGCCTGCAGCCCCAGAGAACCCAGTAAGAGCAGGGGAGGCAGCACACATGACTCCGGCCTCCTGGCTGCAGCAGCACGCACAGCCGCAGGGAATCAAGCAACAGTGGCAGCGGGGCCTGTGACCCCTCCAGCCATGGAGGTGGCCACGACCCAGGCCCCTATCCACAGCTGTGGGGCCTGGGAACCCAACAACTCCAGACACAGCAGAGGCCCCAGCCACCCTGGCTACCCCCACTACCACCCTACCCCAACAGCAGCAGTGCCTGCAACACAGGCAACCCCAACATGACAGACGTACCCATCACCCCGATGCCCGAGGCAGCAACATCAGCAGCAGCAGTGACACTGGCAGCAGCAAAGCACCAGTGACCCTGGAGGCATAAGGTATGAGAGGGAGGGCACCAGGCAACACCTCTCACAGAGGTGGTAGAGGGTGGAAAGTGCTGATTTTCAAATATAGCCACAGGCAGCTCAAGTAAGAGAAACCAAAAACTTGTGCCACCTACTTATGAACAAAAGAAAGACCTCTAATAACTAACCTGTTGAAATGCTAGCATCTATTAAAAAAAAAAAAAGCTTTACCTAAATAAGAAAGGTGTTTGCTACTTCAAACGTGCTGGCTACATCAACTCATTAAGCACCATAAAAAAAAACATGGTAACACAGTATCACAAAAAGAAAAAGACAAATCTCCAGAAATCAAACCTAAAGTCATGGAATATTGCAATCTAACCAGTAGAGAATTCAAAATAGCTGTCCTGAAGAAACTTGCTGAGTTACAAGAAAACTCAGAAAGGCAGTTCAATGAGCTCAGAAATAAAACAAATGAACAGAAGAAATACCTTACCAAAGAGATTGAAACTATGAAAAATAACCAACCAGAAATTCTGGAGCTGAAGAATTCAGTAAATGAGATGAAGAACACGTTAGAAAGCACTGGAAATAGAGCAGACCATATGGAAGAGAGAACTAACAAGCTTGAAGATAGAAAGCTAGAAATTAGACAGAAGAGGAGAGGGAACTAAGATCTAAACAAATGAAAGAATTTCTACAAGAATTATCCAACTCTATTAGGAAGGGTAACATAAGGATAATGGGTATCCCAGAAGAAGAGTGGGAGAAAGGAGCAGAGAGTTTATTTAAAGAAATAATAGCTGAGAACTTCCCAAACCTGGACAACTGGATATCCAAGTCTCTGAAGCAAAGATAACAGCTAATTATCTGAATGCAAAAAGACCTTCTCCAAGATACATTATGTTAAAACTGTCAAAAGTCAATGACAAAGAAAAAATTTTAAAGACAGCCAGGGGAAAAAAAGATAGTAACCTACAAAGGAACCCTCATTAGGTTACTGGCAGATTTCTCAGCAGAAACTCTACAGGTCAAAAGAGAATAGAATGACTTACTCAAGATATTGAAAGATAAAAACTGTCACCCAAGAATATTCTATCCAGCAAAGTTATCCTTCAGATATGAAGGAGAAACAAAGGCATTCCCAGACAAACAAAAGCTAAGAGAGTTCAGCACCACTAAACCTGCCTTTCAAGAAAGGTTGAAAGGAGCTCTTCTACCTGAAACAAAAAGGCGGAAGAACACAAAACTTTGAGTAAGGTCATAAACAGAATCAGAAAATTGCAACTCTGGACTTCTCTGGTGGCACAGTGGTTAAGAATCTGTCTGCCAAAGCAGGGGACATGGGTTCGATCCCTGGTCTGGGAAGATCCCACATGCCACGGAGCAACTAAGCCCGCAAGCCACAACTATTGAAGTCCGCGCGCCTAGAGCCCATGCTCCACAACAAGAGAAGCCACCGCAGTGAGAAGCCCGCGCACCATAACGAAGAGTAGCCCCTGCTCGCCGCAACTAGAGAAAGCCCACACGCAGCAACAAAGACCCAACGCAGCCAAAAATTAATTAATTAATTAAAATAAAACTGTAGCAGAAAACAATTTACATTACATAATCCAAGGAAAAATTCTGCCTTGAACTGGTTATCAGGAAAAAGTAAATCCCTTCAAGCTAGATGAACGGATAACACTTTTTTTAATCAAAGAATTAATATTATAGTCCATTTTACTATTCCTTCCAGGAAATGTAAGTATGTTTAGTGCCCAAGTGTAATAAGGAACTAATCACAAGTGCTTCAAAACATATTTCTCGGCTTTCTTTAACATGCTTTTTATTTATTAGGTATTATGTAAATACATACTTCAAATTATTTTGAAATATTAAATAAATAAATTACAAAGCTGTATCTTCAATGCTTTAAAACCATTCTCCCTCCTTATTTACAAAAGAGGCAAGAGAAACAGCTAATTCCAAACCCAAAGCCAGAACTTGGCTAGATCAAAAATATTTTGACAACTCATGACAAAGCAAAGAATTTTACCTGATCAAGCTCTTTCCCAGTTTTCCTAAGATTCTGTAGTTGGTAAACTTCTAGGCTTCTTCCATCATCCTGACAGCACAAATCAATTATGACACAGCCCTGGTCCTCAAAGGCATTGATTTGGTGAAAAGTAACAAAAGGTTTACTGTAGTACATCCCTGGAAGAAGCTGCAGGGGAAATCACAAACAGTGAAAAATAGATATTTTATTTTATCTCCTTTAGGGTACAGATCCACAAAGCTCAAATTAAGAAGATTTCCCCCTCTTTAAGTGACTGGCTTGGTAGGTATAAAAACCAGAATTTGGAATGTGGAAGCAAATATGCTTTGATTTAAAATCATCTCATCTCATATTTATCAATGAACTGGGGCTATTTGATATAGACCAATCAACTGTTTCAACTAACTTTAAAGTTCTCACGAAATATGGACCAATATTTTAAAGGATAAATAAATCTTAGGCTCTTAACTAGGTGGTTAAATAGAAAATACTTCTATTAAGAATTTATGATCGGGCTTCCCTGGTGGCGCAGTGGTTGAGAGTCTGCCTGCCGATGCAGGGGACACGGGTTCGCGCCCTGGTCTGGGAAGATCCCACATGCCGCGGAGCAGCTAGGCCCATGAGCCATGGCCGCTGGGCCTGCACGTCCGGAGCCTGTGCTCCGCAACGGGAGAGGCCACAACAGTGAGAGGCCCGCGTACCGCAAAAAAAAAAAAAAAAGAATTTATGATAAATTAAGTGACTAATCCTTTGAAAAATGTACTCATTACTAAAATGGGATTTTTTGGTAATGAAATTAGGGTACAGTAAATTTAGGATACTAGTTCTTTAGAGAGGTTTAAAAGTAGACAAATACAATAGTGCTATTAATCAGGAGTATATAGAAAGATATTTAACTAATATGCTTTAGACTTTGGTAGGACTATCATATTTACATATCAAGAAATCATAGAAGCAGCTAATAAAAATATCACTGCAAAAGTTACAGAAGACCTCTGCATGAACAATATCCTCTTTAGCAAATATTATATGGAAAAATCCATGCTAAAATGCTAAAAGGATTTCCTAGATGTCATTTTAATTGAATCAGATAATTTAAAGGATAAAACCATTTCCTACAATTTTCTAATATGCAAAATCCACTGTACTAATTAATAAATAACTAGCCCTACTTATGGAAGAAGGTAATATCCTTGATTAAGAGTGTCTTATGTAAGTAATGCCCAGTGAAGGCAAAAGTCAATCACATGAAAATTTGCCTTCATGTCCAATCATTTTCACAATAAATACACTCAAAATTCTCCACCTGACCAGTGTGCTTATCCACCACATGAAACCGTGTATTATACTGGGGTTCCCAGCTTATTCCATCTGAAAATGCCTTTCCCCGAATTTTAGAAGTGATGATTTTCCACAGATTCATCTTTAGAGGTTGTTCAATGAAGACAATGTAGTTCCTTGTCATTCCTAAAAGGTTCAAGCAAACAATAAAATGTTATTTGGCAAACTAGAGTTGTCTGAAATGTGACAGTTTGGGGACTTGTCTGAAGGCTTGGACACATTACTGCTGACCTAAACAAATACCAGTCAGAAATAATTCTTCATCATTTCCCAGCTTTGCTATATTTATTTTCTGTTCCTACATAAAAACAGGAACTGCTTAGAATAGCTGGGGTTGAATGCCCTCAACTTGCTTTTTGTCTTTTTCTTTCTTTCTTTCTTTTCAAATTGTTTTGGTTTAGGAACAAAGAAGCATTATATTAAAGTGTCATTTATGATCTGGACCTGTATTCCTTAATCCTTTTGCTATTTATACTGGAGGTAACAATCCAGGAGCAGATTGGCTATAAAGGTTTAGTATGCAGAAGATAAATATTCTGAGAAAAAGCTGAAGCAATCTACATGGAATATGAATTGCCTCCCCCAAAATATAATCAAAGTCTTTCCTGTACGATTATTATTTGTGGTCTTTAAAGTTACCTAAAATATTGAATTCTGTCAATTTTTTATGGTCATGTTGTTTTAATTAAGACTTTATATTTTGGAGCAGTTTTAGGCTCACAACAAAATTGAGGGGAAGGTACAGAGATTCCCCATATACCACCTGTCCCTAAACACGCACAGCCTCCACATTATCAATTTCCTCCACCAGAGTGGTCCATTTGTTACAACTGATGAACCTACACTGACACATCACGATCACCCAAAGTCCATAGTCTCTGTTGTGGAAACATACATAAATGTAATTTTTTCCTTTGTATTTAGATATTCAATGACATACAACATAATACAAAACAAACCAGAGACTGATTTCTATGACTAGGGGTTACTCATTGTGTAATGCTGGAGCAGGGGGCTGAAGGGAGAGGCTGTTCTCCATAGAGAACTGAAGTGGAGTTAGCGCTGGGTGACTAAATCTCAGCCTGACTCAATGCGCTGGGAAGGGACCAATGATTTCTTAAACTGACAACTATTTCCTAGAGCAGTCAATTAATTAAAAACTTTAAAATTAATTGGTGTTTCCAATTAATTTTTTAGTAATTGTTTGTATTAAAATATCTTTTCAATCAGTCAGTTGGCTAGGGTAAGAAGTACGTGACTAAACAGAATGAACTTAATTGGCATTAAAATGCAACCTTCGTCTCTTATCACCATACTCTAATAAACTGTATTAACACAGTACTTGCTAAAATTAGTCCCTCTGCAACAGTAACATTAAGGCAGCCCCCAATAAAATTTGCCTTATTTTTGGGCTCACCAAAGCTGTGGTAGTAAGAAGGTTTCATCCTCTCTGCAGAAGCAATAGAACATATCACCTGGGCTCCATGGATTGTCTCCCCAAGGTCTACTTTCTCTGGAGGAACCCGAATAACATTATAGCAAGAACCTGGAAAATGGAAAGTCCTGTCTTAACTGTTTTACATTCATTTTAAGAAAAAAGATAAGCCTTGCACTTGTGAACTAGGCAAAAGCAGTTAAGAGATTTATACAATATGCATGACACCCATATTTCTTTTTTTTAAACATCTTTATTGGAGTATAATTGCTGTACAATGGTGTGTTAGTTTCTGCTTTATAACAAAGTGAATCAGTTATACATATACATATGTTCCCACATCTCTTCCCTCTTGCATCTCCCTCCCTCCCACCCTCCCTATCCCACCCCTCTAGGTGGTCACAAAGCCCCGAGCTGATCTCCCTGTGCTATGCAGCTGCTTCCCACTAGCTATCTATTTTACGTTTGGTAGTGTATATGTCCATACCACTCTCTCACTTTGTCACAGCTCACCCTTCCCCCTCCCCACATCCTCAAGTCCATTCTCTAGTAGGTCTGCGTCTTTATTCCCACCTTACCCCTAGGTTCTTCATGACCTTTTTTTTTTCTTAGATTCCATATATATATGTTAGCATACGGTATTTGTCTTTCTCTTTCTGACTTACTTCACTCTGTATGACAGACTCTAGGTCTATCCACCTCACTACAAATAACTCAATTTCGTTTCTTTTTATGGCTGAGTAATATTCCATTGTATATATGGGCCACATCTTCTTTATCCATTCATCTGTTGATGGACACTTAGGTTGCTTCCAGGTCCTGGCTATTGTAAATAGAGCTGCAATGAACATTTTGGTACATGACTCTTTTTGAATTATGGTTTTCTCAGGGTATATGCCCAGTAGTGGGATTGCTGGGTTATATGGTAGTTCTATTTGTAGTTTTTCAAGGAACCTCCATACTGTTCTCCATAGTAGCTGTATCAGTTTACATTCCCACCAACAGTGCAAGAGTGTTCCCTTTTCTCCACACCCTCTCCAAGCATTTATTGTTTCTAGATTTTTTGATGATGGCCATTCTGACTGGTGTGAGATGATATCTCATTGTAGTTTTGATTTGCATTTCTCTAACGATTAATGATGTTGAGCATTCTTTCATGTGTTTGTTGGCAATCTGTATATCTTCTTTGGAGAAATGTCTGTTTAGGTCTTCTGCCCATTTTTGGATTGGGTTGTTTGTTTTTTTGTTATTGAGCTGCATGAGCTGCTTGTAAATTTTGGAGATTAATCCTTTGTCAGTTGCTTCATTTGCAAATATTTTCTCCCATTCTGAGGGTTGTCTTTTGGTCTTGTTTATGGTTTCCTTTGCTGTGCAAAAGCTTTGAAGTTTCATTAGGTCCCATTTGTTTATTCTTATTTCCATTTCTCTGGGAGGTGGGTCAGAAAGGATCTTGCTGTGATTTATGCCATAGAGTGTTCTGCCTATGTTTTCCTCTAAGAGTTTGATAGTGTCTGGCCTTACATTTAGGTCTTTAATCCATTTTGGGTTTATTTTTGTGTATGGTGTTAGGGAGTGTTCTAATTTCATACTTTTACACGTATCTGTCCAATTTTCCCAGCACCACTTATTGAAGAGGCTGTCTTTTCTCCACTGTATATTCTTGCCTCCAGCTATTGTATTTTAATGTCCACAAATGGTTCCCCTCTAGCTCTCTGAAGTTGAACTCAATCCCATCTTCATAGGAAACGATAAGGTAGCAGCTAGGAATATCCTCAAATTCTATTTGTCCTTCTTCCCACTCCCCAGCTCCATAAACTACAATCTCCATTTGTACCCATGTCCAACTCCTTCCTTTCAGTGTTCTAGATCCCTGGGGTCACTTTGGGTCCCATCTCATCCTGTCTCATCAACATTCATTCATGCAGTCATTCATCTGGCTATTACTACTTCCTCAAGTTACCCACTCCTCTAGTAGCCTTTCCTGACTCTTCCCCACCCAAAGGCATTTAGTGTCCCTCCTTTATGCTTTAATTATATCCTATACTATCATAGTACTTATCTCATTGTACTATAATTTTCTGCTTATTTATCTGTTTCCTACTAGACTGAGCTCTTCTGGAGCAGGAATTGTGTCTGATACATCTTTGTATCTTCAGTACCAAAAAATGACTTGGCATTTAGTAGGTACACTATAAATAACTACTGACAGATTAACTAACAACATATGTTTGTTAAATCACTCAATGAATGAACAAATATTGAGGTCATATTGAATTATCTTCCTAGTGTTAGAAGTGCCAATGTAGGTCCTGAAGAACTTAGGTAACCTATAGAGCTTCGCAATCACTAAGCTTCCTTTGGAACAAGATAACCACACAGTTCCCTACTCATTATCAGCAACTACTTACTGAGTGTCAACTATGTTCTAGGCACTCTTGTAAGAGTCCTAAGTACCATATCCTAAACACTTGTATACAGCAGTGTACAAAATAGACAAAAGGCTCTTCATTTATAAAGCTCAAATTCTAAAAAAAATCATACAATAAGTAAAAATATAATGCATCAGATGATGAGAAGAACTATATTGAGAAATAAACCAGGGAATGGGGATTAGAAGTGAGTGTATAAGGATGGGGGCTACTGTTTGCAATTTTAATTACGGTGGTCTGGGAAGGTTTCACTAAGAAGGTGACATTTGAGTAAAGACCTGAAAGAAGTGAGGAAGATAGCCTTGAGGATATCTGGGAGAAACGCATTTCAGGTGGAGAGAAGATCAGATGCAAAGATTCTCAGCCAAGAATAAGTTTGGAGTGTTCAAATAAGAGCAATGAGGCCAGTGTGGCCCTATCCATAGTAAGCAAAGAGAAAATTCTAGATGAGGTGGGGTGGGTTAAAAGGATAACTGGCTGATATGCTAAGAATAAACTGAAGTGGGGCAAGGGGAGAAGTAAGGAGACTAGTTAAGAAGCTACTACAATAATTCAAATGAGAAAGAATGGTGGCCTAAACCAGAGTGGCGGCAATGGAGGTGATATGAGGTAGTCGGATTTTTGATATATTTTGAAGGCATTATTGAAATTACTTTTTGACCCATTAGATGTGGATGTGAGAGAGGTATAAAAAATGATTCCAAAGTTATCATCTTAAGCAAGTGGAAGGACAGAGTTACCATCAACTGACATAGGGAACATTTTAAGCAGAGAAAGTTTAGGGGGAAAGATCAAGAGTTTGGTTTTTAAAAAATTAATTTTGTAACATCTATCAGACATCTTAGTAAAAACACTGAGTAAGCAACTAACTGATGGGGAGGTCTAGGTTAGGACATTATATGTTTTGAGAACCAATTATAAATAAAACGCCATGATTTATACAGTGATGGGTTATAAAAGAAATGAAAGACAAACTCTAGAGTTCCAAGAGTACCATACTACTATCTAACTGTTTATGTATTTTAAATTAGTACTTAAAACTAGCTGGATTAATGTTTAGAGGATTTTTTTAATTTTAAAAAGCCTTTTTAAAATACCTGGAAAGGTAGAAATTATTAGCAAGCACTTTATTTACAAAGAAAATCACTAAATTTCCCCCAAACGCATACTATCTAGTAGAGCTCCCTGCAGCTACATGCACATTTGCGTTCCAGTTTAAAAATTCATCACTGAACCAAATAATCAAGTAAGAAAGAAGTAAATCCAGTTTTAGTTGAGATTAGAAGATCAAGAGAAAAAATTTCTGTCTCAGCAATTGGATTAAGTGACAATTACTCAATTCACTAAATTTGAACACTGCTAGTTAATGAACTGTCCTAACTTCAAGTCTTGAAGGCATGAGCAGAGCAGAGACACCCAGGAAACACCCAGCAGAGAACTGAATGCCTAAAGGAATGACCTGCCCAATACTGTGAGCCTAACTCTGGGAGACTCTTCAGGACTTTGTATAAACATCAAATTGAGGCAAAATAACAAGCACAGCCTCTGATGATTTGTGGCAAGGTTTCTCAAAGATTCATGGGCCACTTGCACCAAAATCACCTGGAGATCTTGTTAAAATGTACCAAGATAAGGAGTGAAAGCATAGTTACAATGCAGATTCTTAACCCTTTTTCAGGTCTAGTGAACCAGAATCTCTGAAGATGAAGCCCAGTGATCTACATTGCTAGGAAGCATTTCAGATGGTTTTTAGGTGCTCTAAAGGCTGAGAATCACTGATATAATGACTATTTATTTTAGAAAAATAATTAAGAATGGTTAAACAGTATTTCTCATATTATGAACTAGTTACAAAGTTATCTACTTGGGTATTAGAGTTAATTTATTAAGAAATAAATTTTTTATGATCAAAAAAGATGCATGGACAAAATACTGCTGAGTCAGTTTACCCATTTGCTGAAAGATTTTACCTAAAAAGATGTTTGCTGTCTCCTATAACAGCTTTGAAGAATACATCCCAACCCGAGGTCAGGTAACAAAGAAGAGAGAGGGCTGAGTGATGAAGTTTCCAGGGTACCCTATCTCTTCTTGAGCCAGTAAAAAGCAAACCTGCAGTATTCATTTTCATATACACTCATACATGTAAATATGGAGAGGTAGAGATGAACAACCCACAAAGTCAATTACTTACCAAAGGTATATATTAACCTATTCAAAAGTTAACCCATACAAAAGATTCGTAGTAGGGCTTCCCTGGTGGCACAGTGGTTGAGAGTCCACCTGCCGATGCAAGGGATACGGGTTCGTGCCCCGGTCCGGGAAGATCCCACATGCCGCGGAGCGGCTGGGCCCGTGAGCCATGGCCACTGAGCCTGTGCGTCCGGAGCCTGTGCTCCGCAACGGGAGAGGCCACAACAGTGAGAAGCCCGCGTACCGCAAAAAAAAAAAAAAAAAAAAGATTCGTAGGTTATAGATGACAGAATGACAGCTAAGATAGTCAGAAACTTCTAATGCTTACACTTACACATTCCTTTTCAAACAGAGAGAGATGTGTACTTGGGTACAGGATAATTCATGTGCATGCCCTGAGAGAATCCTCTGTAGTCAGTGATGAATAATTAAGATGATCTTATGGAGTGACTAGTAGCAAGTTTTTGTGTGTTACTCAGACTAGACACCCGAAGCTTGCCTAAGCAAGCATCTTAAATCTTCTCAAGGTTCACTGCCCTTGTCTATAAAATGGGGGTAATAACAGCCTTTCTTAATGCCATGGATAGACATACAGATTATCATACTAAGTGAAGTAAGACAGACAGAGAAAGACAAATATCATACAATATCACTTATATGTGGAATCTAAAACATGATACAAATGAACAAACTTATGGTTGCCAAAGGGGAAAGGGGTGGGGAATAAATTAGGAGCTTGGGATTAGCAGATACAAACTACTATATATAAGATAAACAACAAGGTTGTACTGTATAACACAGGGAACTATGTTCGATATCTTGTAATAAACCATAATGGAAAAGAATATATATATACATATATATGTAACTGAATCACTTTGCTATATACCAGAAACTAACACAACATTGTAAATCAACTATACTTCAATTTTAAAAAAATAAAAATAATAGTACCTTTCTCAGAGACTTTCATAAAGATTAAATGAGAAAATATATGGAAAATACGGTTAACACCAGTACATACTAGGCACTCAATAAATGCTGGTTATCGTTATTAGCCATTAGAACCTTCTGGAACAGAATAATAGGCAGCTGGGGAAGTATATGGATGACCAGGAAAGAGATGTGATGTAAGTGGTTGTGAATGCAACCAAACTTTAACCTTAACTTACTTTGTAGTGTTTTACTCCCATGGTAATAATAAATTCCTTCCTATGTAATATACAGTATACCTTCTCTATATCTCTTTGCTGTAGCATTCTAAATTTCTTATACTTACAATATGGTACTTCCTGAAAATTCAAGTTTGAGAAATACATTACTCATCCCTACAATGCTTGTGAGCCAAAAAGCATAAGGGAACATAAAAATGTGAGTCATGTTGAAAAGATCAAATAGAAAATCAGCTTCCAAGCATATGTGCAAAAAGACAACAGAACTTAATTATAAATTATATATTTTAAGTTCAGTAATGCTACTTCGGAGATTTCTTTCTGAACCTTTCAAATGAAGTTTCATATATGTTAACATCTTGGCCATAATGGAAGTGTGGGAAGATAGTTAACTCCCAATTATTTTTTAAAAGACCCCCATCCCAACTTTACCATGTTGCCCATAGGAGTTCCCCATGTTGTATGCTGTTCCATCTTTGTCATAATGAGGATGTGCAGTTGCTCCATTCACAGCAATAAATTTGCTCCAGTCTACCTGCAAATTTAAGACCATACAGAGACTTAAATTTTACATGGGAAGATCTCTATTTAGACGCATAGACAGTAGGGATGTGTCAAATATTTTAAAAATAAGATATAAAAACTACAGTTTAAGCCCTAATGTCTCACCTCTGAGAAATCAAAATTATTTTTCCTACTAAAGAAAAAGAAACTAAGACCAAAGAACAACAAAACCAAACAAAAACTCTACCACCACCACCAACAAAAAATGGACAAAAATGATTATCCAGTACGAATTTTTTATTTTGCCCAAGATCACAAGATCACAGGAAAGATCAAAAGAATAAGAATTAAAATTCTGGCCCAAAGTTTTATTTTATCTTTAATTAATGTGTAATGTGAAGGCAGTATGGGTCTAGATAATCTCCAGTCCAGTTCTACCTGTAGCTAGGCAGAAAATGAATTGGCAAAAATAAGTCTGGCTATTGTAAATAGTGCTGCAATGAACATTGTGGCACACAACTCTTTTTGAATTATGGTTTTCTCAGGGTATATGTCCAGTAGTGGGATTGCTGGGTCATATGGTAGCAACCTAATGGATCAAGAGATGAATGGATAAAGAAGATGTGGCACATACATACAACAGAATATTACTCAGCCATAAAAAGAAACGAAACTTGAGTTATTTCTGGCAAGGTAGATGGACATAGAGTCTGTCATACAGAGTGAAGTAAGTCAGAAAGAGAAAAACAAATACCTTATGCTAACACATATATAAGGAATCTAAAAAAAAAATGGTTCTGATGAACCTAGAGGCAGGACAGGAATAAAGACACAGATGTAGACACGGGGAGGGGGAAGGCTAAGCTGGGACAAAGTGAGAGAGTGGCACGGACACATATACACTACCAAAAGTAAAATAGATAGCTAGTGGGAAGCAGCTGCATAGCACAGGGAGATCAGCTTGGTGCTTTGCAACCACCTAGAGGGGTGGGATAGGGAGGGTAGGAGGGAGATGCAAGAGGGGGGGGATATGGGGATATACGTATGCATATAGCTGATTCACTGTGTTATACAGCAGAAACTAAAACAACATTGTAAAACAATTATACTCCAATAAAGATGTTAAAAAAAAGATTAAAAAAAATAAGTCTGTACTACTCTATTTCTCCTTCGCCCTAGCTTTCAGACATTAGGACTAAGGAAGAAGAAGTCTAGAACTATCTTTAAGGAACACCCCAACCCCACAGGCCATTCTAACCAGGACAGAGGGTACACAGTGATGTGAATTAGTGGGTAACTTTGATTTTGTTTAAGGATCCAATTTTTTCTTCAGATATTAGCTACTCTAAAAAGTATTTTGAATGGAGAGAAATTTTAGGGTTTATTATATTCGTTTTTAACCTATAGTTTACCTTTTCTGTTTTTTCCAGGGTTTCAATGTCCAGTTTATTCATGAAGTTGGTTTCTGTACTAATGTAGTAATCACCCTTGTACTGCACATAGTTGACATTGGTGTTGTCAGTAATTGCTGAAATCAAACCCCAGAGTTATTTAAACACCACAACTTTCTCAAGGGAGAAAGCAGTTTAAACATCCTCTCATATCAAAAATATATATATTTCAATATTTATATAGCTTGACATATATCATAATAATTTAAAGAATCATCACTATCCCCTGCAAATTCTGAGCATATTAAAGGCTGCTTACCAAGCGGTTCAAATTTTGACATGAAACGTTTGAAAACATTCTTGCATGGATCAGGGAGAGCCAATGTGCCAAATTCTGAGATCACAATTCGATCATGAACACTGTTGGTCTTATATGTATCACTCTGTAGAAACTTGCTCCTGTATGTCACTGTGCCCTTCTCCACCTTGAACTGGTGAAGTAAAGCCATTCCATCAAACCAGTGATTGTACCTTTAAACAGGAGCAAAAATAGAAAAATAAATATTAGGAAGATAAACATGGGGCCAAAATGAGAGATTTCAAATACAGAAATAAGGAAATGGGATGGGTTCCCAGCAGAACCTGCTCAGTCAAAGAACTTGAAATTAAGCGTTGATAGCTTTTGAGTATATCCTGGAGTACAACAATGAAAGAGCAACTTACATTCTCTTGACCCTTACCCCTTATCAAAAAACTCACACATCAGAGGGCTAAAGAAAAACCCTAAGCTGGTGACGCCTAAGATAATTCTGTCTTTAACCTATAGCCAAGATATCAGCATATGGAATGCTTGACATTTCTCAAATTAAAATGGATTCCAAAACTTTTAGAGATAGTTATCTTCATATCTTATACATATTACATTTTCTATTTATTTAAAATTTTTTCAAATTTATCAGAACTATGCTAAAGTAAGCAAGTAAGATGACTATCCTTACTGGATAATCATTTTCATCCATATAATTACAGTATAGAAATGATGTATCTAAATGATGGAACATCAAAACACTGTAAGGAAAGTTTGCGCTTTGCTTTTAAAAGGGTTTAATATTATTTAGTCTTTTCTCTCATATGCTTGACAGATTGAATGCTTAATGTCTTCAGCATGAATAACAAGCTAAAAGTCTTGGTCTTCTCTTAAAGGCTTGTCTTAAAAGGCTACGGTCTTGAAAGCAGGGATTCAAAGAGATATTTGTACACCCATCTTACAGCAGCATTATTTACAGTAACCAAAAGGTGGAAACAACCCAAGCGTCCATCAGCTGAAAAACAGGATAAACAAAATTTAACATACAACGGAATATTATACAGCCTTAAAAAGGAAAGAAATTCTGTCACATGCTATAACATGGATAAACCTTAAGGACACCATCTAAATGAAATAAGCCAGTCACAAAAGACAAATACTATATGATAGCACTTACATGAGATATCTAAAGTAGTCAAATTCACAGAAACAGAAAGTAGAATGATGGTTACCAGGGGCTCAGGGGAGGGGGAAATGGAGAGCTATTGTTTAATGGGTATAGAGTTTCAGTTTCTCAAGATGAAAAAGTTCTGAAGATCTGTTTCACAACACTAACCTGTACATTTAAATATGGTTGAGTTGTGTTTTTACAATTTTTTTTAAACTGCAGGAAATAAAGGTGTTTTTTTTTTTAAGGCCCTCTTTATGCAGTGATTTGAGATGACATCTTTATAATTTTATCATTTTTGATATGAGAGGATGTTTAAACTGCCTTCTCCCTCAATTTTATTGAGTTTATAAACTCAATTTCCGTAAGTTCTTGGGTCCATTTCTGGGCTTTTTATTCTGTATCACTTGTCTATTTGTCCATTCATGCATCAATATCACAATGTTTTAATTATAGAGTCTTTATAGTATATTTTAACATCTGATAGGGCTAGTCCCCACCCCTCTCTGAGAATTTTCTTTTTTAGTGTTTTCTTGACTATTCTTGCATATTTATTTTTCCACATGAACTTTAGTATTTATTTGTCTAACTTCCTTTAAAAACTGGAATTTTTATTAAGATTGTATTAAATTTAAAAATTAACTTAGGGAGAACTGACATGTTTGTGATGTTGAATCATCCATCCTATTCAAGAACAGAGGATCTTTCTAGTTAATTGTGTCTTTTAGGAGTGTTTGAAAGTTTGCACATTTCTTGTTAAACTCATTTCTGAGCATTTACTCTTCCTTGTTGCTATTTTAAATGAGGTTTTTCCTACCATTATGCCCCCTAACTGGTTATTATTTGTGTATATGAAAGCTAGTGATTTCAGTATGTTAATTTTACATCCTGTTACCTCACCTTTTATTTGTTTGTGTTATTTTGTCATTAATTCTCTGTGGCTTTCCAGGTTTACTTTACTAATCCGTGTGCCTCTAATTAATTTCTTTAGTCTAATTGTATTGGCTACATCTGATTAAATAGAAGTGAAGATAGTAGCCATCCTTTCCTTGTTTCTGCTTTAGAAAAAAACTTGTAATGTTTCCCAATTAATATTGCTGGTTTTAGGACTAAAATGAAAATATATTAATTTATATCTGTGTGTAGATATATACATGTATATATATGTATACATGTATATATATACACACACATATACTCACATATATAAATATATGTATATATAAAATACATATATAAATATGTATGTATGTGTATATATATATATGTACAAAATCGTGTTAAGAAAGTATCCCTCAAGTCCTACTATCTTGAGTATTTTTATGAGGAACAGATGTTGAATTTTGACAAACATTTTATTAGCATTTATGGAGAAGATTATGATTATGACTATGATTTTGATTATTTTTCTTGAGATCTATTAATATGGTATATGACAGGGCTTCCCTGGTGGTGCGGTGGTTGAGAGTCCGCCTGCCGATGCAGGGGACAAGGGTTCGCGCCCCGGTCCGGGAAGATCCCACATGCCGCGGAGCGGCTGGGCCAGTGAGCCATGGCCGCTGAGCCTGCGCGTCCGGGGCCTGTGCTCCGCAGTGGGAGAGGCCACAGCAGTGAGAGGCCCACGTACCACAAAAAATATATATATATATATGGTATTTGACAGTAATGGATTTCCAAATAATGAACCTATCTTGCATTCTTGGAATTAATCCTACCTAATTATAGTGAATTATATGTTTAATGTAGTGTTGGATTCTGTTTGTTAAGAAAATATTTATTAGTATTATATTAGTACTATATATTTTGTACTTTTTCATGGATATTCATAAATAATATGAATAATTGTTTCCTTTTTGTAACAACTTTATCATGTATAGATATCAATATTATACTTTATTCATAAAAAGTAGTGGGAAACTTCCCTTCATTTTCAATCCTTTAAAATAATCTATAGAGCACTGAAACTATCTGATATTTGAAGGTTTGGTAGAATTTCCCTGTGAAATAATCTGGGCCTACTGCTTTTTTTAAGAAGCAGTTTCACAATAAGTTTCTTGTTTTCTTCAACAGAAATTGGTCTGTTTAAACTTTCTACTTCTATCAATTTTGGTAATCTGTATTTCCTCAGGGAATTATCCATTTCCTTGAGGTTTTCAAATGTATTTGCATAGAGGCCCACAAAATCTTCTATAATTTTTTTATCTGTTTCAATGGCTTCTCTTTCATTGTCATTTCTCTCTTTTCTTCTTTTCTTTTCTTTTCTTCTTTTGTATTTTTCTTTTCTTTTTTTTTTTTTTTTTGGCCACACCATGCGGCTTGTGGGATCTTAGTTCCCTGACCAGGGATCGAACCCGTGTCCCCTGCAATGGAAGTGCAGAGTCCTAACCACTGGACAGCCATGGAATTCCTTCATTGTCATTGCTTTCTCCCTTTTTCCTTGATAACATTAGCTAGTGGTTTCTCACTCTATTTTGGTAATTTTTTATCAAAAAACATTAAAAACAAAATAGTTTCAATAATTATTGTTATTCTGGTCTAAATACCAATAAAATCATGATACGTAGAGCCAAACACAATACTCTGTGTATAAACTAAGACACTCAACTTCCTCATTTAAGATATTTCATATTCTTTTCTTTCTTTCTTGTTTTTATTTGTTACCACCTCAAATTGCTGACTTGTACTGAGCTGTCAAGCAAAACCCCTAATTTTTTTTTTTTTTTTTTTTTTTTTTTTTTTTTTGGCTGTACGCGGGCTTCTCACTGTTTTGGCCTCTCCCACTGCGGAGCACAGGCTCCGGACGCACAGGCTCAGCGGCCATGGCTCACGGGCCCAGCGGCCATGGCTCACGGACCCAGCCGCTCCACAGCATGTGGGATCTTCCCGGACCAGGGCACGAACTCGTGTCCCCTGCATCGGCAGGTGGACTCTCAACCACTGCGCCACCAGGGAAGCCCCAAAACCCCTAATTTTTAACACATTCTGCTGTTAAACCAATCTCTTCCATCTTCATTCTTGTAATAACTGGTTTTCTTTTTTCTTTTTCTTTTTTTTTTTGCGGTACGCGGGCCTCTCACTGCTGTGGCCTCTCCTGTTGCAGAGCACAAGCTCTGGACGCGCAGGCTCAGCGGCCATGGCTCATGGGCCCAGCCGCTCCACGGCATGTGGGATCTTCCCGGACTGTGGCACGAACCCGTGTCCCCTGCATCGGCAGGCGGACTCTCAACCACTGCGCCACCAGGGAAGCCCATAACTGGTTTTCTTGATCCATATTTACCTTTAATAAATTTTAACTTGTTAGATTCCATCTCACAAGATCCTTCTAGACCCTGTCATTCTATGCATTCATTTATTCAAATCAACCAACATTTTTTGAGTCCCTACTATCTGCCAGGCATTGTCCAAGCCCAGCAATTACAGGCATGTAAATAACTATAATACAAAATGATTACTGCAACAATAGAGAAGTGTTCAAAAACGTTATCTATGCACAGGAGCAACAGGATGGAAGGATGAGGTTATCAGGGAAAGATCAAGAGGAAAGAAGACATTTGGCTGGTCCTTTAAGGATGTTTGCCAACTGGAGAAGAGTAGAAGGGTATCCTAGTGAGAAGTAATTTAAAAAAAAGGAAGAGCCTGAAGGCATATGGTATCTTGGAGGAACAGCCAGTAAACAAATTAGTGTGTAGACAGAGCCATCAGTGGCAGGCGATGATGATGGAGAAACAAGTCAGCACAAGACCTACCAGCACTTAAATTTAAGGCTTAAAGAACTTCAGCAGGAAAGCATGAAGTTTTGGAGCAGGAAAGTGAAACTGTGAGACTTGTATCTTAAGAAGGTCACTATGGACACAGAGTAGAATATGGGACAGAAAGAGGAGCATTCAGGCAATAATACAAGTGAGAAAAGATAAGAGACTAAACTGAAGCAGTACAGTTAGAATGGAACAAATGGCAGAAATAAGTCAGAGATGACTGACAGGAGGTAGACAGTGACAAAAAGAGAGAGTCCAAAATGTCACACCTGAATGGATGGTGATGCTTTAACCGAGACAGAGAATACATGAAGAGCAAGTATTGGGGAAAAGCAAACAGTTCAGTTTTGAACAAGAGTCTGAGCCGTTTGCAAACCATCAGGGTAGAGATGTTCCACCGCCAGTTGGGAAAATACAGGTCTAGAGCACAAGAGATGGGTGTGGGGTGGGAGAGATATTTGAGAGTATCTCTGTTTGACAGACATAGCCATAGGTGCAAACGGGATAATAACACCATCTACTGAACACTTACTACATGCCAGGTACTGTGCTAGGCACTTCACCACATCTTTTCATATATATATATATAGTGTGTGTATAGAGTTGACCCTTGAACAACATGACTTTGAACTGCGTGGGTCCACTTATACACAGATTTTTTCAGTAGTAAATACTGTGGTACTACATGATCTGCAGTTGGTTGATGTAGAACCACAGATGTGAAGCAACCATGGGTATAAAGGCCTGACTATAAGTTATACACAGTTTTCCCACTATGCAGAGGGCTGGCGCTCCTAACCCCCAAGTTGTTCAAGGGTCAAATATATAAATATTTATCCCCCCCTTCACATTGATTAGAGATGTGGAACTACTATTACCATATTACAGATGTGGAAACCACGGTTCAGAGCAACAACAAGCCCAGGGTCACAGGACAGGTAAGTGGCAGAACAAGGATCTCAACCCAGTGCTGACTCCAAATCCTGGGATCTACAACACCCACAAAAGTAAGGTGAACCATAAGAAGTTATTTTGGCAGGAAAGGGAGTGGAGAGAGAGGGCACTGAGGGAAAGAAGAGAATGAAAATGCACTGAGTCCCCATCCCTGTCAGCCACTGAATGAAGCTCTTTGTATGCATTATCTCCTTTAATCATCATATCCAGTCATTAAAATCGATATTATTAGGCCCATTTTTCACGTGGAAAACCTTGCTCAAGAGCATAGTGCTGATAAGTGGTGAAAATGAAATCTGAACCCACCCCATCTTACTCTAAAGAATGTATTATTTCTACTATAGCAAAGAAAGCATACAATGAGAGAAAAGGAAGGAATGCTCAGGTCAGAGGTTGGGGTATATCAACATCAAAGGGGCAAGTGAAGTGAGCAGCAAAAAAAATTATTTTAGAACATGCTATCATAGAGACAGAAGAAGAATCAAGAGAAAGTGTTATGTGGGAATCCAGGACCAGAGAATGTTAAGACGGGTGGTCAAAAAGGTCAAATGCTATAGAAAAGTCAGGCTGAGGACTGGAAAACCCATTTCATTTACATTTAAGAGGTTTTGGTGACCTTTTTGAGAACTGATAGCATGCACGGTGGGGTGAAAAGTCAGATGGCAGTGAACTGAGAAGACCTCAGGAAGGAGGAAAACAGAAATGGTGAGAGGAGGAGAGAGGGTATTTGCTGGAGAGGAAGGTGGGAAGGAATGAGGGTTTTTTAGGATGAGAGGACATTTGCAGGCTGAGATGAGGGGTTAGTGAAGCAGAAACAGACACAAGGGGAGGAGCACGAATGAGGAGGGAAGAGGGCCACTTCCTCTGATGACGATGAGAGCCAGGAATAGGTATCTGTGTGGGGAGACGGGGAGGTGGGGAAGACGGCAGCTGAAGGAGCTCAAATCCAATTGCCCCTCTATCCATTATAAAGTAGGCAGGTCTACCTGTTGAGCGTGAAAGGGACAGGGAGAGTGACGGAGGCTTCAGGAAAGGGACCCTGTGGGAAGCTGGAAAGAGCTAAAGATTTCCTGGCAGCACCAAGGACTCAGCTGGGGCTGGAAATCGTAATTTTGTAATTGAATCAATCCGCAAGGTTCTGTGTTTCCTCTAGAAGTGCTCAGCAGGCCTGGGCCCTGAGTAGCCCTGAGTGGAGGCTAATGTAGGACCAGAACTGGTCAGAGGAGAGGCAGAGATCACCAAGGCAAAGGAAGTGAGGATGGTGATGACAGTGTATTTGAAGGGATTGATCGTGGAATCTGCACCTGGGAGAAGAAACTAAATGAAAGCTGATAAACTGAGAAGATGGAGAAGAGTAAGGAGAAGAGAACTTGATGCGATTGAAAATAAGTTTCATGGGAATGGAGGAGTGTGGAAATTGGGGCTTTGAGCACCGAGTGGAGTTTCAGAGTTCACGATTTCAGGGGTAGGGCAATTCTGTGGAATAAGATGCAGGATATGGCCTCAGTACGTGCCCTTAGTGAAGTGGCAAAGAGGGGGAAAAATCATTGCAGTGGGGACGGTCAAGGAATTGCAAGGCTGGAGTGTCTTCATCATGGATCCTGAAGTCATTCCAGAAGAGTGGTAGATGGTTAAATCCTGAGGATATTTACTACTCTGCCCAGAGTCATGTGATTTTAAAAACTGATAAGCATGACTTCAGTGCAATCCTTGATAAAAGTTTTTAATTAAAGAAAGGCCTTTGTCATGTCACTACTATGTCTGCATATTGATCTTTTGAGTGGCATCTAACAAAGAGATCAGAGATTCACAACCATGTGGGGTTATTCTTGTCCACAGGTTAAGAGTCCCATTGACTTCAGGTCTCTACCTCTCCCTTTAAATCTAATTTGGGATCTCAAAGATAGCGGAGTAGAGGGACATGCATTCACCCCTTCTTGCAAGAGCACTGGAATCACAACTGCTGAGCAACCATCGATGGAAAAACACTGGAATCTACAAAAAGGATACCCTACATCCAAAGACAAAGTACAGGCCACAGTGAGATGGTAGGAGGGGTGCAATCACAATAGAATCAAATCCCATACCCGCTGGATGGGCAACCCACAGACTGGAAAGCAATTATACCACAGACGTTTTCCCACTGAGTGAAGGTTCTGAGCCCTGCGTTGGGCTTCCCAGCCTGGGAGTCCAGCAATAGGAGGAGGAGTCCACAGAAAGACCAGCTTTGAAGGCCAGCGGGATTTGATTGCAGGACTTCCACAGGAATGGGGGAAATAGAAACTCCACTCTTGGAGGGCACACACAAAGTCTTCTGCTCACCAGGACCCAGGGGAAAAAGCAGTGACCCCATAAGAGACTGGGCCAGACTACCTACTAGTATTGGAGGGTCTCTTGCAGAGGCAGGGGACAGCTGTGGCTCACTGTGGGGACAAAGACACTGGCAGCAGCAGTTCTGGGAAGTACTCATTGGTGTGAGCCCTCCTGGAGGCCGCCATTAGCCAAGAGAATTCAGCACCACCAGACCAGCTTTGCAACAAATGCTAAAGGAACTCCTCTAGTCGGGGCAGAGACCAGAAACTTAAAATAACCTTGTATACATATAGACTGCTATATCAAAACATCATGGGAACAGCAAGCCCAAAAACTACAATAGATAGACACACACAAAAGAAAAAGCAACCCAAACACAACACTAAAAATGGTCATCAAACCACAAAAGAAGAGAACAAAAGAGGAAGAGAAGAAAAAAGACTTACAAAACAAACCTAAAAAAATTAAGAAAATGGCAATAGGAACATACATATCAATAATTACCTTAAATGTAGATGAATTAAGGGGCTTCCCTGGTGGCACAGTGGTTAAGAATCCACCTGCCAATGAAGGGGATGTGGGTTCAAGCCCTGGTCTGGGAAGATCCCACATGCCGCAGAGCAACTAATCCCATGCACCACAACTACTGAGCCTGCGCTCTACAGCCCACGAGCCACAACTACTGAGTCTGTGCACCACCACTACTGAAGCCCATTCGCTCTAGGGCCTGTGTGCCACAACTACTGAGCCCATGTGCTGCAACTACTGAAGCCTGCAAGGCTACAGCCCATGCTCCGCAACAAGAGAAGCCACTGCAATGAGAAGCCCGCGCACCACAACAAATAGAGAAAGCCCACACACAACAACGAAGACCCAACACAGCCAAAAATAAATAAAATTTTTTTAAAATGTAAATGAATTAAATGCTCCAACCAATCCTGCAGTACTAAGAGGGAAGTTTATAGCAATACAATCTTACCTCAAGAAACAAGAAAAATCCTAGATAAACAACCTAAACTTACATCTAAAGGAACTAGAGAAAGAAGAACAAACAAAACCTAAGTTCGTAGAAGGAAAGAAATCATAAAGATCAGAGCAGAAATAAATGAAATAAAAATGAAGAAAACAATAGCAAAGATCAATGAAACTAAAAGCTGGTACTTTGAAAAGGTGAACAAAATTGATAAACCTTTAGCCAGACTCATCAAGAAAAAAGCGAGGGGACTCAAATCAATAAAATTAGAAATGGAAAAGGAAAAGTTAACAACTGACACCACAGAAATACAAAGGATCATAAGAAACTACTACAAACAACTGTATACCAATAAATGGACAACCTGGAAGAAATTGACAAATTCTTAGAAAGGTACATTATCCCAAGACTGAACCAGGAAGAAATAGAAAATATGAACAGGCCAATTACAAGCACTGAAGTTGAAATTGTGATTTAAAAACTCCCAACAAACAAAAGTCGAGACCTGATGGCTTCAGAAGTTCTATCAAACATTTAGAGAAGAGCTAACACCTATCTTTCTGAAACAAAAAATTTCAGAGGAAGGAGAGCTCTCAAACTCATTCTATGAGTCTACCATCACCCTGATACCAAAACCAGACAAAGGTACCACAAAACAGACAAAGATAACACTGATGAACATAAGATGCAAAAATCCTCAACAAAATACTAGCAAACAGAATCCAACAACACATTAAAAGGATCATAGACCATGATCAAGTGGGATTTATCCCAAGGATGCAAGGATTTTTCAGTATACACAAATCAGTCAATATGATACTCCACATCAAGAAACTGAAGAATAAAAACCATATGATCATTTCAATAGATTCAGGAAAAGCTTTTGACAAAATTCAGCACCGATTTATGATAAAAACTCTTCACAAAGTGGGCATAGAGGGAACATACCTCAACATAATAATGGCCATATACAAAAAACCTACAGCTAACATCATACTCAATGGTGAAAAGCTGAAGGCATTTCCTCTAATATCAGGAACAAGACAACGATGTCCACTCTCGCCACTTTTATTCAACATAGTTTTGGAAGTGCTAGCCACGGCAATCAGAGAAGAAAAAGAAATAAAAGGAATCCAAATTGCAAAAGAAGAAGTTAAACTGTCACTGTTTGCAGATGACATGATACTATACATAGAAAATCCTAAAGATGTCACCAGAAAAATACTAGAGCTCATCAATGAATTTGGTAAAGTTGCAGGTTATAAAATTAATACACAGAAATCTCTTGCATTTCTATACACTAACAACAAAAGACCAGAAAGAGAAATTAAGGAAACAATCCCATTTACCATTGCATCAAAAAGAATAAAATACCTAGATAAAAGTCTACCTAAGGAGGCAAAAGACCTGTACTCTGAAAACTATAAGACACTGATGAAAGAAATCAAAGATGACACAAACAGGTGGAAAGATATACCATGTTCTTGGATTAGAAGAATCAATACTGTGAAAATGACTATACTACTCAAGGCAATCTACAGATTCAATGCAATCCCTATCAAATTACCAATAGCATTTTTCACAGAACTAGAACAAAAAATCTTAAAATTTGTATGGAGACACAAAACACCCTGAATAGCCAAAGCAATCTTGAGAAAGAAAAATGGAGCTGGAGAAATCAGGCTTCCTGGCTTCAGACTATACTGCAAAGCTATAGTCATCAAAACAGTACAGTACTGGCACAAAAATAGAAATATAGATCAATGGAACAGGATAGAAAGCCCAGAAATAAATCCACTCACCTATGGTCAATTAATCTACAACAAAGGAGGCAAGACTATACAATCCTGGAAAGACAGTCTCTTCAACAAATGGTGCTGGGAAAACTGGACAGCTATATGTAAAAAAATGAAATTAGAACATTCTTTAACACCATACACAAAAATAAGCTCAAAATGGATTAAAGACCCAAATGCAAGACCGGACACTATAAAACTCTTAGAGGAAAACACAGGCAGAACACTCTCTGACATAAATCACAGCAATATTTTTTTTCGATCCATCTTCCAGAGTAATAGAAATAAAAACAAAAATAAACAAATAGGACCTAATTAAACTCAAACGTTTTTGCACAGCAAAGGAAACCATAAACAAAACAAAAGGACAACCCACAGATTGGGAGAAAATATTTGCAAATGATGTGCTCAACAAGGGATTAGTCTCCAAAATTTACAGACAGCTCATGCAGCTTATGTCATCAAAACAAATAACCCAGTCAAAAAATGTGCAGAAGACCTAAATAGACTTTTCTCCAAAGAAGACATATAGATAGCCAAAAGGCACATGAAAAGATGTTCAACATCACTAATTATTAGAGAAATGCAAATAAAAACTACACTGAGATATCACCTCACACCAGTAAAAATGGCTATCATCAAAAAGACTACAAACAGGGCTTCCCTGGTGGCGCAGTGGTTGAGAGTCCGCCTGCCGATGCAGGGGACATGGGTTCGTGCCCTGGTCCGGGAAGATCCCACATGCCGTGGAGCGGCTGGGCCCGTGAGCCATGGCCGCTGAGCCTGCGCGTCTGGAGCCTGTGCTCCGCAGCGGGAGAGGCTGCAGTGGTGGGAGGCACACGTACCACAAAAAAAAAAAAAAAAAGACTACAAACAATAAATGCTGGAGAAGATATAGAGAAAAGGGAAACCTCCTACACTGTTGGTGGGAATATAAATTGGTACAGCCACTATGGAGAACCATATGGAGGCTCCTTAAAAAACTAAAAATAGAGCTACCATTTGATCTTGCAATACCACTCCTGGGCATATATCTGGAGAAAAACATGGTCCAAAAGGATACATGCACTCCAATGTTCATTGCAGCACTGTTTACAATAGCCAAGATATGGAGGCAACCTAAATGTCCATTGACAGAGGAATGGATAGAGAAGAGGTGGTACATACATACAATGGGATATTATTCAGCCATTAAAAAGAATGAAATAATGCCATTTGCAGCAACGTGGACAGACCTAGAGATTGTCATACTGAGTGAAGTAAGTCAGACAGAGAAAGAGAAACATTGTATGATATCACTTATATGCGGAATCTAAAAACAAATGAACTTTTTGAGAAAACAGAAAGAGACTCACAGACTTAGAGAACGAACTTATAGTTACCGGGGGGAAGGGTGGGCAAGAGGGGCAGTTAGGGAGTTTGGGATTGACACGTACACACTGCTATATTTAAAAATGGATAACCAACAAGGATTTACTGTATAGCACAGGGAACTATCCTCAATATTATGCAACAACCTAAATGGGAAAAGAATTTGAAAAAGAATAGATATATGTATACGTATAACTGAATCACTTTGCTGTACACCTGAAACTATCACTATCACAACGTTGTTAATCAACTACTTTCCAATATAAAATAAAAAGTTAAAGAAATGCCTCCCAAAATGTTTGCAAGTGAATTCTATTGAAAAGACATGAAAGATATGAATGAGACTTAGGGGGTCCACAAAAGAGAAAGTTGTATATTATGATAACAAAAATAACTGATGATGCCTTTTAGAAATAAAAAAAAGTCTCCCATGAAAATAAATAAGTAAATCTAAGTTGGGAGCCAAACCACTAAACTAAGCCTCAATTTGTTTTCTCTTCAACTTGAAGATACCTGTACTTCTCACCCAAGAGGCAGGCAAGACCTTGTTCTTGCTATAAATGCCTACTGCTGGCTCTGAAAAAAAATTGATTTGAAGGACAAAGTAGACACTTATGAGGACCAACCACACCACCCATTTTCCTTCCCGCACAAAGATCTTTATATTAAAAGAGGCCTGTGGTGCAATCCCAGGCCCTGAGTAGCTCTGCTACTTGGCTTTACAATTGACTAAAGCTGCTCCTGTAGCAGATGAAATACCATGTGCTTTTTGTAAGAGGCTGTTACCCTCTGGGCAGTGGACTAGTAGTTTTATTTTTCTTTTCCTCCTCCTCTTCCTTTTTGCTTCATAATCTTTTTTCAAATTATAACTTACATGAAATCCAGATAAAAATAGGGAAAAGTAGAGCTACTCTGTTAGGGCTAAGGGTGGGTGTCCATAGGTCAGTTCAGTCACTTTCTTTTTTTCTACCTCCAAATCAGTCCCCTACCTTCCCAGTCCCCCAGCCATTACCCTAACCATTTAAGGTAACATCTTAAGGGCTTCTTGCAGCAGCTGGTTAGGGAGGGGTAGGGCGGTGGAAGAACATTGCATTTTGTTTCCTTCTAGCGGTGGCATTTTAAAAGTCTAATATTCAGTAAAGACAAGATGCAACAGGTTCAGCAAATTAAAATATCTGGGTTATTAAGAAATATATCTTAAACATGCCCCTAATTCCTGATATGTTTCTAACAACAGCTGGAGAAACACAACAGGACCATAATCAGATCCCCACTAGGCCCATAGGAATGATATAACTAATAGAAGGTACAATTAAGTGGTTTCTGGGAGCTTGGGGAAGGGGAGCATGGGGAGTTACTGTTTAATGGGTACAGAGTTTCAGTTTTGCAAGATGAAAAGTAGATGGACGGTGGTGATGATAGCACAGCAGTGTGAATGTACTTAATGCTAATGAATGTATGCTCAAAAATAGTTGGCAAATTTTAGATGGAAAATTTTATGTAATGTGTATTTTATCATATTTTTTTAAAGGGCAGTGATTTCTGGAATATCATCCAGCCATTAAAAGTAATAGTCATTCAGATTTTGTAGCAACACAGATAAAAAGGCTTATGACAGTATGAAATTTTTTTAAATGAGGGCAAACAAATTCAGTTAATATCTAAAATATATAAAGAACTCATACACTCAATAGCAAAAAAACATAAACCTGGTTTTAAAATGGGCTGAAGATCTGTATAGACATTTTCCAAAAAAGACATACAGATGGTCAACAGGTACATGAACATATGCTCAACATCACTAGTCATCAGGCATATGCAAATCAAAACCACAATGACATACCACCCTACACCTGTTAGAATGGCTATTATTGAAAAGACAAGAAATAACAAGTGTTGGGGAGGATGTGCAGAAAAGAGAACACTCACGCACTGTTGGTGAAAAAGTAAATTAGTACAGCCAGTAGATTAGTAATTAGTAGATTAGTAGATTTCTTCCTGACCATAGTGGTTTCTTCACATCACTTCATGTCCCTGTAGACACACAGAGGAATAATTCACTAAAGAGTTATTGGATTTTTTCAATTATTTACATATATTTATTGAGTGCTATTTAAGTACAGGGCACTATCCTAGATATTGGGGATATGGGTTTAACAAGAAAACATCCTCACCGTCATGGGACTGCCATCTAGTGAGGAAACACAGCTAATAAATAAATAAACAAACAAAAATATACTGGATATTGATAATGCAGAGAATTAAAATAGGTAATATAAAAAATAGTAGCATTTTTATATTGGGAGATCAGGGAAGGCTCAAAGGATGTGAAATTTGAGCTCATATCTGAATGACAAGAATCAGACTTGGGAAGAGAGATGAGCAAGCCAATGCCAAGACCCTGAGCAAAAATAAACATGCCTGGTTTGAGGAACTGAAAGAGCCATTGTGTCTGGGGAGTACTGGGTAAGGGAGTGGTATGAGGTGAAGACATTGCCCCTTCCTTCAGGAACTTGTGATGAAATAGAGCTTGCTAGTCCTATAGATAGTTCCTGACACTTCTCTTTTAGCATAAACTTTCAGATGACTTAAAATTTACAATATTCTGCAAAGCAGAAAAGTCAAAACTTTTAAAAAAGAATTAAATCTCCATTTTTTTTCTGTAGACTATAGTTTCCTCATCTGTAATCAAAGGGAGTGCATGGCAATGTTAGCCTCAGAGAGGAAGCAGATATTAATGCATATTCCATAGAACCAGTCCATGCTAAGAAATCCAAATTGTTCTCCAAAATCAAGGCTTACTTATCCTTCCCATACTCGAACTTCCCAGGTCCAATTCGAAGCAGACAGCCATTGAGCCACTTAGGAAAATGTCCCCGGACTCGAGCAGAGATGATCTGCGGAGTCTCCTCCACCGTGGTTAAAAGTGGTGCAATACACGGAAGGCTCTTCCGCTTACTGAAAATCACTTTTTTCTGATGAGTATTTTCCATATACTTCTTCAACACTGTGAAGAGGAAATCAAAAGCACAAAAATTTTACCAATCTTCTATGAACATTCCTGTTTCTCCATAGACAATAATCTCATCTACTGGTAAGAGAAGTATAAACCTAACACCAAATATAGTCCCCAAATTCCTCTCCTTCCTCATTCTCAGACCACCAACTCTTTGGTTCTCCATTTTTGAACCACAATAATCCTTTTTGTGTTCTTGCAGTACAAATCTGCCTAAGAATTAACTCAGGACTTTAGTTACCACTATTGTCATTTCTCATAGTTGAACAATGCTGGTCTTTTCACAACACTGAATCTACATGCTAAGCACAGATGTACTAATAGCTACACATCATTGTTATAATAAAAAATACCCACCATTCAATATTATCATAATTACATTGACCTCAGTACTTTAGGTACACCAGAATGTGATCCCAAAGATTTCATAGTGATTTATGAGAATTTAATAGGATCTGCAATTTAATTTCTGCCATTTTTAAAAATTTTTATTTATTTATTTATTTTAGGCTGCGTTGGGTCTTTGTTGCTGCGCGGCTTTCTCTAGTTGTGGGTAGCGGGGACTACTCTTCGTTGCAGTGCGTGGGCTTCTCATTGCGGTGGCTTCTCTTGTTGCGGAGCACAGGCACTATGCGCGTGGGCTTCAGTAGTTGTGGCACGTGGGTTCAGTAGTTGTGGCGCTCGGGCTTAGTTGCTCCACGGCATGTGGGATCTTCCCGGACCGGGGCTCAAACCCATGTCCCCTGCATTGGCAGGCGGATTCTTAACCACTGTGCCACCAGGGGAGCCCCTAATTTCTGCTATTTTAATGGTACACACATGAATGAACATGGCATTTTCTAGGAAAAAGGTATCATAAATTAAATTATGCAGTGAAACCTGGTCTGAAATTACCTGAAATTCAAAAGCCACAAAAAAGTCATTATTTTATAATAGAGCTGAAAATTATCCCTTTATTTCATATTTATTCAGTGTTCACAGGCAGTATTTCCTAACACAGAGGGGTGGTCAAGTACATAATTAATTAGATACTACAAAATATAGTCTTTTATTTTATTTCATAAAACTTTAACAGTGATGAAGTCTAAACTAGAAAACCTAACTAAAACATAGGGACACTATTGTTTTAGCAGAACATTTTATAATATTGTATCTATTATCCCACTTCTTTCAACTCTTTCAAAAATTGAGTTTAGAGCACTTGAGTCCTTCTACTTTCCTATAAGTAACAATTTGGTCAAACCCAACTATTTCCTGATTTCCCAAAGAAAATTCACTTTCACCCTGAGTGTCCTTCCCACTAATCTATCCCTAAGGAAATTTTATCTATTGTTCAAAGTCTATCTGAAATGCTATTTCCTTTAAGAAGCAGCATAGTGTAATACTTAAGAGTGTGGGCCCAGACTCTGACTGGCTCTAGAATGCTTGGGTTCAAATCTTGGCCTCCCATTTTCCAAATAATTAGCCTTAAGGAAGACCACCTCTCTGTGCTGCTTCCTCCTTCTAAGATGGGAATAATAATAATCCTTATTGCTCCTAAGGCTATAAATAGTAAACAGTTTAGGTTATATTAAGTTTTTAGAACATAGTAAATACTCAAACAATTTTTTGAGTCTTTTTTTATAAATTTATTTTTTTTTAATTTATTTTTGACTGCATTGGGTCTTCGTTGCTGCATGCAGGCTTTCTCTAGTTGCGGTGAGCAGGGGCTACTCTTCATTGCAGTGCATGGGCTTCTCATTGCGGTGGCTTCTCTTGTTGCGGAGCACAGGCTCTAGGCCCCTGGGTTTCAGTAATTGTGGCACAGGGGCTCAGTAGTTGTGGCTTGCAGGCTCTAGAGCACAAGCTCAGTAGTTGTGACGCACGGGCTTAGTTGCTCCATGGCATGTGGGATCTTCCCAGACCAGGGATCGAACCTGTGTCCCCTGCATTGGCAGGCGGATTCCCAACCACTTCGCCACCAGGGAAGTCCCTCAAACACTGTTACCTATTATTATTTATGTAGCTTTCAATGACCAATCAACAAGATGTAATATCTTCTTTCTTTGAATTATTTATTCATTCAACAAAGTGATAGGCACTGCTGAGGGATAAAAAGTGTTAGAACTCAGATGTAAAGGAACTCACTGCCTAGGAAACAGACATATAAGTAGATCATTTATACTGTAGTCAGCGTTTTGTTTGAGCATTATTTCTCAAGGTCTGGCCTGGGGTCTACTTGTAACAGAAATACCTGGTGTTATTGCTAATGAGCAGATTCATGGACCCCACTCTGGACCTAAGAAATCAGAATCTCTGAGGTAGGGCAAGCAGGTATTCTTAGGCATACTACAATAAAATTTGAGAACCACCAAGATTAGAGGTATAAAGAGGATGCTTTGAAAACTTAGAAAAGGAAACCCTCTGGTATTTATCTTACTACTTTTATTATTATTATGCATATTTATCTTATTTTCACTCTTAGATTAAAATAAGTTCCCTGAGGTCAGATCTTTTACTCCTCTTACTTAAGTAGAAGTAAACTGAATACCCTGATTGGGTATTTGTCTTAATAGAGATTCATGAACTTAAAACATTTTACATTTTAGAAAACATTTACATGTTTATATGTTCTGTACTCCATAGCATCCTGGTGGCAGTTTATTATATATTCTTCATATTTCCCATAGTGCTTGATATTGTAGGCAACAGCTCCTTAAACCCCTTTCTATTCTTAGCTTCTGAGACATTGCACTTTTCTAACTTTCCTGCTTCCTCTGTTTGCTTTATGCCAGCTTCCTACTTACTAGCTAGCAACCTTGGGCAAGTTACTAATCACTCTGAGCCTCAGATTTTTCAATGATAAAATGTGGATAATGAGAATAAAAGGCAGATAAAACTTCCTGTTCAAGTCCATCATCATAATTAAATATAATAATAATAGATAATTTCCAAAAGGTAATTCCCTTTATTGGTTCCTCTTCTTATCACCTCATGAATGTGTTCCTAAAGTCTGACCTTGGACCTTTACTCTTTAACCTCAGCACTCTCCCTTGGTAATCTCATCTAGTCCCTTATTTTCACCAATTACTTCTTGCAGGTGACTCTCAACATGTCAAAAGAGAATTTTTCATTTTCCCCCTTCCAAATCAATTTTCCCACCTGCTAAATAACATAGCTTCAAAATCTCTGTGGGCCTTGAATTTGTCTTCCTTCACTGTCCCCCTAACATTCAATAAGTGGTTAAATTCTGCTGATTATACCCACACAAGGCCAGGAAGAGGACAAGGGGATGATATAGGGTAGCCATTATATATTACTAGGGCTCAGAAGTTTGCAAGGGTGCCTGGGACAAATCCTTTGTAAAGATTTTTACCAGTCCACCTCTCCTGGGTAGCTCCCCCAATTTTTCTTGCAGCCTGAACCTGTTCTCATAAGCACTGATGCTTCATATTCTCTTGCCTAGCAGTAACTTCCTTTCTACTGTCATAATTTAGGTCCTCACAACCTCTTAGATGGATATTATCACAGCCTCTTAATTGAAACTAGATAGGGAAGCTATCATCTATGCCAGAGCTTCCTAATTGGTGGGCCTCTTGATCCCCTTAGTCCTTAGGATGGCCGAGGCCCCATGTCAATCACCTCCAGCTCTACACAGCTCATGGGGTTCCAGATCTCATCCAATTTACTCCACTATGCAGTAAAAATATTATCATTTTCTATGTGAGCTATAACGTAAAATCATTAGGGAGCACTGCTACTGAATTCATCTTCTAAGCACAGATCTGATTGTGTTGTATATTCCTCTATAAAACCTTTACTAATGACTCCTCACTGTCTACCAAATAAGGTCTGAACTACTTGGCCAGGCATTGATGAAGGCACTGTACAGTCTCACACCAACCTACCTGTCCAGTAATGCCTCTCATTAATACCTTCTCCTCCAGCCAAACTGGATCGCTCTCCAGTCTCTTCTCATCATAATCGTACACCTGTCTTCACCTAGGATATTTCTCATCTACTTAAGGTGGTGCATCCTTCAAGATGCAGTGCCCATGTCACCAGCTTCATAAACACAATATTCCCATTTCATAGAGTAAGAACTGATTCTCCTCAGTCTGAAATCACACAGCATCTGTTTTAGCTCTCTTACAGCATTTGTCTTACCCCACCTAGTATGATAAAGATGAATATAGTTTATGACTTCTACTACCAGTACTCCTTGAGTACAGGGTCTTGTTTTTGTCTCCACCCCATTACCTAACACATTGCCTTACATAGAGCAAGCACTACATTACTGAATTAAATAATTTATTTTTTTATTTTTCATTTTTTTGCAGCCCTGAAATTGAGCATTTATTCTTAAATCAGATGCAGCATATTTTTTTATAAGATATATTTTATATACTGCCCCTTTCTCAAAAGAAAGCAGCAAGACTCAGCAATTAATTATCCAAACCTAATGAGGGAAACGTTCACAAGTGACTGCAGCCTGATATTTATCAGAAAGATATAACAGCCTGGGCGGTTGTTATTTTCCCTCTTCAGGTGCCATCCCCCCATAAAGCAGGTTTCAAGAACAATGGGAATGTGTGGTTGACAGACAATGAGGTTTTCTCTTGTTTGTTTTGTTTTTGAATTTTTGAATTTTATTTATTTTTTATACAGCAGGTTCTTATTAGTTATCCATTTTATACATATTAGTGTATATATGTCAATCCCAATCTCCCAATTCGTCACACCACCACCACCACCCCCGAATTAAATAACTTTAAAGTTTTTAGTGCATATCAGTATGATGTCTAATAGCTCTATATCAGCCAATTTCAAGAATAAAATCATGTAACAGTTAGTAGATACAACAGAAAGCTACAAAACAATAAACAGAGGTTTTAAGGCAGTCCCCCAGAATGCAAACAGAAGAACCAAACATTTACATTAGAACATGTAGCAGTGATTTTCAAATGAGAAAATTCTAAATAGTGAATATTCTTCCTATTGCAGATCCAAGAGAATTCCTAAACCCTGAATCCCACCCCTTATGTTGTATAAAATATACAAACAGAAAGGCTGTTTCCCTGAAAACAAGTAAACAAATCCTGACTCAGTCTCCTTTAACTCCCAGCTCTGCAGTGCTGCCGCCTGTATCTGCTCCACACAGATTGGAAAACTTCAGAAGCCCCTAGTATTCTTCAGGAAAGAGGCGGAGAGATCTACGTTCAGGCTGGTAGAAAAAAGAGAAAGAGGAAGAGGAAGGGGCAAATCCCCTACCTGGAATCCAGTGTACTACCACAGAAAGGAAACCAGTTACAATGGTAGAAAGATTGCTGACGAAACGTAGAAAGATTTGAAAAAACATCTTTGTATCGAGTTCAGTAGCAGCAGATCCTGTGATTCCCAAATCCTCACACTGACTGGCAGTGAAATGCTCACTTCCTGGGCTGTCCCTGGCTCACTGACAGAATAGAAGGGGGTGGGGATTAAAGGGCAGGACTTCAAAATGCCTGCAACCACTCTTAGTCTCATTTCCAGAACAAGTATCCCAACAACCTATCTATAGTAAGTTGCTGTTAGAAATACTGAAATTGGACCACCAATAGTGGTCTCCCTCCCTAAACTTTCCTCTTTCAAATCTGTCCTCACACTACAATTCAGCTGATCCAGGGGATCAATTTCATTACGCCACTCCTCTCCTCTGAATGATTCAGATCTCCTCTTCCTTTACAGAATAAAGTCCAAATTTAATCTGTCAACAAAGGACTTTACAATCTGGCCACAACCTACCTTTCATCCTTTGTCTCTCTGCCTTTCTAGCATCTCACCTTTCCTTTTCTATTCATTTAATTTGCAAAACATTCTCTAACAATCTAGTATGACTAAAGCCCTGTGAAGGTATACCCTTAAAAAACTAATAACCATAAATAATTTATTAATTTAACAAACATTTCTGAGCTCCAATGTATCAAATACTGTGCTACAAATTGAGAACAGATTCCGTCCTGCTCTCTAGCAGTTTAGATGATACACTATTCCCCTTTGTGAATTCTCAGCCCAGTAAAATGACTTACCACGCTTTTTTCTTCTGTGCCTCTGATCAAATTTTTCCCTGCCTGAAATATCCTCCCTCTTGCCTTTTCAAAAACCCATTTCAAAATCTACCTATCTGGGGCTTCCCCGGTGGCACAGTGGTTGGGAGTCCGCCTGCCGATGCGGGGCACGCGGGTTCGTGCCCCGGTCTGGGAGGATCCCACATGCCGCAGAGCGGCTGGGCCCGTGGGCCATGGCCACTGGGCCTGCGCACCCGGGGCCTGTGCTCCGCAACGGGAGAGGGCACAACAGTGAGAGGCCCGGGTACCGCAAAAAAAAAAAAAAAAAAAAAAAAAAAAACTACCTATCTGACCCCCTTGCGAAAGCCTTCTAGTAACTTCCACTAAAAGGAGTGCCACAGAAATACTTTTAACATTGACATATCATGTCTTCCTAGCAAAGACACATAAGTGTATTTCAAGAAAAGAGTGGTTACACAGGGAGATCAGCTCGGTGCCTTGTGACCACCTGGAGGGGTGGGATAGGGAGGGTGGGAGGGAGACGCAGGAGGGAGGAGATATGAGGATATATGTATATATATAGCTGATTCACTTTGTTATAAAGCAGAAACTAACACACCATCGTAAAGCAATTATGCTCCAATACAGATGTTAAAAAAAAAAAAAGGAGTGGTCAAACTTGTCAGAAGGGAGAACAGAGTATCTTAAACTATCTATACTCCCCACAGTGTCTAGCAGATCTTGATGTACAGAGAGACTCAATATATATTTTGATTTGTAATTAGTGAAGAATAATTTATAAACTTTATGAAATATTATTGAAATGAGTGATAAGTATAAATCAAAGGGCAAATATATTCCTGCAATAGCATATTTCCAGTTGTGAGGTAATTATTCTCATGTGGATGGTACCAAAGACATCCAATTTGATTAAAAAATAAGCATTAATTAGGCTTTCAGGAACTTTTTCCCCAGGAGGTACCTGTTCTGACCAGTAAACACACTGTGACTAAAAATCAGTTCCCTAGTCTTATACACACCCAATGAAATGATCAAATTTAACCTACACAGGGAAGAACCAGATGCTGAACAATGGTGACACTATCAAGATATAATATAATACGAAATCCACTCTGAAACAATGTTAGCCTTATCTTTCACATTAATAACAAATGCTTAGAAAAAAAATAACTCAAGAAAATTTCTTAATGATGATAGGCCAGCAGAGTCATCTTCGTATTTAAACATTAAATAACTCTAAGGTAACAGAATAACTCAAAATCCAGCTGATTTGTCATATCAACTCAGAGAGTCTTCCTGTTGCACTCAGTATTTAAAAATCCCATTTCTATGGATGGACCTAGACTCTGTCATACAGAGTGAAGTAAGTCAGAAAGAGAAAAACAAATACTGTATGCTAACACATATACATGGAATCTAAAAAATAAAAATCGTTCTGAAGAAGCTAGAGGCAGGACAGGAATAAAGACACAGATGTAGAGAACGGACTTGAGGACATGGGGAGGGGGAAGGGTAAGCTGGGACAAAGTGAGAGAGTGGCATTGACAAATACACACTACCAAATGTAAAACAGATAGCTAGTGGGAAGCAGCCACATAGCACAGGGAGATCAGCTCGACACTTTGTGACCACCTAGAGGGGTGGGATAGAGAGAGTGGGAAGGAGACGCAAGAGGTAGGGGATATGGGGATATATGTATATGTATAGATGATCCACTTTGTTATACAACAGAAATTAACACAACAATGTAAATCAATTATACTCCAATAAAGATGTTTAAAAAATTTTTTTTAATAAAAAATTTTAAAAATCTCATTTCTAATCTTCATTGACCTCCAACCTATCCTGTGACGTTAACATATCCCTCTACAAACCAAGTAATTTTTTCCACTTAATAACCAATACTTTTAGTAAATATTCTTTTATTTCACTGTTTTCAGTGCTTTCTTGTATGAATATTTATTATATGTGGTATATATGCCTTAAAATAGTAATTTGATGAAATGAGATTTTAACATTTAGAAGGCAGCAAGGCAAACATGCTGTCCACCTGAGGAATACCAAATTCCCTGTAGTACTGCCTGTAAATATGTCCAAATTTGTGATTGCTTATATAGGCAAAATATACAAATAATAGATCGAATTATCTATATGATTGAACAATTGGTGCTGTGATTTTTTAAAAATCTGATCAATATAGCGATCACATGTAATTATATAACATTAAAAGTTTTCAATAAAATCATAGCAGTACCTTCCAACAAAGGGAGGATTTTTTCAGCTAGATAAATAGTAGAGATTTCCTAGTCCGAATTCAATTTCTGCATTATAATAGGATTGAAATGACTCACTGAGATTGAACTGTTTAAACAATCTCTTTACTTCTGGACCACTAATCTTTATCCTATACCACACAGCTAGCTGCTAAGGCTTCTAAATATACTTCATTAACTGTACCATTGATATGGCTGATGTGTAAAAAAGTCAATTCATATAAAGTTCTGGTTAGTACTTTCTGGTTTTTATTTTACCACAAGACAATAATTTTAAACCAAATTTTTATTAGCAATGTATAATAATAATAGTGAAAATAATCAAATGGTAATATTAAATAGCAATAGCACGGTTTAACTGGTTTAACTGGACAAATTACTTTTGGGTTTTAATTTTTTTCAATGCTGACCATGAAAAACATCTTAAAACTATCTCCAAAGCTATCTATCTGCTATTTAAACAAAAATTCTAAAAGAAAAAGTGCAATATTGTTAAATATTATCAAATTAACTCACTGAGTCTTAGAAATTTAAGAAAGGTTAGGAGGTTTAAGAAAAAAAAAGAAGAGGCTCCATATACAATCTAAATAGTTTACACTTTTATAAAATATGACAAATATTTGACTCTCAAAAGAAAAGCTATGTATCATATTAATGTCCAGCTTAATGCCCCTTTTAAATCGAGAAAAGAAATTTAAGGAGTTTCCCCTTCTATATTTAAGGTATACATTTTCTTAACAACTGGAGAGCATTCACAGCACAAATGTCATTCTTTCATTACAACAATAATGGGCTTAAATTCTCAGCTTATTTTAAGTACACAATTTTATCTGTGTAGTGTGTTTGCAATCACCGTAAACCTCTGTCTCAGGAGCTCCCTTTTCTGTATTAGAAAGTTTTCAATATTATTGGCTTCTTTGAAGAGTCCATCTATCTCGTCAATATAAGATGCATCTACTGCTGCTCTCTCACTAAAGGGGAAAAAAAGTTTTACATTAAACTAAATAGTCATAACATCTAAATACACTATCATAGTGACGTGTTCTATTATGCTATATTTGTTAGCTATTTCATTTAAATGGCTTTGTACATCAAAAAGCTTCATTAATTTACAAGCACTGCTCAGTAAAAGTTAAATTAGTTCCACAAATATTTTTGACTACTCAAAGTCCCTTCACACAGCAGAATGTGTATCTTACACATTATAATTCTAATACTAAACTATATACATTATCTTAACAGCCACACAAACCATTATTCAAATACAGTGACTGTCCAGTAGTTTTAAAAAACACCTTATAAAACATGATACTCTCAGGCCAATAGAATATTTAAATTCAGGCTTCAAATATATATTGATAATATTTAAACATTTCATAAATATATTTATCTTTAATATCACTCTATTATTATGGTTAACTTCACCAAATGGTATCTTTCTGAAAGTTTTTTCATAAAAATTTAAGTGTTTTATCATCTATTGATAATTAGAGAATAAAATATATACAGCCTTGTTTCAGCTCTGAGAGTATCAAAAGGTGTTTAGTAGAAACGGTAGTCTTTGAAAATAAACAACTAATCTATTATAAGAAACTGAGGTAGAATAAGAAATTTCAAAATTATAATTACTAGATAGGTTTTGTAGCCCCTGCACTAAACTTCCCATTACGGAGTTTCCAGAAGAAAACTTCTGTGTGTAAAATCAAGAGAATATACTATAAGTACTTGCCTTAAGATCTTTGCATACGTAGACAACATTAGATTAATTTCCTTGCTCATATCTGTTCAAAAATAAATCAATAAGTTAACTATAATAAACTTTCCATATTATAATATCAATGTATAGAAATACAAGCACTTTATAGATCACCATTCAAATCTTTCTCCAGGGCTTCATCTTTATAAAATAGTCCAGAGCTTTCAGAGAAAGAAGAATCTGATTTTCCAAGAGAGGACAGTTGTGGACTATCTGGCATTTGAGGCTAACAAAAGAAAGTAGAGAAAATACGTAAATTGCTAGCAAGATGCTTAAGATATATACATTCTGTTAAAAAAAAAAAAAGCTAATAAAACTTCTTTCAGAAAAAAGCAAACATGCTGGAAATTACATACTCTTGTGTCCTGATTAGTTATTTGTAATTTTATTAACCAGGAAACTTTTAGGCCCAACTTTGTTCAACATAATAATTTTATTATGTGTTTAGACTTTGAAAATAGTATTAATCCCCTGATGAAAAAGTTTCCTGTATCTTGAGCCAGCAGATGTTTTCCATAGCAAAAGAGCAAAACTTTCATTTGGATAACAGCCATATGTTTGCAAATTTTTGCAAGATAACATAATCTTTAAGGGAACAAATAATGTTCCAAATGTAAACAGATCAATTGGTGGGGTAGCAGTGAAGAAGGGCAGGATGCAGTGCTCTTTTTCAAAACTATCAGCAAGTATAGTACCTAGGTATCCTACTTAGATATCAAAATAATTATGTAAAGTCTTATGTGTTATAAAGGCATGAACCCACTTCCGTCTCTAGATCACAAATTACCACAAAGAAACCTCCCAATAGTTTCCTGGAGGCCTATACTTAGTGAAAAGGCAGCTGGAGTCAACATAGTTCCTGCTGGGACAATCCCAGCTCTGGGAATATGAAGACATTAAATTCCATTTATCAGTAGAATTATCTTAAATGGAAAAAATTTGAAACGTATATAAAATAAAAGAGTAAGGCTCCACAAGCACAAAGATTACCTCCAACTCTCTTGGTCTCTTGCAATTTCTAGAATCAGGTTTTACAAGGTGACTGGCCATATTCTGGAGGCAAGAGCTGCAAAGTTTAGAGCAATGTCAATTTTAGGTACAAACTCATGCTGCAGCTCTCTTGAATCCTTCCCTTTCTTTCCACTCCTCCTGCCACTGTTAGTTTGGGCTCTCATTATTTGTCACTTACCTAACCTACTCAAATTCTCCCTTCTCTGTTTCATTCTACCAACTGCTGTTTGGGCAGTCTTTCAAAACTCTGATTACTGCATTCCCTTAACTCAAAAAACCTTCCCTTGACCATTCATTGCTCCAGAATAAGCTCAAATTCTACGGTAGAGCATCCAAAGTCATATATCACCTGGGCCAACCTACCATCCCCATGATTTTCTTCTACTCCCTCTATATGCAGTCAGCCAAGCCTGTCTCTTTGGCACTTTCTGCCTTGTCTCAGGATTCATTCTGGATTTTTCAGCCTTCACAAAATCTTAATGTTGAAACAAATCTTACAGTTCATCTAATTCAATCTCAATTTTACAGATGTGAAAACAGAGGCAGAGATAGCTGACCAAATTCAAACATGTAAAACTGGGCCAGACTAGAACCAAGATCTCTTCTAGTCTAAAAGAGACTTCTGTTTCCACTGTCCTATCTTACCTTCATATAGCATCAAAATTTACTTTTAAATTACTTTCCCATAAATTCTGAAGATAATTTCCCTGGGAATCTGAAAGATTAAGTTTAAACTTGAAAAATGTTGAAACCTAGAATGGTAGAGTCTCTACACCCTAACAGATAAGGATCTCTGTCTACACTCAAGTTATCATTTACTTTGCTTGCTTTTTGAGAAACTCTGCTGACCTGGAAAATTGTAATGAATCTGTTTGCTTAGTCATGTATAATATTCATATATATGACAGAAAGACAGCAACAACAAATAATAAAGATGTCTGTTTTGGGCTTCCCTGGTGGCTCAGTGGTTGAGAGTCTGCCTGCCGATGCAGGGGACGCGGGTTCGTGCCCCGGTCCGGGAGGATCCCACATGCCGCGGAAAGGCTGGGCCCGTGAGCCATGGCTGCCGAGCCTGCGCGTCCGGAGCCTGTGCTCCACAACGGGAGAGGCCACAGCAGTGAGAGGCCCGCGTACCGCAAAAAAAAAGAAAAAAAAAAGATGTCTGTTTAGTAAATTCCATATAGTGCTTCTACATTCCTGTTGGTACCATTCTAGTATATAAATTTAAGCGCTATAACGGTAAGACGTTGAAAATACTACACATGCACAGTAGTGCTCACTCTGCCTTGGGAAGTTTGAGAATGTTTCAGAGAAGCGAACACGAGATTGGTTCTCGTCTCCCTTCCTCTTTTTCTCTTCCCTTTTCCTTTTACACCTCTTCTCGCCTCTCTCAAAGTAAAAGAACATGCATGTACGTCAAATCAAAACTCTTCTAATTAGGTAATTCTGCTTCTGTAAAAACAGATTATCTGTCATAGTTTAAGCCCTCAGCTGAATCAAGGCCTGGTCTAGAGGCTGGGCCTCCCCACCTGTGACAAATACCATTCACAGCCACTGACCCCAGCTGTGCAATCTGAGGCGTTGGTGCCTTCGTCATTACCAAGCACTACCCCCAGGCCTTGTGCAACCGTTTTCTCCTCACCTTCTCTTTCCTCCCACCGCCATCTCGGCCTACCAGGCCATCCCACCTATCTTGCTTCTCACTTCCCGCCGCGCCCCTCCTTTCTTCCCCACTAGCGTTTCAGCCCCACTAGAGACCCTCCGGGTAAGTGTCCACCCTCTCTCACTGCCTTGCTTCACACCCTGTCACACTCTCATCGGCACTCATCCCCACAGGCCCTGCCCGAGAGCAGTCTGCGGCTCGGCGGCGTCGGGAACTTACTCGTCAGCCAAAGCACAGGAACGAGGAAGCCCGGCGTACACGCGAGTGCGCAGGCTCGGGGAGGCGGATTTCCCAGCGTGCAGCGCGCAGCGCGCAGATTACGTGAGGCGCCTGCACCGCCTCCCGCGCTGCCGAGGAGAGGGGTTTTTTTACCACCTTGCCTCTCGCTTTGGGGTCTCCGTGAAACAGAACTCGCCACCTCCGAGTTAGTGTCTGGGGAAGAAGGGAGAGATCTGAGACTGGTTTCTCAAGAAAGACCAAGGAAGAACTGCCAGAGGAAGGCTGGGTGTGTCCCAACCTCTTGGAACCTCAGAAAAGGAACACGAAATAGTAGCACACCACCACCACTTTCCAAGTAAAAGTTACATTCTGTCCCAGATGGTGGGTCTGCAGCAACGGTTTAAACTTGAGTTCCCCTGGCCCTCAAGCCGAGAGTTTGTATCCAGAACCTCCGTTCCTTCACCTCTTTCTTTTTGGTGCAACCAAACTTTCGGAATCACACCGGTTGAGAAAATTCCCTTCTTGATGGGTCAATAACTAATCAACTTCATTGGCAGCTTTGAAAAAAAAATTTTGTAACACACGTGGCTCACGTATTTGAAGTTTAGCCTTATGGGGAGCTTTAATGTGGTGACTCTGATCTGCAACTTGAAAGATAGACGTTCCACACTTAATGCTCCGTTAGTTGTGGAAGAAAATAAAAAGCATATCACCTCATAAAACAGAGGTCAGTAACACTTCCCATAAATTCCAGGTCCACAATCTTGCACCTTAGCAAATTATGTTTAACACATACATATTATTGTTTTTTTCCCTTTGGCTTATTTAACTGTTAGTTGTCAAGATGTAAGTATTGTGTGCATATGTTTATTTATTGGTTTGTGGAAAAGCCAATTGTTTCAAGTAAGCTCCTAGGAAAAAAGTACTTGGTTTAACTTGAGTTGGCATTATTGTGAAATGTAAGTCATTTAATAAAGATAGACTAGTGGTTATGGTGCAGTTATTGATAGTCTTTAAAGGATTCTAATCACTATCTGAGGACTGATAGCAATCTGTATTGAAATGTTCCCTATTTGTGATAAAATGAAGGGAAAAGTAATGAGTTTTTCCTAAAGTTAATGCACTCACTTTAAAAGATTCTTTTATTCTGTTACTATGTCATAAATTTTTTGATGTTAACGTGTCCTCTCAAGAAACAAAAAATATAAAATTTTTTAGATTTTTAATGTCCTTACTTGGTAAAATGTAAAGTTATCCACTCAGTGTTTATCTCTTCTTCATTATTGTCATTGTTGTTGTTATTATTCTTAATGGTCCATCAAATCCAAAAGTCTGAGAAATATTGACCTAATTCCTCTCCCAGCCTTCACATTGTGTGATATCTAAACAGGTTGTTATCTAGTTGTTAAAATATTTCCAGGAAAAAATGATTCCACCTAATACATAAATGTTTACATCAGATTAAGAGAACAGCACAGACATTTTATTTTTTAAATCTTTTCTCCACTGTATAAGCTACATAAGTGAGAATAAGTGAGAGGGCACACAGGGTTATAGTTGTCTGGTGCTTTAGAATATTCAAAGAATGAGGACACGGGGAGGGGGAAGGGTGAACTGGGACAAAGTGAGAGAGTGGCATGGACATATATACACTACCAAACGTAAAATCGATAGCTAGTGGGAAGCAACCGCATAGCACAGGGAGATCAGCTCGGTGCTTTGTGACCACCTAGAGGGGTGGGATAGGGAGGGTGGGATAGGGAGGGTGGGATAGGGAGGGTGGGATAGGGAGGGTGGGAGGGAGACGCAAGAGGGAGGAGATATGGGGATATATGTATAGCTGATTCACTCTGTTATACAGCAGAAACTAGCACACTATTATAAAGCAATTATACTCCAATAAAGATGTTAAAAAAATATATATGCTCTTATTTAGGATCTCACAAAAAAAATAAAATATTCAAAGAGCTGTCATCATCTCATTTAATCTTCGCAAACAACCCTGTGAAGTAGGTAGGACATAGAGACATTTGGGTTGCTCTATGTCAAAGGAAAAAATGTTTGTCCCAAAAGTAAGAAATGGGTGAATTATGCATTGTATATCTTTATAGCTGGAGAGAAATAATTGGCAATGGACCATTTAAAATGAACTTGCTTAGTGTTCTACTTATTTAAATCACAGTTTACTTAATGCTTTTGTGTTAATTGGCCCGATTGGACAACACAGAGGATAAAAACTTATTTCAGTTTCAATCGTGTATAGTCTTATCATACACTTTTTTTATATATATAAATTTATTTATTTATTTATCTATCTATCTATTTATTTATCTTTGGCTGCGTTGGGTTTTCATTGCCGTGCACGGGCTTTTTCTAGTTGCTGCGCTTCTTAAATGTGCTTTTTTTTTTTTTCTTATAGTCACTGCACCAAGCACCTTCAGCCATCCTATCTTAGACTTCCTTTGTAATCACTGCTGTGGACATGATGTTTTATGACCTTATGAAATGAAAACTCTATCTTGTTGAAAACAAAAACAAGCAAATAAACAACGACAACAAAAACACCTCAACTAGCTGCTTATATAAGCATTTTGTTTCCTAACTCTAGAACCCCTGTTTCCATACAGTCTCTGTATTGGCAAAAAAGCAAAAACAAACAAAAATCACCTTGTTAATTCCCTTGCTAGCAAGGTAATACAATTTAGCACATGTTCAAGAGAAAATTGTCTAAGAAACTTTGTTTCTGCTAGTTACTTTCAAAGCTGTGATAGTAACACTCTGTTCTTTAAAAGTTTCATTTTAAGTGGTGTGATTACATTATAGGAATTATCTTGTAGGGCTGATTATTCAGCAGTGGTAGATGAGAAAAAAAAATGTGCTGAAGTCTGAGTAGAAAGTTTCAAAAGAGAAAGATTAATTCGAGAAAAGATGCTTCTAATTGACCAAGCAGGTGCTTTTTTTTTTAAGTGCTTGGATGTATTTCGGAAAGAGGTACAAGCTTTGAAGGGCCAGAACTGCAACAGAAGAAATGATTTCATTAAAACTGTGATTTTACATTAAAAGAAATTCCCGTATTCTCTGACACTGTATTTCAGGTTCCATTGCCCTAGGAAAGAGCCCACGTTTAAGGCGGGTCTGAGGCGTGCCAGAACAGTCTCCTCCCTCCACCTTCTTCCTCCTTTCTCCAAAGGGCTAGGCACCTTCCCCCTCCAGACGGCTGTTGGATCCGGAGAAGCAGCGGGGAGTTCTGCTATCCAAAGCTTTCCACATTCCTGGCTGTCTGCTTTGGCTGCTGAAGGGCTGCCTTCTATCGGGAAAAGAAAGGGACAAACCTTTCAGATAACGTCCTCTCCTAGGAAATTATTGAGCACAGGTAAGAAATATCATTACTCGTTATTCAGAAACCCAGGCATGGCAATTCGAGGTAAATAAATAAGCTAGAAAAGCGATTGAGAGGTAACTTCTCTGACATCACTATGATGGGCAACTAGTCAGTAACAACATAAGGAACATAGCATATTCAGAGGAAGATCTTTTTCTCTCTTTTAGCCAACCTTGGAGAGTATCACTTCAGAGGAAATGTTCTCAAACTTTTTGGTCTCGTGACCTCTTTATACTCCTAAAAATTATTGAGGATCCTGAAGAATTTTTGTTTCTCTAGGTTTTTTACTGTAGTACTGTCATTTACTGTATTAGAAATTAAAGCTGAGAAATGTAAAAAAAAATAGTGACCTATTAATTTATTTTAAGATAACAATAAGCACATAACATGTTAGCATAAATAACATTTTAAATTACGGATAACTATATATTCAAAAAAAACTACTATGAAGAGTGACATTGTTTTTATTTTTACAAATCACTGTAATATCTGGCTTAGTAGAAGATAGCTGCATTTTCACCTGCTTCTGCATTCAGTTTATGCAATATCACTAAAATATAGCCCCTGGTAAACTTTATTGTACACTCATGAGAAAATGAGAGTGAAAATGACAAATTACATCTTAGAATTATTATGAAAATCGCTTTGACCTCGTAAACCCCTGAGAATCACTGCTTTAGAGTGTTAAAATAAATAAGCTTCTATTTAAAGGGAGTCTCAACTCTGAATCAACTATTTTAAAAGCAAACAAAAAAATTGCAAAAGGTTGGTAATCTTGATGGAATCTGCATCAGCGCCCTTAGGCTGGCCTACGTTGGACAATATTATAGCATTCCCCAGGAGAATTTTATTTCACATGAAGAAAGGGCTGAGTAAATATCTCCATTTGAAAGTATAAATAACAAAAATTAGGACACTCTTAAACTCTTCTTTTTGCCTATATCTAGCTATTTCAAGTTCTATTAAATCTTTCTTCAAAATATCTTTTTAAATCTGGCTTGTCCGTAATATCCCTACATGAATATTATGAATTCTTACATGAATTCTTATCGTTTCATAGCCTGTCTCTAATCTTTTTCATAATACCCTTGCCAGCTCAGTAATCTGCTTTCCTATTGCCTGTGAGATTAAATACAAACACTTCTATGTGAGTTCCCAAGCCCTCCATATTCTAACCCCACCCTACCTTGTGTTTACTGCAAGACAGCAGAATTGTTCCACTACAGCAAAAAAATAGCTCCAGGGCTTCCCTGCTGGCGCAGTGGTTGAGAGTCTGCCTGCCGATGCAGGGGACACGGCTTCGTGCCCCCGTCCGGGAGGATCCCACATGCCACGGAGCGGCTAGGCCCGTGAGCCATGGCCGCTGAGCCTGCGCGTCCGGAGCCTGTGCTCCGCAACGGGAGAGGCCACAACAGTGAGAGGCCCCGGTACCCCAAAAAAAAAAAAAAAAAAAAAAAAAGCTCCAAAGCTCCTTTCAGTCCACCCCCCACCATAATTTTGTGTTAATTATCACATAAATGCTCTTCCATGTTCTCCTCCATCTATTCAGTCAAGCAATCAGGATTAAATTGAATTCTCCTTTTCCCACAAGGCCATTCCAGCAGTTCTATTTTGGCTTCTTGCTTTGAGTCTGTATTTAGCAGTTGATTATATACACCTTTTTTTTTTTTTTTGCGGTACGCGGGCCTCTCACCGTTGTGGCCTCTCCCGCCGCGGAGCACAGGCTCCGGACGCACAGGCTCAGCAGCCACGGCTCACGGGCCCAGCCGCTCCGCGGCACGGGATCCTCGCAGACCCGGGCACAAACCCGTGTCCCCTGCATCAGCAGGCGGACCCTCAACCACTGCGCCATCAGGGAAGCCCTATATACACCTTTTATCTTTAACTATTTACCTAAATTTTTACCTGAGTCTTCTTCCACCCCCACCTGTACCACGCCCACATACTTACCTTCGTAGGATGGCAAAGTTTTGAAGGACGAAATGACTTACAGAACTGAAAATTTAGATTTTGATCTTGTTGCTGTAGAGATGATTACCTGCCTGATTTTAGTGAATTAATTAGGTAACATGCTCCCTCATTTCATCCCATACCTATTCCACAGAATGAGAATTCCAGAGCAAAGATAAACATAATCATTATTGCTTTTCAAGTTCAAGACATTTTTACTTTTAATCTAATAGTATGCTTTTAAACTCCCAGTGGCTTAGCAAAGCTGGTTATATACTAAATATTCCATCAATATGTGTTGTTTTAGAATTATGAGGAAGTGGCTACTAGGGCATTTGCCACATATAAATAGTTCTCTCTTTGCAGCCTTAACTAGAATCTAGAATTACAGAATGCTGGAGCTGGAGAAAAACTTTAATATTGACCATGCAGCTCTCTCTTGTCTAAATGAGGAAACTGAGACCCTCAGGGTTAAATGACTTGCCCCAGAAAAGACTGGAACACATGTGGTTTAATCTCCATCATGATTTTCTACTGTTCACTAGCCTCTGGCTAGTTTCCAAGGCTTGTATAACTGAAACTTTGTTGTTGCAAAGAATCAATTATCACTGCTTACTCCTGAGAGGATCTGTCTGGGGTGGTTTATAACTCTTTTTTCTTTCAAGTCAATAATCTCAGAATCTTAGATGAAATTTTCAAAACATTTTTATCCAATGGGAACTATAATTTTCACAGATTAGAGTTAAGAAAGCAAAGGAACATGGAAGAGGAAAATTAGGGGGGAGGAGAGGAAGAGGAACACAATACTTGTAACCATAGATGTATTGAGATCCAACAAAAAGTGCTAAGAAAATAAAGAATTCAAAATAAACACTCACATGAAATAAAAGAGAAAGTAAAGAAACTACTAGGAAAAGAAAGAAGAGGAAGAATATTAGAGAAATTATTCTATTTTTTAAAATCTGTTTTCAGACTTCCTTCATATTCTTTCCCTTTCTCACTGGCTTTCAGATGGAGTTTAAGTTTTAAGACAGAAAAAAATTTCTGCCATTCCCTTTACACACTGTTGTCATGGTGACAAGGCTTATCATAGCAAACATTTATTTAACATTTATTGAGCTCCTACTCGGTATAAGCTCTTTCCAGGTGTTAAAGATTGAAAAAACAAGACAGCTCATTGTCTTAGAGAAACTCAGGTGGAAGTCGGCACACCTATCTTTAATCTTAATTAAGGGTAATAAGAGGTATTTTAGAAGCATGAACGTGGGGAGGGGGATGTGGGCACTGAGGAGAGAATGATTAGCTAGGAATGGAGGAGTCAGGGAAGTTTTCCTAGAGGAGATGTTTGAGCTGTGACTTAAATGATAAAGGGTGAAGAAGGGTTTGGTAGGCAAAAAAAGGGAGGGGAAGTTCTGGCCTGGCAGGGGAAATAAATGAGTACAGCATGGAGTGAGTGAGAATCTGAAAGCAAGAAAACCAAGTAGAGGAATATTAAATAGAAAATACCAGAAATGACAAGGGCTAGATTCAAAATAGTGCTGGTGGAGATGGAGAGGAGATACCAAATTCTAGACACATTTCTGAGTTATAATCTACAGTTTCTGAGACAGGAGAAGGTTAGACAAAAGAGTTGAGAAGGACTCCCAGGCTTCAGTTTGGGACAGGTTATTTAGACATACTTTAGAAAGTAATTCATTAGTATATCTTACAGTTGGAACTGTGGATCTGGAGCCAGAAATTGAAATTTGCAAGTTATATATCCCCCAGTAACCGCCACCCTCTCTCTTTATAGCTAAACTTACTGAAAGAATAGTTTGTATTCACTGTCTTTACTTTTCATTTTCATCCCACTCTGTCCTAGATCTTTGTCCACCTGCCTTCCGTTCCTCTACTTTCCCTGAACTGTTCTACTGATACCAAAACTTCATAATTGCCAAATTCAATGAACAAGTTTAAGCTTGTATCTAAATTATGGACTGCAGCTTCAGACTCCAAGCAGCTCCTTCTTGAAGCTCCTTTGGGTTTTTTTTTGTTTGTTTTTGTTTTTGCGGTACGCGGGCCTCTCAACGCCATGGCCTCTCCCGTTGCGGAGCACAGGCTCCGGACGCGCAGGCTCAGCGGCCATGGCTCACGGGCCTAGCCGCTCCACGGGGCACGTGGGATCTTCCCAGACCAGGGCAATAATCCGCGTCCCCTGCATCGGCAGGCGGACTCTCAACCACTGCGCTACCAGGGAAGCCCTCCTTTGTTTTTTGACTTCTGTGATATCTCTTAGATTTGCAAAACTGAATTATTTTCCACTCAACCTGTCTTTCATCCTCTGTTTTCTTAATGAGGTAACCACTCAACAAATTGCCCAAGCCAGAAACTTTGAAGTCATCCTCAGTTCCCCCTTCTTCCATTTGACCCACAACCAATCAGCCAAAAAATCCTGCTGTTTAAGCTCTCTTGAATCATCCCCACAGCCACTGCCTTAGTTTGTAGCCTCATGAACTCTTAACTGTTAAAATTGCTTCTGCGGTTGTTTTCTGGCCTCTGTCCAACTTTATCCCATCAAATCCGTTCTCTACACTGCTGCCAGAGTGAGGTTTTTGAAACATAAATTTGACCATGTCTTTCTCCTACTGAAAGTAAGTCAGTACTTTCAGAAAAAAAGTTCAAACTCTTCAGCCTACTTAAACAAGGACTTTATAATCTGACTCTCCTTTACAAGCTTTTGGCAAACAACTACACTGCAAGTTACATTTTATCTGAATTGAACTAGGCAGAATCAAACTAATTTAATATAAAAATAATAGTCTCACTTTATAGGCAGAATGAAATATGTGAGCTCCAAATGAAATAGTTTATCTAGAATGACAATTTCAAAGCTGATAGGCCAAGTGAGTTGTGAACTGTTGACAATATTGCCACATGGAAGTGTCTTGTATACCTGGTAGAAATAGCTGCTTTCATGTCAGTATAATGTAAGCTCAGCTATTCTTTAAATATCTCAGGAGTTCTTGAGACATAACAGCTTATTGTGGTATTATATTTTAACATTTATTACTATTATAGTTTTAGATATTTTTTCATTTATTCATTCATTCAGCAAACATTTATCAGATGTCTGCTATGTACCAAGCACCATTCTAGGTACTTGGAATACAAAACTGAATGTAACAGAGGTTCTTTCTCTTATGGAAGTTACATTCTAGCAGGGGAAAAATAATAAAATAATAAAGAATGTGCTAACAAACCATGTTAAAATATTTGAGGCCAGATTTTGATGAAATTGTCAAGAAGGTATAATTTTTCTTTGGGAATCTTAGCCATTTATTTTCAATATCCCCACCCCCACCCCTGCCATGATGCCCTTTCGTCAAGGCACTTAGGTATTCCAAAAGCTCATTCTTTCTCTCTTTTGCTTTTTATTTAAACAATATCTATAGAGAAGCCTGTGGTTCTCTCCACAGGGTTCTCTATAGATATTGTTTAAATTAAAATATAAAAAAAATTTAAAATAAATTAAAAACCATACAGATGTGTGTGTATATATATATATACATATATATGCTTATATATTATATATGAACTGAATATAGATAAAACTGTTAAATAGCCACCAAATAGAGAGTTGGTTCAAGATGGTGCCCTCAGAAGATCTGGAACTCACCTTCTGCCACAGACAGCCGATCTACAGCTACATATGGATCATTCCCTCTGAAAAAGACCTAAAAACTAGCTGAAATCTCCTCCACAAAAAAAAAAAAAAAAAAAGCCACATCTAGATGGGTAGGAGAGGGAGAGACATGGTCTCACCAAAAAACATACCTATGGTGCAGCAACCCACAATCAGGATTGATATCACAAAACAGAGCTACTACCTGAGGAGCGAGAGGTCAGTGCCCCACATCAGGAAACTTAGGAACTGCACCAAAGAGATGAGCCCCCAATACATCTGGCTTTGAAAATCAATAGAGTTTACATCCAGGAGAACCAAAAGGCTGTAGGAAACAGAGATTCCACTCTTAAAGGGCTTGTGTGCTGACTTACTCACCACAGGACCCATCACAAAAGTAGCAGTCTGAAAAGCACCCAGACCATATGTGAAGGAGATTCATTTGCTAATCTTAAAGCATCTGAGGGAGATGCAGGAGCGTTTTGGGACTCTTTCCACCTGGATGGAGGCACTGGCAGACGCTATTTTTGCATTTTCCCTCTATCTGGCTAGCAACTGGCACTGGTGGGTGCTATCTTTACACTCTACCTTTAACCTGCTAACACCACTGGGTACACCACACCCCCACACTGCTCTTGTGGCCCTGCCAAGGTGAGGCATGTGTGCACAGCCCACATGAGGGATGCTCCTCCAGCCCCTAGCTCTGGTGGCTGGAGGGATTGCATTTCTGGGTCCCATGAATCTGAAACAATCAGGGAGTTCTCTGAAGGCTACCACCCTCAGGGTACTGCACAGACAGCAGACTGTACCTCCAGTCTCCCTGTGAAAAAGGACTGATGACTTGTCCTGGGGCTTCAGCCTGAAGGGCACACTTCAGGTTTACCATTCATCTAGAGGCTATAGAAGTGCTCTCAAGGAACACAGGCTGGGGGAACCATCTCTGCACTCTCTTTCGCCTTTGCTACAGTTCACCAGCACCTACCAGAAAAGAGCTCACACACTCTACTGGAGCCCCGATTTTTGCAACTGTAGTCAAAGAGACACCTTCAGATGGCCAGGTCTGGAGGCTAGCAGAGTTTACAATTGCAGTCCCACAGGGCAATATATATATATTTGCATATCTTAAAAGCTGCTGCCTGAAGGTCTGGCTTCTAATCAGCCTGAAACTAGTTGCTGACTGACGTCTCCCCCTCTGGAATACTCACAGGCCTTGGCACACCCTCAGCACTTGGGACCTATCAAGAATAAATCAGGCTGCATAGACAATCACAAAGGTTGAGTGACAACCAAGAACTAAGGCAAGGTTAAACAGTAAGGTTCATCTCTATACAAGGCCATTCCTTCCAGACTAGGAGAGATAGCTGTTTTGCCTAATATATAAAAACAAACACAGAGAGTCAAGGAAAATGAGGAATGAGAAGATTATGTTCCAACGGAATTAATAAGATAAAACTCCAGAAGAAAATCTTAATGAAAAGGAGATAACTAATTTACCTGATAAAGATTTTAAAGTAATGGTCATAAAGATGCTCATTGAACTCAGGAGAAGAATGGATGAACACAGTAAGAACTTCAACAAAGAGATAGGATAAATAAGAAAGTACCAAACAGAAGTCACAGAGCTGAAGAATACAACAACTGAACTGAAACATACACTAGAGGGGTTCAACAGCAGACTAGATGAAGCAAAGAAAGAATCAATGATCTGGAATACAAGGCAGTGGAACTCACCCAAACACAGCAAAAAGAAAAACAAATTTTAAAAAGTGAAGATAGCTTAAGGGACCAATGGAACAAACATCAAGCAGAATTGCATGCACATTACTGGGTTCCCAGAAGGAGAAGAGAGAAAAGGGGACAGAAAACTTGCTTGAAGAAGTAATAGCTGAAAACTTCCCTAACCTGGGGAATGAATCAGACATCCAGATCCGGGAAGTCCAGGGAGTTCCAAAAAAAGATGAATCGAAAGACACCAAGACACATTATAATTAAAATATCAAAAATTAAAGAGAGAATCTTGAAAGCAGCAAGAGAAAAGCAATTTGTGATATCCAAAGAAGCCCCATAAGAGTATCAACAGATTTCTCAGCAGAATCTTTGCAGGCCAGAAAAGAGTGGCATGATATATTCAAAGTGCTGAAAGAAAGAAACTTCCAACCAAGAATACTCTACCTGGAAAGGCTATCATTCAGAACTGGAAAAAAGATAAAGTGCTTTGCAAACAAACAAAAGCTAAAGGAGGTCATCCCCACTAAACCAGCCTTACAAGAAATGTTAAAGGGACTTTTTTAAGCTGAAAAGAAAGTGCACTAATTAGGAACAAGAAACATATGAAAGTAAAAATCTCACTGATAAAGGTAAATATATAATAAAGGTAGTTGATTAATAACATTAGTATAAAGATTAAAAGACAAAAGTAATAAAAAATAACTACACAATAACTAGTTAAGGGATACAGAAAGTAAAAAGATGTAAAATATGACATCAAAACATAAAATGTTTGGGGAGGAAGTAAAAATGTAGTTTTATAATGCATTCAGTCTTGACTTCTTATCAACTTAAGATATACTCTTTTATATATAAACTGTTACATGTGACCCTCATGGTAACCACCAAGCAAAAACCTATAGTAGATACATACCAAAAAAATGAGAAAGGAATCTAAGCATAACACTATAGAAAGTAATCAAACAATAAGGGAAGAAAGAAAAGAAGAAACAAAGAGGAATGATAAAGAGAAATGAAAACTATTAACAAAATGGCAACAAGTACATACCTATCAATAATTACTTTAAATGTAAAGGAACTAAATTCTCCAATCAAAGACAGAGAGTGGCTGAATGGATAAAAATATAAGAGCCATCTATATGCTGCCTACAAGAGGCTCATTTCAGATGTAAGTACACATACAGATTAAAAGTGAAGGGATGGAAAAAGATATTTCATGAAAATGGAAACCAAAAGAAAGCTGGAGTAGCTATATCTGTATCAGACAAAATAGACTTTAAAACAAAGACTGTAATAAAAGACAAGGATGATCATTACACAGTGATAAAGTGGTCAACCAGGCAAGAAGATATAACATTTATAAAGATCTATGCACCCAAAATAGGAGCGCCTAAATATATAAATCATATATCAATGGTCTTAAAGAGAGAAATTAACAGTAAAACAGTAAGAGTAGGGGATTTTAATATCTCACTTACATCAATGGATAGGTCATCCACACAGAAAATCAATAAGGAAACATCAGCTTTAAATGACACATTAGTCCAATAGACTTAATAGATATATACAGAACATTCCAGCCAAAAACAGCAGAATACACATTCTTCTCAAGTGCACTGAAGTTCATGTGGAACATTCTTCAAGACAGACAATATGTTAGGCCACAAAACAAGTCTCATAAATTTAAAATGAAAATCATATCAAGCATCTTTTCTCACTACAATGGTTTGAAACTAGAAATTAATTATTAAGAAAACTGGAAAGATCACAAATATGTGGAGATTAAACAACATTCTACTGAACAACCAATGGGTCAATGAACAAATCAAAAGAGAAATGAAAAAATTATCTTGAGACAAGTGAAAATGGAAAATTAACATGCCAAAACTTGTGGGATGCACAAAAGCAGTTCTAAGAGGGAAGTTTATAGTGATACAGGCCTACCTCAAGGAACAAGAAAAATCTCAAGTAAACAATCTAACTTTATACCTAAAGGAAATTAAAAAAGAACAAATTAAGCCCAAAGTCAGTAAAAGGAAGGAAATAATAAAAATCAGAGCAGAAACAAATGAAATACAAACTAAAATGACAATAGAAAAGATCAAGGAAACTAGGATCTGGTTCTTTGAAAAGATAAACAAAATTGACAAACCTTTAAGTAGACAAGAGGAAAAGACAAAGAGCTCAAACAAAAAAGATCAGAAATGAAGGAGGAGAAATTACAACTGATACAAAGAAATACAAAGTATCATAAAAAACTACTATAAACAATTATACAGCAACTAATCAGGCAACCTAAAAGAAATGGATAATTTCTGGAAACACACAGTCTTCCAAGACTGAATTGAATCAGTTATCAAAAAACTTCCAACAAAAAATGTCCAGGACAGAAGTCTTCACTAATGAATTCTACCAAACATTCAAAGAAGATTAATACCAATCCTTTTCAAACTCTTCCAAAAAACTGAAGAGAAGTGAATGCTCCCAAACTCATTTTACAAGGCTAGCATTACCTTGATACCAAAATCAGACAAGGAAACCACAAAAAAAGAAAATTACGGACTAACATCCCTCATGAATATAGATGAAAAGTCCTCAACAGAATATTAGTAAACTGAATTCAACAATACGTTAGCAGGATCATACACCATGATCAAGTGGGATTTATTCCAGGAATGCAAAGATGATTCAACATCCACAAGTCAATGTGATACACTAGGTTAACAAAATAAAGGATAAAAATCATCTGATCATCACAATAAATGCAAAAGTCTTTGACAAAATTCAACAACCATTCATAATAAAAACCCTCAACAAAGTGGGTATAGAGAGAGTGTACCTCAACATAATAAAGGCCATATATGACAAGCCCACAGCTAACATCATAGTCAACAGCAATAAGCTGAAAGCTTTTTGTTTAAGATCAGGAACACAACAAGAATACCGCCTATTGCCAGTTTTATTCAACACAGTATGGGAATTCCTAGCTAGGGCAATTCATTAGGAAAAAGAAATAAAAGACATCCAAATTGGAAAGGAAGAAGTAGAACTGTCACTATTTGCAGAAAACATGATTTTATATAAAGAAAACCCTATGACTCCAAAAAAAATACTGTTAGAATAAATGAATACAGTAAAACTACAGAGTACAATATCAATATACAAACATCTGTTGCATTTTTATACACTAACAACAAAGTATAAGAAAGAGAAATTAAGAAAACAATCCCATTTACAATTGCATCAAAAAGAATACAATATCTAGGAATAAATTTAACCAAGGAGGTGAAAGATCTGTATGCTGAAAATTATAAGACATTGATGAAAGAAGCTGAAGAAGACACAAATGAATAGAAATATATTCCATGCTCACAAATTGGAAGAATTAATGTGATTAAAATGTCCGTATTACCCAAAGCAATATACATATTCAATGCAATCCCTATCAAAATTTCAATGGCATTTTTCACAGACATAGAACAATAAATCCTAAAATTTGTATGGAACCACAAGAGATTCCAAATAACCAAAGCAATCTTGAGAAAGAAGAACAAAGTTGGAGGCATTACATGCCCTGATTTCAAACTATATTACAAAGCTATATTAATCAAAACAGTGTGGTATTAGCACAAAAACAAACACATAGATCAATGGAACAAAACAGAGAGCTCAGAAATAAACCCACACATATATGACCAATTAATCTATGAAAAAGGAGGCAAGAATATACAATGGGAAAGACAGTCTCTTCAATAAATTGTATTGGGAAATCTGGACAGCCACATGTAGAAGAATGAAACTGACCAACTATTTTACACCATACAGAAAAATTAACTCAAAGTGGATTAAAGGCTTGAATGTAAGACCAGAAACCATAAAACTCCTAGAAGAAAACATAGGCAGATATTTCCTTGACATCAGTCTAGCAATATATATATATATTTGGCTCTGACTCCAAAGGCAATGGCAACCAAAGCAAAACTATACAAACGAGACTATATCAAACAAAAAAGCTTCTGCACAATGAAGAAGCCATCAACAAAATAAAAATGCAGCCTACTGAATGGGAGAAGATATTTGCAAATCATATCCAATAAGGGATTAATATTCAAAATATATAAAGAACACACACAACTCAATAACAACAACAACCACAAAAAACCTGACCTTAAAAATGGTCAGAAGGGGCTTCACTGGTGGCACAGTGGTTAAGAATCCCCCTGCCAATGCAGGGGACACAGGTTCGAGCCCTGGTCTGAGAAGATCCCACATGCCACGGAGCAACTAAGCCCATGCACCACAGCTACTGAGCCTGCACTCTAGAGCCCGTGAGCCACAACTACTGAGCCCACATGCCACAACTACTGAGCCCACATGCCACGACTACTGAAGCCCATGCACCTAGAGCCCGTGCTACGCAACAAGAGAAGCCACTGCTATGAGAAGCCCATAGCCCCCACTCACCACAACTAGAGAAAGCCCATGTGCAGCAACGAAGACCCAACGCAGCCAAAAATAAATAAATTAATTAATTTAAAAAAATACTTTTTTAATGGTCAGAAGATCTGAATAGACATTTTTCCCAAAAAGACATACAGATAGCCAACATGTACATAAAAAAGATGCTCAACATCACTAACCATCAGAGAAATGCAAATCAAAACCACAACGACTTATCATCTCACATCTGTCAGAATGGCTATTATCAAAAGAACAAGAAATGACAAGTGTTGGTGAAGATGTGGGATAAAGGGAACTCTTGTGCACTGTTGATGGAAATGTAAATTTGTGCAGACACTGTGGAAAACAGTATGGAATCTCCTCAAAAAGTTAAAAATAGAACGACCATATGATCCAGCAATTCTTCTTCTGCTTATTTATCTGAAGAAAACAAAAAACACTAATTCAAAAAGATATATTCGCCCCTGTGTTCATTGCAGGATTATTCGCAATAGCCAAAATATGGAAACAACGTAAGTGTCCATCAATGGATGAATGGATAAAGAAGATATGGTATATATAATGGACTACCATTCATAAAAATAATGAAATCTTGCAACGTGAATACACCTTGAGAGCGTTATGCTAAGTGAAACAAATCAGACAGAGAGATAAATACTACATGATTTCACTTATATGTGGAATCTAAAAAAAAAACAAATGAACAAACAAAATAAAATAAAGCTCATAGAAAACAGATTAGTGGTCAACAGAGGGGAGGGGGAGGGGGTGGGCAAAATGAGTAAAGGGGATCAAGAGGTACAAACTTCAAGTTATAAAATAAATAAGTTATGGGATGTAAAGTACAGTATGTAGACTATAGTCAATAATATTGTATTGCAAATTTGAAAGTTACTAATAAGTTGTCTTAGAAGTTCTCATCACAATAAAAAAAAGATTTTTGTAACTGTACAGTGACAGATGGTAACTAGATTTATTGTGGTGATCATTTCACAATGTATACAAATTTTCCATAATAAAAAGTAAAACAAAACAAAAAATAGCCATCAACTAGCATTTATTTTGTGTTAGCTTAATTTGGATTAAGTGTTTTCTACTGGGTATTAATTTCCTACTTCCTCTGTATATGTTTGGCCTCAGCAAACTATGCTAGAAAAAATTTGAGTCATTTCTCAACCTCTAAGTATAGACGTATGAACACCCCCATATATACCAATTGACAACTGTGACCCAACCACCTTCCTTGGAGCACCAACCATAAAACTGTCCTCAGGAAACCAAGGGACTTCTGAACTCTAGAGGAGAATTTCTTAATCATTTCTGTGGCATGGACCCTCATGGACAATCAGGTGAAGTCTGTGGACCCCTTCTCAGAATCACGCTTTTATATGCATAAAATTAAAAACTTAGAATGAGAAAGGAATCCCTTTGTAATTAAAGGGTTATCAAAAAATTTTTAACAAATTTTGATAAGGTATATATGTGCATCTTTATTAACACATTAACAACAAGATGTCCTGTTGGGACTAATAACTTCCATATATTTCAAAGTAGAAATGAGTTTAAACCATATTTCAAGATCTCTGCAACAATTACAATACAGTAAGAAATATGTATGTCTATTAATGATAGTCACAGGTACTGTGAATAATACTGTGGTTTGTTTCCTACACCATAATGGAAGGAACTGTTAAATTTCAGTTAGAAGTTAGTGAAAATAATTGTGTAATTTTTTCCCCATCCAAGTTCACAGATTTCCCAGATTTAGAACTCCTGCTCCATAAACAAAGGTCTGGAAGGATATACACCATACTGGAGTGGGGTTGGGTGGGGTGGCACAAAGGAGAAGAGCCAAAAGAATTTTTAACATTTTCAAATCCTATATTATTTGATGTTTTACAGGAAGATTGTATTCATGTATTACTTGTGCAAAAAGCATAGTATAGTCCAGACTCCAGATCAAAAGCTGCTATTGCTCAGAGAGAAAGAGAGCCATCAGATGCCAGAGCCCTTCAGCCTCCTCCCACCTAGCCCCCACTCCCAGGTAGAAACACCATTTTTTATCATTGCCTCACCTTTAGCACTTTGACAATGAAGTCACAATCTGCAGTCTCTCACTCACAGGATCCCATTGGTTGTAAGACAGAGACAGAACCAGCCCCTAGTTAAAGGACAGGATTAGGTGTGTTTCTGGCATCCTATATTTATTCTGATAATATATGTATATTTCCACCAAAATACTGGAACAATAATTCAGTTCAATAACGGACCACACATCCACCCTTTATAACATTGTTTAATGAGAAAATGCTTTCTAGATTCCGAATATCTAATGGTTTGCGAAAGAACATTTGAACTTGTACATTTATAAACTGAAGATTCCTGGCATTTATTAAATGTCCAGAGTGTTCGTCAGCATGCTGGATTTCTGAAATTGGAGGTAGAACAAGGCAATAAGTGGTAAAAGATTCCTTTTGTGTAAAAGGAACAATCACTACCTTTTAACAGATGACTCTTTGCTTTCATTAGGAATAAAGATGGCTGCTGAACCAGTAGAAGACAATTGCATCAGCTTTGTGGAAATGAAATTTATTAACAATACACTTTACTTTGTAGGTAAGTTCAAAACCGTAGGCCAAATACAGGGTTTAGATAAATGTATTCAACTAGAAAAGATGTTGTGAGGTGAACTATTAAGTGACTTGTTTTTTGTCACCAAATTCCATTGTAACACTAATGACACACTTCTCTTGAAAAAAAAAAATACTGGATCTCTAGAAATTAACCATAACATATCCAAGGTCGCAGCACCTTGTCCTGCCACATGTCCTGGCACTTAGTTAGTAGTAGCCTACTCACAAGGTGGCTGCAGGTGCACGTCATGAAAATCCCAGAAAATTGGATATACGATTTCCCAAAGCAACCTGGCAAATTATGTAAGAGATACATATCTGAAATCTAGAGTTCTGTGAGTTATACCATTTTATGTAAATACATTTGACAAATAAAAACAGATTCTTATTATTAAACTTCCTTGGGCAGTTTAGTTTCATTTGAAAGCTTCATAGAAAGTTCTTAGGTGACTTTCCATTGAAGCAATACATTTAAGAGTAAAATCTATCATTTTATAAAATTTCTTTTTGGCTACAAATTTCAATTTATAAACCCTAGATTTAGGTTTTATATCTAACATACCTGAGATCACACTAAGTCTAATTAGCTTCATTATATGGGACCTTTTGGATGATTATATTATATTTTTATGGGGCCAACAAAAGCCATCACCAGTAAGACAGGGGTTAAAGAATGCAGAGGGGCAGAAAAGAGTAATAAAAGAGAAGGGTGAGAGGAAATTGAGTAGAAATATAGAATTTAACATATTTTGTTTCTCTTTTTTCCCCTTTAGCTGAAAATGATGGTAAAGTATAAATTTATTTCTCTTTCTTTGTAAAAATAAATAGCTACTTGAGTAAGCGTCCCACCAGCACATCCATATCACCATTCTCAGCTGAAAAACTGGTACCAATCTATTTAAGAAGCTAATATTCCCTCAAAGGAATGTGGACTCAGTAGCACTGCCTTGGAATAGAGATGACTCTAAGGGAATTTCTAATAAAATACGCTTCTCTACATCTTAGGAAATTCTCAGCTATTAGAATCTACAAAATAGACCTTGCCTGTTAAATAGATCCTGAGATTAGCAGAAAGTCATGGATTCTCTGGAGTACATAGGAAAAGGGGTTGAAGCATGAGAATTGTTGTCCAAAATCAGGAACATCTTCCTTCTTCAACCTTCCCTCTCAGAAGTGCTCTGAAAAGAAGCCTGGGAGGCTCCCAGGGTTCAGAGAATTCTGGAAGTAGAGGAGATGGGGGAAAGTAGAGCAAACAGACCTATTAGGTTGAGTCATTGTCTTCCTAAGTAGAGGTACCCATTCCTTGTCCTGTTGGCATTCAGGGAGGATCATACGTGTATAAAGCCTATGATCCTCTAACGCAGGGGTCCCCAACCCCTGGGCCGTGGACCAGTACCAGTACCGGTCCGTGGCCTGTTAGGAACCCAGCCGCACAGCAGGAGGTGAGCAGAGGGTGAGGGAGCGAAGCATCACCTGCTGCTCTCCATCACTCGTATTACCGCCCGAACCATCCTGCCACCCAAACCACGGCCCCGGTCCATGGAAAAACTGTCTTCTAGAAACCGGTCCCTGGTGCGAAAAAGGTTGGGGACCGCTGCTCTCACGGACCCCCAGATTATTAAGGTCATTAGTTTTTCATACTTTTCCTTAAAAAGCACTTTCTCCATTCTTAAGATGATCCTTACTGGACTGGAAATATACAACAGGAACTTCTGAAAAATACTATTCCTTCCAGTTTCTTTTCCAGATTTATTGAAATGTTATTGTCATATAGCTCCTCATGTTTCTTAAAGATTGCCCTACTCCCATTTATTTGATTCAATAAATATTGGCATCTGTATCTCTGGCACTATGTTAGGCCCTACAATACAATTGTGAGCAAAACACAGTTCCTATAGGGGGAAGCAGGCACATTAGGGAGGCAAATGGAATGTGGTATGTTAAGTGTTATGAAGGCACAGATGCTATGGGAGCACATAGAAGGGCACCTAATTTAGTCCAGTAGATTCTGGGAGGGCATTTTGAAAGAGGAACAGAATTGAAGAGTAAATAGGGGTTAGCCAAGAGAAGGTATTCTATGCAGAGAGAAGAACACATGCAAAGATCAAGATATGAAAGAAAGCATGGTGTGAGGAATTAAGAGTAATTCAGAATAGGAGTAGAGTAAGAGTAGGAAAATGATGAGAGAAGAATGATAAATAGGGTGCAGATTGAGAAGGTTCTGTTATTCCAAGATATGGAATTTGGACCTTATCTTTGGGGGCAATGGTGATTCATTAAGCACAATATGTATGATCTAGGATACAGATTAGTTTGCTGTAACAAAGAGATCCAAAAATACAGTAACTGAATAAGATAGAAAATATTTCTCTCAAATACGAATCCAAGTAGGCAGTTCAGTATTAGTATGACTGGATGCAGCCTGATGATGTTGGAATCTAAAGTTTCTTCTGTCTTCTTCCATTCCATCATCCCTAGTTGTTGAACTCATTTACATACTTGAAAATCATCATTACACTTCCTGGGTCCACATCCCAGCTAGCAAGAAGGTGTTCAAAATAAGAGGAAGACAGGCCCACTCCTTTTAAAAGCTCTATTTAGAAGTTGTAAACATCAAATCCACTCATACTCCATTGACTAGAATTTAGTCATATGGCACCAACTGCAAGGAGAATATGGAAAATATAACCTTTATTCTGGGTGGCAGTGTCATTCATTAAAATTCAAAGGTAACATGATTGTATCTCTGAATTTTAACTTTAATTAAAATTGAATTGTAATTCCTTCTGGCTTCAGTATAAAGAATTGCTGTGGGGGCAAAAAAAGAGGGGAGGGGAATGCCAATTAAGAAGCTATTATTGTAGTCCCTGTAAGAAATGATGGCGGCATGAATTAAGGTAGGCACAGTGGGGTGCCATTGAAGAGCTGTGAATGGATTTTGGAAAAACGTGGAAGAATCAACAGGACATGGATTTGGAAGGGGATGGAAAGAAAGACAGAAAAGATGATGCCTATGTTTTTTCACGTAGGCAATTTGTACCATTAAGTGAAATAAGAAACGCAAGAGGAAGAGCAGGGTAGAGAGGTTTGCAGGGCAAAGAGGAAGATAGATGATGAAGTTACTGATGATGAATGACGACGTCTGTGGAGCATCCTAATGGAGATGTCCAATAGATTCTTGGACATGTGGTTCTAAACTCAGGAGAAAATATGGGGCTGAATATACGGATGTAGGAGACATACATACAATAGAAATTACATCTGAAGCTATAAGAATAACATGACAAATCATAGGAAATGTGTAGCATGAGGAAGTAAAAGCCAAGGACTACACTCTGAGGAATACCTATATTTAAAGGATTCAGTAGAAAGAGAAGCTAATAAAGAACAGAGCAACCAAAGAGGAAGAAGAAAAACAGAGAATGCCACAGAATCCCAGGAGAGCATTTCAAGACAGAGATAATAGGCACTCTGTTGAATTTTGTAGCCTTGAAAACCAAGAGCCAGAAAGTATCTATTACATTTAGCAACAGGGAGTTTGGTGATCTCAGTGAAAGCAATTTGATGGAGAAATGGAGCCAGTGAGGAGAAGCTTGCAGTGAGTAGAAGAGTGAATAGAAAGTAAGGAAATGATACATACAATTCTTGCCAGAGGCTTGGCTGTTAAAAGGAGGAGAGAAACAATACTAGCTACAAAGTGGGATTCTGTTGATGGAGGTGTTTTAAATCTCAAAATGTAAAGCCTTATGTTTTTCTGATTATAAAAATAATTTGTTTATTATAAATAATTCAGGCAATGAAGATAAGAAAATGAGAAACTAAAATACGAAAAAAACCCAAAATATTCATTTCTATCATTTTGATGTTATATATATATATAAAATACTATACCTAAGCTTCTTTTTCTAGTTTAATACACATGGACATCTTTCCATGGCAATGAATAATTACAATTATATTAAATTCATGATAATTCATAGTAAGGGCATATCAAAATTTATTTGATCAATTCCCAATTGATGGACATTTAAGTTATTTCCAGTTTGTTTTTATTATTAAAGTGTTCCCATAAGCATTCTTGTAGAGAAATATTTACACATTTCTCTAATGTTTCCTTAGGATAAAATCCAGGAAGTAGAATTGCTGAGTTGATGGAAGAGAGGGAATAATTGATAAATCAAGGTTTAATTGAAAGTACATGCAGAGCACAAATGGGGTTAACCTTAGGTAGCAGAAGATCCACCTTTTTCACATGTCCCTTGGGACAAGAGGGTAGAGAAAATAACAGGTGATGCCATAGTTAAGTTTGTAAGTGGAGTAGCAGGAAATCATTTGCTGAAAGTGAAAGCAGAGGTGATGATGCAGAGATCCTGAGGAGAATGAAGAAGGCTTGAAATTGAAGCTATGGACTATGGAAGAGAATGCGGAACTGGAAAAGAAGTATTGACAATTGATGTGTTTGTTATGGCGCCAACTTGCACATTTGTATGATTGCTTGTCTATTTGTAAATTTAGAAAAAAGGATTATTTTTTAAATGAGATTTCATGTGTGTTGTAGAAGACCTGGAATCAGATTACTTTGGCAAGCTTGAACCTAAGTTCTCAGTCATACGAAATTTGAACGACCAAGTTCTCTTCATTAACCAGGAAACTCAACCCATCTTTGAGGATATGCCTGATTCTGACTGTTCAGGTATTTTTTTATATACATTTGTAAACATGGAAATGACAAGCTACTTCTTCCCATTCCATTTAACTGACTGCATTTTCTGTGATAGACCTAATGCTTACATGAAAAGTCATGGTAGTAGTAATTTCACTTATAAGAAACTTTATAGGGTATCCATAATTTTTAGTTGGGCTGAAAAATTGATATAATAAAGATAGTGCTGGGGTCATGATCTTTGAGCCTACATTTGGATCACCATCCCTTCACTGTAGTTGCATTAACTGTATATGCTCTCCATTGAGTTGGATCCTTAATACCTGCTGGTTATAGCTGAAATTGCTGATAACATTTTCAGAAGTCAAAATTAAATATAAATATACAAGCACTTCTAATAAGTCTGTCTTCCACCAGAAATTTAGAGTGCCTTAGCAAATGAATAACTTTATTGTGCCTTTCAAGGAATGAATTTCAAATAACAGAGTTGAAGCAGAGTTGAAAAAGTGAATGATGCACTCTTGAAAAATGCTGAAGTTTTACCTTAACAGATAGAGCTTTAATATTCTATTTAGCGTTTAAAAGCTAAAGACAATCTTTTAGAATTCAGAATATCTCTAAAACACTTTAAAAGTTGCTGCATTTGTATTATAATACATATTTAAATGTGTTTTAAAGAATATGTGTGTCACTGTATATAGTCTCCTGCTACATGGCTGAATCTCAGAGTGTGGGATTGGTAATGGTCCTATTAAAGATTATCCTTTGGCTAATTTCCCTAAATGCTTATTTGGAAAAATTCTTCTAACTAGTGTTCTCATTTGTGAATGTTTATTTTAGATAATGCACCCCAGACCATATTTATCATATGTATGTATAAAGACAGCCTCACTAGAGGCCTGGCAGTAACCATCTCTGTGCACTATAAGAAAATGTGTACCCTCTCCTGTAAGAACAAAATTCTTTCCTTTAAGGTAAGACTGAGACTTAATTTGTTTTAGTTATATTGATGTGCAAAATTAGAAAACCAAAATATCCCCAGTCCAACCTTTTGTCTAGAATAAGAATAGCAAGAAGTAGAGAACCATTAAAATAGACAGTTACTAAAAACTGTCAAGCTCTTTAACCTACTGTAGTAAATCATGGTTTTTCTGAGCCTGCCGTAGGGAGGAAGGGTATCAACACTTGTTTCATAACCTAGGTCTTCTGAACAATCAATCTATAGATAAATAATAATACAGAATATATATATAAATTACCATGTTTAAGAACTGCATGTGACTTTCCAGAATAAGTCCTGCTACACAGAATGAAGTTAATCGTTCTTCTGTAAACCCTCTACTTTGTAAATTATGATGATAATATTTTAATCCCTAATATTTTGTTTTTTGTTTTTTTTGTGTGTGGTATGCGGGCCTCTCACTGCTGTTGCCTCTCCCGTTGCGGAGCACAGGCCCTGCGGCCATGGCTCACGGGCCTAGCCGCTCCGCAGCATGTGGGACCTTCCCGGACTGGGACACGAACCCGTGTCCCCTGCATCGGCAGGCGGACTCTCAACCACTGCGCCACCAGGGAAGCCCAATCCCTAATTGCTTTGTTCCTACTTCTTAGCCTAAGTCTATGTTAGGCTACAACTTTCAGCTTTCAGTTGATGTATGTTATTTTTAATGTTAATCTAAGTGAACAAAATTAATAGGATCTGTTGTAAAAGCAATGGTATAATGTATCTCAAAGCCAGGTGTAAATTATTTCTGACCACTGCTTGTTTCTCTATCCTCCATCATTATTTTTCTCTATTTTTTCCATTATTATTAGATAAACAACCATTAACTATAGATATGGGTTGACCCAGAAAACTTTCCTCCCAATGAAAGCAGGCAGGGTATGCTCACAAATTGGCAGTGTTTCAAAGGTGAATCCCGTGTCTTGAAGACTTTCTGAGTGGGGATTTGCCAATAAAGAACCGCAATAAAGATCATCCAGTTCCCACTGAAAGTTAGAGTATGACTTTCATAGACATGCCAAGGGGCAACTTGGGAGGGAGGAAAAAGCCACTCTAAAATGTAATGCAGATAAGATTAGTGTATCTGTAACAAATAGAGCCTCCAAACAAATCCCTTAGCCATCCCCTTCCAAACAGAGTACCACCTCTTCAGGTGACAATTTGGAGTCCCTGCTCCCTGACCTGACAGGTAGGAAGCTCAGTTACTGTAATGGCGCTAGAAGCCTGGAGCTGGACAGACAAGGTGGAGAGGATTAAGCATGTTGTTTCTTAGCAGCAAAATCAGAAGGGAAAGAGGGAGATGGCCAAGCTGAAGCCATGTGGGGTAGAGGAAAACTAATTCAGCTGCAGAGACAGAGTCAGAAACTGGGAAAAGCCTGATCTATATATAAGTAGATTCTTATTGATAGACTGGGGAGAGTGTCAAGAAGATGGAAAAAGTGCTTGGCAAATAATAGAATGGGACAACTAATTAATCCTCTCATTAATTCAAGACTCACACTTATTGATAAAGGACAAAGGTCAAGAGTTATGGCTATAAATTCCATAATTGATTGAGAAGTTTGGGGAAAAAACCAGGTTCTTTCAGGCATCTAAGGAGGATGCTGGGATGCTATTTTGGGTCTGAAGGTCTCTCTCTCAGTCCTTAGGATCATGAAGATCTTTGCTTTCAGAGGGTCAAAATTAAGTTCAAATTTTCTGCTGGTTCTGGGATTAACATGGAAAGAACCTGAGGTAGTCCTCACATTTCTAGTCCATCCTGAAAGTAGGCATGATGCAAAAATAGGAAAAGTGCAGGCAGTACTGTCAGTTAGGTGACCAGCCGGATTATAGTTTCAAGTGATCTGCCCATTCTTAGGAAATCCCTACTCCGCAGCTGAGATATAGGAATCACCATCTGGCCTCCTAGGACAAGGTCCAGCCAAGAGACAGACTACTTTCAGGATAGAAACTCAGGACTACTATGGAACTGGAATGCTTGGCAGGGAAGCACCAAAAGCTGCTAACTAAGCCCTAGAACAAGTAATGGGTCTATTTATAGCCAGTTTCGGTTCTAGGCTCCACTGAAGGAAGCAGCTGAGATGACTGCCACTTCCTGCCTCTCTCACTGTTGTTTCACAAACTGGAGCTACCCTAGGCCTATGGGTGGAGGTCATCAATGTCTTTAGCTGTGAATGGCTGGAGAAGACAGGAACTGATATTAGCCTAAAATGATTGTGGTCTTTGCTGGAACTCTACTTCATCTTAAGCAAATATGAACTCCACTTAATGGGAGAGGAGAGAAGGAAATCATCTGATGGGTATATTGGGAAAAACTAGAGGCCTGGACCTGAATGTGCATTCCATAGTGTTATAAGCCAAAGTGGACAAGAAGAATGGGAGGTTAGAAATTAAGAGGGAAAGGAGATCAGTATTCCTATAATCAGAGATTTTTTTTCTTAACTCTTGAGAATATAAACCTCTTTAGTTCTGTGTAGTAATATATTTCAAAATAAACTGCACATATTCATATTGGTCATGACCTAAAAAAATTAAGTAATTTTTTTTCCTCTATAGGAAATGAGTCCTCCTGATAATATTGATGATGAAGGAAGTGACATCATATTCTTTCAGAGAAGTGTTCCAGGACATGATGATAAGATACAGTTTGAGTCTTCATTGTACAAAGGATACTTTCTAGCCTGTAAAAAAGAGAACGACCTTTTCAAACTCATTTTGAAAAAAAAGGATGAAAATGGAGATAAATCTGTGATGTTCACTGTTCAAAACAAGAAGTAGATATTAAAATTGCATAATTTGAACTTGCTGAGTTTTTGTGTTTCAAAAGGGTTATAAGAGTTCGAACCTACAATTATAATGATGAAATAAAATGAATACTGATCTCAAAAAATACTACTGAGAAATGAATAATAAGCTTTCATGAAATTGAATGGACTTCCTCCTATCCAGGTGAATACAATATTTGTATAATGTAAAAAGAATGCATAGTTTGAAAACACATTCTGCAGTGTTAATGGGAAAATAGATTATATTCAATAGAAGTGTTTTGAATATTTTGGGTTATTGGTCCTAATGATGAATAAAACTGATATTTGAATTTTCTAGTTTTTAAGAAAATAATTAAATCCTTAAAGATTTCAAGCTATAAACAGTGATTCACCATGTAGTCTTAATCTATTTCCTCATCCTTTGCCTTTTTGTTTGAAAAACTATTCCAACCTCTCTCCAAATATACTTCACAGAGATGTTGTGAGAAATCATATGACTTTCTGGAAATTGCTTTCAATTACTATAAAGTTGCAGAGAAAGATTATGTGTAAAGCAAAATTACATAAGCATTTGTGTGAGGGAATAAACAAGGAAGAGTATTTCAGTTCAAGAATTAATGCTTTGACTCAAGTTATGAATAAAAGGTATCATAGTTACTGGAAATTTTTTTTTAAAACCTTAAAGATTTTATAAAGAGACCACTTCACTTGACTAATTTTTTTTTTTTTTTCTGGTATGCGGGCCTCTCACTGTTGTGGCCTCTCCTGTTGCGGAGCCCAGGCTCCAGACGCGCAGGCTCAGTGACCATGGCTCACGGGCCTAGCCTCTTCGTGCACGTGTGGCACGTGGAAGCTTCCCGGACCGGGGCACGAACCCGTGTCCCCTGCATCGGCAGGCGGACTCTCAACCACTGCGCCACCAGGGAAGCCCCACTTGACTAATTTTTGCATTTCTTCCAAAGTCAGGATATCTTTAAAAGTCAGATTTCTCCTGAATCCAGCAACATATAAAAAGAATTATACACTCTGATCAAGTACCATTCAATCCAGGAATGCAAAGATGGTTTAATATTCTAAAATCAATTAATGTAATATACCATATTAATAGAATAAAGGATAAAACCCCACAATCATCTCAATAAATGCAGAAAAAGCATTTAACAAAACATAGTTCATAATAAAAATTCTCAACAAACTTGAAAGAGAATTTCCTCAATGTGATAAACAGCATCTATGAAAAGCAAACGCTAATATCATACTTTAATGGTAAAAAAAAAAAATGCAAGAATTTCAGCTCTTGCAACTTCTGTTCAGCATCATGCTGGAGGTTCTAGCCAGTATAATCACAAGAAAAAGAAATAAAAGTCATCCAGATTAGAAAGGAAAAAGTAAAACTGTCTTTATTTGTGGACAACATGATTCTAAATGTAGAAGATCCTAAGGAATATACACACGTGTGTGCACACAAACCCCTATTAAAATTAATAAACAAGTTCAGCAAGGTCACAGAAGATTAATATACAAAAATAAATTGTATTTTTATATACAAGAATGAACAATCTGAAAATAAAAATAAGAAAACAATTCCATTCACAATAGTATTTAAAAGAATAAAATGCTTATGAATAAATTTAACAAAAGAAGTGCAAGTCTTGAACACTGAAAATTTCAAAACATTGCTGAGGAAAATTAAATATAATCTAAATAAATGGAGAGACATTTCACATTCACAGTTTGGAAGACCCAATATTGTTAAGATGGCAGTTCTTCCCAAATTGATCTATAGATTCAACTCAATCTCCATCAAAATTCCAGCAGGATATTTTGCAGAAGTTGACAAACTGTACCTGAACGGCATATGGAAATCCAAAAGACACAGAATAGCCAAATTTTTTTGAAAAAGAACAAAGTTGGATAACTTTCATTTCCTAATCTTAAAACTTAATATAAGGTACAGTAATCAGAACAGTTTGGTAATGACACAAGGATAAACATATAGATCAAAGGAACAGATTTGAAAGTCCAGAAATAAACCCTTATATTTATGACCAATTAACTTTTGACAAAGGCAATTTGATAGAAGAGGAGAGTTTTCAACAACTGGTGCTGGTACAACTGAATATCCACATGCAAAACAAAAACAGATGAACTAGATACTTACTTCACACTATATACAGAATTAATTCAAACTCAATCAGAGACATTAATGTAAGAGCTGAAGTTATACAACTTTTAGAATACAACAGGAGAAAATGTCAAGACCTTCAGTTAGGCAAAGATTTTTATAGACACAACCCAAGAAGCATGATCCATAAAAGAAAAAATTTAATATATTGGACTTAATCAAAACTCAAATTTTGGGAGTTAAACTGGATGAACAGTACAGGGACCTCTTGATAATATCTTTGTAACTTTCTGAGAATATTATTTCCAATTTTAAAATTTTAAAAATACTTTTTTACTCAAAAGATGTCATTAAGAAAGTAAAAAGGCAAGCCACAGAGAAAATATTTGTAAATCACATGTATGGCAAAAAACTTGTATCTAGAAAATACAAATGACTCTTCAACTCAATAAGAAGACAATCCGATTTTTAAATGGGCACAAGATTTGAATAGACATTTCTCCAAAGAAGATGTACAAATGGCTAATAAGCACATAAAATGATGCTTAACATCATTAGTTATTAAGGAAATGCAGATTAAGACCACAATAAGATACCACTTCACATCCACCAGGATGGCTATGATCAAAAAGAAGGACAGGGAGGGGGCAAATTAGGGGTATGGGATTAAAAGATACAAAGTACTATATATAAAATAGATAAGAAACAAGGATATATTATATAGCACAAGGAAGTATAGTCATTATCTTGTAATAACTTTTAATAGAGTATAATCTTTAAAAATACTGAATTACTATGCTGTACACCTGAAACTAATATAATATTTAAATCAGGTATACTTCAATTAAAAAAAACATAACAAGTGTTGACAAAAATGTGAAGCAACAGGAATTCTCAAATTTTGCTGGAAGGAATGTGAAGTAGTACAGTCACTTTGGAAAATAATTTTGCAGTTTCATACAAGGTTAAATATAATTTTTTCATATGACCCAGCAATTCCATTCCTACATGTCTACTAAAGAGAAATAAAACATATGTTCACACAAAGATTCATACATTAAAGTTCATAGCAACATTATTCATAATAGTCAAAAAGTGGAAAGAGCCCAAATTCCATCAACTGGTGAAGAGATAAACAAAATTTGGTATAGCCATAATGGAATATCAATACTAATAAAAAAGTAAAATACAGATAAATACTACAATATAAATGAACTTTAAAAACATTATGCTAAATGAAAGAAGCCAAACACAAAAGATTATATGATATTCTATTTATATGAAATGTCCAGAAAAGACAAATCTATAATGACAGAAAAATAGATTTATGTTTGCCTAGAGTTGTGGGTGGGAATGGGGATTAACTGTAAACAAACATGAAAAATCATATTAGGGAGAAGAAAATGTTCTACAACTGGATGTGGTAGTGGTTTCACAACTTGGTAAACTTTCTAAAAATCCTTGAATTGTATACTTAAAGTTGGTGAATTTATGGTATGTAAATTATACCTCAATAAAGTTACTTTAAAAAAGTCAGTTTGATTGAATTTTTACATTAACTTTTATTGTTTTTTCCTCATTATAAAGTTGACATGTTTGTTACAGAAATTTTAGAAAATACAGTATAACAGAAAGAAGAAAATTCAAAGCACCCATCCTTCCAACTTCAGGCAACCATTTTTCACATTTTGACATAGGTCCTTAGTTTTCCTTTCTATAAAAATGTGAGCTGAAAAACTAAAGAACTCCCTACCCCTTGACCTAGACAGAATCTGGTATACCTTTACAATAATCTTTCAAAGCTGCAATTGAAATCTTGGAATACAAAAGGGTAGCCTGAGCTGAGTCTTGACATAAGGAATGGTTCTACCTAAGGAAAGAGGGGGTTCTGAGAGGGAGAGTACAATGAAGGTTCTAACTTGAGTTCTCTGCCCCCCCACACCAAAAACAGAGTCTACTATAGGGACTTGTGTGCAAGTAATTTACTTGAGAGATGATCCCAGGGAGCAAGAATGAGAAAGCTAGAATGGTGAGAATGGAAGGTGGAAAAGCTAGAATAAGGTGTGCTATCAAGGTTCTCACTGTGGGCTTAATTTGTCCAGAACCACCTGAGAAGCATACAAAAGGCCTCCCAAAATTATCTCCCTGGAGGAAGGGAGGCAGGGACATTTACCACCAGCTCCAGACACCCATTAATTGAAGGCTGCCCCTGGAGATGTTAACCCCACATTTCTGAGCACTGTTTGGCCAGGCAGATTTCCCTGCGGCAGAAAGTGAAAAGATACGCAGCACACTCAAGACAATATTGTTAGTATGAGCTAGCATGGAACTGTCCACTGCAGTTACTATGGAAATCAGTAGTGGGCTAAAGCAATGTGACATAGGGCACCAGACTGGATCAAGCACCACAGCAAGAAGGTTGAGCTCAAGTAGAAAGAAATCACCAAAGGTCTTTTTAAGAACAGAGAAGCAGAATTCCCTTGATCATTGAATCTAAGATGTCATTGATTATAAAATGCACCATTATTTCATGTACCACTAAGAAAGAAAAGACACTGCCAACTAAACTATGACATGCCTTCAATTGTCAGGTGTATTCTTATTTCAGATATATTAAAATGTGAAAAGTTGCATGTCTTAGAATTGATGAAATACAGATACAATTTAAAACTATTTGCGTCACTCTAATGTAAATGCCCCATCTCCATAAACATTTAATAAAGTCTGCTAAACATAAAACACTAAGTGCAACTCATTTTTTGTGGAAATTAGGTAGAATAGCTGAATTTCACATTGAATCAGTATGAACAGGGAAAGAGTGATATGCTTTGGATATCAAGATAATCACTGTTGGAGAAAGCAGGTGCTGAGAACCAAAGGCGGCCCTGAGTCTCAGGAATCTGAAGAAACTTTGAGAACAACATTGGACTTTCTTCAATTCATAGAATGGGAGCTTGGGCCAACCTTAACAAGACCTTAATAGACACGGAGAGAACTTTTAAAAATATATAAATATAGGATCATATTAAACAGACTATTTTGTGTTCTTTTCCTCTTAATTACATAGTTTGATCACTTTTTAAATTGGCTGAAATTGAAAATCAGTCTTTGCCACAGGCCTGGGTCTGGGAGAGGAAAAAAGGAAATTATTAGCAAGGAATGCATTGTTTCAGGCAAGTTTGCCTCCTAAGGAGAATGGAAGGGGCCTGTTGGGTGGAATATCTCATTAGCGCTGACAGGTAATTCCAGGTTGACTGGTGAAAGGCTACATTGCTGGAGGACGCTGTAACTAACAATTCGGTGTTATGCCTTGGTTTGCTAACATAGGGCCTTAACACAAGTGACTCCATTTGTGGCCTATTTCTTTTTAACAATTCCCCTTTTTGATCAGACTCTCAGCTTAACTGAGAGATGTGATCAAAATTTAAGGCATTAGTGCCACTCTCACCACTCTGTAGTTCTTGCAGATTTTGTTGATCCTCTGTGTGGTATACACAGGTCATGCCTTCAGGTTCATGGTCTTTAAGTTGTCATTCTCTTTGTTCCTTTTCTGATGTTCTGGTCTTAGGGAGATCATTTGCTTGGTGGTTAGTTGCTGCAAGCTTGCATTGAAAGCTTTTGAGAGAATACCATGCACAAGGGAGATTATTATGATTATAATAAATGGGATAATTCCTAATGTTTGGAGTACACTTTGGAACCATGGTCCCCAAGACCTAAGCCAATGAAAATCAAATAAGTCAAAGAAAGACCTCACTGAAGGAGTCACCATTTTAAGCCAAGTGGGTTCTTCAGCAATCTTATGTAACTGAGTTTCAGCTTCCCCAGAATTGTTAATCCAGGTGCAGCAAGTGGTGTTGGCTACAGTACAGACATTTCCCTACTAGGCCAAAAGATAATCAAGGTCTATCCCATTGTCAAGAACAACTTTCAGAAAGATAAATTAAGGAAAAAATCCTATTTACCATCACATCAAAAAGAATAAAATACCTAGGAATAAATTTACCTAGGAGGTAAAAGACCTGTACTTGGAAAACTATAAGACACAGATGAAGTAAATTGAAGATGACACAAATAAATGGAAATATACAGCATGTTCATGGATTGGAAGAATGAATATTGTTAAAATGACCATACTGCCCAAGTCAATTTATAGACTCAGTACAATCCCTATCAAAATACCAAGGGCATTTTTTACAGAACTAGAACAAATAATTTTAAAATTTGTACAGAAACACAAAAGAACCTGAAAAACCAAGACAATCTTGAGAAAGAAGAACAGAGCTGGAGGAATAAGCTCCCTGGCTTCAGACTATACTACAAAGCTACTGTAATCAAAACAGTATGGTACTGGCACAAACACAGACACATAGATCAATGGAACAGAATAGAGAGTCTAGAAATAAAACCACAAACTTACGGTCAATTAATCTATGACAAAGGAGGCAAGAATATACAAGGCAGAAAAGACAGTATCTTCAATAAGTGGTCCTTGGAAAACTGGACAGCTACATGTAAAAGAATGAAATTAGAACATTCTCTAACGCCATATACAAAAATGAACTCAAAATGGATTAAATGGAGGCGGAGTCAAGATGTCAGTGTGGGAAGATGCCAAGTTAGCATCTCCCCACAATTAACGCTCCTGTCGGCCACTGGTGGAAGACCCTGATGCCCAAGGAGACGGGAGGAACCCCCAAGTGGGGGGACTGAGGGGTGAGGAGAAGTGGAAGCCAGACAGGATCAGCACCCCTGAGGCCAGGGAGATCAGGAGAGGCAGGTGGGAGGGGTCCTTCGGGAAGAGTGGGAGAGAAACAGAGGGTGATCACCCAACCCACTCGGGCCCAAGGAGCCTGCCGAGCTCAAAGTCCGGTCCCCTGCCCTCCAAAGCCCCCTCCAGGCTGCATGGGTCCTTGGGGGCATAGGTGGGAGGTCAGGGAGATCAGGAGAGGCAGGTGGGAGGAGCCATCAAGGAGGAGCGAGAGAGGAGTACAGGGTGTTTTCCCTGCTCACTTGGGCCTGGCGAGCTTACTGAGCTCCCAGGCCAGTCCCCTGCCCTCCAAGGTCCGCCCCCTCCCGCCAGCCGCATTGGTCCTGGGGGCATAGGAAGGAGGCCAAGGGGAGAATAGGAGAGGCAGATGGGAGAGACCCTCCAGGACTGGAGAAGCAGGAGAGGAGAGAAGGGCATTTGCCCCATCAACTCAAGTCCAGGAATCCTGCTGGGCTCCCAGGTGAGGTCCCCCATTCTCTGACACCGGGGGGGGGGAACGCCTGGGCCCCTTCTGTTCTATTAAGCCTAAGCCCCACCCCCACAGCCTTTTCCAGCCATGTGGGTCCTAAGAATAGGCCCCACCCTCCACCCAAACCTCACCCTTGCTTAGGCCCTGCTCTCCACAGTCAAGCCGTTCCAACCCCCTGCTTTTTTTCCCTCCTCCTTTTTTTTCACTATTGTAATACAGTTGTACCTTCTAGTTGTTGATTCATCTATATTTTTATTCTTATATTCTTTCTAACATATCTGTTAGTTTCCTAGTCTAATTTTATTTTTTACTTTGTTATTGTTCTCTCTTTTTGCCACCCTATGCAGCTTGCAGGATCTTGGCTCATGAGCTAGGGGTCAAGCTGAAGCTCCTGTAGTGGGACCTCCAAGTCCAAACCACTAGACTAACAGAGAAACTCAGACCCCAGGGAATATTCATCAGAGTGAGGTTTCATGGAGGCCCTCAACTCAGCACCAAGATCCAGTTCTACCCAATAGCTTAAAAACTCCAGTGTTGGAAGCCTCTGGCCAAACAGCCAGTAAGGCAGGAACACAGTCCCACTCACAATCCCACTTTTTTTTTTTTTTTGGTAAAAAAAAAAAGAGAGAGAGAGACAGCAAAAAATATATGTCACAGATGAAGGAGCAAGGTAAAAAACTGCAAGACCAAAAAACTGAAGAGGAAACAGGCAATCTACCTGAAAAAGAATTCAGAGTAATGAAGTAAAAATGATGCAGAATCTCGGAAATAGAATGGAGGCACAGATTGAGAAAATACAAAAAATGTTTAACAAAGATCTAGAAGAACTAAAGAACAGACAAACAGATGAGCAACACAATAACTGAAATGAAAAATACACTAGAAGGAATCAATAGCAGAATAACTGAGGCAGAAGAACGAATATGTGAGCTGGAAGACAAAATGGTGGAAATAATTGCTGAGGAGCAGAATAAAGAAAAAAGAATGAAAAGAATTGAAGACAACCTCAGAGACCACTGGGACAACACTAAACGCATCAACATTTGAATTATAGGGGTCACAGAAGATGAAGAGAAAAAAGAAAGGGTCTGAGAAAATATTTGAAGAGATTATAGTTGAAAACTTCCCTGACATGGGGAAAGAAATAGTCACCCAAGTCCAGGAAACACAGAGAATCCCATACAGGATAAACCCTGGAATATAAACAACCATGAAAGGAGAAATCGACAGTAACACAATAATAGTAGGGGACTTTAACACCCCACTTACACCAATGGACAGATCATCCAAACAGAAAATAAATAAAGAAACACATGCTTTAAAAGACACAGTAGATGGGATAGATTTAATTGATATTTGTAGAACATTCCACTCAAATGTGGCAGAGTACACTTTCTTCTCAAGTGCACACGGAACATTCTCCAGGACAGGTCACATCTTGGGTCACAAATCAAGCCTTGGATAATTTAAGAAAATTGAAATCATATCAAGCATCTTTTCTGACCACAACGCTATGACATTGGAAATCAATTACAGGAAAAAAACCTGTAAAATACACAAACACATGGAGGCTAAACAATGTGCTACTAAATAACCAAGAGATTACTGAAGAAATCAAAGTAGAAATTTAAAAATACATAGAAACAGGGCTTCCCTGGTGGCGCAGTGGTTGAGAGTCCGCCTGCTGATGCAGGGGATACGGGTTCGTGCCCCGGTCCAGGAGAATCCCACATGCCGCGGAGCAGCTGGGCCCGTGAGCCATGGCCGCTGAGCCTGCGCGTCCGGAGCCTGTGCTCCGCAACGGGAGAGGCCACAACAGTGAAAGGCCCGCGTACCGCAAAAAAAAGAAGAGAAAGAAAACAATAGCAAAGATCAATAAAACTAAAAGCTGGTTCTTTGAGAAGATAAACAAAATTGATAAACCCTTAGCCAGACTCATCAAGAAAAAAGGGACAGGACGCAAATCAATAAAATTAGAAATTAGAAAGGAGTAATCACAACAGACACCACAGAAATACAAAGGATTATAATAGACTACTACAAACAACTATACTCCAATAAAATGGACAACCACGAAGAAATGGACAAATTCTTGGAAAGGTACAATTTTCCAAGACTGAACCAGGAAGAATTAGAAAATATAAAGAGACTTATCACAAGTAATGAAATTGAAACCATAATTAAAAATCTTTCAACAAACAAAAGTCCAGGACCAGATGGCTTCACAGGTGAATTCTACCAAACATTTAGAGAAGAGCTAACACCGATCCTTCTCAAACTCTTCCAAAAAATTGCAGAGGGAGAAACAGTCCCAAATTCATTCTACAAAGCCACCGTCACCCTGATACCAAAACCAGAAAAAGATATCACAAAAAAAGAAAATTATATACCAATATCACTGATGAACATAGAGGCAAAAAAAGGTGAAAAGATGAAAAGATGCTCAACATCACTAATTATTAGAGAAATGCAAATCACAACTACAGTGAGGTATCACCTCACACTGGTCAGAATGGCCATTATCAAAATATCTAGAAACAATAAGTGCTGGAAAGGGTGTGGTGAAAAGGGAACCCTCCTGTGCTGTTGGTGGGAATGTAAATTGATACAACCACTATGGAAAACAGTATGGATGTTCCTTAACAAACTAAAAATAGAACTGCCATATGACCCAGCAATCCCACTACTGGGCATATACCCTGAGAAAACCATAAGTCAAAAAGAGTCATGTACCACAATATCCACTATTTACAATAGCCAGGTCATGGAACCAATCTAAATGTCCATCAACAGATGGATGGATAAAGATGTGGCACATATATACAATGGAGTATTACTCAGCCATAAAAAGAAACAAAATTGAGTTATTTATAGTGAGGTAGATGGACCTAGTGCCTGTCATACAGAGTGAAGTAAGTCAGAAAGAGAAAAACAAATACTGTATGCTAACGCATATATATGGAATCTAAAAAAAAAAAAAAAAGTTGGTACTGATGAATCTAGTTGCAGGGCAGGAATAAAGATGTAGACATAGAGAATGGACTTGCGGACACGGGGTGGGAGGGGGAAGCTGGGGCAAAGTGAGCGTAGCATTGACGTATATACACTACTGAATGTAAAATAATTAGCTAGTGGGAAGCAGCAGAATAGCACAGGCAGATCAGCTTGGCGTTTTGCGATGACCTAGAGGGACAGGATAGGGAGGATGGGAGGGAGGCTCAAGAGGGAGGGGATATGGGGACATGTGTATGCATATGGCTGATTCATTTTGGTGTACAAGAGTAACTAACGCAGTGTTGTGAAGCAATTATACTCGAATAAAGATCTATTTAAAAAAAAAGCTTAAAGGAAAAGAATAAAAAAGAACCAGGGGGCTTTAAAAAAAATGGATTAAACACCTAAATGTAAGACAAAGAACCATAAAATTCCTGGAGGAAAACATTGGCAGAACACTCTTTGACATAAATTGTAGCAATATTTTTTTGGATCTGTCTCCTAAAGCAAAGGAAATAAAAGCAAAAATAAATAAATGGAACCTAATTAAACTTAAAAGCTTTCACACAGCAAAGGAAGCCATCAACAAATCGAAAAGACAAACTACTGAATGGGAGAAAATATTTGCAAATGATATGACAAATAAGGGGTTAATACGCAAAATATATAAACAGCTCATACAACTCAACATCAAAAAGACAAACAACCCAATTTAAAAATGGGCAGAAGAGCCAAATAGACATTTTTCCAAAGAAGACATACAGATGGCCAACAGGTGTATGAAAAGATGCTCAACGTTGCTAATCATCAGTTAAATGCAAATTAAAACCACAGTGATATGTAAACTCACTCCTGTCAGAATGGCTACCATCAAAGAGAACACCAATAAGTGCTGGTGAGGACGGACGTGGAGAGAAGGGAACCCTTGTACACTGTTGGTGAGAATGTAAATTGGAGCAACCGCTGTGGAAAACAGTATGGAGGATGCTCAAAAAACTGAAATAGAACTATCGTAAGACCCAGCATTTCCGCTCCTGGGTGTATATCCCCAGAAAACCCAATATTCATAGCTGCACTATTCACGATAGCCAAGATATAGAAGCAACCTGAATGTCCATCAACAGAAGAATGGATAAAGAAGATGTGGTACATATATATATACACACACATATACATAAACACAATGGAATACTACTCAGCCATAAAACAAAATGAAACTTTGCCATTTGCAACAACATAAATGGACTTGGAGGGTATTATGCTAAGTGAAATAAGTCAGACAGAGAAAGACAAATACTATTTGATATCACTAATATGTGAAATCTAAAAAACAAAACAACACTAGTGAATATAACAAAAAAGAAGCAGACTCACAGATATAAAGATAAAACTAGTGGTTAACACTGAGGAGAGGGAAGAGGGGAGGGGCAAGGTAGGGGTAGGGCATTAACAGGTCCAAACTATTATGTATAAAATAAATAAGCTACAAGGATCTATTGTACAACACAGGGAATATAGCCAATATCTTATAATAATTATACATGGAGTATAACCTTTAAAAATTGTGAATCACTATGTTGTACACCTGTAACTTATATAATGTTGTACATCAGCTATACCTCAATTTTTATTAATGTACCTTAAAAAAAATAAAAAAGAACAACTTTGGCCAGAGACTAAAGATTCATGTTGGGCAGCTACTGTCTTAGCAACAGATTCTGTAATATCGTTAAGAATTAAGGAGAGAGTTCTGATCATATTCTCATTTACATTGATCCTGACCAGGGAAGTATGACCTGCAAAAGGAAGTGAATCCTGAGTCATGTACACCTCCTGGCAGGTTCTTTACAACTTGACCGTGTAAATCCAGAGGAGTTGACTAGTGAGGTGTCCCAGTTCATTTGTGAACATTTAGAGGCACAGTTAGATAAGTTAAGGGACAAGGCTCACCTGTGTGCTACCTACCTAGTCATTTACAGGCCCAAGGAGAATGATAACCACCAGAGACTAAGATAAATCCTTTCAGGCACAAACAACTTCCACTAAGGTGGTACACATTCACAGGTATTGTTACATTTGTCTCTTCAAGCCAGGGGTCGGTCAAGTTTTATCCTAGCCTGAAATGAAAATGTTTTTCTAAATTCCAGAGGTTACCCTCATTAGTAATGGACTGGGAGATATGGATTTCCAGGCCAATGCCAGAGTAAAGAAAATAAGGGGACTAAGAAAGGGTTTATAATATTCAAAGTATGAAGTCTTAACCCAGTGTCTTGAGAGGAAGCAGTCTACCTCGATGTCAGCTACTTTTCTTCCTAGTCAATTTGATTTGGAGGTCTCCAGAATTTTTACAAGACCAGATGTAAGGTGGAGCCTTTTTAGCTGTAAGATGTGTACCCAAGGCTCAAGTCCTTGAGGTTTGGCTGCCATCTGAGTAGTGAGGAGGACCTGCTACAGTTCCTTCCAAAGGCTTTTTTTTTTTTACCACACCGCACGGCATGTAGGATCTTAGTTCCCTGACCAGAGATTGAGCCCGTACCCCCTGCATTGGAAGGGCAGAGTCTTAATCACTGAACTGCCAGGGAAGTCCCCTTCCAAAGACGTTTAAGGATAGTCTTTATCCTTACTGATTCCAAATCAGGAGGGTGAGAGAAAATTGGAAATGTTAGTTTGGAGAGTCATAGCCAAATATTTGAGGAAATTAGAAAAATTCAGGATCCAGTCCAATTTACACGTATATAAAAAAACCTCAAAGACAATTAACAGGATTAGAATCTAATATAGACAATGGTGCAAACATAACTTTTCTCTCTACAATTATTCCCATTTCTTTTTTCTAAGGGGAATCACAGTGAAACTAATTTGTTTGCATTAAACTTGGCCTGATTATTTACATAAGTGCAGCAAAAATTGTGAATGACCATATAAGCTCTTTTTAAACACTGTTTTGCTGGAAGCTTGTAAGCAAGGTAACAGGCCGATTTTTCCAAGCAGTTATTTAAAGCTGTCTGGTCATACCTGAGTTTATTAATATCTCTCTCAAATATCTTTAGTTTCTCTGTAAGAGGAATCCAAAAGTGGATAACCTTATGTTCAGTAATTAATGTTTTAGTGTTTTACCTTACTTGGAAATGATCTAGCCATTCAATAAATTCCCATCATTTCACTTAGCAGAATTTTAATGGTATGAGTTACCACAGAGATTTGGGAAACTATTTAAGTAGAAATATCATAAAACAATCATTGCTAAAATTTCATCTAAAAACTCTTACGTTACATCTACTTAATTCATTTGTTCTTAACACATATTTAGATTACCCACAAAAATTTCATGAAACATTAGACAAAGTCAGCCATCAACCCAAGCTAATTATTTTTGCTGACAAATTTTGTAAGGGATAACATGAATTCATCTGACTAATAAACTCAGGTAGAGGACTTCCCTGGTGGCACAGTGGTTAAGAATCCGCCTGCCAATGCCGGGGACATGGGTTCAATCCCTAGTCCGGGAAGATTCCACATGCCACAGAGCAACTAAGCCCATGTGCCACAACTACTGAGTCTGTGAACCTAGAGCCCGTGCTCCACAACAAGAGAAGCCACCACAATGAGAAGTATGAGCACCACAACGAAGAGTAGCCCCCACTCTCTGCAACTAGAGAAAGGCCACATGCAGCAACGAAGACCTAACGCAGCCAAAAATAAATCAATTCTAAAAAAAGAAGAAAATAATGATAATTATAAAAGAATTTTTTAAAATAAACTCAGGTAGAATAAAAGTTGTTTATCTTTATTATATTTAGTGTTGATAACTTTGAAGACATGCCTATTTTAATTAAACCAACAAACTAAACTAGGTTCAGTACCAAATATTTTTCCAGATCACATGAACCTGAAAAGCACTTGGGTTAGTTTTCACTATATTTCTGAGAATTTTTATGAATAATAAATTTATATAAGTGCTTGTTTGTTTAAGCCAATTACATAGAGCTTTTACAGGTTAATTTTGGTAATATCATCTGGAGGTAGAAAATACCACACAGCTACAACACACACACACACATATATAGACACACGTGAATATACAGACAGGCACAAACTGATAGTTTAGTTTTTAAATTTTAGCCATACGACAGGTATGATAATGTAAAATTCACTAGTTACAAAAGAACAGTTGGAATAAGTTAAATTTATATGCTCAGATGGCTAAAACTTTTTCTACTAATATTTGTGGAGAAGACACATGATTTTTCAATCACCTAAATTTCAAATAACTTTCCCCCCTTTTGTTCTCCTTCTAATAAGAATTATCTTTCTGTAGTTTGTAGAATATTTATATCACAAAAGCACAGATACTTGTCTTAGAAGAGGAGGTCTTAAAAAGAAAAAATTCTTATTAGGCTCCAATATCAGCTTCCAATATCTTATCAGGTTTCAGGCAGAACGAACAGTAAATATTCCTGGCAGTATTAAATAACTCCATGGGCCCAAAAGGCATTCTCAAAGTGGGTGCAAAGTTCCTACCTTCCCAAGATCCAGAGTCACCCCCAAAGATAGCCAAAAGAAAGAACTGACAGCTTGCATGTCCCGAGCAGGCAAAAAGCCAAGCCAAGCTTTTATTTTTAAAAACAGTAACTGTTTAATAGTCTCTTCAAAGTGGAAAGACAATTTACACAGAGGATTACTAAAATGAATACTCAAATACAGGAAGCTAGTGGGGAGAAGTAGGAATTACGTCAGTCCTATAGTCTTTTGTTTTGGGTACCTTTTATATCTATAATTTTTCATTAGTTTTTTGCAGCAAAATTTTCAAAGAAACTATTTTGGAATTTTGAAGCCCTGTGGCAGCTTCTGCATGTCAATTAAAATAGGTATCTCTTCTTTTAAGTGCACTTCTTAAATGATGTTATCTAATTAGAGTGTCCCTCATAATGGCCATTGTGATTCTAGTTTGTAATTTTCAAGTGCTGGTAGCAGTTTGGTAGGATCCTGGTTGTAAACGGAGCTTAATCCTGTCAACAAAAAATGAATCAATCTAAGAAAGAAATGGAAATTTTTATTCAAGCCAAACTTGAGGGTTATATGCCGGGAAGAGCATCTCGGAAAGCTCTGAGAACTGTTCCACCTGTTAGAAGTCAAGGCAGGGATGGGGGGTGTGGGGGGAAGATGAATTGGGAGACTGGGATTGATATATATACACTAATATGTATAAAATAGATAACTAATAAGAACCTGCTGTATAGCACAGGGAACTACACTTCGCTGTACGGTAGAAACTAACACAACATTGTAAAACAACTATACCCCAATAAATAAATAAATTTTAAAAAAGAAGTCAAGGTACAGGGACTTCCCTGGTGGTCCAGTGGCTAAGACTCTGCACTCCCAATGCAGGGGGCCCGGGTTTGATCCCTGGTGAGAGAACTAGATCCCATATGCCGCAACTAAGAGTTCGCATGCCACACCTAGATATCCCACATGCCGCAACAAAGATCCGGCACGCAGCAACAGAGATCCCGTGTGCCACAACTAAAGACCTGGCATAGTCAAATAAACAAACAAACAAACTAAAGAAGTCAAAGCACAGTTATATAAGTTTTTTGAGACAGGGGACTGTACATCAAATGATGTATTATTGACAGTTTACACAATCCAGATCTAAGTACCATATGACTCCTTACAAGATCAAGAAGGAATGCTATCTTTAAGGAGTTGTCTTGTTGATGCTAGGAGAATGTTTCTCCTCATGAATGAGCAGGTATTTCTGCCAATGGGGGAGATTTGGTGGATGCATAATGCAGGTACACAGTGCACAGTGAGGGGAGAGAGGAGATCAAAGGGGAGAGAAAGATTTTGTTTAAATTTTTCTTGTCTTGCTATAAGATATGAATTTTATTTCAAAATCCACATTTATGTCCAGCTATGTTTAGCCACAAATGGGGTATAACCCACCTTTCTGTCCAGCCATATCTTAGGATCCCCGACCTGGAGGCTACCAAGCCAAGCACTCAGGGCAGATTTTTGTAGGTATTCATAACTTTCAGGACCACAGATCTTAGACATAAAATTAGCAGATGTGCAGGAAGATGGTATGCTTAACTCTTTGGATTTTAAGAATCCCATATTTTACTTAAAACTAAATTTTATTCACCTAAGACATCATGCACTAGACCCAGTCCACTCAAATCAAACCAACAAAGTCTGGGGTTTTGTTTTTTGTTTTGTTTTGTTTTTGTTTTTGTTTTTGTTTTGCGGTACGCGGGCCTCTCACTGTTGTGGCCTCTCCCGTAGTGGAGTACAGGCTCCGGACGCGCAGGCTCAGCGGCCATGGCTCACGGGCCCAGCCGCTCCGCGGCATGTGGGATCTTCCCGGACCGGGGCACGAACCCGTGTCCCCTGCATCAGCAGGCGGACTCTCAACCACTGCGCCACCAGGGAAGCCCCAAAGTCTGGTTTTTAAGTAGAATCCAGTCCAACTCTGGCTGGTAACCACCACCAATTCCCATGGAACTCTGGACTGAGGAAAAGGATTGAACCAGCAGACCTCAGCAAATGAGGACTGCAAACTGGGGGCTCCACATTGATGGGGAGCTGCGCACTGACATTAACTATTCCCACATGGATCTTTGGGCAGAATCAAGCACTGGGAATTGCAGTCTAAAAGGCTAGGGACTGGGCTTTTGGCAGAACTACCAGCTCAGTGGGGCTCCTGGCAGAACCGTCTGCCAGCTCAAGCTGACCTGCACGGTAAAGAAAAGCCAATTAGATCAGGAGCTCGGTGCAAAGAGATCAGAACTCGTAACTGAGAGGGACTTACACAAGCTGCAGAAAACGAAAGATTTTAAAGGCAGAGAGGGAGCAGAAAAAAGGAAATTATTAGTAAAGAATGCGTTGTTTTAGGCAAGGTCACCCTCCTAAGGGGAAAAAGAAGGGGTTTATTGGGTGGACTATCTGATTAGTGCTGACTAGGTAATTCCAGATTGACTGGTTAAAGGTTAATTTCCTGGGAGAGGCTGTAACTGCAATTAGTTTAGGTATTAAGTTTGTTTTGCTGACATAGGGCCTTAACACAGTGACTCTATTTGGGGCCTGTTGTTTCTTTTCAATAAAGTGTGCAACATAATGATTCGACATTTATTTATATTGTGAAATGATCACCACAATAAGCCTAGTTAACATCTATCACCACACATAGTTACAAAAATTTTTTCTTGTGATGTTAACTTTTAAGATCTAGTCTCTTAGCAACTTTCAAATATGTCTTTTAGTTTTCTAAGCTCCTTTGGTATAGCTTCCTTATACTTGACTCCTGAAAATATGGATATTTAAAGAGGCAGCATGAAGTGATGAAATGAGGAGATTGGGTCTTGGAGACATGAAATCTTGTTTTGAATCTTGTTCCATTATCAAAGTACACAAGAGATGTGTGCTTTGGACACATCTCTCTGAGGCTCAGTTTCCTCACATATAAAATGAGAATGAAAAGAAACACCTACTTCAAAAGGTAGTTTACAGATTAAATGAGATAATATAAAGCTCTCAGTAGTATCTGGCACTGGAACATAATGGCTAATAAATTTTATTTCCCTTCTTACATTTCTTCATGTACTAACCACCCACTTCCACCTGAGCTCACACGCACACACACACAATTACCTGTCAGAGAGAAACAGAGCCCTTCCTTCCTATAAGAAATAAACCCATCCTGCTTTAGGTCACTTATTTTCCTACAGTGTATAAACTCGTTGCTCACTCTGAAGGAATAAAAACATCACTGCTTTTCTTACCATTCTTTCTGGCTCTTAGACATATGTTGCATCTTCCCTATCTTCTTTCAACACATGTACTTTATAATTGAAAGAGAAAATACCAGGACATAGCAGACTGTTTTTTGCTTGTTTGTCTTCCAAATTTTAAACCCTTGATTTTGTTGCACAAAAGAAATCTGATCTAAACTAGAATACAGAAGATGGCAATGCACAGTTTGGAATTTTGCTAACTCTACTTATGATTGTCTCTGGACACACAAAACCCATATAATAGAACTAAATTTTATATTCACATCTGAAGGCATGCTCAAAATTTTGCCTTTGATTTTTCCTAAGATGGTAATAGGTTTGCTTATGAATGGCCCCCATGAGTGGTCCACATCTTTTGTTTCACAGAGTTATTATAGCTCACAGAGCTCAGTTGATGAAATGAGAAAGTTAAAACAGTCAAAGGTATAGGCATTGAAAATCATAAAATTGGGGGCAAGATGACACGAAACTCTACCTGCCCCAAAAGAGATCCTCAATTGACCTACAAAGGAAGCATTTTCTCTTTCTGGCTCTTAGACTACAAGATGGTCTATAAGATATTTTTAAAGTCATTAACTCACATTTTTTGCAGCCATTTGATAAAAACAAAAATAACACGTGGAGATATTTCCAGAAAGCTCTCAGATACTATATTCTGAACACGATGCCTTTTAAGATCAGAGGTACATATCAGGAAGAGCCTTTGGGGCTTCCAAAGATGTCCTGCAACAAGAGGGACAAAAATAAGTGCAGAGGACGACTTCTGGTTGGCTGGGTGGGGAAGCCTTCACAGAAAAGGTCTCATTTAAGCTAAGCCTTGAAGGACAAGAAGAATCTCAATAGACAATGTGAGGAAGGACTCTTTCATGCCAAACATGTGAACCTGGATCTGTTAGAAGTTGTCTCTGCAGGTCAGAGTGCTAATTGACATAGCAGGTATGAGTCTTAGTCCTTAAACTCTGATGGGTAAGAAATGGAACCTTATTTTCTACTTTTTTTTTTTTTGGCCACAGCTAATGGCTTGCAGGATCTTAGTTCTCTGACCAGGGATTGAACCCCAGGCCCTGGCAGCGAAAGAACCAAGTCCTAACCACTGGACAGCCAGGGAATTCCCGGAACCTTACTTTCTATATTTTAATTTCTACTCCAAGTTCTCACTATGCTGAGGTAGTAGAGACTTAATTTTAGTAACTGCTGAGAGCCCCTCTTTTTCCATAGTTGTATCTAAGTTCCATAAAGTAAATAGTATTAATACCAAGGCGTTGGGGATAGGATAGGTAAGGAATCTAGTCCTCGGTCATTATCAACAGATTCTGACATCTGCTGAGATGTCCATCATCCCCTTTTTGTCCCCAACCAACTGTCCACAAAGTTGCTACTGAGCAGATCCTTACTACTACCCACAAAGCCCTTTTAGGAGTAAGGCTCTCTCCATCTACATGGTGTACATTTTTGGTTGCTGTTCCAGGATCCATGTGATCCCTCCCCATTATGTAGTAGCCAGGTGAGTGGGGTGGGATTGACATAAGCCACCACCCCTCCCAACAAGTTCCACTGGCAGATCTTGACTGGCTCAGGTATAATCCCATCCTTCTTGCCCTGACGGCAATTCGATAGCCACAGTGCTTTTTCTTTCTTTCCATTTTTTTTTTTTTTTGGCAGTGCCCGACGGCTTGTGGGATCTTCGTTCCCCAACCAGATTGAACCCGGGCCCTCGGCAGTGAAAGCACTGAGTCCTAACCACTGGACCACCAGGGAATTCCCCATAGTGGCTTTTTAGGGATGAGTATGTCACTGAGGTTGGTCCAGGAGTATTTTTCCATGGCTGGGAAAAGAGAAGTTCTCTTTCTGAACAGGTAGATATGTAAGGCCTGGAACTGATACAGACATTTTGCTGGTAGGAGGGAAGCCAGCCTGAGGACAAAGCCAATACCCATAAGAGAACAGAAATGGAGCCAGTGCCTGATCAAATCACCCTGTTTCTGAGCTTTATTACTGAGCTAATAAAACCCATTTATTGTCTAAATCAGTTTGGCTTGGATTTTTTATTACTGCCATACAGAGGCATTCTAAATACTCCAGTCTACTTCAGGGGCGCTCCTGGACGCATTGAAAACATTCTGTTTTTTCTGGAGTCACTGGGGCTCGGAGAACTCTGAGAGGCTGTTCAAATCTTATCTATTACGTATATCTCATAACCATTTCTTTTATACTGTCATGATGCCTCTGACAGCTATACCCAGAAGAGGGGGTATAGTTCTCCCCTTTTCTTATATCTCACAAAGCTATTTATTGGGGAGGTGGGGTGTCAACTTATACCTCATCCCTAGGACTCAGTCTGGTGGGAAATCAGGTCTCCATGACCTACTTAACAAGAAAGTTCTCATTGGTTCCACTCCCATCTTTACCTCTTTCCCTGCCCTGAGGCTTCCTTTCCTACCTGGGGAGGGAGAGTGTGTAGTAGTGTGTAGCCTGCTTATCCTGTACCTCCAAATCATTTGTCTCTCCTTTGGGTCCTTTTCCTTTCCTTGGCTGAATTGTTGGAGGCATGGGGAAGTAAAGGCCAAAGCATAACATATGACAGTAAAAAACAGAAAGGAAAGGGAGAATCATCACAGGGCAGTGCTCACTGTTCAGAGCAAGGTCTGGATCAGAAATAAATACCATATAAATGTTGACTCCAAAATTTATATTTGAAGCCCTATCTTTCCCCTGAACTAGGCAATATATTCAACCCTCTACTCAACATTTCTACTCTGATGCCTAACAGACATCTCACACTTCACCTGCCTAAAATGGAAACCATCCTAGCAGTTTCCTCCATCCATATGTGCTGCCATAGCCCTGAAGGCCCCCCAGACCATGCTTTGTGGTTAAAGTCCTTGAGAGGCACCTTCTGTGGCATGTCCAAGGAAGGATCCTCCTAGAAATAGATGTTGTATGGCATCAAACAACAGGCATCTCCGCTGTTCTGTCACCACTAAACCCAGTCCTTTTGCCTAAGCTCTCATTGCACGTCCCAGCAGAGCTCTGCCTGTTGTGTCCTAGTGTCTAAGAGTATACCCTAAATCCACCTTCTGCACCCACAGTCATTGACAGTGAACCTGACTGATAAAAGCACAGCCCCTAGCAGAGAAATACAAGCCAATAACAAACCTCTTACTGCACAAGGTCTCCAGTCTGATGTCTGTTTCAACACCACAGGGATAGATGATGGTTTTGGGGAGACTGAGGCCTACCTAATTAAACAACCACTTTAAGAAAAAAAATACAAATATTATGAACAAAAATCAGGTGCAAAAATGAATACTTCAAATAAGAAATCAAATTATAATTTTTAAAAGCTGAAAAATTCCACAAATATTACTACATACAGATAACTAATATAAATTTCTGAAACACCTACATAATATTTGTAAAAGTTTTAATATTTGTTTGTCTTTAAGTTGACATACTATAAAATTAACTTTGCTTTGACGTGCAGTTTATGAACTTTAACAGATATTAACTCATGAAACTACTAACGCAATTAAGATAAAGAACAGTTAATCACAACCAAATTCCCTCACACTGCCTCTTTGTAGTCAAACCCACCCTTCAACCTGAACCACTGGAAAATACTGATTTGTTTGTCTTTCACATAGTTTTATGTTTTCCAGAGTGTCATAAAAATCATACATTGTGGAAATTTTTTGGACTAGCTTTTCCCATTCAACAAAATACCTCTGTGATTCATCCAAGTTATTGTGTGTATATATAGTTCAGTCCTATTTACTATTGAATCCGCTCCCCCCGCCCCCCGGAAAAGCCTGCTTTTCCCATCGTTGTTGATGGCAACTTTATCCTTCTAGTTGTTCAAGCCAAAAAGGAAATCAGGTTAGGGACTTCCCTGGTGGGCCAGTGATTAGGAATCCATGCTTCCACTAGAGGGTACAAGGGTTTGATCCCTGGTCGGGGAATTAAGATCGCACATGCTGCGTGGCACGGCCAAGAAAAGAAAGAAAGAAAGAAAATTTAAATTTAAAAAAAAAAGAAAGAAAGGCAATCAGGTTAGCTTTACCTTTATTTTTTATTTATTTATTTTTATTTTTTTGCTACATCGTGCAGCTTGCAGGATCTTAGTTCCCCTACAAGGGATTGAATGCCGGCCCCAGCGGTGAAAACGCTGAGTCCTAACCACTGGACCGTCAGCGAATTCCCTAGTTCTACCTTTAAAGTATATTGAGAATCCAATCACCTCTCAGCACCTCCGCTGCTACCACCCTGATCAGACACACATAATCTCTCACCTGGGATACTAAAACAACTTCCAACCTGCTCCCTGGACTCCTTCCCTTGGCTTCCCTACCATTTTTTCTCAATATAGCAGCTGCAGTGGTCTTTTTGAAAACATAAGTCAAATCATGAGATGTTTCTGCTCAAAATTCTTCACAGGCTCCCCATTCCATCAGAGTGAAAGTCAAAGTCCATCTAATGGCTTACAAAAGCCCTACACAATCTGGTCCCCTCTTACCTCTCAACTCTGTCTCCTACTTCTCCCCTCCTCGTTCATTCTGCTCCAGCCACACTGGCATTCTGCTCCTCAAACACACCAAGAATGATTCCACCATAGAGTCTACCTGTTTTCTCTACCTGGAATTCTCTCCATGCCCCCAAATGCCCACTGTCTAATTACCCACCTCCTTTAAGACTTTGATGAAATCTCCCTTTTTCAATGAGGCTAACCCTGACTACTCTATTTAATACCATAACCTTCCCTATTCCACCTCCAGGTGCTACTGATCCCTCTTAAACTGCATTAGTTTTCATAATAGGCCCATTACCTTCTAATATACTATGTAATTAACTTATACACTATGCTACTGTTTACTGTGAGATTCCCCAATAGAATACTGGCTCCGTGAGGGCAGGGACTTCTGTCTATTTTATTCACTGATGTATCCCAAGCACCTAGTGCAGAACCTGGAACACAGGAAGCACTCAATATATGAGTGAATTAAGAAGAGGAAATATAAATTCTGGGGCTTAATGGTTTCTTTCAGGCAGAGCAAGTCAGTCAATAAAGTGCACAAACTTCCAAGTTCTCTTAAGTCTTGAGGACTCCCGTCAATAGCCTCAGCTCTCTGAGCTGAGAAACAGAGGGCAGCATCTGTGGCTTTTTATTTTACCCTTCACTTAGCAGTGGCTTGTAGCCTCAGGATCTTGCGTGGTTAAATAGGTACTAGAGAAGAGAGAACACCAACACCTGCTGGGGGGCCAAGGCCCACTGAGGAAAACAGTACAGGTGGCACATGACATACAAAACTAACACAGTGGCCCAGACTGGTCAGTATTCCTTCTCCACCTTGTTGACACCTCACACCCTCACCTTCCAGTATCCAGAAAGGCTCCACCCTTTTCTCCTGGTACCCTGAGAGGGATGGTTATACCTGGGCAATGGGGTAATGAAATTCCCCCTTATTTAATGCCTGTTATGTGCTAGACATTATTTCACTTAACTACACAGATATGTATGAGCATATTTAATCTGAGAAGTAAGAAAATGCAGAAACAAAGGAAAGCAGTCAAGCAAGACTAAGTTCCTAAACCAGGGGCTCCAAAGGCTAATGTAGTCTATGACAGGTGCTCACAAGTTGTTTAAGGAAGCAATAACAACCTGAAGTGTTAGAGAATAGGGCAGTGTCTCCCTACTCCTTTATGTAGTGATTAAGCATGGGCTGCCTGCCAAAGTCACAAACTTCATCAGTTGGTGGTTCCATAAATATATGAGCCTGGTTTCCTGGTCCCTTCCCATTTTCTGACTATCTATCTTTGATCTGCCACCTTACCTCCTCACCTCATTGCTCTCCAGACAGCTCATCAAGGTTGGAAGCTATGTTTTGCATCCCCAAAGCTCACATGTTAGTTTCACCCGCATATTGAGGGAGATCAGCTTAAAAATTATTTGAGTAACTTTCATGCGTCCAACAAATATTTATCGAGCACCCACTATAAGCCAAGCTCTTCTATAGGTATTAATGATTCAGCAAATAGGAGACACAGATCCCTGTTCCCAAGGAGCTTAATTTCTAGTAGAGGAGAAATGAGACTAGACAATTTTTTTAAAGATCAAAAATATTAGGTAGTGAAAAATGCATTGTGGACAGTTAAGAACATCTATGAAGAAGTGACAGTTAAACTAAGATCTGAAGGCCAAGACAGAAGTTCTCATGCCAAGATTATGAGGAAGTACATTCTAGGCAAAGAAAACAGCTAGTGTAAATGTCTTGAGGTTGGAGCAAGCTTGGGGTGTGTCAGGCAGGGAAAGAGGCTACTGTGGCTGAAGGAGAGTTGGCAGAAGGGAGAATGTCCATGGATGTGGGAGGGGAGGTGATTGGGGCTTGGTCAGAGCTTATGTGGACTCGAATAAAGAGTGTAGATTTAATCTAAGTGCTAATGAAACCGAGCAGGTCTCAGGCTGTCCCTGGGAGAGATCCCCTTTGTCCCCCACCTCTTGTGTATAGAAAAGCTTTAGCCTCCCAGGCCTTCCTAAGTTCCAAAGAGCAAATTGAATCAGAGAAGTAAGAAAATGCAGAAACAAAGGAAAGCAGTCAAGCAAGACAAAATAATAATAGTTTAGCCATAAAACAAAGTCAAGGACTTTTAGTTCCTCCTCAGGGGCTATAGATTAGATCCTGAGCCATATCCTTGAGTTGTTTGGCAGATACTAAAACCTCCACCAGGTGAAAGACTTTAACTGCATGCTGACCATCAGCACGTAGACCCCAGATCGGTTGGAACCAGAAGGTTAATGAATGAGATTCCAGAATCATCACCCTGTGACCTCACCATCAACTAACCAGAGAACTGTGCACAAGCTGATCAGGCACTCTGCAACACACATCCCTAATGTTACCTTTAAAAACTTTTCCCTAAAGGCCATTGGGGAGTTTGTGTATTTTGAGCACAAATTGCCCATTCTCATTGCTTGGCAACCTACAATAAACTCTGTACTTCCCTCCACCACAACCTGGTGTCAGTAAACTGGCTTTGCTGTGCATCAGGCGAACAGGTCCAAGTTCAGTTAGGTAAAACGTTGGGCAGCCATGAAGGAACTCCCAACCTAAGTGAGTGTCTGGCCAGTGGCAGCTCTCAGATCCTGTCCAGCAGCTGCCTGAGCACCTTTGTCTCATGGATAACAATGAGCACTTGCTTCTGAATAGGCATTACTGGCTCACAGCACTTTCAATTTTGGGTTGAGGGAAACAAGGTTCTGGTCTTGTTTTGTAAGACATCTCTGGTAAGTGGTGGAACCTCACATGTGATGATACCAGGATATTCTTCCCTCCTGGGTTGCCTTGACTGGAATTTTTCCTTTTGAGGGGGAGAAGGCATAGGACTTGGTCATCTGGTTCTGGTCCCCAGGTGAAGCACCATTTTAATTTGATTTTCCTCTCTGGGCCAAGGAGTTTCTCGGTCATCCAGCACCATCCAGTGAAACTCCCTGTTAGACCTAGGCTTGTCTGCACCCTCATCTGGAATAGTAGGCAGGAAATCCTCCATTCTCATACTAGGTAAATGTGACCCTGAGAGGCTGCTGAGCACTGGGTTGCTTGGTTCTGGTCTGTCTGTTTCTTGTAATACAAGCCATATGAAAGAAAAAATGGGAAATTAGATCTCTATTCCATCTTGTAGTCCCCTAGGCTGTAGTTTACAAAATTGGGAAATTTTCAGCTGTGTTTCTATGAAAAGAAAGAAGATGATTTCTTTTTAATAGCATGTAGCCACAGTATTCTTTAGACTTCAGAGGAAAATGACTTGATAAAATATTTTTTCAAAACTCTGACCCTGGGCTTCCCTGGTGGTGCAGTGGTTAAGAATCCGCCTGCTAATGCAGGGGACATGGGTTCAAGCCCTGGTCCGGGAAGATCCCACATGCTGCAGAGCAGCTAAGCCCTTTTGTCACAACTACTGAGCCTGTGCTCTAAAACCCGCGAGCCACAACTACTGAGCCCATGTGCCACAACTACTGAAGCCTGTGTACTTAGAGCCCGTGCTCCACAACAAGAGAAGCGACCACAATGAGAAGCCCACGCACTGCAACGAAAAGTAGCCCCTGCTCGCTGCAACTAGAGAAAGCCCACATGCAGCAACAAAGACCCAATGCAGCCAAAAAACCCCAAAAAACAAAAAAACCTCTGACTCCAAGAGCACAAAAGTATTCCTAAGAGAAAGGTTATAACTGTTATCACGTCCTTGAAATGCAAACACAACCCACATTGCCTGAGACTATGGCCTTGGGTTAATTAGTAGAATTTAAAACTGAATTAAAAAAAAAAACAGGAGGGGGAAGAAGTATTTTAAGCTCAAGTGAGTAAATTTAATTTATTCCAACTGTTATTTATAAACTAATAAGTTTTATGTTGAAATAGCTGATTCATAACTAAGTTGCAAAATGAAGTTATGAGGGAGTGGCCTAGTGGTTAAGATTCCGGGCTTTCACTGCCACGACCTGGGTTCCCTGGTCAGGGAACTGAGATCCTGCAAACCACACAGTGCAGCCAAAAAGGAAAAAAAAAAAAAAAAGCTATGAGATCTCTAGCTCTGTCTTTATTTAAAAATCAATCTGTAAATGAGCTCTATTTAGTTGGCTTAAAGGAAATTAAGCACTTATATAAATTCTCAGAAATATAAAAGAAACTAAGCCAAATGAATTTCAGATTCACACGATCTGGGGAATATTCAGCATTAAATTAATGTCTGGTATTAAAGTTAGTTTAAGCTTGTTGATTTAATTAATATAGACATGTCTTTAGAGTCATCAACATTATGTATAATACTTTTAATATAGCTAGGTTTACTAGAAGTCAAATAAGATCTTATTATAACAGTTGCAAATTTGTCAGCAAGATAAATGACTCAGTATGACGAAAAATTAAATGTAAATGGGATAGAAGCTTTTAGGTGAACTCTAGAAATAATTATGTTTTAGTTTTTCCAGTTTTTTGGTAACCTGAAACTTTACAGTTTTGCTAAATTGAGTTAAATGATGAGAATTCATTGAAGGTATACACCATTTTAAATTAAGATAAAATACTGGAACAGTGATTGCTAGGCAAGTCTAAGTTTACCGACTTTTGTCTTCTTGTTAGGGAAATACTAAAGATGTTTGGGTTTATTAGACACATGTCTTGTACCACACTGAGGGGGAAAAATGTATGTTTGTAGAAGTTATAGAATATGTTCATAAATTTGCCAATCAGGAAATTCTGTTATAGCAAAAAGTTCATAACTACTTGCTTCTTGGTTTTTGCTAGAGATTAAGGTTTTTAGTGGTTAAAGATTGTAATATATATTCAATTAAAGCTATTTGAAATAATAAGGAAAAAACTTCACTATACAAAGAAAGTAAGATATTTTGCTGGTAAGAGACGGCATGATGAATGGAGATATTTTTGTTAAGGGAAAAGAAAATAATCTTGTCATGAAGCTGGTTGTTTCTAAATGGGAAAGAAAATAAGAGACAAACTAATATGGATACAGAAAGTTGTGGAAGGTTAGTATAGAAAACCTATACCTGAGAAAATTTTTGTGCATGGTCAAGACTGTTAAGATTTGGGACTTCCATGGTGGTCCAGTGGTTGCGAATCCATCTTCCAGTGCAGGGGACATGGGTTTGATCCCTGGTCGGGGAACTAAGATCTCACATGCTGTGGGGCAACTAAGCCCTTGCAACTAGAGAGAAGCCTGCGCACTGCAACTAGACGAGTCTGCACTGCAGCAAAAGATCCCACATGCCACAACGAAGATCCCGCATGCCGCAACGAGGATCCCACATGCCACAACTGAGACCCGACGCAGCCAAATAAATATTAAAACAAAAAAAACTTGATCCTCCTCCTGGATCCCACATATTCCCTTTCCCTCATCCCTCATATTCTGAAAATTATTTTTAAAAAGAGACTGTTAAGATTTGATTAAGTTTAATTAAGTAAATGAATTTTATTATTAAAAGTAAGCTTGTATAAAACTGAAGTTCTCTCTCTGTTAAGAAAACAAAGTTTTCTTGAAATGTCAAGATGCTTTTGATAAGAGACTGTAAGTTTCTTTACTTTTTAAATGATCTATAGTAATCTATTGTAACTTTCTGTATTTACCTTTAAAATCTTTTACTGTCACTTTGGTTAAGTGATTAAGTATTGTTTCACAGTGACCTATGTGATCCTATTTGACCAGGTGTTTTGAAATTTTTTGATATGTTTTACAAACTTCCTCAAATCAAATTCTTAAGTTCTTTTGACCTCTAGCTAACTCTGGGATACTTCAGAGGGCCCCTGAAGTATCTGAGAGAGAGAGAAAAATATTAAGCTAATTGGGATTATTTAGTATGTTAAATTACATGGGAAGCATTGTCAAATGAGTGGTGATAAAATTTCTTAGGTTATAGTGTATGGGTAAATGTCATCAATATAAAAGTTCTAGAAATTATATGAAATTTCTAAAATTTGGTTATGTCCTGGTATAATGTTATCAGTCATAATTCTAGTTATCTCAAAATGTTGCATGTCACAGCAACGTAGTTAAACTTCTTTGTCAATTGAACTGTAATCAAATATTTAACCATGCCTTTTAAGTGTTTTGTCATTCATAGCCAGTTATTGCTTCACTCTGATGCTTTTGCAAAAAAATGCTTCATCTTCAAGATTCATAGAAAGGACTTTTTGACAAGTATAGGGTTCTGATAACTTTCAAATCATACTACTGAACTGGGTAAGAAATTAAAGAATCCTAAAGGAAACCCTGATGGTTTTATAAAACTGTTAACAAAAGATTAAGATCAGGACTTCACTGGTGGCTAAGTGGTTAAGAATATGCCTGCCAATGCAGGGGACACGGGTTTGATCCCTGGTCTGGGAAGATCCCACATGCTGTGGAGCAAGTAAGCCCATGCACCACAACTACTGAGCCTGCACTCTATAGCCCGCAAGCTACAACTACTGAGCCTGCACACCACAACTACTGAAGCCTGTGCGCCTAGATCCCATGCTCCCCAACAAGAGAAGCCACTGCAATGAGAGGCCTGCACACTACAATGAAGAGTAGTCCCCCCCACTCACCGCAACTAGAGAAACCACACACCCAGCAACAAAAACCCAACGTAGCCAAAAAAAAGGTTAACATCAAAGATCAGTTACATATGACTGAGTGAACTGATGAATATAGTTATAATTTTTATGGTTTTTGTCTGAAATATTATGTTTTTATTGTGTTTTCCAGATATAAGGAAACCTTTTCCCTCGAGCTAATTATGACTTACAGCAACTTGATAAATTATACCTTTGTAAGTAGAATTGAAATATTTACCTTTTCTCTCTACCTGATCCCTCCAGAAATTGGAAACTCTTAGGTTCCCAGAAGCCTTATCAAGCCAAGTTTATTGCAACCAGACTTATTTTGCAAACAAATTAGCCTTAATTTGGCTAGACTTGTTAGAAATGAGGATAATTCAGACAGAGAATTACGTTTCAATAATATACCTTTGTTGATATTTCATATATATTAAGGTTTTGTATCTATTACCTATGTCAAAGATGATTCTTTGTTGCTATACTAGATTATTGTAAAGTTTAACTGAATTATTAAAAGGATGTTCTAAGCTTGTTTCTGAAACTGATCACAGTAATCTATCTTTGGATGAAGATCAGATGGCCCATGACCTGACCTGCAACCAGGGGGTCATGAATACTAGGGAAAAAATAATAATAATTTTAAAGACTCTCTCTCTAATCTAGATGAAAAGACTCTTATCAGGTACTCTTAAAACTCATGCACAATGAAACTGAAGGAAGTTGACTCTTGAATTCATACTTCCGAATTAAGAAGGGTCTCTAAACCAGATTGGTCTATTGAAAGGACTACTGACCTCAAACGATACCCAAACCAGGACGAGAAGAAGATGACAGCAGTGGTAAGCAACTGACCCAAGAATCCAGACCAGGCCTGTAAGATCTATCTTACTAATTCAATTGAACTGTTTACCAAATGTTTGTCTCCCTATCAAAATGGCAAGTTATTGTATTACTTCTAACCATACTTTTGACCCCGAAGTTCAGGATGGAAAGAAACTTCTCTAGTGAAGTTTTCAGAGTATAACTATTCATGACATGTATCACTGCTTGCTTTAAGTCTACTGCTAAAATCATATGCACAATGTTTGTGTCATGATTTGGTATAACCGAAAAAATATATAGCCTATAAAATGTTTCCCCATTAGCATACCTCTGTGTTTGTTCATTGTGTCTGGATTAGTTTTCCCCCAACATAGGTAACTAGGCAAATATTTATAAATGAAAAAGAGGCTTAACACCAAGGGACATGATGGACCCAGAGCAGGCAACAACCACCCCAGCATTGAGGGACAAATATTTTGATCATTAGTGCTTTCTATCAAAAACTTTCCAATCAAAAGGGGAAATAGTAGAGGAAATTTTCACATATTGAAGCCTGGAGAAGTCATTCTGACTAATACATTGTTTAACTTAACTTTTATGCTAGCCAGAACAGCATGTTTTGTGGCCTATTAAACATGCATTGTACATCTGTTTTAACCACTAAAGAAAATAATGCATTTTAAGAAATCAAAATGGAGTAACTGTGGTTCAGGCATCCAAAATGGAGCTGAGTAGCCATTATGGACATGGTTTGAGACACTGTCCTGTATTACTGAGAACCTGAATTTTCTGAACTATATCAGACTCAAGGACACCACCAGACATTCTCAAACCAATATCTGCTAACAGCTGCCAATTGCATCCTTGTGATCTCAAGGTCTTCTCTTATAACTATGAAACCTTTCTCTTAATTTAGGAATAGTAATAACAAATGAGATAGTTCAAGCAGTAGCCTCCAAGCAGTAGGCACTAGATTTTTTTTTTTTTTTTTTTTTTGCGGTACACGGGGCTCTCACTGCTGTGGCCTCTCCCATTGCGGAGCACAGGCTCCGGACGCGCAGGCTCAGTGGCCATGGCTCACGGGCCCAGCTGCTCTGTGGCATGTGGGATCTTCCCAGACCGGGGCACAAACCCGTGTCCCCTGCATTGGCAGGCGGACTCCCAACCACTGCGCCACCAGGGAAGCCCCAGACACTAGATTTTTTAGCCAGAATAATACTAGACAATAAAATTGCTTTAAATTATATTTTAGAAAAACAAACAAACAAACAAAAAGACATATGTATAGTGGCCAATAGCTTCTGTTATTAATATATTAACACCCCTGCAGAAACTCAAATAAATAGAATAATTCAAAAGGCTACTAGGCTACAGAATGTACATAAAGAGGATTCTAGAACTTATTTTCCTGGATGCCATCTGGAATAGGAGAACTCTTTCAGGGAATACTACAGTGGTAAATTTTGATCATTACCCTCATTGTAATATGTCTATTAATTTTCAAATGTTTGTCCAAGTGCTGTGACAAAGCAATCAAAAAGAGAGGTAATGTTTTCATAATACAAAATACTGATGCTAAGTCTGGACTCAAGAATTCTTTAAAATGAAAATCAATGACATGCTCTCCTCTAATCCTAAAAAACTGACTTTGCTCCCATTCAGCAGGAAATAGCCAGAGAGGTCATCACCCCCATTCCCCTTAAGATTGAGGAGTACCAAAGAAAAGGAGGGATTGAAACTGAGCAGGACCCTGTGGAGCCTTCCCAGAGACAGACCCTCCCATGTCCCCACCTCTTGTTTGTAGAAAAGCTTTAGCCTCCTAGGCCTTCCCTGAGTTCCAAAAAGCAAATTTAATCAGAGAAGTGAGAAAATGCAGAAACAAAAATAGCAACCAAGCAAGAAAAATAATAATAGTTTAGCAATAAAACAAAGTCAAAGGTTTTAGTTCCTCCTCAAGGGCTATAGATGATACCTTGAGCCATATCCTTGAGTTGTTTTGCAGATACTAAAACCCCCACCAGATGACCAAAATTAAATTGAAGCCCATATTTTTCCAGGTCCTTTAATTGCTTCCATAGAATTCAACAGAATAGGTCTTACTTATAATCACAATACCCCAATTTAAAAGAAAAGTTAGAAGCTCTTCCATTTCACGGAAGAGTAAACTGAGGTGCAGAGAAAATAAAAGATGAAAGCTTAGGAAGTAAACTATTTTGCCCCAAGATCACATACTAGTCCCTCATAGTGCCAAACTTCCCAGCCCCATAGTCAATCCCATGCTCTTTTCACAATGCCACAAGGTTTTCCCATAAACCACTATACTATTTATTGTACATCCCAGGGCCCCAAGGAGAGAAGAGAAAGAGATTAATTGAGATTAGTAGAGGAATGCTAGCCAACATCCACTGAGTGTGCCAGAGAGACAGCAGGCGAGATCTCTGCCCTCAAGAAATTTAGTCAGGGAGTTAGTCATTTGGCAGATATTAATAAGAACCAACAATGTGCCAGGTGTTGTAGGTGCTTGGCATACAAAGATGAACTAGGCTCAGAACCTTCTTTTAAGAAACCTATCTCTAAGAGAACCTATCTCTAATAGAAATATATATATTTGAAAAATGTTAAAAGTAAAGAAATAAGACACTGTAGACTGGATCTATATAAGCCAAAATCATTAATCAATTTAGTACATTTAGCTTTTAAAACTTGTATTTTTGCTTGTTTTAATTAGTCAGGCAGGTTATTTGCCATCTTGAAATTGAAGAAAAGCAATTGTTTTACTTTTTTTTTTTACCTTTACCAGTAATCTAAATAAGTGTTGCAGTTATTCATGGCCTTACAGAGTTACAATTATTTATTCTGACAATAAGCGTCAGATACAGAAATAGTACATTAAACACACACACATATAAATGTTTACTAATGATGATGGCAATAACAGGGAAGCCACGTTCGGTAAGATTAATCAGTGAACACTTCCTAGGTTAGATGACTTTTAATCAGACTTAAAGTAAAAGACTTGTTTTGGTAGAGAAAAAGAGGAAACAATTACTACATACTGTCAACTTCTCAAAAGTGTCGTCATGTGTGTTTTGTTTTATTTTCTTACAATAAGAAGAATAAGACCATAGAGGAAAATTCGCGTTCAGTGGAAAGCTGCATTGTCTTTTTTTACTGAGGCTTAATTGATATACATTATATTAGTTTCAGATGTACAACACAATGATTCAATACTTGTATGTATTGTGAAGTGATCACCACAGTAGAGCTAGTTAACATCTGTCACCACACATAGTTACAGAATTTTTTTCTTGTGGTGAGAACTTTTAAGATCTCTCTTGCAACTTTCAAATATGCAATACAGTATTATTAACTATAGTTGCTGTGCTCTCATTACAACCCCCTGATTTATTTAGTTTATAACTGGAAGTTTGTACTTTTTGACTCCCTTCACCCATTTTGCCCACACCATCCCCATCTCTGGCAGCCACCAATCTGTTCTCTGTATCTATGAGCTTGGATTTTCTTTTTGTTTTTCTTTTAGATTCCACATATAAATGAGATCATACAGTATTTGTCTTCCCCTGTCTGACTTAGTTGACTTAGCATAATGCCATCAAGGTACATCCATATTGTCTCAAATGGCAAGATATTCATTCTTTTTATGGCCAAATAATATTCCACTATAATATATACACCACCTCTTCTTTATCCATTCATCCATTGATGGACACTTAGGTTGTTTTCATATCAGATTGCATTGTCTTAAGGAGACAACTCCAGTTATCTGGTTCCAATTCTATGGGAGCTATTTTACCACTATGTAAGTTGTACATAACCGATAGCAACACAAAATAATTCTTGTCTTTGAACATGCAAGTTCTGTTCTGTCTAGTGGAAGGGCAATTGACTTCCCTTCTCCCTTCAGGAAAACCAGTTTTGCTACTATTTGCGCATTTATTTCAATATTCTTGATCTAAAAATGGCCTGTTCTTTGGATTCTCATTTGAACCTGTTGCTGCCTCTTCCTGGTTCCCTCACTGATTAATGAATAGAATTAAATCTTTAACATGTGTTCAATTTTATATTTGTATGAGTCAAGACTTTATGTTATTTTGACAGTTATCTTTTAACAGGATAAAAGAGAGACAGGCAATATAAGAAAGTGGGAAAAACTGAGGGGGAGAGTAAGAGACAAAGGGAAAAAAGATAAGGCAGCAGCTCTCTTGTAAAGTCAGAGATTAATAAATTAGAAGTCAGGTCTTCTGAAGCAGGGAGTCAATTAGACGTAAATTTTTCTTTCTTCACACCTGTTGTTCTTTTGGGTTGTGGCATTTGTGTGTTGGCAAATTATAATTAAAAACAAAATCTTCTCCCAACCCAGAAAATCTCTCCACAAAGGAAGAGAAAGAAAACATTTTTATTATTGAATAAGCATTAAACAAGAATGCAATGCACATCGCAGGAAATCTGTTAAAAGATTACAAAGACAAAAAGAAATCTCACCCACTTATACAACATAAGTACATGTTCTCAAGACAAGCAATAACAAGTTTTTGAGTAAGAAGACATGATAACACCATTTATTACACATAGGTCATCTTCAATTCACCTGGTAATTGGGGTGACCATCTGTATTAATTAAATTTCTATCTCTGTGACAGGAGGTATTTAGTTCAGGTGCCCACAGAAGTTTGGCTCTTACCGCCCACAGAGACGGAGATAGGGAAACATCTCCCTTGGATGTTTCAAAGGGATGGCCCCCAAGCCCTTGAGAGAGACACTCCTGGGTCATAAATCTAACAAAAGGCTTATCTAACTTTTAAAAGTATTTACATATATTTCAGAGAGACAGAGAAAAAACTTACAAGTTTTCTAAAGTAAATGCTCTAAGAAAAGAGAGGGGGGACATCTTCCCTTATTTTTCACACGGAGAATTAAGCCTTATTTAACATGTTTCTTTGTACTTATATGTGTAAGCCATTACTTCTTTAACTGTGGTATCCAACTGCACAGCTGGAGTGAACAATGCCCTCCCCCTAAAATGCAATTCTCAGCCTCCCAAGTGCAAGTCTAGTTCAGTCTCCTCAAGGCATTCTGCTTCCCCTTAAGGGTTCAGGAACTCTGTGCAAGGATAGCGCACAAAGAGAGGGAAGGAGAGACTCAAGCTCTCTTGACACTAGTAGCTGAAGGATGCCTCTGTCGCCACCAGATCAGCTGTTTCTGGAAGGGTCACTCTGGGAGCTAGTTGCACAGATGCCCTGAGGAAGGTCTTAGGGACTTTCCATTTGCTGCTACAGTCTAGACTGGAGTTCCTCGAGAGAAGTCAAGCTCATGCCTCAGTGTGAAGTTCAGTTAAAGGTTCTCAAGATGACAGCTCTTTTGATGCAGCTACTTCCCAGGAGGCAAGTCTGCCCCATGAAAGCTGGATGAGGTCAGTTTCCAACACTGTGCCTTTCACCTCCTCATGCCACCAGCACCAAGGCCAGCCCACTCGTTCCATCTCCATCCATCCTGGTTATTTTATAGCAGGGAACTGGAACTCCTGGCATTACCTGTCATGAAGTCTTCAAGTCAGCCATGGAGTTTCCTTCCCACTACACTCCCTAACCTTGAACGTTAGGGCAAAGATTGGACTCTTAAAGATGTATCCTTTCAAGAGGTTCCCTGAGTTCTTCATGTAAGTTTTCCACCTCTCACTCAGAGCCATGCACACTAAGGAAACTGGAAGAGGGGAGGGAAGATGTACGCTCTCCCTTGGGCAATGGAGAAAGGAGTCACAATTCCACAGTCAGGAAAAGCCAATCAAGTGATTTCTTTGGGTAATTTCTGCTGTGAGTGATTGACTGCCTCCACTTCAAGTCAAGAAGCAGCATAATCTTAAAGTTCTGCCCCACCAGGCATCAAACTACACTTAGAATCAATTATCTTAGAACTTGAGAAATAAGATTTCTGTGTCCCCAGTGTAAAAATTCAGGTTTGAAATTAAAGGTTACTTTTCATTGCAATGAGGAAAAGAAATGAGGTAACTTTCAGATATAGATTTTGAGACCTTGAGATAGGTAATCAGATTACTAACTAGTCCTACCAAAACAGTCACACTGCATCCCACCATGCCCTCCTTTTTTTTTCTGAGAACACAGGACTGCTTCATTCTGAAGCATCCCCAAATTAGAATGAAACAGCATTTAGTTTTTGCTACGGTTCTGAGTCCTTTTCTTAATCATCTTTCCTTATAGTTGGATATTACAATATTCCTAATAATTCATACATTTTAAAGCACATAAAGGAAAGGTCAAATTAAAATGGATTAACTACTGTGATTATTCAAATAGCTACAGCTACCACTGCAGTATTGCCAGAGTACTACTGCCTTAGCTCACCCTTGCAGCTGCCAAATTGAGCAAGAGTTTGGGGGATTTCCACCCAATTTCAAGGGAAATGATCTGAAGAGAAAGTTACATTCAGATTAAGCAGCTCTGCTACCCATGTGACTAATCTTGGTTCATCAGTTTCATGTGCTCTGCTGACTCACTTCTCTATTTAAGATGTTTATTGCCCAGGAAATAACACTTACGCCATCAGAATCCATTTCCACTTTGAATGATGCCAGAGTTACAAAGCAGCACGGGAAAAGGCTTAAATCCTTATGTGTGAGTTAAAACACAGATGCCAGCAAAGGAGAAAAAAAGTTTTACCTTTTATAGGAATCCTTTGTATATTTGGCATTATTGGCCAATGTTGAGAAGTAAAGCAGGAATAGGGGACTGACCAGACTGGGCTCCCGTTTGTGTGAGCCTTGGTGGGATCACCAAGGGTCATGGATTATAGGCTTCAAGTTCAAGGATCAGGTCCTTACATTTGTCCTGTTACCTAGTAGAGGTTAAGTTTTGGCTGTGCTCTTAAGAGACTAATCTATAAGCCAAAATGCTAATTTATTCAGTTTTTATGCACACACATGCACACGCACACACAATAAAACTGTCAAATGGAAAAAATGCCAGTGTCCATTAGTCAATATGTTCACTTCCCAGTTTTAAAGAGATCTATTTAAAATCCAAACCATGATCAGAAGTTTACTTTTGAGTATAGTATCCTGTCTATTGCCTTATGTGCCTCCCTGTTGAGCCTGTGAGCTCCTGGAGATCAGGAGCTGTGGCTCTTTGGTCTTTATATTCCCAGGGCCCAGCACAGTGCCTGGTATATAGTAGACACTGAAATATTTTTTAATATATGAGTAAATGAATAATAATGATTTGTGTGAAATCTCTTTGCAAATTATAAGGCGCTATATGAACAAAGAATTACGACTATGAATAAAGACTTACATCATTAAGCTACAACAGACTAATGTACCTATCTTCACAGTAGGAGCAATGAAGTGTGAAAGCAAACACTAGGAAGTGAAGATGCACATGTATAAAAGCAAAATTAATGTCATAATATCAATGTTTTTAGATAACATTGTAAGAGATATAAAGTACAGAAAATGAGGTTTTAAAATCATTTTAGGTGACAAAAATATAAGAATGAATTGATGTGAAGAGAGAGAAGGGAAACCCCAAAACTAAAACTTCAAACCTCTGCATCACATGTCTACAATTCAGAAAACTTGGTTCTCTGCCTAACAGGAAACTGGGCAATGTCTCCAAAGGAGATTGTTTAAATTTTTCTGTTTGCATTTCTTTTACCTTGAAAACTGGGAATGAGGAAAAACAAAAATACGGGTCAGTCAGTGAGTGTAAAATTTTCAGAGAATATTGTCAGGATCACCTTACCTTAGAAAAAGATAGAGGTCATACTGATCGCGTTTACGTGAGATGTTGAGTATAGTTGGGTTAAAATGTACACCTAGTCAGAGATAGTCTCTAGTGGTTAGACCCTGATCTGGCCAAAAGAATATTTTGAATTTTTTAATGTATTAGGTAAGACAAAAAAACTAAATAAAAAGTTATTGAATTCCCCAAGCCTCTAAGCCACAGGAAGAAATAAATCAATGACAAATAAGCCCCTAATGTGCTGCAACAGCCTTGAGAGAGAATGAGTGATGGTCATAGTTTGGGAATGAGGAGGAGGTGCCCTCCTCCTCTATGGCTTGGCCATAAACTTGGCAGAGCCACTGCATGGTTGAGTCATGGTTCAGGAAGCGCCATTAATTCAGTATCAGCCATCAGTCACATCCATCTGCTTAGGGGAAGAATATTTAGACCAGAAGCAGGAGAGTTGGTGGACAATAGAAAGTGCCATTTCTTTCTTTATTCACATCTTAGTTTCTTTTTATTTTAAGTGTAGGGTTGTTTTTTTCTTTTTTTTCATCTAAGTAAAATATTGAGATAGGCCAGGAAAGATTTGGATAAGCTAATCCTAAGTCCTTTCACAAAAATATCCCTTTCTTTCCACTAGAAGGAGCAGTTTTCTTGCTTCTTGTCCAGTTTCTCTCTCTCAAAAGTCACCACTCTCCACCCCTGCCTCCGCTTCAAGAAAAGAAAAAAAAATCACACCTGTAGCTGGGATTTTTTGTTTTGTTGTGTGTGATTTAGAGTTAGAGTAGGAAGCAGGGAAAATCTTACTAGGGCAGCATTTTTTTAGAAACCACAATTCCTCATATACTAGATTAGCTGGGACTAATAGAGAAGCAGGCAATAGGAGTAAGGGAGAGGTGCAACTTCAACAGAGCCGAAGTATTCTAAGTAAAAAGTTGCTAGAAACTGGGAAAGAGGCTGGGACCCATGCATATCGGTCTGCCCTCCAGTTACAGATTTTAAAGAAAGAATCAATTACCATGCCGCCGGACAGAAATCAGAACAAAAGGAAACCTTCACTCACACTGCCTTGTAACAAACACTGAATTTAAATAGCTATCAATATGTTCAAAGTTGAGAACAGAGGAAAAAAATCAGCATGGAAGCTATTAAAAAACAAAACAGGGCTTCCCTGGGGGCGCAGTGGTTGAGAGTCCGCCTGCCGATGCAGGGGACACGGGTTCGTGCCCCGGTCCGGGAGGATCCCACATGCCGCGGAGCGGCTGGGCCCGCGAGCCATGGCCGCTGAGCCTGAGCGTCCAGAGCCTGTGCTCCGCAACGGGAGAGGCCGCAGCGGTGAGAGGCCCGCGTACCGCAAAAAAACCCACAAAAAACAGGGCTTCCCTGGTGGCGCAGTGGTTGAGAGTCCGCCTGCCGATGCGGGGGACACGGGTTCATGTCCCGGTCCGGGAGGATCCCACATGCCGCGGAGCGGCTGGGCCCGTGAGACATGGCCACTGGGCCTGCGCGTCTGGAGTCTGTGCTCCGCAATGGGAGAGGCCACAACAGTGAGAGGTCCGCGTACCGCAAAAAAAAAAAAAAAGAAAGAAAGAAACAATAAAACATGAGAAAGGAAAAAAGTATTCCAGAGATTCAGAAGCTTTCCATACACCTGAATGACTTTTTGCTGGAGCCAGGAAAAATTATAGGAAATTATTGAGCATCTTAAGTGGAACTGAAGAAGACATGAATGTATGGGAATGTGGAAAAAGAAGAAATAAGATAAGCAAAATTTCAATAATTGTTGAACCTGGGTGATGGGTGCTTACATAAGTTTTCAAATTTTTATAGCAAAAGTTTCTATAAAACTAAAAACTAAAGATCTACTAGAGATAATAAATTAAATCGGCAAAATTGCAAGATATTACAATACATAAAGCCACAAAAAATAATTTCATTTCAATATATGAGTGATATGAGTAAGAAAACACGATTTTTAAAATCCCATTTATATAGTAAGAGAGAGCATATTGGGAATAATCTAATTTAGGTAATAAAAGCTACTCAGAGAAAAATGATAAAACTTATTAAGAGAAATAAAGGAACCCTAAAACAGATAGAGAAATACTCAAGTACAAGAAGACTAACTGTAGTGAAGAGGACAATGCTTTTCAAGTTAATATACAGACTTAATACAGTACCTAAAGCAATATCACATTAATGGGTATAGGTTAAAATTTCTTATTCATATGCTTCTTTGTCATAACATTTCTTTTAAGCTCTAGGGTCTTATGTATTAACCATATTTTTTATTGTCTATGTTTTACGATGTTTTGACATCTCTGGGGGACTTGCTGGCTGGGGAAGGGACTGCCCTTCAAGGCTAGCTGATTCCTGAGACAGCTGGCCGATGAACCCACTTTTCCTGTACAAACCAACCAATTCCAAGCCCATACCCCCAACCACCTCCTTTATCTAGAGCTCACACACATAGCCAATATTTCCCCTGCCCTAAATCGACCCAGGGCCAGATACCAGACAACAGAGACAGACCTATCCCCCAAAGCCCACTGGAATTACCCAACCAATCCTAAAGTATTTTCCCTTCCCTGCCCTGTCTTTCCCACAGAAAACATAACAAAGGCTGTGGTCTGTGTTTTCCTTCCCTCCTCTCTGCCTCCGACACTGGTGCATCCCCTGTGGCCCTGAATGGCATGACATGCCTTTCATTTCTAGGGCAACTTTTCTTACAATGGCATTGACCTCTCCGTGTTTTTATTCAGTCATTTTTATAAACTAAGAGCTGGGCACAAATGATCTTACTTTTCTGCATTCTCTGGCCATCATGCCTAGCTTGTTTTTATGTCTAGTTCTTTTTTCAGAAGCAGCTGGTACTGTAAAAAAATATTTACTTACAATGTTATGGTACTGTTGAGCATCTGTTGATCATTCACTAACTGCACAAGGCATGAGTTCTGTTCATAACCTCTTCCACACAGGCGTGCACTAATCATTTGCTGATTAAAAAAAAAAAAAAGAGAGGCTACAGAAGCCACAGCTTGTTCATACATTCTACAACTTTTTCCTGACTACTTAGCATGTGTTGGACAGGGTGCTGAGTGCAGGAATGGAATACAAAAGTATCTGAGACATGATCCAAGCCCTTAAAATATCAAAATTCAGCTGGGTACGAAAAACATGAACAGAAAATTTCTAAATTATAATAAAATGTAAATTTAACTTAGAGACAGCTCTTTTGCTTTCGCATCCTTTTTAAGGTTCTCCCAGAGAGCTGTTTCACAGACATAATGCTGATACTAAAGTCCAAATTATAAAAGTGCTTACTTATTTTTCCAGAGGAAGGAAAGTGGTTAGTAGGTACTTTCTGAGAGTGAATGAAAGAAAACTATACAAGATTCAGAGTCAAATCTCAAGACTTGTGGAGATTGTTCTGTTTTGCTACTGTTGAAGGGGAAATATGGTTCTGCTGCGTTTCACTTGGCTTCTAAGAATAGTTGCATTTTTTTCTTTTTAAACTGGGAAGCATGGCTGGAAACCCAGAGGGAAAATATAACACACACACACACACACATTTTTGTCAGGAAAGCTTCACATTATATGACAATAGCAAAACTTTTGCCCATCAAGGAAGTATATAAATACAATTAAATTCCTATAGCAACAACTTTAATTTTAAAACTGGGTTAACATCCTGAGAATAATATGTAACCAAATTAATTCAAAAGGGAATCTAAAACTCTCTAGTCAATTAAACAAATAAGTTGGGGATAGAAAAAGGCAAAAAAAAAAAAAAGATGAAGAGACACTGATGGAAACCACGTACACACACACAGTTCTGGAGGATGAGAGACATGAATAAAAAATGAGGCAGAGGTGGCACAGAAGATGGGGAAGGTCATTCCAGGCAGAGGGTACAGGAGATGCAAAAGTATGATAACGTTTTTACTTCAGTTTCTGATTGCTTCCACACCTGTGACCATGCACCCTTGCTCAGTTTTCCTCTTAGGCAGCACCTTAACTTCAGTTCATTATAGCAGATGTTTTATGGTACCCACCAGAAGCCTCTCTTCACTTTCACTACAACTATTAGGGCACCTTTCAATGGGCTGGCCTGGGAGCTTTACTATTGCTCAATCCTTTCCCACACTGTAACCTTAAAATGCTATGTGGGGAAATTAAATGCTGTGGGAATCTCATTCTCTATTCTTTCTCCTTGGACTTACCTTGTGAACTTATTCACATTATAGCCCTTTACAGTCTGTATCATAAACTTCCACTTACTTCTCTGTGTCCCCCACTAGACTATGAGCTCCTGGGGTGCAGGAACTCTCTTTTTTTCTGTGAATATTAACATATATGTTGAACAGAACCTGACAGCACATCGAATGACTCTACCTCCCTCTTTCTCACAAGATCCATCAAGCTGATTTGTTGTCTTCACCTTTTCTGCTTTTCTGCCTGTTTTACTATAATATATAACCTCCCCAATTGTGTTATTAAGCCTTATCATCTTTGGTAATCACATAAGTGCTTTGGTATCTAATTATGGTTTTAGTTATTAAGCAAAGTTATTGCTCCTTTCATGTATTTAAAAGCCACTTGTCTATCTTTTACCATTGCTCAGTTTTCTATAGAGTTGTTTGTCTTTCTCACTGATTTATTTTCTAAAACACCAGTTAATTAATCTGTAAGTCAATCCATTAAAATGATATTTAACCCATTAAAAGGATAGGTTTGGAGTCAGATAAATCTGTGTTCAATCCTTGTCTCTGGGTATATATTGTCATTTCTAAAATGGGAATGAAGATAATACCTCCTGTCTCATAGGGACACTCATAGAAATGTCATGAGTACTAAATGAGAAAATTCACAGTCTACCTGCTATATAATTATAGGTACCATTTAATGTTTACTATCATTGTTATTATTAGAAATAAAAACACTAACACAGTAATGAATGTTTATATTGGTATAGCATTTTTAAATGTTCTAAGTATTTTAACATCTTTTAAAATCTTTAGAGCAATCCTGTAAAGTAGGTAGGACTTTGCTGAAATAATGCCTCACTTGTGCTCTCTAGGCTCAAAGAGTGAATAGAGTTGCAGGTAAGGTTTTTAGGTCGGAGAGGAGAGAAGACAAAGTCCAGGTAAGCTAGGTCTAGGAGCTAATTTAAATCACACCTTGTACATAATGAGAAAATGCAATGCACAGGCTGATCCTGAGTTCGACAAATATAAAGAAACGCTGGACGGGGGTTTTGCATAGTGTAACCTAGATGTCACCTAAAGTTTTCCACATTGCATGGGATATTAGATCCCCAAGATTTCTGCGAATTCCTAGGAGGCTTACATTCTCATATTCATTTCTGGATCCAAACTCCTTCTTCCAGTGAATTGGTAGAGTTTGTGGATCATCTTGGCATCTAACATGTGCTCTGTAATAAGGATATTGCTTTGACCCTGATAGAAATTCACTCCTGATATAAAATATCCAAAGTAAAATAAAACAAAAACATTATACTCTTTCAAGACATAGTAGATATTACCAAAAATATGTGAGGGACAAAAGAATGAATCATGTTGTCAAAATGGAAAAAAAAATTCAAATTGCACACAGACAATCTTGTCCGTCTTTTGGTCACTCCACGACCAGGAATTTTTTTCCCCGGCTATTGTTTCCCCATTGTCCCCCAGATCCCAGCCTCACTCCCTCTTGCCACCTCTTTCCTTATCTGTCCCTCTGATCTCTCCTCTTTCCCAAGTTCCTTCCTGGATTAGTTCTAGGAACTTCAAATTCTCAGTTTTGCAGAACAATTTTTCATACCCCTCAATCTTTGCTCTAAAACTTGGGCTCACATTTGCCTTTCCCAATCATTACATGCTCAGCAGAACAGAAGGGATATTCATGTAACTAATGTTTTTAGAAGACTTTCTTTGTGTGTTGGCCCCATTCTCTCAGTTATGATTATCCAACACATTTTTTTCCTCCATTACATCATCACTTAAAATTTCATACAGTAGCAACATATATGTCTCCATGTCTGTCCCCAGTGCTCAAATGCTAACAATAAGTGAACACACTTTCTGGAGAGTAAGGATGAAGGAGGCTCCAGATACCAACATGCTTTAGTCTAAAAACAAAGATTAATATAACCAGCCTACGTCCGCTCACTACTGAAACCCACCCAGCTAATTTCATCAAAGAATACAGAGCAGGAAGAGGCCAACCCTAGCAGGATGATAAAATACGCACTACCTGTGTGTGCACTGTTTCATTTTTTTAATTTATTTTTTAAAATAAATTTATTTATTTATTTTTGGCTGCGTTGGGTCTTCGTTGCTGCGCGCGGGCTTTCTCTAGTTGCAGCTAGCAAGGGTTACTCTTCGTTGCGGTACACAGGCTTCTCATTGCAGTGGCTTCTCTTTGTTTCAGAGCACGGGCTCTAGGCGCGCAGGCTTCAGTAGTTGTGGCACGCGGGCTCTAGAGCGCAGGCTCAGTAGTTGTGTCGCATGGGCTTAGTTGCTCCGCGGCATGTGGGATCTTCCCGGACCAGGGCTGAAACCCGTGTCCCCTGCATTGGCAGGTGGATTCTTAACCACTGCGTCACCAGGGAAGCCCCACTGTTTTATTTTGTTAATCTATTTTTCTAATTGGAATATATGTTCATTGCCAAAAAATAAACATTACAAAAAGATATAATTAACCATTGTTAATAGTATATGTATATATATATATGCACTATATATACACACAAATTTTCAAAACAAAATTGGAATCAAATTATAACTGCCACACTGTTTTTAATTAAAATATAGGAACATAACTTACACATCTTAATTTTAAAGGTTAAATGTTTTTATGATGTGTGCACTTTGGGAGGAAGACAAACTATGAGGAACCTTCTACTAAAATTATTCCTTTAAGTCACATTGCTTGGAATGTTAGATTATATCAAAACAGAACCCGACTATATCATCTTCATCAAGCAGTGGACACTTCTTTAACAAGCTATGGTAGCCCAAAAAACAATCTGAACCATTAAGGCATGGTAGAAGATCTCAGTGTGTTGCCATCTCTCTGAATGTGTTAAATGGATCACATTTGCTGCAATGAAATAAACTGTTGAGACTAAAATCTGCAATGAAGTGAAATGTGAACCTTATGAAGAAATACTAAGATTAGTAGGCAAAAAAGGCTTATAATTCTTTTTTTTTGGTGGGGGGGGTACGCGTGCCTCTCACTGTTGTGGCCTCTCCCGTTGCGGAGCACAGGCTCCGGACACGCAGGCCAGCGGCCATGGCTCACGGGGCCAGCCGCTCTGCGGCATGTGGGAGTATGTGGGATCTTCCTGGACCGGGTCACGAACCCGTGTCCCCTGTATCGGCAGGCGGACTCTCAACCACTGCGCCACCAGGGAAGCCCCAGTCATTTTTAAAGAGAAAATTGGTAGTACAGAATAAGATTGATCTTTAAATATAGTTTTTGTGCCTTTATCATTCTCTTGAAACAGTCTTAGCAAAGGTTCCTCACTTCTGAAAGTTTCCTGTTGTGCATATTGTTACTCTAAAGCAAGATGTTTTATGTATTTTGGTATCTTTGACTTAAGCCTATATTTAATAACCAATATTCTCCGACAGGTTTTTTTTGTTGTTGCTGTTGTTCATTTCCTAAACTCAAGGCTTAAATTCAGAATAATAAAATTGTTAAGAGGACTTTTACATCCAAACTTTCTTTGGGGTGTCCTAGATGACTATAGTATTTTCTTACCTCATGAAAGGAGAGATACTAAAAATATTAGTTACGTTTTGTATTCTTCATACTTTGGTTAGCTAAAACACTATATGAGCTGACTTTATTTTTTTTTTAATTTATTTATTTATTTTGCCTGCATTGGGTCTTCATTGCTGTGCACGGGCTTTCTCTAGTTGTGGCGAGCAGGGTTTACTCTTCGTTGCGGTGCAGAGTCTTCTCATTGCGGTGGCTTCTCTTGTTGTGGAGCAAGGGCTCTAGGCGCGCGGGCTTCAGTAGTTGTGGCACTCAGGCTCAGTAGTTGTGGCTCGCGGGCTCTAGAGCATAGGTTCAGTAGTTGTGGTGCATGGGCTTAGTTGCTCCGTGGCATGTGGGATCTTCCCGGACCAGGGATTGAACCCATGTACCCTGCACTGGCAGGCAGATTCTTAACCACTGAGCCACCAGGGAAGTCCCATGAACTGACTTTAAAATATCCAAGAGCTCTGCTATGGGCTACAGATGTTCAACGGGACTTTTCTTTCTTTAATAACCTATATTCCATTAACCTCTTAATTTTGGACATTCCCAACTATGATAAACCATTCTTGTTGACATGAAAGACAGACTTGTGTTTTAGTGATACCTTACTCAAAAGTAGGAACCACATAAGCTACCTTTTATAATATTATTTCATTGTCTGCTTCCTTTATAACTATTGAGTGCCACTCCAATCTAAATCTAGTTGCCATACTTCCCCTTCATGATAAAGAGTAATTTCAGTATTGTTCAACAGCTGTTAAACTCTAAGCAAGCTCAGCCACGTTTTAAAAGTTATTCTTGTTGTTTAACATTCTTAGGTGCGTCATAGCAAAGTAATTCCTAAAATTTAGTCTGTCATACTGACAAAAAATGCAAGTCTACAAATTCTCTCTCTTCCTGGATATCTCACAAATCCAAAACTTTTGTAGTGACCTATCCCTCCACTACCATATCTAATTTTCCTTCAAAAATTAATGACACGACTTCCCATTTTTCATTTTTTACAACAAAAAAATTGGGCTAGGCTCGCTCCTCTCTCGATCTTTCATACCCCAGTATAACTTATTGATTCTAAGTTCTAGATAACTCTTGAATTTATTTTCATCCTCACTACTACTACCTTCAGAATTCATAATTGCTTTCTGGATCACTGAAATAACCTGTTTCCTCCTTCAAATCCACACTGTGCACAGCTGCCAGCACAACCTATTTAAAATAAACATCTGGGGCTTCCCTGGTAGCGCAGTGGTTGAGAATCCGCCTGCCAATGCAGGGGACACGGGTTCGAGCCCTAGTCCGGGAAGATCCCATATGCCACGGAGCAACTAAGCCCGTGTGCCACAACTACTGAGCCTGTGCTCTAGAGCCTGCAAGCCACAACTACTGAAGTCGGCGCACCTAGAGCCCGTACTCCACAACAAGAGAAGCCACCGCAACGAGAAGCCCGTGCACCGCAACGAAGAGTAGCCCTCGCTTGCCACAACTAGAGAAAAGCCTGTGTGCAGCAGCAAAGGCCCAACGCAGCCAAGAATAAACAAATAAATAAATGTATTAAAAAAATAAAATATACATCTGACCATGTCATTTGCATAATTAACAATCTTCAGTGACTCAGTTCTCTCAATTACTTACCATGGCATAGAAGGTCCTCTACAATCAGTCCCTCTCTACGTTGCAATCGTACCGAATCACGTGCAATCTTCTGCCTGATCTACCATCCTCTAGCCTCCTCACACCTCACCCCAGCTTCCATGGCCTCGTATCAGCTCCTTATCTTGCAGAATCCAGGTCAAGACTCTTGTCTCCCATGAAACTTGCAAGCAAATTCTTCCTGTACCCTTTGTTACATCACTGCTCAATGTGCTTAACTATTCTTGCACTTATTACACTGTACTGCAATTGTTTATCCGTTGCCCCAATTAGACTATGAATTCTTTCTAAGGGGAGAGAAATTCCTACCTCTTTAGCCACAGTACCTGGCACAGTGCCAATCACACAAGATACTTAATACCTACCAAATGAATGTTGACTTCTACAATATGTTTTGAAATTGACTCCTACTTGCCACTGTCACTATCTTCTACCTCTATCTTCTTATACATCCTTCTGCCTCTAGTTCATCAACCTTCCTAATCCTGCCTAAATTCCTTCTGAAGCACAATTCTGATCATGTCCTGCCTAACCTCAGAAACGTCTTATTGCTGTTAGACCCTGCCTCATCTTCGCTGCTGCTCCAGCAACTCACGGCAACCCACTGATTTTCCAAAGTGACAGCTCAGCTCCAACCTAATTACAAAACTGACCAGGACGTGGGGCAGGTCCACTCTAACCAGCCTCCACTCTAACATTCAATCATGATCTAATGAAGCTTATTAGCATTAGACACCCTTCCAAAGCCAAACTACGATCTGATGGTATTGGTGATAGCTACTCTATGGAAAAATCCATTTCCCCACTCCATGTGGCAGCAGTGGTGTACTGGGGGCTGGAGGGATGGGGGAGCAGTGGGGGGGTGGTGAGGAATGACTCTAAGGGGGATCACTATAGAGAATTTTAAAGCAATAACGAAACTGACTAAAGGTCAGTCCGCTTTTTTATCATCATAATGAACCACCAATTCTAAACCAAGTCAGTAATAAAATACTCCTCCCTGCCAAGGCAGACTGGCCCACCACCATGACTCCTTGGTGAACCACTGCTACTCAGGCATCACCCCCTTCTGAAACCTTTAACCTGCCCCAAAACAGAATTAACCACCTCTTCCTAAACCCTTAATAAATATCCTACAAGGTTGTAAGCACATTAAGGGGACCTTATCTTTAACCTCCAGCATGAACACTTACCCTTCTAGCCAGCTCCCCTTCGATAGTTTGCCTCAGTTATCCAGTAAGGTCCTCAGCGAGTGAAATGCACCAACTCCCATTTCATCTACATTGCTAGATGAAACCATCATGCATTACACTCATCCCTTAAGACCAGACTAACTGCATACAGTATAAAATTTGAATATAAAGGCTGGCAACCGCAGAACACCATAATCTGGACCCAACTCTGATTCCTACTACTCAATCTTATTACCTTCCTCATACCAAACTACTTATACTCAGTATATTTCTGCCTATTACATGTAAGTCTTTTCTGTATTACAGCACTCTGTATCTGATTTACCTAACTGCTAAACTCAGAAGGAAATTTAAACACTCAGTCCTGTTTCCGTGCTATAGATGCAATAGACACTCAGTTCTACTGAATAAAACTATGGACAATTAAGACATAAAAGAGTAGAATAAATTTTTATTATACAGCATTTTTATTTTTAAAAAAACTTTACCTTCATAGAATACATTTTCACATTAGAGATTCTCACGGTGGGAAAACAACAACTTATTCCTTACAATTTTATATTTGTGAACAGATTATTTTAGGACCAGTAAAATAAACACATTTGAGGATTAAGTCTCCATTTAGAACCTGTAACAATTTGAAACGTCTATAAAGGGACCTCTTCCCTACATGAAACTTCTCTATATTCAGAAACTCTCCAGGCTCTTCTTCCTAGGATCTAGAAATCAGTAATGTGAAATATCAGCATTTCTAATTTTCAAATCTCCCTAGGACACGTAACCATCAGTAACTGGTATCGACTGAACAGAGGGGGGGATGTTTACAAAAACGAAACACGGCCTAATTTTCTGCGAAGTCTTTCCTTATGAATTAACAGTCGTTCCCTTTCTCCATCATCCTAGGACAAATATAGAAGTTTGATCAAATATTGAGAGTAATAAAGCTGAATTCCCTTTAAGAGTCTGATAAATTAACAGGCAAAGGCTCATATATAATGTTTAGTTATACTGTGAGTCTTCTGAGAAGCTCTGAGACACCCCATTAACTCTCCAGAATACAAAACTCAGTCTCACAACTTCTTGGATACAATTTCTCTCAATCTTTCTTCAAAGATTAAACTCTAAACATAACTAGCTGATTAGGAGAAGAGGTTTACCAGCGGACTAATCTGTTACTTCCTTCTTATTGTGAGTTGAAATGGCATCACATAGCAGAGGCAAGCAGGTGTCCAATCAATTCTCAAGGTGTTAAGTCTAAAGGGTCAGAGCTTCCACAGCATAGCCACAGCTTTGCAGATGCCCACATCATGATAGTTGAAATAACAAAGCCCAGCAAAGGTGAACGCCGAGAGCACCAAAAAGCCTGCCTTGGCAGCTTTCTGCAACGCAGCCCCTCGAACATAGTCAGTAACAACTTGTCCAATGCCCCTAAAGAAAAAAAAAATCACAGTACAAATGAAAAACCACAAGTGATGTTAGAAGGCTATTCGGTTAACTTGGCTGCAAAAAAAATAATCAGTCAAGGTCAAAATGCAACTCATGGTAACAAAAATCATAAACCAAAATGAAGGAATCAAGTGTACCCTAACAATATAATAAAGACACCTTCCTATCCTTCAGATTCAATTTTCGAGTCGTTTATATCAAAGACAGTAACTAATTCCTACTCTATTTATAAAATTTTGTTTTTTATTTTTAAACCCAAACAAATGGCCTACAGACTTTTTCATTAATTGAAAAAGAATTTATTAAGCAGATATTATGTGCCAGAATCTGTTACAGATGTTGAGAGTACAGCAAATAAGACAGCATTCCTGCCCTTATGGAACAAACATTTTAGTGAAGAGAAAGAAAAAGTACGTAAGTGCTATGAAGAAATATTTTAGAAAGGATGGCTTGAATGAAAAGAACATCCCAAACAAAAGTAACAATGACCTTGGCATCTCTGAGGAATCGTAAAAAGGTTATGTGGCTGGAGAACAGGGAGACCAGAAGGCAGGGGCAGATCGCATAGGGGCTTGAAGGTCATAACAAGGAGTTTGAATTTTACTTGAAATACAACGGGAAACCACAGCTGTGCTTTAAGTAGGCAGTGACCAAAGTCAGCAGTGACCTAATTTTACTTTTTAAATAACAGTTCTATTGAGATATAATTCACATACCATAAAATTAACAATTCTGTGGCTTTTAGTATACTCACACAGAGTTGTGCAACACCATCACTGTTTAATCCCAGAACATTTTCATCAGAAACAAACTCTGTACCCTTTAGCCCATTAGGCAATCACTAATTTGTTTTCTGTCTCTACATATTTGCTAATTCGGGACACTTTCCATAAATGAAATCATACAATATGCGGCCTTTCGTGTTGAGTTTCTTTCACTCAGCATAACATTTTCAAGGTTCAGCCATGTTGCACCACGGATCAGCACTTTAGTCTTTGTATGGCCAAATAATATTCCTTTGTAAAAACATATCACATTTTGTTTAGCTATTCATCAATTAAGACACATCTGGACTGTTTCGCCTCTTTGGCTATTATATAATAACAACACTGCTATGAACATTATTGTACAAGTTTTTGTGTGCGTGGGGACATATGTTTTCAATCTTGGTAGGTATACACCTAAAAGTGAAATTGCCAAGTCATATAGCAACTCTCTGTTGTTAACTCATATTATAACTCTTTGTTATAGTAACTTTTGTTAGAACTGCCAAACTGTTTTCCAAGGTAGCCGCAACGTTTTACATTCCCAGCAGAGATATATGAGGACTCCCACTTCTCAACACTCATTATTGTCCATCTTTTTGATTACAGCCATCCTGGTAAAGTGTAAAGTGGTATAAAGTGGTATCTCAATGATGTGTAAAGTCGGTGTAAAGCGTAAAGTGGTATAAAGTGTAAGGTGTAAAGTGGTATCTCAATGAGGTTTTGATTTGCATTTCTCTAATAACAAACAATGTTGAGCATTTTTTCATGTGCTTATTTTCCATTTGCATATCTTCTTTGGATAAATGTAATTTTACCTTTTAAAAAGGTCACTCTGGCTATATGTGGTGAAAGGACAGTGCGGGCAGAAGGGTGGCAAGAACAGAAATAAAAAACTAGTTAGGAAGCAGCCGGAGTAGCCTAGGCAAGGCTGCTAGCTTAACTTGGCTCAGACTATGTTCTGAGGAGAGAACTAACACAAGCTGATGGACTGGTTGTGGGGTTAAGACAAAAAGTAATACCTAGAATGACTCCCAGGATTTTTGGCTTGAACAACAAGATTTAATTGAATTAGGGAAGAAGGGGAGAGAAGGAGGTTTTGAGGGGAAATCAAGAGAGATTTCAGGGGGGGCGAAAAGAGTGATTTTTGGCAATATTAAATTTGGGATGACTATTAGACATCCAAGTGGATAAGTCGGTCAGACAACTGGAAATACAAGTCCGCAGCTCAGGAAAAGAAGTCTGATCTGAGCTCACCCTGGAAAAGTGTGTAAACAGAGAAATTTTAAAAAGCCTAGAATGAGCCTGGAGATCAGACCTTTATTATTCAGAGGTCAGACAAGAGGAAAAGGAGCTGACAGAGGAGACTGAGAAAGTACAGCTGGTAAGGTAGAAGAAAACAAGGTGAGTATGGCATCTAGGAAGCCAAAGAAAATTTACTTAAGGAGAAAACAGTCGACTAACTTGAATGCTGCTGAGTTTCAAGTGGAGGACAGAGAATGGACAACTGGATTTGGAAAAAATGAAGGTCTTTAGTGATTTTGATAAGAATGATTTCAGTTACACAGTTGGGATAAAAAGCCCAATTAATGTGGGTTAAAAAAGATGGGATGCTGGGCTTCCCTGGTGGCGCAGTGGTTGAGAGTCCGCCTGCTGACGCAGGGGACACGGGTTCGTGCCCCGGTCCGGGAAGATCCCACATGCTGCGGAGCGGCTGGGCCCGTGAGCCATGGCCGCTGAGCCTGCGCGTCCGGAGCCTGTGCTCCACAACGGGAGAGGCCACAACAGTGAGAGGCCTTCGTACTGCCAAAAAAAAAAGAAAAAAAACCCAGCAGATTGGATGCTAAGGAACTAGTGCACAATTATAGACAATTCTTTCAAGTCTTTTCTGTGTATGTTTGAAAAAGGAAGAGAGAATCAGTAAGGTAATTGGAGAAGTCAATCGTAATTTTTAGAATGTATGACTTTAGGGCTTCCCTGGCGGTCCAGTGGTTAAGACTCCACACTTCCACTTCAGGGGGCACTGGTTGGGGAACTAAGATCCCATATGCCACATAGCACGGCCAAAAAAGAAAAAGTATGACTTTAGATTTATCTCTTATTCTGATTTTTCACCGATTTAGATGGATCTCCTTTCAAGAAACACACATCAGAGAAATCCTACTGTAGCTGTGAGCTAGTATTTCCATATGCAACTGGAATCTTCTATTGTGAGAGGTCTATCTGGTTAAAGGGTAATTCTAACCAACCCTAGAAAACTAGGTAAGCAAAATCACCTTTAATACTAGCTAGAAAATGATTCTGACAAGTTACTTAACTTCCCTGGGGTTTAGTTTCTACAACTGTAAAACAATAGGGTTGGTTAAGATACTCCCCCAAGTGCTTTCAGTTCTAACAATCCAAAAAAAACCTCCCCCACCCATGACAGCATATTGTCCTTGCAAAACAACACACAAGGGACAACTTAAGGAACCCAATTGTTATTAACAAACTTTCTAGAAGGTTCATTAACTTAGAAAGTCTAACAAACTACACTGGGTAAAATAAATAAAAACTGGAAATTCATCCATTCGACAAATATTTACTTAGTGCTATGTGTGAGATACTGCCCTAGGCACTAAAGATACAACAACAAATAAAAACAGTCAAAACTCCTATTATATTTCTTTTTTTAAAAAGAGCAAAACTGAACTATAGTGTCTAGTGATGCACATTTGGGTAATAAAACTATGATGAAATGTAAGAAAACGATTGCTATAAAAATCAGGATAAAATTTTTTCTGGTGGGGGGGATGTTGAACCATTATGACTGAGATACAACACAAGGAAGAGGCTCCTGCAGTAGACAGCAAAGGTCTATTTCTTGACCTGGGGGGGGGGTATTATTACTGTTATAATAATTCACTAAGCCATAGATTTGATTCTTATGATTTTCTGTATCTGTGCTTTCATTCTCGTGAGGGGAGACAAGAAATATACAAGATAATAAACAGATGATAAAGTATATTAGAATGAAATAAGTGCTACTGAGACAATAAAGACGGGGAGAGGGATAAGGAATGTTGGGAGAGACACTGCAATTTTGAGTAAGTCGTTAGAGACGGCTTCATTGAGAAGGTAACATTTAAGATGTGAAGGAAATGAGGCAACAAGCCAAGTACATAACTAGGAAAAGTTTCAAGTAGAAGGAACTGTAAGAGTAAAGCCCTGAGGCCTGGAGTGACCCAGGTGTGTTCAAGAATTAGCAAGGAAGCCAGTGTGAATGTGACAGTAAATGGTTGCAAATGAGGAAAGAAAGAGGGGGCAAGACCATATAGAGTCTGTAGATCACTGTAAGAACTCTGCCTTTTAGTTTAAGTAAGATTAGGAGACAATGAAGGGTTTCGAGGAGTGTCTGGACCTGTCTTAATATTTTAACAGGATCACAGGGGCTGCTGTGTTGAGAACAGACAGGAGACCAGTTAGGAGACTACTTCTGGAATCAAGCATGATGACCAGGTTTGGGGCTTGAACAAACAGAAGAATGGAAACGTCATTAATTCAAATGGGCAAGAATACTGGAGGAAGAGATCTGGGGAAGATCAGGAACTCAGTTTTATGACATGCTGTGTTCAAAATGCGTACAGATATGAAAGCGAAGACATCAAATAGGCAGGTGGATACATAAATCTGGGCATATAAATAGTTTACATATGTTTTAAGGTTCTCTTCAGATCTTCAGTATCTCAACCAACTTCTCCCTCATATGCAATAGTGAGACAAGCTCACAGCAAACAAATTGAGCAGACAATGTAATACTGAAAGGACTGCTGTACTTGCCAGTGACTATGAAGAGTGAGGGCTGCAGCCAGAGAGTAGTCCACCGCAGAGCAAGGATTCAAATAAGCAGCTGGAATTAGGCCCAGGAGCAAAACACTGACAACCCTCTCACCAGTCCAGTGGAGAGACGCAGCCTTGGAACCAGCTGTAGAAAGGAAGGACGAGATTCATAAGAGTTGCAGGGGGAAACACACATCTCAATATTTGCCACAAAATAACCCACTGACATAATGGCAAACAGAATGCATGGAAGACTTAACTCTGAGCATAAACAGGGTAAGATAAAGGTAAGTGAGAGATGCAATCTCCTTTCTTTGAAGTCTTTCAGCACAGGGTGTCTCAACACCTACATATGTTAATTAGAAGACAGATCCACTTTGCTTATAGGCAAGAAGATGGACAAAATATCTTTGCAGAATTACCAATCTTGGACTTAAGTGTAATAGACAGATACCTTATGAATATAAGTTGGTGACACCTATGGAATTCCTTTAAAACATCACTCTTTTGTTTACACCTAATCAAAAGTAAAGTAATATTGTAAGTAAAGTAATATTAAAGTAAGTAAAGTAATATTAAAAATCCTCCCAAAAGAAAATTAAACCAGCCAACTCAAAGAGAAGCAAAGTTCTCGGGCTTCCCTGGTGGCGCAGTGGTTAAAAATCTGCCTGCCAGGGGCTTCCCTGGTGGTGCATGGTTGAGAGTCCGCCTGCCGATGCAGGGGACACGGGTTCATGCCCCGGTCCAGGAGGATCCCACATGCCGCGGAGCCGCTGAGCCTGCGCTCCGCAACGGGAGAGGCCACAACAATGAGAGGCCCACGTACTGGGGAAAAAAAAAAATCTGCCTGCCAATGCAGGAGACACGGGTTCGAGCCCTGGTCTGGGAAGATCCCACATGCTGAGGAGCAACGAAGCCCATGTGCCACAACTACTGAGCCTTCACTCTAGAGTCTGTGAGCCACAACTACTGAAGCCCACGTGCCTAGAGCCCGTGCTCTGCAACAAAAGCCACTGTGATGAGAAGCCCGCACACCGCAACGAAGAGTAGCCCCTGCCCGCCGCAACTAGAGGAAGACCGACCGCAGCAACGAAGACCCAACAGAGCCAAAAATAAATAGATAGATAGAAGCAAAGTTCTAATGTCAACTTTTAGGGTCATGGTTCTTCTTCTGTTCCGTTACTTATAAATAGCCAAAAATAGATATGGAATGTGAAAACTTCTTTTATTTATTTTTTTTATACATTTATTTATTTTTGGCTACACTGGGTTTTCATTGCTGTGCACGGGCCCTCTCATCCAAGTTGCGGTGAGTGGGGACCACTCTTCGTTGCGGTGCGCAGGCTTCACACTGTGGTGGTTTCTCTTGTTGCGGAGCACGGGCTCTAGATGCACAGGCTTCAGCAGTTGTGGCTCACAGGCTCAGCTGTTCCGCGGCATACGGGATCTTCCTGGACCAGGGCTCGAACCCGTATCCCCTGCACTGGCAGGTGGGTTGCTAACCACTGGACCACCAGGGAAGTCCCTGAAAACTTCTTTTAAACAAGTGAAAATAAAATGGGCTTTAAACATCTCTTTGAGAGCCTCTACCTTTTTTTGGTTACACACCCCATTGGGAATCTAATAAAAGGATGGAGCTACTTCCTGGAAAAGTGCACATAGATACACACATTAAAAACTGTGTAGGGGGACTTCCCTGGCAGTCCAGTGCTTAAGACTCTGCGCTCCCAATGCAGGGGGCACAGGTTTGATCCCTGGTCAGGGAAGTAAGATCCCACATGTTGCGCAGCGTGGCCAAAAAATTAAAAAAAAAAACAACAACTGTGTAGGGACTTCCCTGGTGGCGCAGTGGTTAAGAATCTGCCTGCCAATGCAGGGGACACGGGTTTGAGCCCTCGTCCAGGAAGATCCCACATGCCGCAGAGCAACTAAGCCCGGGCGCCACAACTACTGAGCATGCGCTCTAGAGCCACGAGCCACAACTACTGAGCCCACGTGCCTAGAGCCCGTGCTCCACAACAAGAGAAACCACTGCAATGAGAAGACCGCACACCACAATGAAGACTAGCCCCTGCTCGCCACAACTAGAGAAAGCCTGTGTGCAGCAATGAAGACCCAATGCGGCCATAAATAAATAAATAAATTTTAAAAATAAAGACTGTGTATACAACTTTGGGGGACCTTCCTTTAGTCCCATGCACCCCAAGTTAAAACCACTCTGCTAAATCTAACTGAACAAAGTTCAGAAACAAAAACTTTTCAAAGATAACATAATTCTAAAAAGCAGGAAAACTATACTTGCCTAATTACTCATAACTCAGATGCAATTATAACTGGTAGACTTAAGAATCAAAAGAAGTCTTCTCTGTAAAATACTGATCTTTCTAGACTTTAAAAATGAAAATATAGTTAACTTGTTATTCACCTACAGATTTTCTAAGATTTAATACCTAAACAGTATTCATCCAAGAAATGCCATGATTTTAATATCAACCTAAATAAAAATAAGCATGTCAATTACAGCTATAAATATGCATGATTTTTTAAACTGTCTACTATTCCAAATTATTTGGATCTGGCTCCTCTCCATTAGCTACATAAATAAAAGTAACTAAACTATATTGAACAGACTCTTCCTACAGAACTATTTCCTTTTTAAAAAATTAAAAAAGTTAAAAAGACTTAGACCAGAAGTTTCTGTATGAGTGTAAATGGCATGATTCAACCACGCTAGCATTGTGTGCCCAGGTGTAGGCTAGGTCTTCATTTGACAGAGTTGGACACAAGAGTTCCTCTCAGAGACAGCAAGTCCTGCCAAAGGCATGATAATCAGCCCAGATGAAGATGGACATACAATGGTGGCTGGGTGACAGGTGAATGTGCTGTATTCCACACCATCCTGGGGTTGATCGGTCCTGGAGAAATGCTGAGACATGAGCCGGTCTGACCACTGGGGTTCGGAGGAAGAGAGCTAAGGAAAGAGACATAAGGGGGACCATAAGCACCTCTCCTTTAACAGGATTGACAGACTTTCTAAATGACCATAGGCAAGCGATTTAACCCCAAACAGGGAATGACCAACTCATCTGTAAAATGAGGATAGCGTCTATTTCACTGGGTTGCTATGAGATTAGACTAAGTAGCTATGGAAATATTGAAAAATCAATGAACACTTACATAAAAGGGCTTCACTTTGACTAATTAAAAAAAATAACTTATAGCTCCTTTCTTCTCCCATTTATTCATCTATTCATCCAACAAACATTTAATACATGCAAGATTATGCTCTGCACTAGAGCAAGAGATAAAAGACAAAGTCTTTGTCTTCAGGGAATTCAGTCTAGTTTGGGAAATACCATCTTCCTTTTCAAGATCAATTTCTCTGCTTGCACTCTTGAACCCATCCCTTTCTGTCCTCCTTTAGATCTTGTCTCTTGGTTTAAAAATAGGCAGACCTAGGTACACCCAACCCTACCAATGCTGCTGTGAGACGATGAGCAATTAAGTTAAATAGGCTCTCCAAGAGTCAATGTCCTTTCTTTTGTAAAATGAAAATACTGGTATTTACTTCATAATACAACGTTGAAAATTTTAAAATATATGTAAAATGTTCAGCATAATTCCCAGAATGTTATAAGCACTCGATAAAATGTAATTTCTCTCCTGTATCTTTAACCTCTCCTTCCTTCCTACTGACCATTTTCCCTCAACTGATGTAATATAATTAACCCTTCCCTTGACCCTATGTCCTCTAATGCCCATGCACTCTTCCCCTGCTCCCTTTCTTCACTTTCCAAACATGCTTCTTTAAAGTGTTGTCTAAATCACCTCAACTTCCTCATTTCCTTATCATTCTTCAACTCTGAAACTCGTCTTTATCCCCACCAAAGCTGCTTTAGTAAGTCACCAATGGTCTCCTGTGGCCACATCCAATAGACACTGTTTAGTCTTCATCTTATTGGGCTTTCTGCATCACGTGGCACTGGTGGCCTCTCCTCCCTTCTCTTCTCTGAAAGAACTCTCTTCTGCTTCTCCTTTTGATTCTCTCCTCTGCAGCTGCTCTTAAATGTCTGCCCAGGATTCCATCATCTGCCCATTGCTCTCCTTGCTTCCTACGCCACCCCTAGACATTTTGTCCACTCAACTTCTAGTGCCTTTAAGCTGATGAAACCCAACTCTGTATCCCCAGGCCTGATATCTCTCCAGAGTTTCAGAAGTTTAAGTGCCTAGAAGGCCTCTCCCCTGAGATACCCCACATGGTCCTCAAACTTACCATGGCAAAAACTAAAATCACCCTTCAACTCACTTTCTCATTTAAACTTGCCCCCCATCTACATGCTTACCACTTTATTTAATGACATCCCAGCCACTCTTTCACTTTACCCAGAAATCTGGAAGTCATGTAGGACATTCCCTCTAAATTCAGTCAAATGCCAAATCATACTGATGTATCTCCTAACATTTCCTGAGACAATCTTCTCTTATGTACAACTTTCCAAGTTCAGGACCTCACCATCCTTGCCAACACGGCTACAACAGTGTCTCAACTCGTCTCCCTGACTTATGTCTTAGCCTGCCCCATTTCCCATGATGGCCATCTACCACATTGTTACCAAAGTGGTCAATGTAAACTGCAAATCTATGTCAAACCTTTCAAGGGCTCCCCTTCACACGAAGTAAAATGCATACTCCAAATCAAGACAAGTTCTTCTGTGATTTGACTTCAGTTCACCTTTCCAGAACCATCTCACTCCCCATCTTGAGCTTCACACTCTAATATCTGATTTGTTTTGTTTTCTCTCATAACAAGCAGTTTCTACACCTTCATCATTCTTTTGCTCATCCCAGTAGCCCTAACTGTAATGCCCTTCTTCCTGTGGCCTTCCTTACCCTCAACACTCAAATCAGGCACACCTTCTTCAAGAACCCAGACAGGGTGATCCTTCCAAAACACACAGCTAATATATTCTTCCTCTGGACTGGCATACAATTTACTTACTGCACAGTTTTCACTTTATGTTACATTATGCTTATATGTGTTTTCTCTACAAAAACGAAAACTCTTTGAGGGCTGGAACCATGTTTTTTCACATTTGTAACCCAACCATACTACAGTGCCTAGTATAACACAAATGCCCACTTCTATAATTATCGAACTCAACTCCAAGGGAAATAGGCAAGACGTGGATTGGGACTTTGACCCTGACACTCTTGCGATTCAGGAAGGGAGCACACTAAAAACAGCGAATGGGGAGAAAAAGAGAACTCATGTGAATAGCCTCTGCAAGACTATAACTTTCAAATTACCCCATCACCACGTCAGCCCAGAGCAGGGGAGATACGCTCTCGGGTAAACATCTGGGCCCGCAGGCAACGCTGGTGATGCCGTGGTTTCGGCAGGAGACAGAGCTGCCAAAGGGAAGGAGGAGGGACACCCCCGCCCCGCCCCACCCCCGCTCAAAAGGTCTCACCGCCCAGCAAACGAATCCTCACCGCATTCCCTTCCCCGGCTGGAGGTTGTGCTAAACACCTCCAGCTGCCAGGATCCTCACCTCGCCCACCTCCGGCACCGCAGAGGACACTCAGCCTCCAGAGAGTCGCCATGTCGCTCGGGAAGGCTCAAGGTCATCCAGCAACCCGGAAGCAGTCATATGACAACATCCACCCGCGACGACGAAACAAAACGAGGAAACGGAAAACGCCGGGTGAACCGGAAGTCGGTGTTGGCTCGGTCCCGCCGCACATGCGCACACGGCTCGTCGGAAGGTCCCGAGCTCGACGCAGGCAATGGCGGAGCTGGGTGAGGCGGATGAAGCGGAGTTGCAGCGCCTGGTGGCGGCGGAACAGCAGAAGGCGCAGTTCACTGCACAGGTGCGGGGACAGGGACCAGTGTGAAGAGAAAAGAGGGTGAAGTACAGGTTCCGGGCACCCGCGGAGCTCTGAACGGTGGCGGGGCGGTGCGGTGCGGCCGCCCTATGCTCCGTGCGTGCTGCGCCCGGTTCTGCTTACGAAAGAAACGAGTCACTCCTGCCGGTGGTGACCCGTAGTGCTCAGGTACTCTCTAAGCAAGCCTGTAGTGGGGGGAAAGAGAAGGTGTAAAGCGAAGAAAGGCTCGGGCGACACAAAGGCACGGGAGCCTAGCTTGGCGGTGAGCTCTCTGGGCTGGCATTCGGAAGATTCCGGTTCTAAGCTTGCCTCTGCCCCTTACAGGTCACGTGCCCATAGACAAAACGCCCGTCCACTGTAAGTCTTGGTTTCGCAGTCGCCCGCTGCCTCACTGGATATCAAGGATCATATGCAATAATGTACTGGAAAACGATAGAGCAGTAGAGCATTATTGGATCAAGGTGGGCTCTGAAGTAGTCGGTCTAGACCGTTAGTTTAGAAAAAGAGTTTTGGAGCATGGTTCCAACCGCGGCGTTGCCCCTTTCTAGCTGCATGACTAACCCTAAACCTAATTACTTAACCGTGCCTCTTAAACGGAGGTGATAGTCATCTTTTAGGACCGCAGAAAGGATTGACTGCTTAGTACCCAGCCTCCCAAAGTAGCTAAGCCCTTGGTAAATGGTTATTCCCCCGTGTTGGGAGGAGGGGGGGAGGGGGTGGGAAGGGGAGAGTTCGCTGAATATGAGTAGCAAGAACCCTGGTTAGAAATCTTTGGGTGCTGAACATTATGAAAGTGCACACATTTTCTGTGCTGTGTGTGCATTTTTCTGTAGATTGGGCCGGTAACCTTCATCGGATTCTCAGATATGTCCATGACCCCAAAAAGGTTAAGAACTACTTAAGAATAGGTTTAGAATGCGATGAGTGCAGTGGTTTGGGGGAATTAATTGATACCATAGCCTCCCAGCTTACGCTGGTGCTAGTTTGGAAATATAAAAGAAGGTATTAATTCTGCCTGAGATTTTCTATCTGATTAAGGAAGTGACACAATTAGAAAATAATAGGCAGTGCTCTCAAGGAGGTAATAATTTAAACTGTGGAAAAATCTTTAAGGAGGAGTATTGAGAGTCAAGTTGAGTATGCTGTGTGTGGACCTCACTGAAACAGATGGGTTGGGTGTTAAATAAGGGAGTGCCCTCAGTGGCTAACAGAGAAACTGATGCATTAGGGTGACTTGATGGAAAGTACATATTTTTTAATTTCTAAGAAAAATAGAAAAGGAGAGGATAAAAGGATTGTTTCAATGTAGGGATGAGGAGTTGGTCCATATTGGTGACAAATTAGAAGTGAGGAGAGAGTCAAAGAATAGTTTAGTCAGGTGACAGAAAATGAGAAAAATGGGAAGGAAATAAGAAAATTCATAGAGTTAGGCCTGTCTGCAGACCCGAAGTTGTTACTATTTTTCTTTCTTCTTAGGTGCATCACTTCATGGAGTTATGTTGGGATAAATGTGTGGAGAAGCCAGGGAATCGCCTAGACTCTCGCACTGAAAATTGTCTCTCTAGCTGTGTGGACCGCTTCATTGACACTACTCTTGCTATCACCAGTCGGTTTGCCCAGATTGTACAGAAAGGAGGGCAGTAGGCCATCCCGTGGGAGAATGACTGAAGAAGCAAAAGACTTATTATTAAGCAGGTTGAAGGGCCAGCAGGGGAATGTTGTCAACCCATTGTCAGGTTAACTTCAGGCTGTTACCAAGCCTGTTGGTGCTAAAAAGTAAGAGATCAAATGTTCAAAAAGTGAAATTTATTTATTGGGAATTCAGAAATTCCATCTTGTATCACAACAATTATTCAATAAATGTGAATTCTCCAACTCTCTTTTTTTAAATCCCGTTTTAGGGTTTAATATATAGATCTCTGATTGGCAGGAACATTAGAAACAGCTATGTTCCAAGGCCAATAGTGCAAATGAGAGATCTTAGGTTTTGAAGAGCCACCCTAAGCCATATTTAAGGGGGCTGGAAGAACCATCAAAGCCTTACCCTAAGGCATAGAAGAGAATTTGGGGTTGAGAAAGGTGAAGAACAGAAAACAGCTTTATTGCTTATACAGGACCAAGAAAAGGTAAACATGGCAAAAACCAGAACAAGCAAAATGTGTATTCATTGGGAAGAGGCCTGCTAGTATGAGAGGAAGGGAAGGTCAAGACCCAAACAGAACCAACTTCCTGGAGAAGCCTTGTTCCAATGGCCCATCTTCCTGAGTCTGTGCTTAGAATCAGTACTTTAATAGCACAGAAACTATGCTTAAAAAAAAAAAAAAAAAAATCCATGTAGAAAACTCCTTCCCACGAAGGTTTCACTTGCTCCAAGAAAAAAACAATTGCATTAGGTTAAGAGGTAGTAATTATATAGACTATTCATCCCTGCTTGGGCCACTAATAATCCCAAAAGTAAAAATATGCACCATGGGACATCAACAATTGAGTACCAAAGTATTAATATTTCAAATAAATATCCCAAAAAGTAGCACCTGCTTATAATCAAGGGATAGGGAACCTCTGGCCAACCATGTATTTTATGACTAAGCATTTTATTAGAAATCTGTTCTGTAAAGAGAACAAATTTAATAGTTAAGAACTACAAAATATTACCACCTCATGGAATGTTGTCATAGTCTATTGCTGGTGTCATACAGTCATGCTACCATGAAGTATTTCTGTATTACACATAGGGAAAGTAAGGCCAGGGAGGTTGACTTACCTGCTCCGGACCTCATAACCAATGAATGGCAGACCAAGACCAAAAGTCTGCGCCTTCAAGCTTTACTTCACCCATGAAGTGACGACCAAAAAAAAACAATGTCACTTGATCTGCCTTAATGAAAATAATTCATGTGTTCTGCCAGCCTTCTTCCAGTGATATTTTGGTTTCTTAAGAATGAACATAGTAGGGATCACAGTATATAGCAAAGGGAAATAACAAGGTCTCTGCTTGGTGCTTTAATCCAAAGGCAGACTAGGAAGAAACGGATATGTCCCTGAGAAGCCTATTTCATTTTGGAACTGATTCAATCTAGTTTCAGGAAAAATCTAAAGTTCATTAACAGATTAAGAAATGAACAAGGAAGACAACACTTAAATAGCTGTTGCTGCCCTGAATCCTGTTCAGAGCACCATTAGCACAACTAATGCCTAATTCTTCCTCATTTGGTTGAGGACTTACCTAAGAGAACTGAAGAAATAATTCTGAACACAAATGCATTTAAGCAATAAACAATGGAACTAGAAAACCTTTTACTATCCAATTACCATGTTTAGGGGTATACTGAGTGTAGCCACAGACCCTGTCCAACAGGGAAATTTGTCAAAAACTCCTAGTCTCCCAGTAACAGCTGTCTATGGATGTTATCATGAATGGAAAATGTTTGTTCTTATGTTCATTTCCTCATCAAGTAAACTGGACCACACCTGTGGGGTCAAAAATACGGGAAGATCAAAGCACCAAGGCTAAAGACAAAAAAAGTCAAGTTGTGGCACCTACTATGTAAACAGACAAGAGCAACATGATGTTCCCTTATCATACCATTGTATACAGCACTAGTTCCAATCCATCTCTTGACCCCAGCCCTTGCTTTCCCCAAATTCAACATTCCAATTGGTATACCCAGGTCATTACTGGATTCAGCTTTCCGGGTCCTTTAATTTGCTGCATATGCACTCTACGCTAAATGTGATTAATCACAAAAAATAATCTCTTCAAGAAACCTTCATAACAAAATAACCGACTCCCTATTAACAATAAGAGGATCAAGTTTAACAGGCCAAAATAGAAGACAAGAAGTCTATCAATGTATATAGATGGCACAGGACAGCTCTGACCTCAGGCCCCCTGTGCTGAGCAATAGAGTCACTGGCAAATCCCCAAGGTGTAAGAGCTGTAAATATCCACAGTCATGCAGGAAACATGTCTTTCTCATTTAGTCATCCTCTGAACTCTCGGCAGACCTTTCATCTGTAGCCACTTTCCAATTTGTGCGTTTGTTTGTCCTCTCCTGTATTTCACTGTTAACTACAGGGATGTGGGCTTTTTTATCTCTCTTTTTCCTTTTGGTTTTCTTAGTGTCTCTTTCCTCACTTTCCTCAGAACTGCTGGATGCAGAATCATCTGACTGGGAAGTGTTACACTCTGCCTCTAAGAATAAAGCAGATTTCTTGAGAGATTTTTTCCTGGATTTTATCTTGCGCTTATGTGGTTGTTTCCTTTTCCTGGTACTAGAAGCCCCAGTTTCTTCTGAGAACTCACTTGAGGAATCTGCTGTTATATCTGTGGCTTCCTTTTTGCTTTTCTTCTGTTTTTTGTGTGACTTTTTTTTCTGCTTTTTTTTGTGGGATTTCTTTGACTTCTTGTGTTTGTGAGATTCATGGGTAGATGATTTTACCTGGGGAGATGTTTTCTTCCCATTGGTAATATCCTGCTGATCACTACTAATAAAAAAGAAAAATTGCTTTACTATAGAAAATAAGTGTATTTATATAATTTTTATATTCTGCTTTCTAGATGGGAAGTTGGGGTTAACATCTGAATTTTAAATCAAAACTGATAATAATGTTACTATGAGACTTTATCACTGAGTTTTTGTTTCCTCATCTTTAAAATGAAGACAAAAATTCTAATCTGCCATACTGAGTTACTGTATGGAACACTATATATAAAAAAAACCTACATGCTGTAGATAATGCCAAATATCAGGGAAAGGCAAAATACCAATCATCTCCCAACTAAATCTATTATTTCTCTGGTTACATTTTTAATGGCAAATGTTGTATACTTTATAAAAATTACTAACTTGGGACTTCCCTGGTGGTCCAGTGGGTAAGACTCCGAGCTCCCAATGCAGGCGGCCCGGGTTTAATCCCTGGTCGGGAAACTGGATCCCACATGCATGCTGCAACTAAGAAGTTCGCATGCCACAACTAAGAAGTCCGCAAGCTTGCTGCAACTAAACATGCCGCAACGAAGATCCCACCTGCCTCAACTAAGACCCAGTGCAGCCAAAATAAATAAATACTAAAGTAAGTTTGTAAATGATTTATACATATATCCACTCTTTCAAAAAAAAATTAAGAACTCAATTTATAATTCAGACTGTGTACTAATCTTATTTTCTAACTTTTTTTCAGTAAGTGTACTTGCCTTACCTGTCTGTTTCAAATTCTTCAGGGTATAACTCTTTATATCCACTGTGACCCCATCTGTAAAATAACATTTTATTACATGTATTGTTAAAGCAATGCATACATTTCTTAAAAATTAAAGACAAATTAGACTTAGAAGTGTACATTTACAGAGACACACAGAACCAAGAAAAAAGAGATGGTAGAGCCAACACCACATTTATAGCTCGGTAACTTGGTTACATTTTCTGTACTGAACGCTCATTTCAGACACAAAGGATTCCTTTGTCCATTTGTAAGAAAACTTGACATTTTCTTCCTTAAGAAACACTAAGGGGCTTTTATATTCTACTCTTCAGCTGTGAAGTACTTCTCCAAAAACACTTCATAACATAATGCTGTCTACCTTGGGACAACTTTTTTTAAGTAACAACTTTATTGAGATATAATTCATATACCATAAAATTCACCCTTTTAAAGTGTACATTTCAGTGGCTTTTAGTATTTTCAGAGTTGTGCTACCATCACCACTAATTTCAGAACATTTTCATCACCCCCAAAAGAAACAATCCATTAGCAGTCGCTCCATTCCTCCATCTCCCGTAGCCCATGGCAATCAATAATCTACTTTCTATCTCTATAGAATCATCATGAGTGGCCTTTTGTGTCTGCTTTTCTCACCTAGCATAATGTTTTCAAGGTTCATACATGTTGTAGCATGTATCAGTACTTTATTTATACTGCCAAATAACATTCTATTACCATCCCATATACCACATTTTTTATCCATTTATCAGTTGATAGACATTTGGGTTTCCACTTTTCTGGCCATTATGAATAAATATGCTATGAATATGTCTGTATAAGCTTTTGCAGAGATAATTAATTTTTAAAAGTACACATTCTCAGGCCAAATACCATTAATGGTCACAGGAATTTAGTCACAAACCTGTCTGGCATGTTAGCTTCATAGTCATGTAACTTCTTGTTCCAGGATTTAGCCTTAAGAAAATCATCATCCAGTGCCCCAGAAATTTCATTCTTTGGCCTCCAATAGTCTCTTTGACTTTCTTCATCAAAACCATCACTACGCATCCGGCTGTAAGAGAAAACAGAAGAACTTTTAGATAGAGAAGCAATCTGTGAGGTTATTTTATGGAATATCATGCACAAAACTCAATGAACAGGCTAAGGGGAGACGAAAACAACCTGATACTTAATGTTAAAAAAATACTTTTTTTTAACATGATCTGTTCCTCTCTATTAATTTGTACAGTTAGGTGTTCAATGAAAATACGATCATCACTACCCGTCCTATTGCAGAGTATAGACGAAATGACTTTTCGACTGTGGCATGCTGTACCTCACTCACTGATCCTCAAAGAAGGAAGCAGAGCATAATCACAGCTGGGGACATTTCAAACTGCCCTAGAGATTCTGAAATACACTCCCTTCCCTGAACATCAGCAACCTGCTGTAGTTAAGTCAGAGTAACAGTGGGAGCAAGGTGTAACCCATGAGTAAGTTGGGGTGGATAAACAGTTGAGAACCACTGACTTAGCCTGTACTTACAATATCCACTAACCAGTCACTAAGCCAGTTAATTGGTTATCAAAAATATTTGAGGACCTCCTATGTGCCTGCCAGGCACTGTTCTAGCTGCTGGGACTATAATGGCAAATGAGACAATCAGAAACCTGCCCCTAAAGAGATTATGTTTTAAAGACTTATTCATTATGAATAGTCCACTCGAAAAGAACAATATTTTGTTCCTGGAAATGCTGCCTGTAACTGAATAACCAATACAAAACAAATCATCATCTGCACTAAGCACTTCCAAATTCTCAAAGAACCATCTTCAGAGAGAAAACAGACTGACAAGGTATTAATTTTTATGTTGAGACTCTGCCTTCTTTACCATGGATACCCTGAATACTTTCTTGTCAAAAGCCATTACACACAGCCAATCACACTCCAAAGTCCACACACTGCACAGGCACACTCTACTTAAATATCTCACTATTAACTATTTCCCTGTGTGGTTTTAGAAATCAGCGTTATTACTTTATAATCATTTTTCATACACACAGATCTATACTAACAGGCATATGAGACCCAGGAGATGTTCCCAATACTCAGATATTCCTATACCTCCACAGGTAAGACAACTAAGCCTGCATAATCCTTCATATCCACACTCAAATTATTAAGAAGGTAATGTGAAAGGTTGTGTGACTAAGATAGTAAGAAGATGGGGCAAAGAAAAGGCTGAGAGAGAATGAAAGACTAATAGGGGAAAGGTGTGAATGATCAGCTAAGTGACCATAAGATACCTATAGAAAATCTTAATTTAAAAGCCATCAGGTAAGGTCAGAATCCACAGAATCCTTAACATTTACAATTGTTCAAGGCAGAATTTTTAAGTTCTCCATTGCAAATACGTGCAAAGAGTGGGGCCACATGCATCATAGCCATTACCTTTATGATTGGGTCTAGATTTATTGAAGAGGAAAGGCTTAAGGACTCACAGAACTGAATTCATCTATCTTTAGCATACCATAATGTTTTTAAACAGAAGTTGATGATTCTGAATAAGAGGAGAATTATTTTGGTTCTCAGAGTCGCAACTTCACCTTGAACTGCTGGGTAACATTTTCCTTTTCGCCCCCCGGTACGCATCTTCCATCTGTTTCTCCAGCTCTCTTATTTTCCACATATCTGATTCCTCCTGAATCTGGATTTTTTTTTTAAAGGAAAGAAATAAAAATAAGTTACTAAAAATAACACATTACATCACCAAAAAGTAACTGAAAATACAGTCTGCACTAATTACTGGATTACAAACTGAGTTTTGATCAGGAACCTGGGAAACAAATTCTGGTTTCTCTAGAGTGATTAAACAATCCAATCTAGTAAATCTCAAATATGTAGAATTCTGCAGCAACAAAAGAGCTTTTTCACCCCTGCATAGACACACTTATCACCTTATTAACTAAGCAATTATGCTGCAATTAGCAAATGATAACCCCTTATGTTTCTAAAATGCTTTATGATTTTAACTATATCATCTCTCTATTGAACTTTAAGCAATCTTATGAGGAAAGCAAAGCAGGTACCATTATTATATTTTACTGAGAAGAAACAAAAGCTCAGAGATTTTTACCGAAGTCAAAAAGCTAGTAAGGACAGGTCTTGAAACTTTCTAGGCTAAGTCTCTTTTCACAACATAATAATTTTTGTTAAAAACAAAGCAAAACAAAACAAACAGCATGGGAACTGTTAGAGAATTTCCTGAAAGGCAGAGTATAGCTGCACAAAGAACAATAATAAATTTGATTTCTAAGTCCTCCTGTAATATTTTGTTAAATCTGTCCTAGATTTATCTTTTTTAGCCACTGCTTTCAAATCTAAGCTCACCATCCAACTGGCGTGGTTTATGCAATTGCAGAGGCTGCTTAGGTAACAGTTATACCCTCACTCACAATGAGAATATCAGGTGATGTGACAATAACATTTGTGGTCAAACTAGTTGTACAGTTCACCAAAGAAAACCAAACAAGGGTGCTTGACCCTTGTTTCATTATATGTGCTCTCATAGGTGACCTCACCTACACTCATGACCTCTATCATTTCCTATATCAGTAATCCCCAAATCTTTATATCCAGCCTCAACTCTTCTCCAAGACTGAATTGCGAACTATTTGGACATCCTATAAGCATTTCACCATCAAGATGTTCAAAACCAAACTAATTACCTTTCCCATCACACTTGTCTCTTTTCTTTAGTTCCCTAACTCAATTAATGGCACCATCATCATTCACCCAGTCACACAAGGGGGTTATATTTGGTTCCATAATTATCACTATTATCCAATCAATCATCAAGTTCTTTGAACTTTATTGCCTAAATTCCTTATCTTCATCCCGGTCACTGTTTTCACGTGAACCACTCATCATCTCTCACCTGGAACACTGCAATTGCCTCCTAACTGGTCCCTCTGCTGTTTCAACCCATCTGATCTATCCCCTACCCAGCTAACAAGTCATCTTTCTAAAATACAAATACAATCATGTCAAACCCTGCTTAAAAATATCTGATGGCGGGCTTCCCTGGTGGCGCAGTGGTTGAGAGTCCGCCTGCCGATGCAGGGGACACAGGTTTGTGCCCCGGTCCGGGAAGATCCCACATGCTGCGGAGCTGCTAGGCCCGTAAGCCATGGCCGCTGAGCCCGTGCATCCGGAGCCTGTGCTCCACAACGGGAGAGGCCACAACAGTGAGAGGCCTGCATACCATCAAAAAAAAAAAAAATTTGATGGTTTCTTTATTGCCTACAGGAAAAAGTCTAAGCTCCAAGCATCACAATCCAACTCAATTTACCATTTGGGCCTCATCCTCTGCCACTACCTCCCACATTCTCTGCTTTCTGGATGCATACAATTTCTTGCCCTAAATGCTTCATGTTCCTTGCCATACACTAGTACATGATGTTCCCTCTGTCCTGAATGATCTTTTACACCTGGTAAACTTGATCCTGTTCATCAAGAACTAGTTCAAATAACACCCATTGGGGGAAGCCTTTCCTAATTCCCCAAGGCAGATTTCATTATTCCTTCCTCAGTGCATAAAAGGACTTTGTGTATGTCTGCATTACAATACTTATCAAACTATATTCTAATTATTTTATTTATCTTTGTCTCTTCTAACTGTATCAAAATAATTCCTAGCACACTGTATGCCCTCATTAAGCATGTGGAATAACTAAGTTGTACCTCTCACCTTATTGTGAGCATCTGTGTGCCGGATGACGTTCCTCAGGAGGACTTTCCCCAAGGGAACTCGGGACATTCTTCAATCTGAAATGAATCAATAAGTAACATTTAATAATAATTTATTTTATTACCTTATCTTTTATTACTATGTTATAATGAAGCATGAGATAAAGGAAAGATCACTGAACCAGAAGTCAGAGGTCCTGAGGAATAGTTTTTCCTTCACCATTAAAAGGGGAAAACACCTGACCACACTACTGTGAGGATAAAAGGAGATAATGTTCATTAGAGTTCTTTGAAACTGCACCAAATTAAGTGCTTTCAAGAGACCCATTTTATTTAATCCTCAAAATAACTATGTTTTATGAGGCAAGTATCTTCATTCCTATTTTGTAGATGAAATTCCATTAAAGCCATAACTTGCCCCAGGCCACATAGTCCAAGGCAAACATGGTTCAGACTAGAAATCAACTCCCGAATCCCAAAATTAGTTTGCAATTAAACACCTAGATTTGAGAGTGTCAGGAACACAAATGTCAACAGTAAAAAAAAACTGACGCCTAAAAACATTAAATGCAGAGATGCCCTAAATTTCTTCATTCAAGAGAATTTTATGTTCTATTTTGTACAGAAGCCTCCAAAAAAATAGATGACAGGGGTATTCACGTGTGTAGCCACCAGGGGCTTTGTGCACCACTCCAACGCTCACTCACCCCTCGATCCTGGGGAAATCAGGCATCTTGCTAGTGTGAGACGAAGAACCACTCCATTACAAGATCTCCTCCGACCCAGAAGCCAAGCAAAGGCAGCTCTGCAGCTTCACCCGAGTCCTTCGTGAAAACGCAGCCTTCCCACCGGTTATTCCGCCCTCACCCGTGGCCCAGGCCACGGCCGCCTTTCCCTCAGCCCAGGCCGACAGGCAAATATCTCTCCGGACTGAGGCCGGAGGCTGCTCCGGCGCGGAATCCGGACGGCCTGGTTGGCTGGGGCATTCCCCGCTCACGCTCCTCTGGGATGGCCCCGGGGGTTGGGTTTCGCTCCCCAAAAAGGATGGGGGCACTTTGGACTGGTACGACCCTCGACTGGGCCCCAAGATGTATCTAGAGTGGCTGAAGGGGGGGTTGGGGCTTCCAAGTGGAAGACATAGAAAATACCCCCATCTTCGTCACCGGGACCCCTGCCCCCCAGCGGCCACGGAGCTCCCGGTAACCTTCCCTCCAAACGCCCTCCCCACACAAACACACACAAACACACCCATACCGTGCGCCGCAGCCTCGCGTGGCGGGGGTGGGGGAGGAAGCGCTCTGAGAGAAGAGGGTGCCGACTTCCCCTCCAGGCCGGAAGTCGTGCTCTTGAGAAATTCTTCCCACCAACAGGAGTCCCAGAGACTCCCACAGGAGGGTTTCCAGGACACTCTAGAAGTCGACAGGTGTAGAAAGGGAGGCGGGCGCCTTCCTGGAAAAGAAGTGGGTTGGGCTCAGCCGAAAAGCAAGCCCAGCACCAGCAGAAGCTTCCGGAACTGGATGTAAAAAGACCTTTCTTCCTGGAGCTTTCCGGACTCAATTAGATGTTGTACCAGTCTGGTTACCCTGGTAACAGGCGTCGCAGTTTGTCAAGAAACCGAGAGAAGAGGTGGGTTCGCCAGCCTCTGGAAAAATGATTAAATTTCCCGTTTAGTCTAACCCTAATGTAGTATTTGGAGAACCCAAACCTCTTTTCCTCACTCTGTGGATGCTGTGGGACACTTCTTCATTGAGGGAGGGGGGTTATTCAAGTGGTAGAATATTATTATTCTCATATAATGCTTACCAAGTGTTCCAGCCTCTCTATATTACCTTACTTAATCCTCACGATAACCCTATGAGATAGGTATTATCGTCTTCATTTCGAGGAGAATAAACTGAGGCACATATGTAAATTAATTTCTCAAGATCACACAGCTAGTAAGTGATAGAGCTAAGACTGGAATCTAGGCATTCTGGCTACAGAGTCCATGCTTTTAACTCCTAAACTATGCTGAGGATTGAGGAATTCTCATGTGGCCCTCGACCCACACAAAATCAGGAACTGGATAGGCCCCAGTCAGCCAACACCCAGGTGTTGGAACAAGAAAATCCCAGGAAATACAGACTTTAAATGACTGTTCTGTCCTCGCAGGGCTTGTGAGGGTCTAGGCAGAGGTAAGGCCTTATTATCTGAGAGAACATCTTGAGAATGTAGGGAAAGGTATTAGATAATTAGAGAATAAGGAAAAGATAAAGTGGTGCTGGTCCACAATCTTTTACACACAGGGGTTAAGGATAGCTGCTAACTCCAACAAAACAGTTCCTGAACTGTTCCTCCTCCCCCAAAAGAAGAAATGAATCAATAGACTTTTTTTCTTCCTTAAGTCATGTCTTTCCACAGATTTAAGAGGCCTATTCATCTCAATCATGGAGTCATCCTCAAAGGGTCTGCTCACCCAAGTTACTCAATTCTGGAACCTCCTAGATGATCTGGCTGACAGTAACCCTGAGAGCTATGAGAAGTTCATTCAACAGCAGCTGAAAGAGGGGAAACAGCTCTGTGCTGCCCCAGAACCACAGCTCTGTCTACAAACCAGGATCCTGGTATGTAGAGTTGGTGCCCAGGGAAAGGGAAGTCCTGAATGAAATGGTCCTGGAATGATAAGAGAATGGCTTACCCTTAGCTATTACTACCTTAACACAAGAACACTTGAGGGAAACTGCCACTCTGAATGGAAAATTAAACATAGTGTGGAAGATTGTGTTGAAGGAGTAAGAATGGGAATTTCATATTTATACATTTTGGAGATCTCAAAATGAGCCATTTTTCTGCTAGGATGAAAATTAAAAGTCACGTAATTATGTAAAGGAGAATAATAGAGTTGGAGATTTTCCAAATAAAGAAAACTGATTTGATTGAGGAGGTAAGGAAGTGGTGAAATAGGGTCAAATTCATCTGGAATAGCTTAGATCAATTCCCCCACCCTCCTCCCACTTCCTGTGGGAGCAGCAACTGGATGCTTAATGAAAAACCAGCAGCTTTAGGGAAATCAGGTAACAGTAATTTCTTACAGTTTTTCAAATGCAGTTTAAATCCATGGAATGACTTATTTGGAGCCTAAAGTTCTCACTCTTCAAATTCTGTGATGAGTTACCTTTATATTATTTTAAATTTTAAAAACTAGGTTTTGAGATATGCAAAATTATTTGCTTTCTAGAAACCAAAAGAAAAAATACTTTTTATCAACCTATGTCAGTGGAAAAGGATCCCAGCTCCCCAGTCAGCCACTCATCCAGTACCTCTACGTGTTGGCAGACCAGAAGATATGTCTGAGACATCAGGTACATAGAATTATGGGAGAGAAAGCACATTTTAAAAATTTGGGGGGAAATAAGCAAGAACCAGATTTTCCTTGGTAAAAGGCATTACATATTTTATTTGGTCATAATATACTTAATGACTAATAAGTATACCTTTTTGAAAATTGAATACTGTTTACTTTTCTAATAATATGAGCTATTTTTAACCCATATAAAATATCAAGAAGTGCTCTAATTGGAATTTTATGTATATAGCACCATTGTGATTGTCTCTGAAAATATAGAAATAGAATTTATACTTTTCCAGCTTTATCAGGATATGGCTTAATATATTACCTGATGATATCATTAGTGAAACAAATCGTTTTCATTTCACACCCTCTGAATTACACACACAGATGTTTACACAGTCATTGATGTTGCCTACCATCCCGATGTTCTCCAGGCAGCAGAAAAAGACCAAGTGAAAAAAGATCAACTAATACAGATGGCCATGAAATGCATTGAGGAAAAACTCCAATTCACTCTCTCAAACTCTTACCATGTTACCAAATTTAGAATAAAAGGAAGTGTTCACAGAATGAAACAAAATCTGATGGGAATCCAAACTGATTCCACAGATTTAAGAGAGAAAATGAGAAAGGGTAAGTTAATGAATGTAATGGAAAATTAAACTGATTTAAAATGGGTTTTTTTGCCTCTGGTGTACATTTTGCAGATTAGAAGTCTCAATTGCAAAAGATGAGAAATTTAAGATAGAAAAATATAAATGTTAGATATTAGAAATATTAACATGTCCTAACATGGATGGACCTAGAGATTATCATACAAGGCAAAGTCAGTCAGAAGGAGAAAGACAAATACCATATGATATCACTTATATATGTAATCTAAAATATAACACAAATGAACTTATCTACGAAACAAAAACAGACTCATAGATATAAAGAACAGACCTGTGGTTGCCAAGGGGGAGGGGGGACAGGGAGAGATATATTGGGAGTTTGGGATTAGCAGATGCAAAACTATTATATATAGGATGGATAAACAACAAGGTCCTACTGTATAGCACAGTGAACTATATTCAATATCCTGTAATAAACCATAATGGAAAAGAATATGAAAATAATATATATGTATAACTGAGTCACTGCTGTACAGCAGAAATGAAACACGACATTGTAAATCAACTATACTTCAATAAATTTTTTTTAAAATTAGCATGTCCTTAAAGATGTTTAAATCCTGCAAACTTTTAAACCAGATTCTTTGGTTTAAGAGTCTTTTAAGGGCTTCCCTGGTGGCGCAGTGGTTGAGAGTCTGCCTGCTGATGCAGGGGACACGGGTTCGTGCCCCGGTCCGGGAAGATCCCACATGCTGCGGAGCAGCTAGGCCCGTGAGCCATGGCCGCTGAGCCTGCGCGTCCGGAGCCTGTGCTCCGCAACGGGAGAGGCCACAACAGTGAGAGGCCCGCGTACCACAAAAAAAAAAAAAAGTCTTTAAATATTTCCCAAACCGATTTAGCTGCAGCTTTATCTGCCATCTTGGCTAACACTACATCTATTACAGCTCATCGCCTGATAGTACTTCATGTTGTTGATTGATTTTGTGATTTCATCTTCTTGGTTTTTTTCATAAAGAACTAACCCTTGAACAGATAAGAAGCAGTACTGTGAGCAATTCAGATCAGTTTCCTCAACTTTTACTGCCAAAAGACGAAGTTTCAAGTAAAACAAGGTGTCTGATAGAAGAGATTTCTAGTACAGAGATTGAAGTGGAGATGAAGAGACCAGCCTATGAATTAAAAATTGTGGCAGATCAGAATGAGAAACCTCTGAAAATTGAATTAAAAGTTGAACTACCTGGTATTAATTCAGTATCTCACTGTGACCTTAGTGTTTCTGAGGTAAGTTGAATGGATAATACTGTAAATTTGTATCAGTCAATATTCACTATATTATGCTTTAGTAACAAACTCCATAATCTCAGTGGCTTACAATAATTTTCTCAGGTTACATGTCAGCTCAGCCTGCTTTGCTTCATGAGTGTTGCACATTTTAAGATACAGGTGAAGAAACAATTCCTAATTTAGGTAAGTCATTCTCATGGAAGAGGGAAAAATAGAAATGGCCAAACCATGCAATAGATCCTAAAACTTCCTCTCAGATATGGACTATATTACTTTTACTCACACTGTACTGATCAAAGTAAGTCACAAGGCCAAGTCCTACATCAACAGGGCTGGGAAGAACATTCTTCTCACAGGTAGTCACTGGAAGTTACATGGCAAGGATACATAATCCTCTTATAAAAGAAGAGTAACAATCCTACAGTCTACCACAGTCCGCCCTCTTGGTCACAAATATTTGCTTCTTTCCCCAGAACGACACATCCAATCCCAGTATCAGGCTCCAAAGTACAGGATTTTGCCATCATAGTCTGCGTTAGACAAAGTTTGCATAAACTGCAAAGACAGGTTATCTATTCCCATAACCCCATGCACCATACAATGTGGAATGGGGAGACGATTACCACAATTAACAGTCTCAATTCAGAAATTGGAAAAAATATGAGGCACACAGTAGTTGCTGATGCACGGCAATTCTGAAATCCTGGTAGGCAGACATTGCGAGGGTCCCTTTCCTGGAGGTAGAGGATGTTCTTGCTTAGGTCCCTTGACAAGGTTCCTTGATTACCTAGCCTCCTAGTTCCATTGTTTTCCATGACTTTCAGCTCCATTCTTTGGGACGTTTTTCCTTTTTCATAATCTACTTTAGCCACATCTGAAAAGAGTGTTGAAGAATATGCTGTCATTAGGTGTTGAGCAGCTTACTCAGCCTGTTTGCTGCCCATGGAATGCTGGGGTCGAAAGATTATTTTAAATTAGTTTTAGTCCAGACTGGTAGCACTTTCTTTCTTTGATTCCTGTCAGTGCTACACCGCTCAATTCTTTTTTAGACATGTCCATTTTTCAATAGCTTCTTTTGACTTAATTGCTGTCATCTGGGCCAAATGTAAGGATTTAATGAGGTCCATCTTAATCCAGTTAGAGGTTTTAGCAAAGGGTATAAAGACTTATGATTTAGTATTTGCCTCTAGGCAGCTTTAATCAGCCTTTGTTGATAAAGAAATAATTTCTCAGCTTTATTGTTTACTGGTTGAAAATAAAAATTAGTTCCATTTTTCATTCCTCAAGTCTTAGAATTTCTGGGTTCTGTATATTCCCTTTCAATTCTGTATTTTCCCTTGCAAACTGAGAAATTCTTTTCTAAGCTCATCTTTTTGTAGTACCTTGTTAAATGTGGCAAATAGAACCAATGCATGCAAATAACATTCTATTTTCCCACTTCTGTACCTAAAGCCACAAATTAACCGGGTACATTATGTCTTCCAAATTATTGTGAAAAGGGCTTTGTCACCATAAAACATAGATCACCATCTTTCCAGTCTCCAATAAGTTTCCTTGCTGTTTGCTGGTCAGCCCCAAAGTCAATGCTACATAATTTAGGATGGCAACACCCATCTTCTGGTACTGTATCAGTTAACTTTTGATATACTGAGCAGCAATAACCACCTCAAAATCTCAGGGATTTACAACAGCAACTTTATTGCTTGTAAGTGGGATCCTCTTCTTATGCGAAAGGAGTGAATAACTGGGAACAATAAACAAATAACACAAATTTTAACCAGGAAATATTTTTCTATTTTCATCTTTAAAATTTTCTCTTGGTTTATTATTCTTAGGATGACTTATTGATCGAAGTTTGTGAGTACAGATTACATCTGAATCTTCCAGAATCTGTGGATACTGAAATGACTACAGCAAAATTTATCAAAGAGAAAGCTACATTAATTGTCACAATGCCATTGGTGTAAGTTAAGAGCATCGTGTATTTGGAGTTTTTGGAGTTTTCAGTGATAAAGTCATGTGAACTAGAGGTCCTTCATTATGGGTGAAGAGGTTTATCTTAAACACTAGTTTGATTTTCTAAGAGTTCCTTTTGATGGAATGAGATTTTCTCATCAGCCGTTTTTTTTTTGTTTTGTTTTGCTTTGTTTTAATTCTTTCTCCTTCTCAAGTAAACTTAGCATCAAGCAGAAACTACTGAAAACAGTACTGCCATGATATACTTGTTTCAAACATATGTGTAATGGTCTTAAGTAACTTAAATATCATTTGGGAAAAGTCTATTTGTCTCCAAGTATTCAATAATATGTGAGAATTCTTGCTTTACCAGTTGAAAAAACAATTTTTGTCTCTAGTAAATTTCTGCATCAGGAATAAATCCCACACTGTGAAAGTAGTTTTTTATTACCAAGATGTGCCTTAGCAGTGACAGTTTCCTCCAGCAATAAAGATGTAGGGCCAATGTAATAGTATGCAAACCTTTGCTTCTATTAACCTCTGTACTTCTATAAAACAGCTCTGGCAGGAGTCCAAGCCTACCTACCTTTTAATATCAGATATGGACTTGTCTGTGGATTAGATACAACGATGCAGTAACAGTAACTGGATGTTATTACACATAAGACACAAAATACATCCAACTCTAATTTAAGAAAAAGGAGCTGACTTTGGGACCAGTGCCTTCCTCCTAAGAAAATAATTTTTAAAATACAGAAGTGATGTACTTTTTAAACTCCCATTCATCTGTCAGTTCGTTCAATACAAAAGTATCACCTTTCCAATTTATATCCTAAGGAACATTCACATCAAACTTTAAACATCTCTTGTCTTTTCTAGATATAAAACAACTTCCTTGTAATTATTAGTTTCTAATTCAACATAAGGTCTTTAAAGTTCTCATTAACTTTAAAATTTTTAACTTTAGAAACTTATGTATGTGTAATAGAAATAATTGAAATGTGACAATTAAAAACAAATATAATTTTCTTAAACCTGGCCTGGACTTGAATTTTTCTAGCAATAGGATAATTTATTGTCTGAAAGTTTTCTAGAACTATATGATGTCCTAAAATTAACAAACCTATTATATTCTCCTTATCCCTCAAAAATACTTGGAATGCTTTGACCTTATCTTTGCTTCTACAAAATCACTGTGGAAACTTATTTCCTATAAACTCCCATACCTAACTATATTGAACTGGCTGACTCTACTCTTGCACTCTCGCACTTAGGTGTTACTTATGTCAGCAGCTATGTAATTGGATACTTACTAATAAAATGAGTACAAGATCTAACATGCTTAATGTCAAAATGTTAAATTTACATCCTAGTTATTTTCCAAAATACTTTCACTTATATTCTAACATCTCCACCTCACCCTCCCTACAAAAAGCAAAACTTTGTCCAGGAAGAGCATTAACTAGTGATGAACTGTGGAGTAGTTTAAATTGGAATCTTACCAAGATTTTTCTTCTTCAAAACTGAAAACTTTGAGATGGACATGAATTAGCCTTGATTTAGATACCAGATTTTTCTGTAAACTTGGTGTTAGAGATCAGTAATCAGCAGTGATTATTTTCCCATGTATTCCAGAGTTCACGCATTACTGGGTGATGAGTATTCCTTACAGCACATTCCTATTATCTCTTGCACTGGTCAACTCCTCTTGTAGACCATGCCTTGGGATATTTTAACTTCACTCACAAACCTCAGGAATGGAGTAAAGTACCTAACAGAGCCAGACCACACTTCCATCTTGCTATGTGCCACCCCCCAACAAGAGAGCTCCTTAAGCCTAAAGCGTTAGGTTATATGCTCCTAAACTCAGTCCTTATTTTACCAATTCTATAAACTCAAAATGTTTCTGTATTAAGAGCTTACCATGTACACAGCTGTTCCTGGTCTTAAATAATCTAATGTGAAAAATAATTACCCACAGATCAAAAATATTAGACCAGAAACATTGAAATCATATAGTTTAATTTTTAAACAATCTAATTTGAACCAAAGCACTATTTCTAACTTTTGTTCATTCAGTTCTGGTAAGCAAACTAGACTGAATCCAGATTTAGATTATAGCTCAGATTAATTTTTAACTCAGAACAATTTTTATTAGAATGCAACTTTTTATTTTTCTCTCAAGGGAACAATAGAACCATAAACATTAGCAAAGAATGAGTTATCTTTGAAGTTTCATGTATTTGAACCAGATATGGCTCATACTGGTGATGGTCCCTTGTCATAAGTTTGTTCCTTCTGCATACTCTTCAGTTCAAGCTAAAATTACTCATCACTGAAAAATCAGATTAATGTATTGAATTGTTTTCGTAATAATACAGCAAGGAAAATATTTCTGGAATATATGGAGTGTCACTTGTGCACCATAAAATAACGAACATTTAGAAATAGATTCAACATTGAAAGACCTAAATTTCAGGGAACAGCTCCACATATTACAATTCCAAGTATTTATTAAAACACATCAATTCAGTAAAAAGTCTAGAATTGTGATGTTTCTAATTCATTTTTATTATCCTGAATATCACCACCATCCACCCCCCCCCAAAGAAAGGCAAATCGTAACAAAATGGAAAAAAAAAAATTTAGGTTGATAAGGTAGCAAACAACCTAAATAATTTTTTTCTCTCCGATAGGATTTTAGGGCTTTCTTATTTTACACGAGACAACACTGGGGTGGAAAAACACAGAACGCTTTTTTTGTACACATTTAACATTTTTCACTTTATCCAAGTAGAACTAACCACTTCGTTTTGGTCATCATCTTTTATCACTCCAAACTGTTCACCAGCGTATCTCTCCCCTCTTCTTTTCAGATAGAACCTGGTGATAAATGGACTTTGGCACATATCTCACTAGGAAACATAGTTTACATATGCACACTTAACATTCCACAGTTACTTGATATAGTAACATTCCACAGTTACTTGATATAGCTTTTCAAAGTTATTTAAGTAATAACTCCTGGTAATTAAGTTCATTTGCAAGTAACCACCAGTTACTTTTGGAGGAAAAATTCTACTTTCACAACTTTACTCTGTTAAATTCTATAAGCATATTCTTTTATTTGGAGGTAATTATAGAATTCTGCTCTCAGAATGACACATTTCAATTGTTTAAATAGATACCCACACAAATTCTCACTTATACCAAGTAGCTGGCTCATATTTATATCTTCATCTCAAGAGGGGAAAACAACCATTTCTGAATTCATAGAAAAATAAACAAAGAACAGCTGGTGGAACAGTTCTAAGAAAATGTTGACTTTTAAAATTTCACTTATTTTCCTTGAAGTTCTATATGCTTCCCATCCATGATAAACCGAGATTATGTAACAGAAAATTTTAAATTAGGTTTATGTTCCAAAATCAAGCTTCAATTCAAACCCTTTCTCCAAGAGAACTAATTTTCCCGACTTCTTCTCTTTTTCTCAAATCTAAACAAAACATTTGAGGTAATTAAATTTCAAAACCTCAAGATCTCATCAAGGTTACTTTTATGTGCCTGTCTCAATAGGGAACCACAATTCTACCTCTACATTTCCCAGTGGAAGTCCTTATGACCCAAGGGCTAAGCCACATGCCCCTTGACTAGGAGTATACAGCTTAAAATTTGGTACTGATTAAATGTGCACAATATTTGGATGTAATTGGCATTTTAAAAAATTCAGTAATGCCCATTACAAATAACTTATCTGGACAGACTCAAAAGTAACTGGTCAACCTTAAAATAAAAAGAGAACCACCGTTTAATAACATATTTATATCTTGGTAAGAATGAACCAGTGTGACCTGGGAAAGTCTAGAAATTCTTGGGTTAATTATAACAACATGGTGATAGGTTTTTCAAGGAACTTTCTAAACTCAGCAAGCCACTGGGCTCCAACTGCTCCATCCACAACCCGATGATCACAACTGAGTGTAACAGACATCATGCTAGCCACATCAAATCTAGAAAAAGATAAAAACATTATTAGGAATTCTGAAAGCAATCACTAGACTTTAGCTAGTAACCAGCCCAAATGACAACACCTAACTTATAATCCCAACCAGGTAACATTATTTTCCACCTATTCTTCATGGGCTGTACACCTCTAGCTCAAATTAATAGTTTGAAGAAACAGACCAGACAGCCATCTAGAGGATACAGGTCCGCAAACAACAGCCCTCAGACCAAATCCCACAGGTTTACTGGAATACATTTATGTATTGCCTATGCCTGCTTTTACACCACAATGGCAGAGTATTTGCAATAGCCATCGTATGACCCAGAAAGCATAAAATAATTTACTAACTGGCTCTTTAAGAAAAAAGTATGCTGACCCCTGACCTAGAGTAAACAAGACTTCCCATCTCAAACAGTAAAATAAGAAGAGTTGTTGACTGAAGCTCCAATATGCCATGGCAATAATTATAAAAACTGAGACTCAAAAACAGGTATATTGTAATGAAAGTGAGTTTACAACTCCCTCTCCATTTTGGCACTTACCCTTTTTCATTATCTGCTGGAACCAGTCTATCCTCTGAAGCACCAATTGCCAAAATACATGCTTGAGGTGGGTTAATAATAGCAGAAAAGTTCTTAATTCCAAACATTCCTAAATTTGAGATCGTAAAAGTGCCACCCTAAAGAAAAAAAGATTAAAAACAGATCATGGTAACTGCTTGTCAACATAAATTAGAAGAAAATGACAAATGTTTTGTGAAAAGACCTTAAGATAATATTTTACTTTAAGGACTCTCAGCAACATGGATTGGACCTAGAGATTATCATACCAAGTGAAGTAAGTTAGAGAAAGACAAATACCATATGATATCACTTATATGCGGAATCTAAAATATGACACAAATGAACTTCTCTACGAAACATAAGCAAGACTCACAGACAGGGAGAACATACTTGTGGTTGTCAAGTGGGGAGAGAGGGTGGGGGAGGGATGGATTGGGAGTTTGGGATTAGTAGATGCAAACTATTATATATAGAATGGATAAACAACAAGGTCCTACTGTATAGCACAGGGAACTATATTCAATATCCTGTGATAAACCATAATGGAAAAGGATATGAAAAAGAATGTATATACATGTATAACTGAATCACTCTGCTGTACAGTAGAAATTCACACAACACTGTAAATCAACTATACTTCAATAAAATGAATTTTAAAAAAGGATTCAACTACCATAAAAAAGAAAAGGAAAATGGTAAATATATGAGGGGATGGATAATTAGCTTGTCATGATCACTTCACAGTGTATACATATATCAAAACATCAAGTTGTACACCTTAAATATTACAATTTCTATTTGCTAATTATACATAAATAAAGCCGAAAGGAAAAAAGGAATGAATGGAATACACTTTACTGAAAACATACAACTATAGCAATATGAACGAAAGTCAGTTGCGTGGCTTTTGCACACTACTTGAAAATGTGTTATTTTCAGCTTTTGATAGGTTACTCAATTTTTCTTTATTTTCAAGACCTTGTGTCAGTGAGAACACAAGGCAGAATCAAAAGGCAGAAAATGCAATAGAAACATAATGCCAAATTTTAAAATAACATAATAGCATTCAGAAGATAAATAATTAATACCTTACCTGGAACTCATGTGGTTGTAGTTTACCCTCTCGTGCTTTGGTTGCTAAAGAAACAACATCATTAGCAATGGTTTCCAGTCCTTTTATGTGTGCATTAAATACAATAGGTGTGATGAGTCCTGCAGGGGTACTGACTGCAACACTGATATCAACAACGTGATTTCTATTTAAAAAGAAAAAGAAAAGTAAACCTCAATAATCATCAACAATGTTTAATTAAGAGTTTGTTTTAGGTTACCCAAGAATAGTGGTATTTACTTCAGTTTGTGCTACTTTTCAGCCAGGGAGAGCTCTTTCCTGGTTTTTAAATTTTGCTGTGGCCTCCCTTAGACCTGCACTTTTAAAAAATGAATGAGAGATATGTCAGTAGGTTGGTTTCACACGTACTCACTAACTACCCCTCATCTGCCTTGACTAACACCATGGGTACAGGTGGGGAAAAAAAGGTTCAGCATCCGTGAGAATTAAAAAGAACTCCTTAGATTTTGAAACGAAATGGACTGGCTGGAGCTGAGTCTGCAAGCAGAACTTGAGCAGATGAACGGAAGAGTGAAGGGAAAGGACTCCATGGTGGGAGAAACAGAAGTACTCATGTGGTAGGGTGGTGGTGGTGTCTCAAAACATAAAAGTAGGATTCTTAATCCTTTCTACGCCATGGGGCACATTTGCATTTGGGTCCCTTCTCAGAATATATTTTTTAAACACAGAAAACAAAATACTCAAATTACCAGAAAAACTTCCCCCAAAACAAACTATATTGAAATTCAGTTATCAAGCTATTCAAAAAACAAAATTTGATATATGCACTTCTGTATTAACTCAATAATCTTGCAGCAGGTCTAATTATGGCTATACTTTTGAAGTAGTGATAAGAAAAAAATATATTTTAAGATATCCGCAATAACTACAATGTGATACGAAAGTAACTTGATTTTTATTTGGTCATCAGCACAAGTACTATTAATACCTCTTTGATTTGTTCTTTATATTTATAATGGGAGGAAATGCTAAATTTCAGTTAAAGGTTAGTAGAAAAGAATGACTTCCCCCCCGCAACCAAGTTCCCAAACTCCTGAATTGTATCAGTCTCCTTAGGGGTCGTCTATGTAAGGGCCCCTGCTAAAGTGATCTGCAATAAAGAAAAAGTTAACAAATGCTGGTGAGGATATGGAGAAAAGGGAACCCTTGTATACTGTTGGTGAGAATGTATCAACAAACTGGTGCAACCACTGTGGAAAAAGAGTATGGAAGTTCCTTAGAAAACTAAAAATAGAACTACTATATGATCCAGCAATTCTAATCCTGGGAATATATCTGGAAAAAATGAACATACTAATTAAAGACATGGAAGAAGGGACTTCCCTAGCAGTCCAGTGGTTAAGACTCCAAGCTTCCACTGCATGGAAGCAACCCAAGTACCCACCCACCCACCCACCCACACACACACACACACACACACACGAATATTACTCAGCCATAAAAAAGAAAGAAATTCTGCTATCTGCAGCCATGTGGACAGACTTAGAGAATACTTAGTGAAATAAATCAAAAAAAGACAAATACTGTGTATCTTATATGCGGAATGTAAAAAATAATACAAATGGATGCACATGCAAAACAGAAACAAACTCACAGATACAGAAAACAAACTAGTGGTTACCAAAGGATAGAGCGAAGGGGGAAGTGACAAATTAGGGGTATGGCATTAACAGATACAAACTACCATGTATAAAATAGATAATCAACAAAGATATATTGTATAGCACAGGGAATTATAGCCATTATCTTGTAATAACTTATAATGGAGTATAATCTGCAAAAATACTGAATCACTATGCCATACACCTAAAACTAATATAATATTGTAAATCAACTATACTTCAATTAAAAAAAAAAGAAAAAGTTAAAAACTTCACATGAAGGAAGAACTCCAGCTCTTTGGAGATTATGGGGACCATACCCCCCAGTGTGCCCAAGCTCGCCAGAGGCAGCAGGCTTTTGTCACTTGCAAACATAGGGACCTGCTCTAATAATACAGTGTGTGACATTTAGCAACTACCGTAGCTGGGCTCTGGCCAAGGTATCAAACAGCAAACACTTCTTTCTTAATTAAATTACCTTGTCATTACAATATTATTTGTTCAATAATCTTCCTCCTAAGAGAGTAGGGATGGTGTTTCCTATCTTGTTCACCACTAAATCCAGCAAACAGTATATGTTCAATAAATATTTGTTGAATAGCTGTACGAACAAATTGAAGGGCATTTGGTAAGGATTAATAAATAATTTATAGAACTTGCCCTGCAATGTCCATCCTTTCATCTACGTAGTGTTTCCTTCACATATTCCTAAAAGATTAAACATAAATTTACCCTATGACCCAGTAATTCCACTCCAAGGAGTCTACCCAAGAGAAGTGAAAACATATGTCAACACAAAGAACTGTCCTCAAATGTTCATAACCATGCTCTAAAAGATATGTCTATGTCTTAATCCCAGAATCTATTAATGTGACCTTATTTAGTAAAAAGGTCTTTGCAGATGTAATTAAGTTCTTGAGATGAGACCACCCTAGATTATCTGGGTGGGCCCTAAATCCAATGCCAAGTGTCCTTGTAAGAGACAGAAGAGAAGACATGGACACATGAAGGCCATGTGAGTTGGAGCTGTGCAGCCACAAGCCAAGGTATGCCTGGAGCCGCCAGAACGGAGAAAGCAAGCAAGAGTCCACCCGAGAGCCTGTGGAGGGAGCACAGTCCTGCCGACACCTTGATTGCACACTTCTGACCTTCAGAACTAAGAGAGAATAAATTTTTGTTAAGCCACAAATTTTGTGGTAATTTGTCATGGCAGCCCTAGAAAGCTAATATAGTCTCTAAAAATATAGTAAGACCCTCAGATGTTCTCTAAGAGTGGGGTGACCAAGGAAAAAATTAGAATCAGTAAACCATTTTTCAGTCCTGTGAAACACGTTTAGAATTCTCTTGGGGAGTTTCAGAAAGATTTCATGATGAGTAATTTAAAAATTAGCCCCTCTTAGGCAATCATTAAAATCAGGTCGGTATTCATGGTATACTATACTTCCTTAGTCATAAACAATTTTTCATAGTCATAAAGATATTAACACTGAATACTGATTTGTCCAAAATTTGTGCTACAATCAATTTGGTAGAAGATGGGTTGTGTGTGTGTGTGTGTGTTTGTAGAGAGGGTAGAACAAAGCTAAATCTTAACCTTCTTTAATAGGAAGTCAGTTGATAAAGTAAATGAAATGAAAAATTTATGAAAGGCAACAGAAAAATGTTTAGAAATAGGAAAGTAAATACCAAAAGAAATAACAATTTAAAGGCTGTGTTTGCCTCTTGGGAGTGGACCTCAGATTAAAGGTTGAGCAGGTCACCATAAGCCATGAATTAATATTCTAATGTACATACTATTATTGTAAAAAAATTTAAATTAATAATATAAAAGCATCTACATAGTAGAAAAAACCTAGGCTGAGTCAGAATCCTGGTTCCAATCACAGTTCTGCTACCTACTAACATATTAACTCAGGGAGTAACTCAACTTACTGAGCCTCAGTTTCTTCATCTAGAAAATGTGTCAAACCACCTAACTCATAACGTGGTCATAAGGATTAAATGAGATAACATGTGAAAGACACCAAGAGCACCATGCCAGTCACATGCTACCATAATATTAACAAATACTGTGTTTTTGGTTTTGTTTTCAATTTTGCCTCCATTAAAGTTTAGCAGAACTCATTGGTGAACAAAACCATTTCAATCCTGCTTTGTGAGAGTCATTATCAACTTAATTATACATATTTTACACTTATCTCCCTTTTCTGAACTCAAAGAATCTGTAGTCTTTACTAACTAAATTTGGCATTATCTCAGAAATAGCTTTATGTTGTTTTCAAATTGTCTTGCCTGTGGAAGCCATCTCCCCTCCATCTTCTGCTTCTCCTTACTCCCTATACTCCTAGTTATACGTGAGACAGCACACAAAACACTGCTGATGGATATATATGTATATGTATGTGTGTATATATATATATATATATATATATATATATATATGTGTGTATACCTTCCCCAGAAGTGTTATACTTACTGTCTTATAACTGTGTCCAGCCAAGAAGAATTTGCTTCAGGAACTTTTAAACATGCCAAAGCTGAAGCTTTTATAATGAAGTCATTGACAGAAATTTTGCTTCTCCCTTCTAACATCTGCAAAGACAAGAAACCATAGTAGTTTCTTAAATTCTCTTCTCAAAGACTGAAACTATATAATCTTGAGAAGGTGGGAGGGGGTGGATATACCGATGTCCTGAGGTGGAAAGGATGAAAAGAAACCAAAAGTTGGTTTTCTTCATCTATTTTAATGTAGACAATTACACCTGTACGTTTCCTGCTAAGCACTGCTTTAGCTGCATCCCATAAGTTACTAAGTAACTAAACACTAAGTAGGTGCTTGGTACTAACTATAAACACAAAGTAAACATACTAGTTCCTACCAGAAGAGACTCAAGTAGTCTCATAGGATCATAGGGACTATGTTAGGCTAAAATGGATCCATAGCAAAGTCGACTTTAATCATAAACTTTAATCAAGGGTTAGAAAATGAAAATTCTCCAGGATACTCTCTGTCAGTTAAAATTAAGATGACATCCATTTTTCCATTATCAATTGGTATTTGTAACAAAATACAATATATGAGCAAAAATGTAAATATTCAGTGAGGGAAAACAAGATTTTTAGAATTTATGAAGGTAGAATTTCCAGACCTTTTACCTTATTAAGTTCTTTCCGTACCAACAAAACTTCTCCCATATTTACATCAACAGAAAGGTAATAATGAGGTATGGTTTGCTTAGATTGCATTAACCGCTGTGCAATAACCTAAAATCAAAGAGATCCAAAAATCAATTATCTTGAGTTGAAATGAGACCTCATCTCATTCAGGGCTCTCTGTTTGCCCCTTAACCTTGCTCCCTGGTAATGCTTACCTCAAGCATTATTAGAACTGGAAGATGGAGGACTGCAACATAACTTAGCCCCTTCCAATAGTATTTAATCAGAACACAGTGTTTGTGTCTCCCAAGAATTCTATTGGCCAAACCAAACACCTATTAAATGAATCACCTAAGGTTCCCAATTTTTAAAAAGTCTCTTCTTAGTGTTTCAAACTGTGGATGCAACTGAACAATCAGAGTAAAGATGTCCCCAACAGCTTTGGGTCGAAAAGTTATGGTAATACTCTTACTCGGCGAATGTTGCTGATTGGGATATCTGTGAAGACACCTGTAGGAACCGGCGCCACTCCTGGACTCGGGGGAGACACAGCAGCTGCTGGAGTCTAGAAGGAGGTAAAAAAGTTCTTAGTCTTAGCATAAGCAACTGTGAACAACTGTTAGTGACTCTTTTACAGATGGCAAAGTGAAAATTAAATGGTTTGTAGGAAAACAGCTATTTCTATCCCAAGGGAGCAAAAGGGACTCCGATTTGGACTGTGCTTGTTTAAGAGTTTTGTTTCTAATTTTCATACTTAGAATTGGGTAATCATGTTTTAAATGTTTCTATGACTAGTTTATATCAAAATAATTTTGTTTTCACAAAACTTTCTTCAATAAAAGCAATCAAAGCATTCCTAAATTGAAAAGATTAAGAGATAAATACAAAGGAAGTAATGTATTTTCCTGAATACTGTTAAGAAAAAACAATGACAGGGGCTTCCCTGGTGGCACAGTGGTTAAGAATCCTCCTGTCAATGCAGGGGACACGGGTTCGAGCCCTGGTCTAGGAAGATCCCACATGCCGTGGAGCAACTAAGCCCATGCGCCACAACTACTGAGCCTGCGCTCTAGAGCCCGTGAGCCACAAATACTGAGCCCACGAGCCACAACTACTGAAGCCCGCACGCCTAGAGCCCGTGCTCCACAGCAAGAGAAGCCCGTGCACCGCAACGAAGAGTAGCCCCTGCTCACAAAAACTAGAGAAACGCCACGCGCAGCAACAAAAACCCAACGCAACCAAAAATAAATAAATAAATTTATTTAAAAAAAAAAAAGACGAATCTTTTATTTTAAAGCAAACATCTAAATAACTAAATCATTTTCCTTACTTATAGTTGATTATTTTAGCGCCTTTACTGATCAAACGGAGTTGGCTATGTGGATTTAATGCCCCTGTGAACTAATTAACTACATAAACCTCAAACACTAGCCAACCAACTTGCAAGCATGCTTTAAAAAATAGGGCCTGAATAAGATGATAAGTTAGGAAAAATTTAGTATCACTACTCAAAAAAGAACAGAAACAACTTGGAGTGGATTTCAATGTGTATATCATCTTTGCTTTTGTGTATGAATAACAGCACATTCATATGTACTTATTACTAGCCAGTGAAATTAGACAAAAGAAAACACAGTTCTGATTAAGCTATTTCATTCATAAATAATGTGTGCAAGGGTCTAACAGGCTGGACAAAGCACTCTGCAGGGACAAACTGCAACCAAAATTTAGGAAGCGAAATATAACTCACAGGAGCAGCTTTAGTAGGCACAAAGGAGTCGACGTCCTTCTTGATGATTCTGCCGTCTGGTCCCGTCCCTGGAAGAGACACAGGAATACCACACACATGAGAGCGTACCGCTAATTCCTCAAGGAGATCAGCACTGTGATCCTGAAGTGCAAGTTCCTAAAGGTTCTCTAACAAAGACCCTCTAAAGGGGCCACTGCCTTAATCATGCCCCTTAAACTTTTCCCTAAAAATACGCCACAACTACTGTTGCCCTCCTCTCCGTTAGCTCCAAAACACCCTTTCTGAAACCCTGGAATAGATCTCATTTGGGTTCTACATTCATTTGCTCATAAACAATTCCCTTGCTACAGAGTCGACAGATATGATAACAATTATTTTGGACAAATCAGGCAAGTCAATTGTTTTTACCCTGAAATAGCATGAATAACTCTCAAATGCAATGATCTCATCTTTAGAACCATTCATTCTATATGTGGTCTCCATTATTCACAGCTTTCTCACAGTAGCCAAGGCGCTATATTGGCTTGTGTTAGAGATTATGAAGGAAAAAGGTGCCATGTTACACATGAAGAAAGATCTTCAAAGTTCCCTCAACAGGCTTAATTTTACTTTCATTCAATCTCTTTCCTCCTCCCATCCACAACCTCTTAGGTTTAACATTACACCTAAGTAGATAATCCTGAACCTTAATTCTAAGGAGATTCAGAATTTAGTTATTAAAATACCTTTTACACTGGCTCACTTCTAGAAAATATTTGGTCAAATTGATTCATCTTCCCCCAAGGCAGACTTTTAAAAGGATTCTCGTTGTGTGCAGTTCGTCCCAACTCCTTTCCTTCATTATGAAAACTGAGTTGGCTAGGATTGTGTTTATCCTCACCAGGAGCTCTAGAACAGAGGCAGCAGTACGCCTATTAGATTCCCTTCCTTATAAAAGACAGAAACCATAACCTCCCCTTACAATCAAGGCTGATCTGGACACTGTAGCCCCTCAAGATGAGGAAACTACAGTACCACCTGCCTTATACTAAGCTTCATCCACCTATAAGAATTTCCTATTAGGAGTTAGCTGAAATCTTTGAAATTCTTTTGTCTCTCTCCCTAAGAAGGTACAACAGACCATCATAAAGCAATATGGTATAAAGGGAAGAACACTAGACTAGGAGCGAAAAACGTAGGGTTGTTGTCAAACATAAACTAGACAGATGACTGTGGTCACTTAATCTTATCTGGTCTTTAGTCTCATCTGTAGGACAGATTATCATACCAGCCCCTACTCATGGGAATGCTGTGAGGATAAAATGGGACAGTGATGTGAAAATGCTCTGCATCAAAGAAATATAAACCATAATATGGGTAGCTCTGAGACAAATCAAACTCTGAACATCAGGGTTTAGGCTTTCAGAACAGTTTCTCCCCAAATGATTACATTTTGGTCAAATTTGGTAAGCAATCTGTCCCTGGGGGAAAGGGGTAAGGGTGGGACTGGAGATTGAGTTCAATAACCAATGGCCAATGATACAATCAACGATGCCTATAAAAATAATAATTGACCCCTATAAAAATAAAACTCTTGAACAACAAGATTTGGAGAGCTTCCGGGTTGGTGAGCACATTAATGTGCTGGGGGCGGGGGGGTGCTCCCAGAGAGGCACGGAAGCTCAGCACCAACCCCCACTCCCCATACTTTGTCGCATGCGTCTCTTCTATTTGACTGTTCTGAGTTGTATCCTTTATAATAAACAGGCAATAGTAAATAATGTGTTTTCCTGAGTTCTGTGAGTCATTCTAGTGAATTATCAAACCCGAGGAGGGGGTCTTGGGAATTCCTGGTTTATAGCCAGTGTGTCAGAAGTATGGGTGATCCTCAGGACTGGCATCTCAAGTGGGGGCAGACTTGTGGGACTGAGCCTTTAAACCTGTGGCGTCTCGGAACTTCCCTGGCGGCGCAGTGGTTAAGAATCCGCCTGCCAATGCAGGGGATACGGGTTCGAGCCCTGGTCCAGGAAGATCCCACATGCCACGGAGCAACTAAGCCCGTGCGCCACAACTACTGAGCCTGTGCTCTACAGCCCGCGAGCCACAACTACTGAAGCCCACGTGCCTAGAGCCTGTGCTCTGCAACAAGAGAAGCCGCCGCAATGAGAAGCCTGCTCGCCACAACTAGAGAAAGCCCGTGTGCAGCAATGAAGACCCAACGCAGCCAAAAATAAATAATTTAAAACAAAAACAAAAACCTGTGGAGTCTGATGCTAACTCTGGAGAGTGTCAGAATAGGATTGAATTGTTGGATACCCACGTGGTGTAGAGAACTGATTGCTGGTGTGGAAAGAAAATTACATTTAGTGTCAGAGGTGGTGTCATAAAACACCAACCACTGATCCTCTCAGCTCACTTATTTCAGGCCACTCATTCCCCCTAATGCAAAATTTCTTCCACTCCACTAATTCCTCTGCTCTCATCATGTTGTCAAGCCTCCTGTCTTCACTTCTTCCTTACCCAGCCTACAACACTCTATGGATCACTGTTATAATCACTCCCTGGTCAAACTCTAAAACATATGCCTTCTCAGTGCCAGCACCAGAGTAGCTTAATATTGCTGGGGGAAAAAGTACACACCTAGCTGAATGACTGTACTATAAATTCAGAGGCACAAAACTAAAATAGACACACAAAACTACCCAGAAATTAAATTGTTTCCCTTGAATTCACTTTCCCTGTCTCTGAGAACACTATTTCACAATCTCTCTAATCTCAGACCTTCCCACACTAACTCTCCAGCAGATCCCCTCACCTTATACTTTTTTTTTTTTTTTTTGGCTGCGTGTGGGATCTCAGTTCCCTAACCCGGACTGAACCCAGGCCACAGCAGTGAAAGCACCGAATCCTAACCGCCAGACCACCAGGGAACTACCCCCTCCCTTTACATGTTACTGATCAAATAGCAGGAAGCAGAGAGGTACTCTCCTCATCCGCTACCACCAAACCTATAAACCTACCCCGACAAACTGTCCTAATTTCTACCCCAAACCAATCCCATCCCCTCTTACATTCTCAAAACCTTTGTACCTTGCCAAATTATTCTGCTCTTTCTCCTCTTCTACATCACCAATTTATCCCTTTCTATTAGACCACTGGTTCTCAACCAGGGCAATTTTGCCCCCAAGGGGGCATCTAGCAATGTTTAAAAATATTTTTGGTTGTCCCAAGTGGGGTATGCTACTACCATGTAGCAGGTAAAAGCCAAGGACGTTGCTAAACATGCTACAATGCACAGGACACCAGCTGCCACCCCGCCAACAAAGAATTACCTGGTCAAAAATGTCAACAGTGCCACAGCTGAGAAACTCTACACTAGACCTGTTCTACTATCACTCATTTCCAAAAGCTCTCTCTTGAGCCCATATGCTCCCAAAAGCTACATTTCTATTTCTATGCCTTCCTTCACAGCAAATGTTCTTGAATAAGTTGTCCACAATGTTATCTCCACTTCTTCATCCACTTTTCACTTTTCAAGCTGTCCAGATCAGCGTCCACTGCGCATTTCTTTTGAAGTTGCTGTTGTCGAGTCCCCATATCCAATCCCTGACTAAGTTCTGCTGATTCTATGGCAGAAGTGTATGTTGAAGCTGTCCATTTCTTTTCATTTCTACTCTCACCACCCTTGTGTAAGCCACCATCATCAGCTCCAGCAACAGCATCTTAACAGGTGCCTTGGCTTTCATTTAATCCATTTGCACAGAGCAGCCAAAATGATCTTTTAAAAATATAAATCATTTTATGCCACTTCCTCATATTAATCTTTCAATGGCTTCCTACTGTATTTTAAATAAAATTCAAATACTATCATAACCTGTAAAATCCTTTATGTTCTCACCCCTGAGTTTCTTTCTGACCTCATCTCCTACCACTAGATCCTTTGCTCACTATGCTCCATTAACACTGGCCTCCTTTCTGTTCCTCAAACATGCCAAGCTCTTTCCACTTCAAGCTGGTCTTTGCCCAAAATGGTTTTCCTCCAGTTCTTCACATGGTTGGCTCATAGCTGACTCATCTTTCAGGTCAGATCAAATGTCACCTCATCAAAAAGACCTTCTCCAACCACCCCGTCCAAAAGCAGTCATGACTACACATATATTCACCCTGTTACTCACTAGTATATCACTTGGTTTATTTCTTTCTTAGCATTCAAATCATCTTACTTAATAAGTTATTATCATCATAGCTAATGCTATCATCATAGCTAATGCTTTCTATGTATGGGCACTGTTTATTAACTTATTTAATCCCAACAAGCTATAAGTTATTATTTTTATATACAAATGAAGAAACTGAGACACAAAAGGTAACACACCTAGTGTTCGACAGAACTGGGTTTTAAATCCAAGCACTCCAGCTCCAAAGCCAATACTCTTAACTACTATGCTATAACTCCCTGTCCATTTAATTCTTTATTGTTGGTAATATGAGCATCTGAAACTGGAATCTTGTCTGTCTTATGAACAAGTGTTGGATACATAGACAATACTCAATGAATATTTGTCTAAATAAATGAATCACTTAACTCTAACTGCATGGTAAGAATATTGAGATTTTTCCACTTAAATCTCTCCTAAGGCAGTCAGTATTGCTAAATATCTAATAAATGGTCCTTGTTTACTTGTCTAAATTCTTCAGATATAATTATTAACCTAGTCCCTCCTCCCCTTAAAATGTATTCCAATTTAAATTGCTGTCCCTGATTCTAATCACATGTACATAAAGAATGGCAATACACTAGTGAAATAATATTAAGGTGAAAAAAGGGTCTTCCAATATTACAAGAATCCTCTGAAGTAAAACAGCGATAATATTCTATTCTTGTGCCTTTGGGGATTGGCTTGCTTTCTAACCATAAAAACAATAGATTGCAGACAGATGATAACCACTGATGAGTGCTCATAGCTGGACAATAAAAAAATGGGAAATGATAATTCTTACTTCAATAAATGTTATGCAAATTAAATCTGGTAATTAAAAGACTAGCACATAGTATTAGCCATCAAACCATGTTCCAGGAATGGTAATCTCCCCCCTTTGCCAAAGTATATTAATTACCTTACATTAAATTTTAGCTTAAAACATTTAAATGCCAGCCAATAATAGTAATAATGTGAACAAAACTAATATGTTTTGAGTACTTATTACATTCTAGATACTGTTCTAAGCACTTCACCTGTTTTAATGTAAACTATTATCTAGTTTTACAGATAGAAAAACAGATGGATTAAAGTAATTCATCAAAAGACATATTACACAGAAAATGATAAAGCCAGGATTAAACCCTAGATGGTCTGATTCAAGACCCCATGCTCTTATCACTAAGCTACACTATCTCTCTGGGGAGGAAAAGATAGGTAAGACATTTTCCTTTGCCCTCAAGGGGCGTTAGTTCAGTTTTGTATGAACTTTATTATTTTAAGTCACTTCAAATCACCCCAACTTCATGTTTTGTTCTGTGTATTACTACATTCAATCAGCCTAGCACTAATACAGATTTCTTATTATACAATCAAGTACCATAACCCAACTCTGCTGAACAAACACATCATACTTTCACCAACAATTAAGCAGTTCCCGTTAACAGGGAAGGAAAAAAAGCTATCTAAATTATATAGGTAGCTCTTAGACAGACTAAACAAAGCACAGTAAATTTTCCTACTCTTTGGTGGCACCAAAGGAGATATTTCCCTCCCTCATCCTTCCCCCGGCTATCGCAGATAAGATGACTATATATAGTTGTACCCTCTGGTCCTAAGGAAGAAACTCTACTAAATTTTAGTAAAACCCCACTCCATAGAAACAGACTTACCTTTTACTTGTGTAAGGTCAATCCCTTTCTCTGTTGCCAGCTTCTTTGCAAGAGGGCTAACAAACAACCTTCCCTTTGGTCCAGCAGGAGTAGCTGGGCGGGTGGCTGAAGGTGTAGGGGCTACAGGTTGGGGAGTTGGAGGAACAGGGGCTGCCTTTTGAAAAAAGTTACAGATTGTTAATTCACCACTGCAAAGATTGGTCTGAAAGATTTAAGAGTTTATAGTTTATTTAGTCAAACCTATTTTAATTAAATAACTTTCATCTTTTTTCCAAATATCAAATGTACATTTTTCCTGCTTACCCAACATAATACAGCAATATGAATAGAATAACATTATTTTATGTCAAAGACAGAACAAAGTCAAATTCTCTAACTCCATGATTAACAAAGAGAGGCATGGAATTTAATTTTGGTAACCAGTATATAACATCCTTATAGCCTTTCTTCACTTTAATCACTTGTCCCTTCTTTATTCTCATTCTCTTATATCCCCTACATGGCTTTTGTTTTTACTCAACCTAATTCCAAAATAATAAATTATTCTGGAAGGTTCCATGTTGAAACACATTAAAAAATAAACCACTACAACTACTTGCCAGCTCCCCATATATGTACGGCAGTCAGAAATCAAGTTTTCTCTGACAGAACTGTGTACCTCATCTAAACTCACATGATTCTACACCTGCAGAAGCTTCATTATAGTATTACTGATGCCTGGAATTCGTACAAGCTCATGTTATAGGTATATAGTATACAGTGCATAGAGACAGACTAAATTCTATGCAAAATAAGCCATTTACGTGAAGGTTCCAATGTATTACAAATATAAGCTTGACCTACTATATGTTAATACCAAGAGGATTGACAATGACAAAAACTACAAATTCTACAGAAAATCGGTGACAAAGCATTACCTTCCATATATATATATATATATATATATATGTATATATATACATATATACATATATATATATGTATCTATCTACACCTAAAGCAGAAAAAGAACATGTCACCTCAGCTTTGTTCTCGGCAGGACTCAAGACACCAGGAAAAAACAAAAGCTATACAAATCAAACTATTGACCATTATGTGAATGGTGCAGTGCCACACACTGTGTAGGTCTCCACAAATGTTAACTATCTCCTTCCTTATTCATAGAATCTTAGAGCTGGAAGGAACCTAGAATATCATCTACTTTAATCCCTTAATTTAGAGATGAATAAGGTTTAAGTGTTCCCTCAATTCTAGAAGCATACCTACCGGGGATGGGGTAGGTGGTGGTGCTGGTGGTTTTAAATCAGTTACTTCAGTTGGCCGATAGTCAGCAAATGCTGGTATATCTGCCTCTTTTTCTACAATGATACAGAGTGGGGTTCCTAGAGGGACATCTCTTGTACCTTCAGGAATCAGGATTTTTGCTAGGTAACCTTCTTCCTGTGCTTCAAAACCTTAAATAGAAAGAAAAAACCATTATGGAACTTAAAGGACTCCACTATCCTACCAAACTCAAAGCACAGTTTTAAGTAAAAGGTTCTTCTTCAAAGTAGCTATATAACCTTCTGCAAGCTATTTAGCTTCTCTGTGTCTCAGCTTCTTTACCTACAAAATGGGAATGACAATAGTACTTACCTCACGGGGATATTACAAAAATTAAGTGAACATTTTCCAAGTACTTAGAAACAGTACCTGGCACAAAGTAAATACTAAATAAATATCTGTTAAATAAAACTATAATAGATTACACAGTGGTTAGTTCTGAACGTTTTCTTTAAAACATCCCCAGGGGCAGCCCCTTGCAGACCCACAAGACTCCAAGATGGCATCAGTTGTACTGCTAAAGATCAGAGCCACATGGTTAAATTAAAAGACCTACTATAGTTGATAGTGACATGGGATTACACCCCTAAAAGCATCTTTGGAACTTTTTGAGAGGCCATACTTGGTATTACACCAACTATTTCATTATGAAGAAATACAGCCTAACTAGAGCTTCTGTGGTGTTGACTTTATTCAGCTACTGCTTTTCTTTTCTTTTTCTGGCCACACGGCTTGCGGGATCTTAGTTCCCCCACCAGGGATTGAACTCAGGCCCTCGGGAGTGAAAGCATGGAGTCCTAACCACTGGACCGCCAGGGAATTCCCAGCTAGTGCTTTTCTTACAAGGAACTCAAATATGAAGAGTTCCGAAAGTAAAACTAAAAGAACCCATTGGAGAGGACAACTTTTGCCTTCCAGATCTTGGCTTTCTGTGGCGTTGTGCCTCTCCCTGACAAACACATCTTTGATGAATCCTTCCATATCCCAGTTGAGAATTAATACACAATACAAGACATGTATAAAAAGAAAAGACTCCAAGGCCACAATAGAGTTTAAAGAGTTTGACCAAGGTAATACTTCTCTAGTGACCAGAGTCTTTAGAATACTAGTCTCTACAGCAACATTGGTATTCAAGTTAAAATGCAAAGCAGATCTATTTTTGCCAGGGTTTTTTTGTTTGTTTCTCTCTTTTTAACAAACAGAATCCTTTCTTCTAATAAAATCTTATGGGAGGAAGCGCAACATGCAGAAAGATAAAAAGGAGGTGTCCTGGTGGAAGTGGGGGAGCGGGCACGGAACAGTAGAGTGCTGCTCCTTAAGTTCTCCTTTGCCTCAACGTGCCATCAAGGGTTTGAATAACAAAATCTGAAAACAACCACTGCAGAGGATGCCCAGAATCTCCTACTGCATCTCTGAGAACTGGACAGGAAATACATTTATCTACAAATATCTAGGGCTTCCCTGGTGGCGCAGTGGTTGAGAGTCCGCCTGCCGATGCAGGGGACGTGGGTTCATGCCCCGGTCTGGGAAGATCCCACATGCCATGGAGCGGCTGGGCCCGTGAGCCATGGCCGCTGAGCCTGCGTGTCTGGAGCCTGTGCTCCGCAACTGGAGAGGCCACAACAGTGAGAGGCCCGCGTACCGCAAAAAAAAAAAAAAAGAGAGAATACAAATATCTATACATGGTATGACAAATATGATTATCTATATGGGTTTTGTTCTAAGCATAAAAATAAATCAGAGAGGGAATAAAAGGAAATGTGATATGATATCTGAACAGGTAACACATACATTCCATCACTCATTCTCAAACTATGAAAACAATCTAAGCCCTGCTTTCAAGTCTTCCCTCAAAGTCATCTGAAATTCTTTGGTATTTTCCTGCCTTTGATGTTATTTTCTCCTGTTTCTTCTTTTTTCCCCCTTGCCCAGTTTAGACAATGATAAGGCTAATAAATAAGCAAACTCTGGCCTAAAAATAATCCCTAAGCTGACATATCCTTGATCCAATGAGACTACAGTATGGCACTGACAAATCCAACTATGCACACTTTTGTTATGAAATATTCTGTTCCAGGAAATGAATCCCAAGAATTAAAATTTTTCATGTTATCACTCACTCATTATAGGATAGGACGGCAATCCTCTTCCCTCATTGGAAAACTCAGTGCCTCAACCATTAAGAGCTGAAGAAATCTCACCTATAGTGGCCTTGTCAGTCTCTATCTCTGCCAATAAATCTCCTTCACTTAGCTTCTCACCCACTTTTTTTTCCCATCTCTGAACTGTGCCCATGGTCATGGTGGGAGAGAGGGCAGGAAGAAGCACCTGTAGAAACAAACACATTTTATTACTGTGTAATACTAGGAAGCTGTGGACACAGTGGAACTCAGGCCAGCAAACAGTTTTATGGAATGATAGTGACTGTGACCATCCAAATTCCCATGCCCCCACAGCAGTAAAAGCCCACTGCCTCAAGTATCCCTACATGTGAAACTTTCAAATCTCAAGCTTTTATAGTACCAGCGATACTCTGACCCACCTTCGAAATACTTTTCCACCCTCCAAACGTAAAAACAATGGGCAGATGGGAAAGAGTTCTTACTAAAAATTAATTCCTCAATAAATATCTAAGCACAGAACATCTTTTCGTCTTTCTTAACACTTAGATTAAGCTACAGTTTTTCATTTTCACAGAATGACCTTAGTCCAGACTTTCCACTAAAATTTTACTGTGTGCTGTATTGGCATCTATCTCTTCACTCAGGGGAAACTGAATTTCTCCCAAACTTGCCAGATACTTTTTCAAGATAAAAAAAAACTCTTATTAAGAACTGTTTGGGACTTCCCTGGCGGTCCAGTGGTTAAGATTCTGCACTCCCGATGCAGGGGGCACGGGTTCGATCCCCTGGTCGGGGAACTAAGATCCCACATGCCACACGGTGCGGCAAAAAAAAAAATGAATGAATGAATGAACAAATGAACAAACTGCTCTTACAATAGTCACTTCCACCCCAGTAAAATCTAAACATCAGATTGGCTGATCTAAATTTAAAATTGCTTTCTTATTTATATGGCTTGTATGTCCACTGAATTTGGATGCTTACTCATTATGGGTTTTGTTGGCTATCTTTTAGGTTTGTTTTGTTTTGTTTTGTTTTTTTGTGGCACGCAGGCCTCTCACCACTGTGGCCTCTCCCGTTGCGGAGCACAGGCTCCAGATGCGCAGGCTCAGCGGCCATGGCTCACAGGCCCAGCCGCTCCGCAGCATGTGGGATCTTCCCAGACCGGGGCACGAACCTGCGTCCCCTGCATCAGCAGGCGGACTCTCAACCACTGCACCACCAGGGAAGCCCTCTAATTAACAACAGGATTATGCTGAGAGAAAAATCATTTCAATTGATGATGTCTCAGGAAGGTGAAGGGGGGGAGTAAAACAAAACTTAGAACTCTAATTAGAAAATTTTTAAAATGTTTTTCTAGGTCAGAATTATCTATCTTATCTATCTACCTACCTACCTACCTACCTACACCGGGTCTTAGTTGCGGCACTCGGGACCTTCGTAGCTGCGTGCAGGATCTTCATTACGACCTGCAGAATCTTTTTTAGTTCCCTGACCAGAGATCGAACCCGGGCCCCCTGCATTGGGAGCATGGAGTCTTAACCACTGGACCACTAGGGAAGTCCCTCATCTTCATCTACTTCTTAAAAATTAGTGGATCCAATAATCTCTATACTGTATCTTAAAGGATAATTAAGACAGAACCCTAAAACTTTCACAAAAAGCCAAAGACATAAATTATAGAGAAATGTACTGTCTTGTGTAGTGAGACAGAATTTGTGGAACAGGATGAGATAAATGCGTGAACTGACCACCAGGCAAAACTTTATAATGAGTGAATGTTAATAAAAGACCATGGAGGACTTCCCTGGTGGCGCAGTGGTTAAGAATCCGCCTGCCAATGCAGGAGACACGGGTTCGAGCCCTGGTCTGGGAAGATCCCACATGCCGCGAAGCAACTAAGCCCATGCGCCACAACTACTGAGTCTGTGCTCTAGACCCCCGCGAGCCACAACTACTGAGTCCATGTGCCACAACTACTGAAGCCCACGCACTCCAGCGCCCGCAACAAGAGAAGCCACCACAATGAGAAACCTGCACGCCTCAACGAAGAGTAGCCTCCCCTCACCGCAACTAGAGAAAGCCCGTGCACAGCAACAAAGACCCAATGCAGCCATAAATAAATAAATAAATAAATTTATAGGAAAAAAAAAGACCATGGAATAGAACATGATGTCCAAAGGAGAAAATTATTCCTATACAAAAATTTCTACAAATAAACTAAGTGAAGGAAAGTTCTAGTCTTAATCCTTTAGAAAAAGTGCAGCTGGCTTTTATCCATTTCCAGTATCTGAAACACAAATATAGATGGGATAATCTTAATATCTAATAAACTAATTAGCTTCTTATAAACTGATTTAGTTAATAGAATCAACAGTGACTATATTTACCACCTTCAGCTTTGTTGCAATGTTATTATATATGTCTATTTGACACTTATTCTTTATTTTAGTTCAGTCTTTTATTAATACTACTGGACTACTTCACTTACTCTTAGAAAATAGAATACCACATGTCAAGGAAAAACACCAATTGGGAACTTTCATTCAACAGACAGTACTTGGGGCCTACTAAAAACTCTTATTTATACAGGGAGTAGTATAAGTACAAATCATCCTCAAAATCTAACAAAATGTTCTTGAATGAGAAGTACCAAACATTATCCTATCTGCTACACTGAGGCTGTGAAAGGTTAAAAGAACTAGCCAGGTTCACACACCTGGAAATAACCACCAGGAATAAAAGTTGTCAATTTGCATGTTTAAACCTCTATTTACTTTCAAATGACAAAAACTAGCCATAGTTAATGCCAGTTCCCAGGATGTGAGAGCCACCTATGAAAAATAATAAATGAATAATAAATTTTCTAGAGCAAACACCCAGAGGCTGAGCCTCACCTGCATGTGAGGAGGATATGAGCTACCAGGAGCCTGAGCGGGAGGTGCAGGTGACGGAGCAGCGGCAGCAGGGGGTGGTGCTGGGGCTGCTTGTGGGGTAGGTGCTGCCGAAGAGTCCAGTGTATAATTTTTAAAGGCCTCAATATCTTCAGGTCTAAGGAAGAGAAAGAATGCATAAGTATAAGGGGGTTACAAAGTGCATTCAGTAGTCTTAGAAGCCTTTAACTAACTTCTCAGTTCTGGGTTAAAATACTCCACTTGAGCATCTAAGTTCCACAGATTGCCATGGTACTACTCACTTTTCAACTGTGATACAGATGATTGCTCCAATTGGAACATCTCTGGTACCTTCAGCAACAAGTATCTTTGCCATGTAACACTCCTCCAGGCTCTCAAATCCAACAGTAGCTTTATCAGTTTCAACCTTTTAACACAAAAGCAGGAGCTTAGACTTCTACTGCCAGTATGAAGTTTATTAGCTTGTGTCTAAAATCATACAGTTCAAAGTGCAGTAAGTCAGAAAGAAAAAGAAAAATACCACATGCTATCACTTATATGTGCAATCTAAAATATGACACAAATGAACTTATCTACAGAATGGAAACGGACTCACAGACACAGAGAACAGACTTGTGGTTGTGGGGTGGGAGGGGAATGGAGTGGGAGTTCGGGGTTAGCAGATGCAAACTATTACATAGAATGGATAACAACAAGGTCCAACAAGGGAACTTTATTTAGTTTCCCGTGACAAACCATAATGGAAAAGAATATTTTTTAAAAATGTATATATATGTATAACTGAATCATTTTGCTGTACAGCAGAAGTTAACACAACATTGTAAATCAACTATACTTCAATTTAAAAAAATCATACAGTTCAACAGTCATGAGAAAATAAAGCCTCTATCACAGGTTTGAAAGAATTACTATTAAAAATATCTTAGCTAAAAATCAGTTTGGCTAGCTGCTGCTAACTTATTTAGCTAACCAACTTTCTCTAATATCAAGTTGTAAAAAACATCTAAGTTTCTTAAGCAAAAGGGATAACTACTCACTCAGGAAGTTAATGCTCAGTTTAGCTAAGCCGGTCCCTTCTAACTCATTTCCATATTTTAAAACAACTTACCTCTGCAATTAATTCACCCTCATTGATTTTTTCCCCTTCCTTTTTCTCCCAGCGGGCTATGGTGCCTGCCTGCATTGTGGGGGAAAGAGAGGGCAATGGAACCTGGAGAAGACAAAGGAGAAATACGAAATTTACAAAGAGCTACCTAACGCTCATTCTGGTTTAACGCTTCACTCAAGTCACTACAATTTAACGCAAAGAGTTTGAGTCCCAAGACACAGTGGGCACTGGGGATATAAAGGGGGTTTCTGCCACCAGAAGCTCTCCACCAGAAGGACAGGCTTCCTGCTCCACAGGCCTGCGTGGGTCTCACAGCATGTACTCAGCAGACGTTCCACATACCACCCCAGGCTTGGCGCTCTTCAATGGAATAGGTCAGGAGAAGGAAGCTCAAGAGCTACAGCAAAGCTGGGTAATGGAGAAGGGACACTGACACGCAGTATACTTGGAGGGGGATGGAAGATCACTGACTGAGGCCTCTGAGGAAGGATCCCATGAAGGACAACGGGGTCCCGCGAAGGACAGGTATGGGGCTCACCTTCTGATGCGGGGGGAGGCTATACCAGCGGCGCCTAGGAGATCCCCAAAGCTGCAGCAGGACGCGATTCCGCGGTGTGGCCCAGGAGCTGGGGCTCCAGCCGCAGAGTGCCCGGAGCCTGCCATACCCTGTGGTCCTGCTGCAGCAACGAGCCGGAGCCGAGCCAGCCTGCGGGGTCACGCACCGAGCTCCCGGCTCCTCCCGCAAGGCCGTCCACCGAGCCCCAAATCCTGCCCTTGGTGCTGCATTCTGGGCCTGTCGCGCACAGACGCGCCACATACTGCCGCTGACCCCCACACCCCAAAGCCAGCGCCGTCTCCGAAGTGACCTCTCCAAGAGCAGCGCGGCGTTGCCGTCAGCCGCACCGCGCGGCCGCAAGTTGTCGTAAAACGGGCTCCAAAGATTCGCCTTACACCCTCCGTGGACCAGAAACGTGTAGAACGTACGGTCTTTCTGCCGGGTGTCGGGGAAAAGGGTGGCCCAGGGCGGGTACTGTGGAGCCACGAGTGGCAGGGGCGTTCCAGCGGAGCTTCCGCAGGCCGAGTCTGGAAGAATTAGACGTGGAGAGGAGTGGCAGGTGGTGGGCTCGCAGTGGTGGCCGCATCTCAGAGGAGGACTTCACCTAAGCGCTGTGTAGGGCACGGCCGAAAGGGAGGGGCCTAAAAAGGTGGCGAGAGCGGGGCTGTTAGAGGCAGAGTGGTCTGAGGTGGGCTGAGGGGCGTGGCCCCGTTTTGAGGAAAGAATGGGAAGGGTCTCGAGGACCAGCCGGGCGCGGAGAGCCTGCGGCCGAGGGGCGGGTCTAGGCGCTCCGGCAGAGAAAGGGGCATCACTGTGCTCGTCGGATGCGCCCGCAGCCTCAACGGACCCAACCGCCACCAGGTTTGGGGCTTCGCTCCGCGCAGGCTGTACTGGGTTACAAAGATTTAATTTCAGGTTTGTAGCCCAACAGGAAACCGGGGTGAACAGGTTTTCCAGCCAAATGATGTGAAGGGCAGCCGAATGGAAGATATATTCCCACATTCTAGAGTACTGTAGCAGGATTAAGCATATTCTATGTATGAAGCTACAAGTTTACAAAACAGATTTCTGTTTCTAGTTTGCCATGTAATCCCGTCTACCTACATTTGTTAGGTACCCTTCTGTGTAGGGTTATCCTATAATTAGAAAATGTCTCATTTCTCAGCTGAGAGTGACATTAAACTAGAAGGAAGCACGTGTTATATTTATATCCCTAAATCCCCAGTGTACATCAAGAACACAAGAAGTAAGAAAAACCAACATTTGAAAACGTGTTCACCTTTGCTGGTAATTAAACATTTGGAAAAATAAGGCAGCCAGAAGGCACTATATCATACCTACTTAAATTGGAAACTTTAAAAAGTCTAACATCTCAGTATTAATGAGATTGAAGAGAAGGAGATGCATTCGTCGAGAGGTTGTTTTTAGAGATGGTAGGATAGTAGGGAAAAAGAACCAGGGAAAAAATGTTTGCACATTTCCCCCAAATCCTATTCTAGTATCCTTAAGGCATCCAAAATAAGGTTAAAAAAAAAAAGTTTTAATATCTTCATGACAGAAAAATAATTGGAAAAACGTTAACTATCCAAAAATGAGGAAAAGATTAAGCAGGCACGGCTGTCTGGCAGAATAATATGCAGGGAGTACAAGTGAGAAACAAAATTCCCAGATTAAATGGAAAGGCACATTTGAAATACTAAGAGTAGAGAGACTTCCCTGGCGGTCCAGTGGCTAAGACTCTGCACTTCCACTGCAGGCGGCGCAGGTTCAATCCCTGGTTAGGGAACTAAGATCCTGCATGCCCCACGGTGTGGCCAAAACATTAATAAAATAAAATAAAAATAGGAGTAGAGCAATTATATTGTTACCATAATGTAAAACTACTTATGAGTAACAACTGGAAGAAGCAACGTAAGAATAATTGTGATTAGTGAAAGGGCTTATACTGTAACTGTAAATTATTATAAAAATGTTAACGATTTTGAATTGGCTAAGATATCTTACTACAGTACTTCCACTGCATTTGAATAACTGGATCTAAATTACTTTAGTCTTTGTATGAGATGATCTTCAGTTTGCTGTTCAGTTACTTAGGTAGCCTTGCTTAAACCTGTTTTGCATCTTTCAGTGCATAGCGAGTTTGCATTTTGAATATACTTTTTACAGGTGTAGCTAAATCATGAGAGGGCACAGGTTAAACAGTCTAGGAGTGGTAAGTTTACCCCAGAGGTAAGCTAGGAATAATTAGGTTTGTCAAATCAGTCCTGAGACTTGTAGAATGATATTACTGGTACAGAATGGGTTAGATGTAAAGAGGAATTAGTTGGTAGTGAAAGTTCTTTACATGTTTAATTTTAACATAATAATGGAATAACCCAGTTAAAATGGCTTGTAATTAATAGTTGAAAATATGTAATTGGAAGGCAAGTGAAAGCACCCAGGGCTAAAGATTTAGCTATATAAGACATTTAAAGTGATAAATGAAGGCTAAGTTTTAGGAAGGCATCTTTCAAATTAATTTGAAAGTTCTGGTTCTTTTAAATACACATTCCTGAAAGCCTCTTGTTAATGTTTCTTGCTTTTGCATTAGAGACTGTTTTGTCATACAGTTTAGAGTCTTGGGTTCTTACTTGTTTGCACATTTATATATAATGTCAAAAGAAGTGCTACGTAAATGAATTTTCTTTGATAGTATAACCTATTGATATTTTGCACTTACATTAGAAATACCAATAGTAATATCTGTAGCAATAAAGTAATCCTTATCTCTCCAAGTAATCCTATTACTCCTCAAGTAATGAGTAAACATGATACCAGGGAGATCACTTGAGGAAATTTTCTTTCACTAAATGTAAATGGCTTTCTTGATTAATTTCAGTCAGTAAACACAAGTGAAAATTATTAATGGTATTTAGTTTGCAAACTCCATTTTATTCGTAGTTTGTTTCTGGGTTTTTTTTAAATTAGGTCACAAATCTGGTACAGACAGTTAAAACTGTTTATCACTTTGATAATCAGAAGCCTCTGGTATAACACAATCTTCATGAAAACGTAAAACAGAATACATGGTAATAATCTCTTTGAAAGCAATGGTTGCAAACATCCATGTTTCTAAGAAAATATAACTTTACATATGTATTTTAAGCAAGCTGTACCTCTTACATAAATTCAGACAATAGAAGGAGTGTGCAATCATAATGCTTATTTTATGGAAAAAAATGAAAATTATTATTATTATGACCTAAATGATTTTAAGTAATTAGAGTCCTCTTGGATTGAATACAGAGTATAAAGATATTTTCCTTAATTTACAACCTTCCTGGTCAAAAAGAGCTGGAAAGTTGGTCAGTAAGCAGCACTGATATTACCAAGTAAGTTTAACCTAAATTCTTTAGGTAGAAATTGTAAAGTGTTCCAATTCCAGCTACTTTAGTTAACTGAGTGAGAACAGTCTTCAGTTTTTAAATGAAGACTGTTTAAGGAATTGAGCTTTTTACTAACTTAGTTTTTGTGAGAGGGTCATTTTTTAAATCAGGTTTAGAGATTATTTCATGAACTCTAAACATTCTAGTTCCTTAGTTTTCTCAAAGAAAGAGCACTTCAGCAGTAGCAGGATGCACTGTCCCACACAAATGTCAGTAGGGGGTAATGCTCTGAATAAGTCAAAAGGCCTCCTAGTGTATCAAATAGGGGACAATTCAAACCAGAATGAATCAATGCACACTCTTCCTAGAAGGCTCCTCTGTTTAGAAACTGGAATGAGGATTACCAACACATTTTATACAAACACTCTGGTGTGCCATCCTGTAATGGGGGTGCTTAGGTATCACCCGTGGCATATGAGATTAATGAGCTATTAATTCAACTTAAGCTTTCTGTGGAGGCACTAAGGCCATGCAGCTCCTTTTCCAAAAGACATAGAGATAAAAGACAAAGAAGGTAGAGGACTCTGAAAATTTTCTCTGATTTAATTTTCTCTGAAAAGTTAAATTCTACATAATAGTAAGAATGTTTGCTGAAAGAAAACTGACAAGTAAAACTGATTTAAGCGACAGATGTTCAAGATACATTGTACTGAAAATACAATAACAAATTTTGGCCTGATAACCCTCATGCTGTCTTATAGCAAAACACTAAAATACATGCAACAGAGAAACTGGTGACATGAGGACTTCTTCTCCAGATTTCCTGGGGGTGGGTGGCTGGGGGGGGAATGGGGAATATACTGTTTTCTTCTGTTTGCTTTCATAATGAATTATTCTTGCTTATAAATGACTTTCCCAAATTTTCCCAGTCATTTCTGATGAGAAATCATTCTTCAGTAGGAGGAAACCAGGTAAACTTACATGAAGGACATCAGGTGTCTTTTGAGTTCCTTCTGTCAGCTAGAGGAGCCATCAAATAGGTTCCGTAAAACTAACTCCATAACTAAAATGGCTGGTAGAATTGGAATAATCTGTCATTAGTATACTTGTAATAAAATAAAGCTTGTTCCGAAACCACAAGGGCTGGTAAGAAGAGCAGAGCCTGTATAAAAGCAACAGGCTTTTATAAAAGCAACTAGGTTCTCTAGAAAATGGATCTAGTATACAGAATGTGAGAATATACAGAACTCTCACTCAAGTTATAAAAATAGACATGGTTCTTGGACAAAAAGCAAATGAGTAGAAAAGAATTCTCCAAACATGAACTTAAAGACACATCTATATAAAACAACAAAATGTCATCTCAGAGCTCCGATCAGTCGTCTGTTGAAATGGCTGAAAAGGGGAGATGAACTAGAGACAGACAGGTCAAGAACCCACAGCTGATCTGTCTGACTCTTCTGGTTGGCAGTGTACACTGGTGATCACAGGCAGAGAGACTGATACATCTGATTGGTTGATGGTGCTTTGTGAATGAATGAGAAAACTCAAGGTATAAAGTAATCTCTGAAAGTTTAAATCTTAGCTTCTACACTTGACAGTGTTGCACATGAGAAAGGATTCTAGGTGTTATCACCCAGAATCAACCCTGCCATTCACAACTCATGCTCCATGCCCCCATGGTTTCTTTTGTGGCCAAAGGATCAGCCTAGACTAAATATATAATAGAAAATAACTCTGGCCTTGAAATGAAGAGGGGTAGACCAGCAACTCATGCTCAGTACTTATAAATCACAAATACTGAAGCTAATGGTCTGTTTCCTTTTGACTGCAAAGGAGATGCCATGAGCTAAAGAAAGTCATGAGAGAAAGAAAGTCAAGAAGACATGGGTAGCAGCACCTTTCCATACCCGCCTGGATTTGAAAGGAGACTTTCACTCCTTATTCCTTTCAAACACAAAGTTCATCAGTTGGAAGGGGAAAAAATGGCTCTAAAGTTAAAGAGTCCCCAGAGAAAATGAGCAGTACATGAAATATGCCCTCTGTGGGCTAAAAGGACAAGTTGCAAAACCAGTTAAGACACAAGAGGCAGCCCAAGGTCTTACTTAATTATGGTTTTAGCATAGTATATAGCACAATATGGGCAGCCCTTTTTCAATCCATTCAACAATTCAGCACCATCCATGTCCAGTCCAAAAAATTCCTGAAGAGTGGGCTTTCATCTTTGGTACCACCTTATGAGTTATTCTTGGTTTGCAATAGCTGCAAAGAAGCAAAAAAGCTGGTACCTTCACCTTGTCTGTGAGTACAAACGCTGGTACTCTGCTGCAACCACTGAGGCCAATTAAAATAATACTGTAACACACAGGAGTGATACATCCAGTTCCCAGGTTCCAGATAATAGCAGCCATGCCCATAAAGGAGTGGGATCATCCATCCCCATTGGTTAAGGCCTTCGGTTTGTTGTCCTCAGAGTAGAATAAAACACTGTGTTCCCACGGACAAGGAACTCCACAAGAACCCATGGTCTACTTTTGGACAGGGACTTTAAGTACCACACGTGCCAGGCACAGAAATAGGACTGGCCTATAGCTGTCACGCCTGGAGAAGCTTCTGTTTTGGCAGCACAAACTAAAAACTTCTTAGTGTATTCTGGTTTTAGTCTTCTCTCCTGAGTGAAGCAGCCAGGGACTGCCAAGTTCCACAAGCCCTCAATCTAATAGTCAGCATTAATTCTCTCCATGGTCTTCTTCCACCCAGGCTACAATTTTCCCTTCCCATCCAGGGATGGCATCGTCATCGTGGAAAACCTAGAGAAAGAAGAAAAGCCACCATGAAAAAATTATAAGACAGGGGGTCTCACTAAACATCTGTGGTTGAAAAAGAAGATCTCAGACATAAAGGATAAAAACGTATAGAGGAAAGCCTTGAGTTAGAGCCTATGTCCCTTTGGTTTTGTCCCTAAAGTTATAACTGGTAAAAAATATATATATACAGTTGACCCTTGAACAACACAGCGGTTAGAGACACTGCCCGCCCCCCTCCCTGCCCTGGCCCTGTGCAGTCAGAAATCCACATATAACTTCACGGTCGGCCCTCCATATCCACAGTTCTGCATCCTCAGATTCAACCAGCTGCTGATTGTGTAATACTGTAGTAGGTATTTATTGAAAAGCGTCTGTATATAAGTGGATCCATGCAGTTCAAACTCATACTGTTCAAAGGTCAACACTGTATGTGTGTGTATATATATATATATATATATATATATATATGCTTTATATATCCTTAGTTCCGCATATATGAAATGGTAAAAGCATCCCTCTAGTACTGCTTTGCTCATAGAGATTTATAAGAATTAATAAATTACTAACCATAGAGCACTCTGGGCTTCTCAAAAGAAAGCAGTACTATAAGCATTTAAAAAATGAGAAAGGGGAAAATTTTGGCCCGAAGCATTGTAAAGAAAGGGTTAGAACAAAGACCAATCTTAACATGTGTGCATGCAGTTCTTTTCACTCATTCGTTCAATTCATTTCCTAAGCCACTAATAAATAGAAAGGGCTATTAAAACATTTCAGTGAGAAAATCTTTTTTTTTTTTTCGGCTGCACCACGCAGCGTGCAGGATTTTAGTTCCCCGACCAGGGATCAAACCTGTGGCCCCTGCAGTGGAAGTGAGGAGTCTTAACAACTGGACCGCCAAGAAAGTCCAGGAAATCTTTACAAAATAAAGTATTGGCTTTTCCAACCTTTTTCATTCTGTAACCACTATGAGAGCGCTCATAATACGTCATGACTCAGAACTCTCTTTCAAAAAAAAAAAAAAGAAAAGGTCTGTTTTTGGCAGATATATTACAAAGAGAAGTAGAAGTATAAGCTAAGAAAATAGTCAAGGAGTTGAGAATAAGCATAGATGACTTTGCAGAATTTCCTCATTTTCATTATATGAGAAACTACCACCACAATATACAGTTTCATATATTCATGCCAGTTTGTTTATTTTGCTCTACATAGGAAGCAGAAAGTTTTCTAAGGTTTGGTTACAGATAGAAAAGAGACTCGAAAGCCAAGCATTTGTTCAATGTAGGTTCTTCATTTTCCCTAACAAAACTTTTTCCTTTTTAAAATAAAAATTCTATCCAAGTTTGATTAGAGTGATTAAGACCTTGAACTAAAGAAGCTATCAGCTTCTTGGGCCATTCCCTGAACCTTCTCAGTCTAGAGTAATCAACTGGTCGGAGGCACTGGGAAACTCCTCTGACCTGGTTAGGGAACTGAGGTACTTCTGGGTACTAGTCCTTGAGTAGAAGTCTTTAGGGTTCAAGAACAACCAGCAATACCACCCAGACTCCCTGTGGATTCTGTACCTCCTCCTTGACAGTGCCAAACTCAGGATCCAGTGCTTTGAAGTGATACCGATGACTTCCCTCCCGGTCAATAGCTGCTTTAAAATCCTTCAGTGTCACCTCCCCCAACCTGCAACAAAAAGAGAGAACACTGAAATAGACCGTTTATCAGTAGGTTGGAAAGATAAGATGTCAGCTTTAAATCCAGGCCCCTGCCAAAGTCTCTGGAGGCAGAAACAGCATGGCCTTGTTAGGTCACCACCCTTGATAACCCAGACGATTCTGAAACAGCAGAAGTTAGGGAGCCAGTCACTATTAGGGAATGAAAATGGCATTACAAATGGGTTGATCTGAGAATTTAAAATAGATTTATTGCTTTGGCAGCAGCCAAATTACTTTTTTTCTGTTTTACTCTGAAAATAAGACACAAAGTCTCTGAAATCTAATTTGTTAAACTATCAATATGTCTAAGTTCTCTTGATTTCCTTCTTTGCAACAATTCCATTTCTATAGGCTGGTAGAATTAAATCAAGTATCACCATCTTTACTTCAGAAAGCTCCCCTCTAACACAAACCAAGCAAGACTCTTTAGGAAAGGGAAATCTTATCACCTCTCTCAGCAGTTGGTTCCAGAGTTTAAAAATCTTTATTTCAAAGCCATTTACCTTAGAAGGGAGTATATTAATTGAGTGTTTGAAGGTTTTTAACATGAATTCTCTATAGGTTAGCTGCAGTCATCAAATAGTAACAAAGATCAATGAGTAATAAGTAGCCCTGGAATGCCAGGCTGTAATCCAAAGCTATCAGCAGAAGCTATTTTGAACACTTAAAAAATTGCTTTCCTAACTTGGAGCATCTTTGCATATCAGGATTGGAAGCACTATTATTGTGTCTGTACCTTGTAATGCCACTGGTTAGTGGTGAAACTAGAACTTGAATCTCTATCTCCTGTGCCCTTCTTACTACACTGCTTCTCAAACACCTTACAGCTGGTTAGATGGGCAGTAACTAATGATTCTGCCTTCCTGTCCTTTTTAAAGGAGAAATAATGATCCCAGAATCTCACCTCTTTGGTATATTGACCATGAAGGGCGTAAGTGACCGGTCAGTGAAATAGAGCACCTTCGTGCAGGCGCTGCTGACAGTTGGAGAGCTCTGTGAGTGAGACAGCTCTGCAATCAGAGAGAGACTTTGTGGTCAGAACATTCAATTTGCTTCCAACAACCCATCATTTCTAGTTATTCAAAATGTCCCAGGAGAATGAAGCTGCCTGAGGTCATAGCACAGTTTTCACACTCTTGCCAAACACCTTGTCCACAGGGTGTGTGACCCACAGGAAGTCACCACTGGGGCCACTAAGACAAGAGGTGCTTCGGACATGGATGCTATCACAAGGACCATCATTTCTCACCCGTCACAGGTGATTCTAACAGGGGAACAGCAACTGTTCTGACAGGCACTGTTGCCAAGAGTCAAAAGAGGTCAGAGAAGCCAGGCAAGATTTCAGCTAGGGCAGAACAGACACACAGCAGGAGCTGCAGACACTGCCAGCATTGAGACTGCGGAGGTCAGTGGTAGAGAATGCACATGCACTTCAATGAAAAGACAACTGATTAGGAACAAGAAACACCGAAGCAAAGTAACCGTAGAAACTCAGATTCCAAGAGGCCTTATATTTCCAGTCTAAAAGGCAAAAAGTCTACTTTTATCCCTTAGCTACATAGGATCTATATGTGTTGGTCCCCGTGGTTTTTTTTTTTTAATAAATTTATTTATTTTTGGCTGCGTTGGGTCTTCATTGCTGCATGCAGGCTTTCTCTAGTTGCGGTGAGCGGGGGCTACTCTGCGTTGCCACGCGTAGGCATCTCATTGGAATGGCTTCTCTTGTTGCGGAGCACGGGCTCTAGGCTCGCGGGCTCAGTAGTTGTGGTTCACGGGCTCTAGAGCACAGTCTCAGTAGTTGTGGCGCCCGGGCTTAGTTGCTCCACAGCATCCGGGATCTTCCCCAACCAGGACTCAAACCCGTGTCCCCTGCACTGGCAGGCGGATTCTTCACCACTGCGCTACCAAGGAAGCCCGGTCCCCGGGGTTCTTAACTTAAATTTCTTAATCCATATCTTGTCTCTATTCTTTGTATAGGTACTTATGGAAAAATTTAATCAATGAGTTACTTGTGATTATGACTTTAAGAGAATAGAAGAAAAGACCAATTAAAAACTTTTATCACAAGGACCAAAAATAATTTAACTTTTATTAAAACAACTCCTGCAATTCCAGCTACACGTTTTCTTCATTTATTCTAGGCATTTATCCCAATCAAACAGGCAGCCACCAGAGAGCAGTTCTAGGAAGGGGTTTTTTGGTTTTTGTTTCTGATTTTTTGGCCGCACAGTGCGGCTTGTGGGATCTTAGTTCCCCAACCAGGGATCAAAACAGGGCCCTCAGCATTGAAAGCATGGAGTCTTAACCACTGGACCACGAGAGAACTCCCTAGGAAGGGGTTTAAAATAAGGAAGTAGGAGGGATGAATAATACAGGAGAGAAAGACAAGGGAACATTCTCTCTTTGCACAGCAATCAATCAGTTTTCAGAATTTTTTTCAAAGAAGGCCAATTATTGAAACCTACATGCCACGATGTTCCTTTGACTCCATCACCTAGAACAGGGCCTGGCACACGCTGGCTTTTTAATAAAATAAAATATTCACTCTTATCATTAAATTTATGATGGATCCTTTCACTCATTCATTCAACAAACATTTATTGAGCACTTACCATGCACTAGATTTTGAGAATATAAAATTAATTATATGCCTCTGACCTCAAAGATTTCACAGTCCAATATAGATGACAGGTATGATAATAAATAATTACAATACACTAAAATCAGATTGGTACAAACTGCACAAGAAGACTGAAGATGAAGTAGTTAATTCTACCTGGAAGAGGTCAGAAAGGTCCCATAGTTGGAGAATTGTTAAACAAAGCACCTAAAAAATATATCAGATATAGAAGTTGGAAAGGGCATTCCCAGAATGAAGGATACTTGTAAAGGCGTGAAAAGGGATGGATCATGTATTTATAAAACTGAAACTCATCTAGTAAGGCTGGAGTGTAAGTAATACATTGGGAAGTAATGGAAGATGAGGATAATAAAGCAGGGCCCAGATCACAAAGGACTCTGCCAGGCTAAGATGTTTAGATATTAGTCTTAAGCTCTGGGGAGATATTCAAAGGAAGTGATACGATCAGACTGGCATTTTAGAAAGGTCAGTCTAGCAGCAAGTATGGGTCTAGTATGGGTTGGATGGGAGAAATTCTGGAAACAGTAATCCCATTAAGAGGCAATTAAAATAATCTGAAAGATGAGGAAGGGTAGGATATAGCCCTGGAGCTAGAGAAGGGATGGATTTGAGAGAACTTTAGAAGGTAAAAGTCTTAGTACTTTGGATATAGTTGAACATCAAGGATAAAAGGGAAAGGGAAAAATAACTAAGATTTATAATCTAGGAAAACAGATGCACGGTAGTTACCAGTACCTAAGATAGGGGGACAGAAGTATCATCCATTTAAAATGTTTACTGGGTGCCTATTACGTATCAAGTACTAGAGATACAAAGATAAACTAGGTACAATTCCCACCCATTAAGGAGCTCAAAGTCTAGTGGGGTAAAATAGCAAAACAGTTATAATAAAATAAAACATGAAAATAATATTGCTGTGGACTCAGTTGTGTCCTCCCCACATTCATATGTTGAAGCCCTAGACTCCCATGTGACTGTATTACAGATAGGGCCTTTAAGGAGGGATTAAAGTTAAATGAGGTTATAAGAGTGGAGCCCTGATCCCATAGAACTGGCGCCCTTGTAAGAAGAGGAAGAGACACCAGAGCACTCTCTCTCCACCACGTGAAGACACAGCAGGCAGGCAGCCATCTGCAAGCCAAGAAGAAAGCCCTCCTTCAGCAGAACCTGACCACACTGGCATCCTGATCTTGGGACTTCCAGCCTCCAGAACTGTGAGAAAATAAATTTCTGTTGTTTAAGTCACTCAGTCTATGGTATTTTGTTACGGCAGCCCAAGCTGACCGATAAAATGTTATGTACACATTTTAGGTGAATTTGAAGGTAAGAGTATGTCAAATGCCACACAGAGGTCTAGTAGATAAAGACAGGTTTGGTAAACAGGTCACTGATGACATTAGTGAGAGGAGTTTCAGGTGACTAATGAAGAAGGCTGAGTTGGATTGCACAGGCTTTTCGAGTAAAACAGAAAAAGATTAATGAGGGAAAAATAGTCTTACTCAACATTAACTCATGTGATAAAATGATAATTGCTGTTTCAGGGTGACAATACTATAAAAATCATATACAAAAACCTCAGAGAATAAACGACCCAGAAACATAGCCTTGCATATACATGTGTGTGTAAATTTAATACATGATTTTAAAAGGCATCACAAATCAGTTTCAGCTTTTAAGTTTAGGTTTATGATCCATTTGGAGTTGATCTTTTGTATATGGTATGAGGTATGGGTCAAGGCTCTTTTTCTGAATAATTTGTTGAAAAGCCTATCCTTTTGCCATCAAATAGTTTTTGCACTGTTGTTAAAAATCAACTGGCCAAATATAAGTCTATTTCTGAACTTTCTACTCTGTTCCAATGACCTATGTGTCTATCCATTCACCTATACTGCACTGTCTTGATTACTCTAACTTTATAGTTAGTTTTGAAATCAGGTAGTGCGGCACTTCAACTACTTTATTTTTTCTTAACTTTTTTTTTTAACTATTCTAGTCTCATCCATATAAATTTTAGTATCAGCTTGTTTATATCTACGAAAAGTCTGATAGGATTTTTATTGGAATTGCATGAAGCTATAGATCATTTGGGGAGAATGAACCATCTTCACAATGTTGAGCTATGTTTTCCCCATCAAACAAGGCTGCTTCTCAATTAATATGATGCTGATAAACAATAATTTTGTAAGTGGTAAAAAACTATGTAATAAAAACCAGATTATTTTTAAAATCTATCATCTCCCTTGTTTCTATTTGTTCCATGTTTTTTGTTCCTTTTCTCTTTTATCCTCTTTTTCTCCCTGCTTTTGGAGTGTGTATGTGTGTATGTGTATATATGTATATATATGTATATATGTATGTGTACATGTATATATTTTGGTATTGTCTTCAAAGCCCAGTGTGTTTAGATTCTCAGTTTGAATACACCATTTCAACATGGAAACTGTATTTTAAATAGTGAGATATTTTACTTCTTTTGCTATTGGATTGAGTATTTTTACAATTCCTTTTTATCTCCACTATTAATTTTGTCATTTAATTCTTTAAAAATTTAGTGGTCGCTCTTGGATTTAAATACACATCTTTAATTAGTCAGTCAGCTTTCAAATGATATTTACTGCATCACATGTAATGTAAGAACTACAGAAGTGACAACAGTAGAGTCCTAATTCCTCCATCCCAATCTCTGTATTATTGTCATACATTTTACTTTCACATATGGCATAAACCAGTAATACATCAATACATTTTTTGCTTTAAACAGCCTGTTATCTCTTAGAGCAATTAAAAATAAGTGGGGGAAGGTCTTTTATATTTACCTTCATTTTAACCACTTTTTTTGCATCTCCCAGTTTCTTTCATATCATACTCTTCCTGTCTGATGAAATTACTTTAACATTTCCTGCCACGCAAGTCTGCTTGTTATGAATTCTCTTGGTTTTGTGTAAAAAATATATATATATATACTCTCTACCTACAGAATTCTAGTTTTTTTTATAGAAATTTTTATAGAATTCTAGATTTTTTTCTTTCAGTGCTTTAAAAATATCCCCCCACTATCCTATAACCTGCAAGGTCTAATAAGAAATCTGTAATTCTCATCTTTGTTCTTCTGTATGTAGTAATTTTCCCCTCTTCAAGGGGGAAAAGATTTTCTCTTTTCTTTGATTTTCAGCAATTTGACTCTTTTGTTGTTTTTGCTATTCATACTTCTTGGAATGCTCAGCACTTCTTGGATCTGTAGTGTGATGTTTTTAAAGCATTTCTGGAAAATAATTGGCCTTTATCTCTTCAAATACTTCTTCTGCCCTGTTCTGTCTCTTCTTGTTCAGGGATTCTAATTACTTGTATCTTAGTCCATTTGATATCGTCCCACAGCTACTGGATGCTCTGGGTTGTTTGTTTTTTCCTCTCTCCTACTCTTTTTCTTTTTGTATTGCAGTTTGGGTAATTTCTATTGACCTATCTTCAAGTTCACTGATTCTTTCCTTAGCTGTGTTGAGTCTTCTGATGACCCTGATGAACCTGCTGAAGGCACACTTTTTTTTTTTAATTAATTAATTAATTTATTTTTGGCTGCATTGGGTCTTCGTTGCTGCACGCGGGCTTTCTCTAGTTGTGGTGAGCAAGGGCTACTCTTCATTGTGGTGCACAGGCTTCTCATTGTGGCGGCCTCTGTTGTTGCAGAGCACAGGCTCTAGGCGAGTGGGCTTCAATAGTTGTGGCACACGGGCTCACTTGTTGTGGCTCGGGGGCTCTAGAGCGCAGGCTCAGTAGTTGTGGCACATGGGCTTAGTTCCGCAGCATGTGGGATCTTCCCAGAGCAGGGCTCAAACCCGTGTCCCCTGCATTGGCAGGCAGATTCTTAACCACTGCACCACCAGGGAAGTCCCTGAAGGCACCCTTTATCTTTGTAATATTTACTTTTATTTCTAACATTCCATTTGACTCCTTTTCATAATTTCCATATCTTTGCTAAAATTCCTCACCTGTACATGCATTATATTAACATTTTTACCTCAGCCATTAACACAGTTTTTAAAGATTCCTTTTCTGATGGTTTCAACATCCTAGTCATATCTGAGTCTACTCTTGAATAGACGCTTATGGACCCTTGACAGTGGCTTTTATTTTTCTTGCTTCTGTGGATGCCTCATAATTTTTTTATTGACTATCAGACATCATGTGTAAGACAGTAGAGACTAAGGTAAAAAAGGTTTATGTCTAGAAATGGGCACACTGCTTGTACTTCCCGGCCATTGGTGGGGACAGCTGAGCCAATCTAGTCAGGAATTGAGCTGGGATTGGGATTTTTGTTAAGGTTACTTTCAGCACACCATCATCTTCAAATTTCTCTAGGGTTATGTTTAGGAAGGTAGCTGGTTTGCTGGAGGGTTTTTCCTCAATAATCCTGCTCCACCCTCAACTTTAGACTTTACTTGTGTGCCTATGCCTCAGAGTCAGTTTCTTCACACGTGTGCCCCTCCCACAGAGGCAGACTGCTATTGCTTCTTACACGGTACTTGCTCATCTGGTGGTGAGGGATAAGGGGGGCTTCTCTGTTGTCATGATCCAACCTCAGTCTTGAGGGTGGGGCTTTCTCAGTGATCCTACTCTTTCCCCAGTGGTAGGCAACCTCTAGTGATCTGAGCCCAATACAGTTTCCTGCCACTCCCCTGGGGTAGAGAGTGCTTTCATCCTTTTTTCTTCCCCCTAGCTGAAATAGGTCTTCACCTTTGCCTGGGAAAGGGAGGGAGGGGCAACAGAATTTGCTCCCCTTTCTTAGTGGCTTAAGACTTTTGTTCTTTAAGGGACAAAGGTCCAGATGGGGCTTCACATTTTTCCAGCAGTGACAGGTGCTCCCCTGCTCTGGGCCTCCACCACCAAAACAGGTTTTCTCTAGACTCTGTTCCCACAACAAATCTTTGTCATAAGCACCCAAATGGAAGTCGATGGAAGAGTCAGCAAGTAGGTGCAAACTATTCTTGCATTCATGGGCCCCAGGGTTCCTATAATCTCTGCAACGCCTTTCACAATTCATTAAAATCTTAGCTGTTTGTATGGTGGTCCCATCTTCCTCCCAGGCTCTGCCACAAGTGAACAAGTGCTGTATCCTATCTGTCCACTGAGGGACCTGTTTACATTTCTGGCTAGTTAGCTACCCTCTGATTTCACCTCTCTGATGGATTCAAGAAAGTTATGGTATTTTGGACTATTCAACCTTTTCTTTCTGTTAGCATAGGAACAAGGCTCCTTCCAGGTCTTTTTTAAAATTCACATTTTAAAAATTGAGGTAAAATTCACAAAACTCACCATTTTAACCATTTAAAGTGTACAATTCAGTGGCATTTAGTACATTCACAGTGTGGTGTAATCACCACTATCTAGTTCCAGAACATTTTCATTATCCTTAAAAGAAATCTTGTACCCATTAAACAGTCACTCCCTTCCTAATCCTGACATCTGTCTAATCTACTCTACTTTCTGTCTCTATGGATTTGCCTGTTCTGGACATTTCATATAAAAGGATCCATCCAAATTGTGCCCTTTTGTGTCTGGCATCTTTCACTTAACATTTTCAAGGTTCATCCACGTTGTAGCAGGTATCAGTACTTCATTCCTTTTTATGGCTGAATAATATTCCATTGTATGCATATATAAGAAATTGTTTATCCACTCATCAACTGATGGACATTTGGCTTGCTTCCACCTTTTAGCTATTGTGAATAATTCTGCTATGAACATATATGTACAAGTTTTTTTTTTTTTTGAACGCTTGCTTTTAATTCTTTTGGGTATATACCTAGGAATGGAATTGCTAGGTCATATAGTAATTCTATGTTTAACTCTTTGAAGAGCCACCAAAGTGTTTTCTATAGTGGCTGTACCATTTTACATCCCCACCAGCAATGTATAAGGGCTCCAATTTCTCCACATCCTTACCAACAATTGTTATTTTCCATTTTTTTAGAACCACCTAGTAGGCATGAAATGGTATCTCACTCCAGTTTTGGTTTGCATTTCTCTAATAACTAATGATTTTAAGCATATTTTCATGTGCTTATTGGTCAATTATTTATCTTTTTTAGGGTAATGTCTATTCAAGTCCTTTGCCCATTTGTTATCAGATTTTTCTGTCTTTTGTTATTAAGCTGTAAGAGTTCTTTATATATTGTTCATCCCAGGCCCTTATCAGATATATGATTTTCAAATATTTTCTCCTATTCTGGTTGTCTTTTCACTTTCTTGTTAATGTCCTTTGATGCAAAATAGTTTTCAGTTTTGATGAAGTCCAATTTTTCTATTTTTTTCATGCTTTTGATGTCGAAGAATCCAAGGTCATGGATATTCCCCCCTGTGTTTTCTTCTGAGACTTTCATAGTTTTTACTCTTGTATTTAGGTCAATAATGCACTTTGAGTTAATTTTTGTACATGGTGTGAGGTAGGGGTCCAACTCTATTCTTTTGCATGTGGATATCAGTTGTCCTGACACCATTTATTGAAGATACTATTTGCTGGTCAAATGATCATAGATGTATGGGTTTTATCTGAACTCTCAATTCTATTCCACTAGTCTACTGTATTACTTTTTAAATAATTATTGTTGTTGTTTTTCCTTAAGAGTAAATGGCAAGACAGGACGTGGGTTCAGAGAGAAGATTGCTCTTTTAGGAGATTTGACTGTAGTGAAAAGGAGAAAGAGCATAGCCTTGCATATCTCACATGCCACACGCAACACCAGATTATTTGCATATAATATTGTACTTAATGCTCATAATCCTTCACGATTATCTCCATTACATAAATGTGAAAACTAAAATACAACATTAATTAATACTCTTGCCCATGATATATTCTGCTGATAGCTACAAGTGCATCGCAGATCTGTTTGATTCTATACTCCATCTTTTTTCCACTCTATTGTTTTGTGTCCAGTTTTGCACATGAATTTGAAGTGCCTTTCAACCTACAGAGATACCCAGTTGGCATTCAAAAATATAGCCCTGAAGCTCAGAAAAGGTTTGGAGTTAGAGATGAAAGTTTAAGAATAATTGGCACATGAGGTGGATGGACCTAGAGTCTGTCATACAGAGTGAAGTAAGTCAGAAACAGAAAGACAAATACCGTATGCTAACACATATACATGAATTTAAGGAAAAAAAATGTCATGAAGAACCTAGGGGTAAGACAGGAATAAAGACACAGACCTACTAGAGAATGGACTTGAGGATATGGGGAGGGGGAAGGGTAAGCTGTGACAAAGCAAGAGAGAGGCATGAACATATATACACTACCAAACGTAAGGTAGATAGCTAGTGGGAAGCAGCCGCATAGCACAGGGAGATCAGCTAGGTGCTTTGTGACCGCCTGGAGGGGTGGGATAGGGAGGGTGGGAGGGAGGGAGACGCAAGAGGGAAGAGATATGGGAACATATGTATATGTATAACTGATTCACTTTGTTATAAAGCAGAAACTAACACACCATTGTAAAGCAATTATACTACAATAAAGATGTTAAAAAAAAAGAATAATTGGCACACAAGAGTAGCTGAAGCCATGGAAGTAGAAGGGATCACCTATAAAGAATATGAGACCTAAGTCTAGACCTTAGTGGAATCCCAGGGCACATTCAAGGGTTAGACAGAGAAGAAGAAGAGGAGGTTGTATCTACTTCATGAGACTACAATCCAGTGAGGGCAAGTACTAAGTCCATCTTGTTCATCTCTATACCTCCAGTGCCTAACAAGGGTGCTACATAATGGATGCTCAGTAAATATCTGTTGAATGAATAACTGTTTGGTAGTAAAGTTAAAGGAGAAAAATGTTTCCAGAAGAAGACTATTCAAGAATAGTAAATGCTTTTGAAAAGTCTATGGAAGATAAGGTAACCACTTTGATTAGGCAACGAGAAAGTCAACAGTGATCCAACAAAAAGAACACTAAGTGGAGTAAGTGAGTCCAACTAGTCCAACTAGTGGTTTAAGAATTGAATGGGAGGTAAGGATGAAAAAAGAGCAATTGCAGACTACTCTTTCAAGAAGTTTGACATAGGGGAATAAAAGAAGTAAGCCAGTAGCTAGAAGGCTAGCAAGTTACACAAGTGTTTGTATTTCTAGATGAGAGACATTTCAGCTTATTTGTAAATATAGATATTAGATTAACACCCTAGTTTATAAGAAGCTCTGAATTTATTTGTAGTATTTTAAATAAGTAATTCATACACACAAGAGAATTATTCCAGGGAGGGAGAAATTTATTATACTTCTGAAAAAGAATTTCCAAATATTTAGCCTACGTACATTGGCAGTTTATACTAACCTAAAGGAAGTACTGAAGAGGATAACAATAAAATAAAAACCCTATCAAGAAAACAGAAATGACTGGGTCAAAACAATGCTAGAAAAAGAAACTGAAACTAATTTTGGTACTAACATAATCTGTTTCATTCCCAGTGTAAAGATCTCATTCAAGAGGAAAAGATACCTGGAGGCTTGAGAATGCTATCTTATCTACTCTACAAAAAAATATTTTACCTTTCATATTTGTGCAAACGTTTTAAATGTTTTACTTTAGATTTTGTTTATTAATGTGGTTTTAAAAATTATATATTTAAAAAAAAATTATATATTTAACATATAAATCTGGTATGGTCAGCCTTTAAATATTTGGTTTTTATAAATTATTATTTAGATATTTTAAGATTAGGCCTGGGTAAACTATAAAAGGTAAGAAAACGTGAATGCTATTAGACCAAAAGGTAAGATACAAAGTAAAATAGAAATTACTAGGCAGGGTAGATTTCCAACCTGTCAGAATTAACAAGGCAAAAAGATGTAATGAGTGGGCACAGAGCAGGTTCAAACAAACGGAATGACCTATGCACTCAAAGTTTTAATGAAAGTCCACAAAGAAATTAAACTTCTTGCCTCTAGGAAGAACTGGAAATTTTCTGTGCTATTTGGAACTTTAGGGTGATTTGTAAGTGTGTTTTTTTTTTTTTATATTTTGCTTTGCTTGGTGTAACTATTTTGAGCTTGTATATTTCCAAAGATATTTTATTTAAGATATTTTAGCCTCTCTGAATCAGCAGCACCTTGCACGTGGCCAAATGGTACTCAGGTGGTGGTGATGATGATGTTATGGGTCTTCACAGTCTTAGAAATAACTCAATTCTAGTATTGCTACAGAAACAACATATTCCAAGAGTGAAGTACTACAAGAAAAACTCTATCCCCCAAATATCAGTAGCACAATAAATACTAAGTTTCTGATCTAATATGCTAGGACTCCTTACTAAGCAATAATGAGTACTTACTTGAATTAGGGGGCCAGGACTCCCGGTATTCACTACCTGCTTGAGTTCTGGGTGACTTGCCCCGAACCTGGGGAGCCACACAAAAATCACGAGAGTTATAATCAATGGGAGAATTCAACCAAGAAACTTAAATCCTAAAAGTGTACCTAAAATATATACTTTTCTACCACATCTTTTTCCACAGTATATAAAATTGGACATGTTTATTCTAACAATAAAAATAAAAAGCTTTTTAGTTTCCAGTGTTTTCCCCATATATTTCCCATCTATAATGCCAAGTTCATTCGGGGGGAAGAGGACAGAGAATAAGCAGTAAAGGGACACCTGTGGGTCAAGAACCACAATTCCTTAGACAGTTACACAGTTGCCAAGAGCAAGAGTTACCCGTGAATTCCCTCCCTGGACTGTCACACCATGATGAACAGTCAGCTCCCCAGAGAGGAAAACCAAAGAGAAAAGCAACTGTATATCTTAGCACTGCCTTCATCTGCGTTAAAATTGATAAGACCGAGCTTCTTTGGGGGAATAAGAGAAACACCACCGAAAGAGGGTTACCCTTCTGTCCTGTTTCCTCTGGGTCTCCATGGCGTGCAGGCGCTCCATGAGGCTGGAGATGCCCTGCTCCAAGCTGTCGATGGTGTGGTGCTGAGGGTCGTGGCCACTAAAGCTGTTGCGCAGGCTGCGGAGGGCATCCCGAACAAGCTGCAGGTCACTGCTCTGTGGGCAAAAACGTGGTGCTGCTTGCATGGCACGCTGCCATTTTATTAACCACATCCCAACTGCTGGGCTTAAGAAGATACAGGTGAGAGGTTTCCAGAAGAGATCTTTTATTTTTGAGCGAGGAAGTGTAAACTGTAGAAAATTTTCCTCCACAGATACAAGCCCACTGTCCACTAATCCTTAATTTTGGATAGCAAGTGCCTCACAACTTTACACACCCAACAGATGCAAGAATTGGGGAATGGGGATATGAAAGGCCTACTCCACTGGCGATGGCTAGGGTACTCTTCTGGTTTTGGCTGGAAGTGGCAAGTCTGTACTCAAATCCTAAGCACCTACCCCTCTGTGAGTGACTGAAGCAGCTCCTTTTCCTGCCACTGGAGGGAGAAAACCATTGCTTTGAGGGTTGTGACTGCTGCAGTGGGTCACCTATAGCGGCAAGAAGAAATGATGCTTGTATAATGGAGAATTCCAAAGTAAGATGTCCCACCTTATTTTTCCTCTTTACACTGGTCACCTCCTGACACAGTGCAGAGATTTTTTTCCCTTTTGTTCACTGCTATATCACCAATACTTGACACTCAGAAGGCACCGCTGAATGCAGAGTGAACAAAATGAAAACCTCGCCTGGAGGCCCCAACCTAGCCTCTGCCTGGCCCCTGGAGGGCCTGAGAATGCTGCTCCAGCATCTCCTGCCTTTGCTTCAGTAATAGAAAAAAAAAAAAAAAAAAGAACAATGACTAGTATTTTTTGAGCCTAACTCTGTGCCAAGTGGATCTACCAGGGCTGTGTTTAGTAACTTAATGGGTTATCTTATGTACTCTTCATAATGGCAGAAAAGGTCACTGTCATTTTCCAGATGAATGTTATTTCTAAGGTTCAAAAGTGAAGCAAATGAAGGTACACAATGGTAAGAAAGTAATAAAGCTGGGGTTTGAAACCAGACTTTCTTATCCCAGAACCCGCACTTGTAAGTGCCTCGCCAAATCGCCTCCTGACAAACTGACCTGTAGTGTTGGTTCAGCCCTGAGTCGATAACAGAATCTCCCTCTTTGCCCTTGTAAACATGGGAGGGAGACCCCAAGTGGTAGGTTACCTCCTCTGCCTCTCTTTTCATACAGTGAGCCAGAAGGACGTCTTTGTGTTCCAGATCCACCTGCAAATCAGACACTCCATCAGAAAAGGACTTGTTCAGGTCAGAGGGGCAGGAAAGTCCGTGGCGGAACGTGTCCCCACCTGCTGGTAACTGGCCTCAGAGAGTTTCCGAAGTGCTTCCTCCAACTTGGCCTGGTACTGCTTCAGGAGGCGGTCCTTCTGCCCCAGTTCTTTCTGCAACAGAGACACAGCCTTCAGATGCACGGCAAAGCCAAGGACGTCCAACGCTTCACCTGCTGTGATGCAGTTTCCACCTGAGGAAAGTAGAGCCTCAGAGGGAACAGCCCTTTCCTCAAGCTGCACGGGAAGACGTTATATACCATGGGAGCCTCACATGGAGCAAAGGATTCTGGGAAAGGGAAGGAGGATGGGAACTACCATTAGCAGAAGGACCACTGGATGCCATCCATGCTAGCTAGAGGTAAAGGTTAAGACTGAAGTGAAGTTTCCAGACTCCTAGTTCTGTGTTCTTGCTCCTAGCTATGCTATCTACCTTCAGGATTAGTGGATCAAAGGAACTCAGTAAAGGATTTCCTTGCAGAAAGCAAGAATGAGAACAGAGTACTTAAGTGCTGTTTGAACAACAGCAACAACAGGCTGTTCACCAAAGGTCGGATGGAAATAATTTCCAAACTGATATACATTCTTACTTTATATTCTCCCAAGAGCCGATTCCTCTCGTCTAGCTTCCTCTGCAGATCCACCTGCAAGAAGAATAAGAAAGAATTCTTTGGTGTGGAAGTATTGTCTGCCAATCCAGCAGGAAACCAGCTACTTAGTAACTGGAGTTGATGTTGGCAGTTACAGCATACAGCACAGAGAGGGCATGACTATGGTAAAAAACACACAGCCGCTCTCCACATCTTCAGTGAGATAATCAGACTATAGAACCACAATGCAGCCTCAGTGTCTCAGTGCCCTCAAAGTTGAAGGGCTCGAGGCCAGTGTGGCATGGGCTTTCACCTAGGAACAGAGAGGAGTCTGATGGGGAATAGATGTAAACGGACTTTATACTGTATCCTACTTTGCTACCTGGGGCTCAATGAAGTCCAAGTTCACTCTTTCAACTCACGTTCTGGTTGTGCAGCTCATCTTTGTCCATATTTGCCCTCAGTAGTTCTTGTTTGAGCTGAAGGACAGACGTGTCCTGCTGAGTCAGCCTCTGCTGCAAGGCATCCTGGGGAGAAAGCACACTCACTACTGTGGTCCCAACTCATCAATCGGCCAGTTATCACTAAACTGGGAGACAAAAAGGGTACAGGGTCTTGCCACAAGGAGATGAGCAGAAATTTTTCAGTTCCCTTCCAGGACACTAGAATCTAAAGGAAAATCATATCCATTGTCCTACCAAGCTGATGGAAACCTGATTTTTTCCTCTATCCATTACTTGCCCCTACTTTCCACTGCATTGCTGACAGCATGATGGCCTAGAGGAAGAATAAGTGGTCTTTGGGATCAGACAGACCTAGTCTCAAATTACACGTCTAACACTTGCTTACATGACAGTGACCTTGGACAATGCACTCTCCCTCCTCCCTCCCTGGCTTTCTTCTCTGTATCTTGGGCCTATAAATACTAAATCTAGATGAGCTCTTTTGCCCTAGAGGGCTGGGCCCTATCACTGTCTGACACCCTTTTCATATAGGAGCCCTGGAATCACTGCCACCCTGCCTTCTACAGCCCTGCTGCTGCCCTGCTTCCACTGCCTTCCAGTGCCTAGTGTGGACCAGGACTGGGATTCTATTTCCATGTTCAGAAATGTTCTTAGACTGATGCTTCCTCTTCCCAGTGTCATAGGATCCTACAAGCTTTAGGCTATCTTTCTCTTAGCTTGGACCATCTTGGTTTCCACCAGGCCTCAGACAAGGTGGGTTGTACATACTTATTTAAAAGGATCAGCTATGACACAATCCTCCAACCGCGGTGACTTCAAATGGAACTAATGGGCTGGAGCTGCATCACAGGGGATTTGCCCTGATTTTTCTCTCTTTACAGACTGCAGAGAAACGGTGTAGGCTCTGGAAAGTGTGGGAGCCCACTCTTAAATATGCTGTCTTGCCATGACAGTACATGGCAAGGTGGTCTAAGATGCCCTTGGCACCAGTGGTGCAGAGGAACGTTTCCCAAAGTGTGCTCCATGGGATGTTAATAAGTGTTACATGGGGGAAAAAGCACTTCTGTGGTTAATAGTCTAACTTTTTTTAGGCCAGCCTCTTTAGGACAGACCTTCTCTGGTCCTTTAATATGCTATTATTCATTATGACTCTTCAAGCCTGTAGAGCACTGCTTTTTATTTGAGCATGAAACATGCTGTTTTCTGGAGTATCTCAAAGGACTAAGGCTACAGAATATACTCTGGAAAACGCTGCTGAGTTATACCCTAGTCTAGCCCATGAATGGGAGTATCAGGAAGAGGAGAGGGAAAAGCAGCAGCTTGAGAACATCTTTTTCCACTTCCAGGTATTCATTCAGCACATATACTCCTACTTGGGTGAAATAACATATAAGCAATATTATTAGCTAGATCACCGTTTGTATTAGCAAGACTGGAAATAACCCAGAAGACTATCAGTAGGAACTGATTAAATGAATTATCCAATATACACATACTGGAATACTAAGGTCTTTATGTACTGAAATAGAATGATCTCTAAGATACATTGCTAAGTGAAAAAAGCAACGTGTCAAACTGTATTTGTAGTATGTAATTATTTGGGGAAAAATCACATACATACATATTTGGTACTAACTGATAAGTTGCCTCCAGGAAAGAGAACTAGGTGACTGGGAGGACAGGGCCAGAAGGCCGACTTCTCAAGGATCATCCTTTTGTACCCTTTTAACTTCAAACCATTTGAATGTTACTAACTATTCAAAACCTAAGTAAATTACAATTTCTAAGAGTATATTCTTCTTAGAACTGAAGAAAACTGACAAAAAACTGTAACTGAAGAAAACTGTAATAACTGATTGTTTTCACACATAGAAATAATCTAGGTGGCAGAGGGAAGTGACAGCACCATGAGTCATAACCACCAGAAATAAGCCTCAGCAAAAGAGGTATATTCCTCCACCTGTCTCACTTCCCATCCACAAAGCCCTCTCTTTACTAGTAGCACGGAGCCTGTGAAAGGCCCCATCAGATGTACACAAGAAAAGACTATAGGACCCAGCTAGCCCCCCAGTACCCACTCTTATCCACAGACTGCTTTACTTTGTAAAGAGTTTATTTAAAGAGTTATATGTCTTTTCTTTTACCTTTATCCCCTGTAAGTTTCTGCCTTCTTGTTTATACTTCAGCAGCTCCTTCTGCAAACCAAATATAGTTAGATCAGATGGTAGCATCTGGGTTGCTTCAGAAGCATTACCTCATTCCGTCAGTAAGAACACAAAACTCAGATAACCATTCCAAGAAAAATCAACCTTCCACCGAGGCCGAAGGCAGGTCTGCCTTCTAGTAAACAGTAAAGGCTGACCCACAGAAAAAAACAGGACCCATTCCATTCTTCCCTGTGGCACCCAGGCTCAGCTGTCCAGTTGTCCAGGCTCAACTGCCCATGCTCTTTCTTGCCAAGAAATAAGATACCATACATTCCCATAGGTTCTCATTCCTATATTTAGCAATCCTCGCCAACAGGGAAACTTAATCATAAATCATAACAATCTAAATCCCTCTCACTGAAATATATGATCATATCTTGATATGGCTACCCCCAATTTCATGAAATAATTATCTTCATTTTTAATGTTCAGGAAGGATTAGAGTGCTTCTGTTCTCAAAGAGTGTATTGTTCTTTATGGACCAAACAAAAACACATTTAGCCCAATAATAATATACTTAGTTAACCCTCCCTTACAACAGATTATGACTGTTACTAGGACAGAGATTATAGGAGAGGAACACCCACAACTCAGACTGTACTCTCTTCTTTTCCTATTGCACCCCATCAAGAGTTTGGAATTAACATATCTAAAATGGGGATTCTTGACCTGGACTCCACAGATGGGCTCCAAAGTTACTCCAATCAAAATTCAAGTCAGTGAGTGGGTGTGTGTGCTTTCATGCAAATTTCTGGGGAGAGGGTTAATGGCTGTAGTCATATACTTATGGCCTCAAAAAAGCTAAGACCCACTGAACTAAAAGAACTTTGGAAAGTGTTCATTAAAAAACACCATACTAGGGGTCTTCCCTAGTGGCGCAGTGGTTAAGAATTCGCCTGCCAATGCAGGGGAAATGGGTTCAAGCCGTGATCCGGGAAGGTCCCACATTCCACGGAGCAACTAAGCCCATGTGCCTCAACTACTGAGCCTGCGCTCTAGAGGCCGCGAGGCACAACTACTGAGCCCACACTCCACAACTACTGAAGCCCGCATGCCTAGAGCCCGTGCTCCTCAACAAGAGAAGCCACCGCAATGAGAAGCCCACGCACCGCAACGAAGAGTAGCCCCCGCTCGCTACAACTAGAGAAAGCCCACGCGCAGCAATGAAGAACCAACACAGCCAAAAATTTAAAAATAATTAATTAATTAGTTAATTAATTTTTAAAAAGTTCTCATCACAAGAAAAAAATCTGTAACTATGTATGGTAACAGATGTTAACTAGGCTTATTGTGATATAATATATACATATGCTGTATACCTGAAACTAATATAATGTTATGTCAATTATTTTAAAAACGACCATATTGATATTAGATCCACTGTTTATTTTAATTAAAAAGATAAACAATATGAAACATTTCAAATATACAGAAAGGTATAAGCAATAATGACATAGATACCTATTACTAACCACTGAGATTAAAAAGGTATCACCTTTTTGCTATATTTAGGACATCTCTCGCTCTCTCAATTAAAGACATAATACACATACAGCCAAAGTCTTGAGTCTGCATCCTTCCCTGCTCCCCATTACTGTCCTGAAGTTGGTGTGTAATAGTCCCATAAATTTTTTTCAAAGGGCAAAATGTACATTTCCTGACATACCTTTAGGTCCTGATTCTCCTCCATACTCTGATCCAGACGACTTTGGATTATAATCTGAATGTAAGGCAAAAAGAGACGGTTATGTACCTATGCTGTAAAATTCAGAGGGCATTCATTCAACAACTATTTATTGAGCAGTTACTAGATGCTAGCCCTGTACAGTGGCTGCAAAGAACAGGAAACAGTCCCTGCCCTCCAGTGATGCATATGGCAGGGGTGGTGCGAGTAGATGAATGTGGATAAAGTTTAGAATGAATATGTGTGTGTTGTGTGCAGGGGCTGGGCAAGTGGAAAGAGAAATGACAAGAGATGAGGCTCGAGAGGAAAATGGAACAGGATGATGAAAGGCAATGGGGAACTGATGAAAAGTTTTAGGCAAAGGGATGACAAAATAAAATCTGCTTCGAAGTCAAATTTTTCTTGCTGTTTTATGGAAAATGAATTAGAGGAGGGCAGGACAGAAATCAGGAAAACCAGTTAGAAGGCCACCAGAATACTGGATGGAGGCCTGAAATTAAAGTAGTAGCTGTGAGGATAGAGAAAACTGGATGAAGATATTTAAAAAGTATACTGAAAAACTTGGTGGCTAACTGGATATAGAGGGAAGGGCCGCAAAGGATTCTAGGACGAGATTCAGATTTGTTTGGGGTATTTGGGTAGATGGATAGTGATAAAGAACAGAAACCTAAAAGACAAGTAGTTTTGGGGATGGGGAGACAAGGAAGAGAAAGGTATTTAATTTAGGACTCATTGAAATTGAGATGCTTATGGGGCATATAGGGGAGATAATCAACAGGCAGGTGCATGTTACATTTATAAATGTAGAACTCCATGGAGAGAGCTAGGCTAGAAATAAATATTTGAGAGGCAACATATGAGACAGGTGGGAAGCAAGTGAAGCCATGGCAGCAGGTATTACCCAGGTGAATGGACAAGATAGAAGAGGGCCCAGAGTGGAACCCTGAGGAGCAGCAACATTTAAGGCACAGGCAGAAAAAGAGAAGCTTCAAAGGGGATGTGAACTAAGAATGCCACCTGCCAAGTCAATAAATAAAGACAGCCATCAAGCCACCGCAGGACAACGGCCTGGGCGGTGAGCCCTGAGGGAATTCAGGGTGGAAACAAAGAATGCCCGCATCTAGCAGTCAACTGCTGCAGCCACCTCTGAGGAGACTCAGGATGAGAAAGCACAGGATCCTGGCCCCAGGTAGCTGAGGTGCACATCAAAGGAACGACTTCAGTGAGCCCAGACTCTTGCATCTTCCCATACATAGAAAAGCACGAAATTCCTTGAAATACCTGGTTTTCTTTTATTAAGAGTAATCTTTTGATGTTCTGACTACCTGTTTTGGTTGCAAAAACTCCTATATATCCTGGCTTCCCCCCTTCCTTTTCGGAGCAGTCTCTCAGAGTTATCTGAGATGCTGTGTCCTGGGCTTAAGTCCTCAGTTTTGTCCTTAAGTCCTCACCGAATGACACATAAGCCTTGACTTTTAGGTTGTGCATTTTTTATCAGTCGACAGGGACCTGAATGTAGACTCCACGAGGAGAGGGTCTGAGGTCTGATCTGTCCTTCAGGTGTCTCTGGCTCTTTGAAACAGTGTCTGGGACATAGTCAGCACACAATAAATATTTGTGGGAGAAAGGAAGAGTAGTCAAACATATATGAGGAAAACCAGAATAGTGGAAGTCAGGGAAGAGAGCATTTTAAGAGGGCACAGATGAGTGTCCAATGCTAAAAATAAATCAAACACTCAAAGCAGATTATTCAGCGTCCAGTCACAAAAGAAGGAGCTCACCAATTGTTCCTCGGGATTGACTCCTGGTTCACAGAGGGCCAAGGGCCTCTCCTGTTCATCTTCGGGTAAGGATCCACTGAGCAGTAAGGCCTGGACAACCACAAAGGCAGAAATAAACTTAACTCCCATCAGATGATGGAGTCTAGAGTTGGCCTTGGTAAGCTCATCCCAAAATGAAACTACAACTGGGCTTCCTCTAGAAATCTCCCTGGTAACTGTGGACCCTTAGATACCTCCAACTGCTCATCCTGAATCTGTCTGGAGTGCTTTTGTCCGGCTGGTGCTCCAGGCCTCTTTCACCTCTCTGGATACACCTGAATCCTCTGCTCCAAGGCTCCTTGGCCCCAGAAAAAAATTCTAAAAATAAACTTTCCTTTCAAAAGTGACATTTCAAACCAGAGCTGTTTAAACTGAATTTTACCAGCTGGAAAGTGAACTAGAAACAGTGTAGAATTATCCCGGCAAAGAAAAGTTTATTATAAGGAATTATTTGGAATACATTTAGAGCTTGGACTTGGGTTTGTTTGATTCTTGTTTCATTTAAAAATTCTTCATTTTTGCTCCCTAGGGCAACCTGGATAGAACAAGAAGGAAAACGTATTTGCGGAAAGGTGTCCGTATTTATTTCAAGGCTTCACACCAGGCTTTGTTTTCATTAGAATATTGGCGGTGGGGTGTCGGGTGATGCAGATTTACCCTGAGGCTAAGGAAGCTCAAACCTCAGGGCGCCTTCCCAGTCCTGCCCCTCCCAGGGTCCTATAGCTAACATTGTAGTCATAATCTGTAATCTTAATTCTTAAAGAAGCCCCCCCCAAAATGGTATGCTTTAGGACCCACAAAACTTGGATCTACCCCTGCAGGTAGGTACAAGACCTACAGGCTCAGTGAAAGATTTAAAAATCTAGCACCATTTTGTATCAAGATTTTTTCTCAATCCAATCCAAAGAGAACAGATACAGAGGTTAAACCTTGTTTCAATAAATATAACATAAATTACATCATAAATGTTGGTATATAAAATCATTTTAAGATCCAGCCACTACCAAGTCTACCAAGTACTAACTGATAATACAATTTTAGCCAAGCAAATGAATTTGGTTATCCCATGGAGTTGTGGCAGGGACCTGGGGAGAACGACATCCCATGGAGTTGTGGCAGGGACCTGGGGAGAACGACACTACAGAAATACAGACTCTAGGGTCAAAGTGTTCACCCGGCTCTAATAACGTACACTAAAAAGTCAGAAATCCTGGACGTGGCTCAGCATGCAACTTGTTCATCACTGAAAGAGTTAAGAAGCCCAGTGGATGCTGTGAGCCCCATTGTATTCTGTAATGGAACTGAATTCTCATTGTGATCCTGTGGCTGTGAATTAAAACTCCTCTGTTTGCAGGGAATATTAGGATGCTGACTTTCTGCCTGTTGATTCTCTTCTTTTTCTGTCTAATCCGCTATGGGATTTCTCCCAGATTGAAAAATGCAAACCAAACTGAAAACCAAATTGATGGATATCTATGTTCATACAATGAAATTATCCTGGGAAAAACCTGGTTGAGTACAATCCCAAAATTCTCCATGCTTTAATCCTTCCTATTAAAGGACAGCACAAAAAAACGATTCCATTAACTAAACCATTCCTTATTGGAGGGACAGAGAAGGGGACTAAAAGGCAGACATTTAAAAATACAGAGCAAATGAGGGAAGAGCAACAACCTCCTTGGGAATGTTTAGGCAGTAAACGTTCCTCCAACCCCTCTCGGTTCCTGGGGCATACATTATGCAAATTATTTTACCACTGCACGAATCTCCCTTTTTCTTTAGGAATGCTTTGTGTCCCCACCCTGTTGCTGGCTGGCTGGGAGTACGCCCTCCACCGCCTGCAGGCTGCCAGAGCCACTCACATAATGTGGGCTTTGTTTACGTGTCCATAAATATTTGACAATTCAGAAGCAGTGCAGTTCCCAGCACAAACAGAAAGGAATATTCCTAGGCAATTTCAGGGTCATCAGAACACTATAAGGGCTCCCCCAAACAGGGACAGACACACAAAGACAGAGGATTGAGGGGGGTCATTCAGGGTAGGAACTAAGTCAAGTGGGTCAGTTGGCCTCTGGGGGAGATTTGCTGGCACAGAAAGTATAGGAAAAACTGAAGGGCTTTGTTGCTCTTCTACCTGATCATTATGCCTTGGCGTCCACTTACAAATGCACTAAGAGTGAGCTAAATCCCTTAGCTAGACCAGGCAGAGACCTGCAGCGTTACTGGCATTTACAGCCTTCCTGATGGTGAATTCCTAGGAGAAAATCCTGACTCTACACAATGCCATTCTTCGGTGAAAGCTGCCATTGCAGGTCTGTGGCTGCAGACAGGGGAGAAACCCACCCACAAAGCAGAGAGCCAGAGTAGATGTTTGGTAATGGTGGATATGGCTCCCATGTTTGCAGAACTCCTAACAGCTGTTCTGTCAGCAAGAGTCCCTGAGGCCCATTTAAGCATACTCACTTGTAAGGGATTTTCTGCTCTTCCTGCACTACTCCATGTAAACTCCCCAATTCTGACCTCATACATAACTGAGTCAGTTTACTTTCAACTGATCCTAGTGACTTAAAAATAATAAACAATTGGTGCAGGAATTCCCTGGTGGTCCAGCGGTTAGGATTCAGCGCTTTCACTGCCATGGCCGGGGTTCAACTCCTGGTCCAGGAACTAAGATCCCACAAGCCATGCAGCCCCGCCAAGAAAAAGAAAAAAAGAAAAAAATTGGTACACCAAAGACAAACCACGAGGGAAAGAGCTACCTGTAATCCTGATATCATTTTCTTGGCTTCCTCCATTTCTTTTTCCAAATGTTCTTGTTGTTCCAACAGCTGTTCTTCCCATGAAGTCTCCAGATAGGGCCGCGGGCTGCCTGGTCTCCAGTCCCGGGATAATGGAGAGTCTGTCTCCTCTACAAGAGGAAAGGAGGGAGTACAGTTCATGTTGAAGAAAACTGAGCTGCAGGCAGAAAGCAGTCACAGTCCTGCGTGTTCACAGGGCCAGGTCACCTGCCTGCTGAACCTTCTCTCACGGCACAGACTGGACTCTCCACCAGGTGGGGTTGTGAGACAGAAAGAACTGGCCATTGACTGACTCCAGGCTCACGGGAGTGGCGCTTATTCTGTTGGGGAGATCCATCCTCTTTCAAACCTTCAGGAAGCAATAAGACTCCCTGGGAATCTTGGTATGGGACAGATTTTACTCTTAATTCTCTAGAATTGGCATTCCTAGAGCTTGATCCTGCCAGCTACAAAGGGGGAAGCTGTCAGAGGCAATGAAAACAAAATTCCTGTTGGTTGCTCTGGAGCTTCAGAGGGAAGACCTCAACTCAAATTCCTTTGACCATTCTGTTATGACTGAACCCCTTTCACATATAACATTGTGTGAGTCACAAAGGAAACAAACCATACTTGTACAAAGTGTTTCATCTCTCTCTCTCTGGTTTTATTTCCCTATCTTTACAGTCTCTTTGCTCTGATTTCATTCATAAGAATGAATATGATAAGTATAATCCCTCTGGGTTGTTGTGCGACTAAATGAGGTAACCTATGTGCAGGGCCCGTGGTAGCTGGTTCAGAGCCAGCACTCTGTAAAGGCCTCCCTCTCCCTCCCCAGGGTGCCAGGAATTTCTGACTCAGGAACAAGACTGACTTTTTAGTACTAACATCAGGGCTAGATGGGAAATGGAATAAGGAAGAATTTAATTCCAGTTTTCCTTCAGAGGGCTTCAGTTTCATTATAACCCTTAGAGGCAAATAAAACTCTAAGTCTTGTGCTTTGCTTCTTCCATGCTTTCCTCTGTGTTTAATGTAAGAAAAAGATCGACCGAGACAGAGGAAGAAGTCTACACAAAGGGAACTCTGTGGTCCTTTCTGTAGCCTTTATACCAAACATGATGCAGACCTGCTCTGTGCTGTATGTTCTCACAGATGCCTCACCTCCTACTATATATTCCTGGCCCCAATTTAAGTTAGAGAAGCACTGAAGTTATTTGCATAACACAGAAATAATAAAAACTGTTAACTTGAGTAGGCTTCTGCCTGTTTCAAAGTCATCTCCTAACTCATAGGCAGCCGGCTAATGAACAGCCTGTCTACACGGCTGCAGGATATTTGACAGCTAGGACATCAGAAGTGACAAATCTATGAGCGGATACAACATTCACTGGCTACAAAGCATTAGAGCTCTCTAGAGTGGACCCTGCATGCACAGAATATGGAGGGAGAAGGCCAAGGAGGTAGTCAGGACCCCCAGACTCTTGAAGCTGTTCCTTGAGCCAACCCAGGCAGGCTGAGAAATAGTACCTGTTTTGTTCTCTATTCCTTCAGAGGGAATAATCACGAAATCTGCCTTCTCCTCCAACTGGGTTATAATAGAGTCGCTCTTTGCACTGTGGATAGGACTGGGGGAAGTCAGGCTGTGACCGAAGGAAAAGAAAGAGAAACAATTACTGCAAACCGTTGTTTAGAAGCCAGCTTTCCTAATTTATCCCAGAAACGTGTTCTTTTTTTTTTATTATTTTTTTTTATTTTTTTAACATCTTTATTGGGGTATAATTGCTTTACAATGGTGTGTTAGTTTCTGCTTTATAACAAAGTGAATCAGTTATACATATACATATGTTCCCATATGTCTTCCCTCTTGCATCTCCCTCCCTCCCACTCTCCGTATCCCACCCCTCCAGGCTGTCACAAAGCACCGAGCTAATATCCCTGTGCCATGCGGCTGCTTCCCACTAGCTATCTACCTTACTACGTTTGTTAGTGTGTATATGTCCATGACTCTCGCCCTGTCAAAGCTCACCCTTCCCCCTCCCCATATCCTCAAGTCCGTTCTCCAGTAGGTCTGCGTCTTTATTCCTGTCTTACCACTAGGTTCTTCATGACCTTTTTTTTTTCTTAAATTCCATATATATGTGTTAGCATACGGTATTTGTCTTTTTCTTTCTGGCTTACTTCACTCTGTATGACAGACTCTAGGTCTATCCATCTCATTACAAATAGCTCAATTTCACAGAAACGTGTTCTTATTCATCTAACTCCTACTGCCTGACACGGTGCCTGGCCCACAGCAAGAACAAATGTTTGTTGAATGAATGATGAGCTTGTTAAATGAATGAAATGAATATTGAATGAATGAATGACCCAGTCCCAGGAAGTCTTTTCCACAACAAGGCTGCCTTTAAGCCTAGCTCACTGAGAAGAGATTTACCAGAAGGATGGATAATCTAGCATTTTAAAGAACTCTAAGTTTTGTTTGGTTTGGCTTTTTGTTTTTGTTTTTGTTTTTTACTTAACCACCACCTCCTCCACCATCATCCCTGGGCCCAAGTTCAGGGGCTTGATGTAGTATGTGTTTTAGTAGCTTTGGGAGCTGGAAGGAAAATCTATTTCCAATACGTTGATCTTTCACTGACACATGCAATACCAGCAGAGTAATCACGGCAGATCAGCTCTAGGCTGATCCCAAAGTAGGGGATGGTGTGGAGGGTGCCTCAGAGGGGAGCAACTGCTGGAGTGTGGACAGTGCCAGGCTGGGCAAAGGAGCAGTGACATATCAACAAAGCTAGGACATGATACAGAAAAGGATAATACGTCAAAAGGGGAAAAGACCTGCTAGGGGATGGTAAAGGTTTACTTGATTTACTGCCATCAAGGAGTTATTCATATCTCTGCCACACTATTTTCAAATTGTCATCAGAAACCTTGCAACAATTCTTAAATTCTAGTATAACTACTAGCCTTGGAAGGAACTGTTTGCATTTTTAGGGAAGCAGAATTTTAAATCTCCAGAAGCAAATCTACAGGACACGATGGGGATGTGGCTGATGCTTCCATCTGAAGAGCCATCTTTCTTTGCACCACACCTTGAGAACATCAGCACTGAAACAATCTCAGGGGTTGTGGGGTCTGCAGACCCAGCCCCCTCTCAGGAATTCTTTCCAAATCTATCACCCAGACAACAGTGAAAGTGTCTTGGATTCATTGACCCACTTAATGTGCCCCTGAAGTCTCCCAGGCTAATCCTCCCAGCCGCGATCAGGAGTTAACATTTCATCTTCCTAGAAACCACTAAAAACAAGAGCCAAGCACAGTGGTGTTAGCAAGAGATTTCAAAAATCTCTGAAGCAGCCTGAGGACTAGTGTCTCAACCTCCTCGTTGTCCAGAGTTTTGGGCTTTGGTGGGAATGACCTCAACCAGTAACACACCCTCATCCTTATTAGAACCACAGAAAAAAAATTAGTTTTTTGCTTCTTCGAATTAAAAAAAGTCACTTAATCACATCTATAGATCTACAACCCAAACAGGCAAGATGGGTGGAGAGAGGCAAGAAGTGGTATTTAGAAAAGGTAATTGCTTTACAGAACTCTCTTATCCATCTTTCACCACTTAGGCAATCTGACTTCCAGGCCAACATGCATTAGCTGCTGGAAAAGCATTAGTCTAAGGGTACTATGTCATTCATAAGAAGAACAGATTTATGACACTTCAGGCCTCAGCATCCGCCTTCTTATAGAAATGGGGGTCCAAGTGCAGAAAGAGGTCTGCACCAGCTGCTCCTCTTTGAGAAATGATAAGACAACACTTTCTCAGCTGACAAGGTGTTATGGCTGACATGTTCCCTTGCCTGCATTTAGCTGGACCACTAAATGTGGGTATGTGTGAGACGAAGGGGGGCGGGGGTGGGGTGGTGTGAACCTAGGATGCAGGCGGAAAAATGCTTTCCTAAAAGCAGAGACGCATGCTCAGCTCCACTGGCTCCCCCCTAAGTGAGCTGTCTCCCATATAAGGGCAGAAAGAGGCGGATGTCTGCATATCCAACCCCACTGGGGGAGTGGCAGAGCAGCCAAAGGAAAACAACATTTCTCTTTCTTGAATTGGGGCTGCCAGTGTGTGAGGCCACGGAGAGGTAAAACCATGAAACTAACTGGCCAAGTCAAAAGGTAAAGGATCTGAGGAAGAAAAATCCTGAGGCACATGTCAGAGCAGGCATCTTGCCGCCTCCCCAAGACGAACCTCACGGATGAGGATGGTACACTAAATCCTCTGCCTCAAGTCAGACAAAAGTATTTTAATGCTAATTAATTATATGATTTAGGCTCTCCCTGATTAGCTTTAAAACCCTATTTTATAAACAAGTAACTTCCTACTTGCCATCATAATCCTGTCAAGGAACAAGTGATTACAATATTAATTCCCACAGGTCTAACGTCTCTCCAATCTTATCAGACAAACAATCTCCCAGAAAAGCTACCTTCAAATTAGAGTCAAATCAATTTTTTAAAAAAAAAAAACGGGTGCTGGGCAATATGAGTTCTGTTCCGTCCTGAAGTGCCTCCTTCTGTAGAGACCAGACAGGGTCAAGGTCCACTCCTTCCCCTACGCTGGTTGCAGCTTCCTAAATCCACTGTATTTTACAGTGATAATCCCAGGCCAGCAGCCTGTTCTCCCCAATATAGCGCCCCCACCGATCCCCGCCTGTCTCTGGCTAACAGCATCCTCCAGTCCTGGCCCTGCTGCCACCCATGCCCCCCACCTCCAAAGCCAAAGTGGCTTCACCTCACCATTTGACTTGCGTCCCTCCCATGGTCCCCCTCGTGGCTCCGGCTTCAGCAAGTCGGCTTCCCGGGGTGAAGTGGGAGGCTGAAAGTCACAGCGCTCCCCAATTCGGGCATGTCTCCCCGCGCTGAGGCCCGAAGAACGACTCCACGGGCAGGCCAACTACCAGAGCCGCTCGCCCCGGTCCCGAGAGGGAGGAGGGAGGACAGAGAAGCAGGCGTCTCGGCCCCAGGGACGGGGATGCTCCCGGTTCTGAGGCGCGCTGTCCCGGCAGCTCAGACACTGCAGCAGCCCAGCCTCGGCGGAAGCCGCCTCCCCTCGCAGGCTGCGGGTCCCCGGCAGCAGCATCGTGGTCTCCGCGGCCGCGCGGCCCCGGGCGTGCCCCCGGGCGCAGGCATTTCAACCCATCTCCGACCCACCGGAGTAAAGGCTGCCCGCAGCTCCGGCTGCGCGGTCGAGTCCCGGTCGGGCGGCAGGCGGCGATCCCAGCTCCGCACCGCCTCCCCGGTCCCACCCTCCCAACGCCCTCCCCCGCTTCCCAGGCTGTCACTTGCGGGCAGGCAGCGCCGGGCTCGGACCTAGGCTGGCGCTCGGCCTACCGACTGAGCTCGAGGCAGAGCGGGGCGGGGCTGCGGGGCCCAGCGGGAGCCCCTGGCGAGGCACCGGAGAGGCCGCCGGTCGGCAGAGGGAGGGGGTCTGTGGTCCCGGTCTGGAGAAGCCCAGAACTGATAGCGGTGCCTTCTCCTCTCTGAACCCTGCCTTCGTGGGCACGGAGGTCGGGGTGGGTCTAACGCGGCTCCTTGTGGGAGGGGGCTCCCCCGGAAACCCGCCGAACGTCTGTCTCCCGCACCCTCCCCTCGGGCGTTTCATGTGTTCTTTTTTCCCAGCTAAGGATCGTTTTGCTTGGATATGGCGAGAGGCTGGCCCGAGGTCTACAGGTCTACGAAGCAACAGGCGGGCAGTCGGGCAGGGCTTTGCCAGGATGTCTCTCAAGGAGCAGGGGGAGGGGATGGGACATAAGAGCCTGTCTTTCCTACCTTCTGAACCACTCCCCGTTCTGAATCACATACCAGGGACCTCCTGGCCTTCATGGATCACTTAGACATTAGGTGGACTCCCCCTGAGTGGGGGGGTGGCGGAGGGGGGGGAGGGGGGCAGAATGTGCCAGAGCCTTCTGGGTTCCAGCGTGCTGCCTGAGCATCCCAAAGAGGTGAGTGAGAGGTTGGCTTAGAAGAAAACGACCAAATCAGGAAGGAGAGAAAGAGGAAAGCAAACTATTCTCTGACCCCTCGCCTAGAAAACTGTCACTGTCGACCCACTGGAGCCTGATTTCCAATGGCCCCTAATTCACACGGTCTCATACCCCTGCTCCCAGTCTGAGTTCTGCCAGACAGGAGGAAAGCAGGTGCTCTCAGGAAAAAATCCAGACTCTTTTTTTCTCTAACTCTGGCAAGCACTATCAGGCACAGAAAAGTAAAAGGCCTGAAGCCATGCAGGAAGCAACAGATCTCATTATACAATGAAATATCCTTTGATTCTGTACCAAGTGATAGTCCAAGCAGCAAGCAAGGAAGGAATGGTTTAGATTCTCTGTAAAACCACATCTATTGCTTAATGGGTACAAGGTTTCCTTTTGGGGTGATGAAAATCTCTTTGGACTGGATAGAAGTGATGGTTGCACAATATTAATGAAGGTACTACGTACCACTGAATTGTACACTGTAAAATGATAATGGCTAATTTAATGTCATGTGAATTTTAAAAATAAAAAAACACAACTATTAAATGTGAAAATTAAAGTCGAGCAAGGTTACCAGTATATTAAAATGATGGAAAGAATTCCATGTGACCTCAGCAAATTAGAAAATGGTCCATCAAACTAAGATGGAATTTTATTAGGAAAAGAAATAGGAGGAAGGAAACAAACACATAAAATACATACATATTAGACAAAGAACAATTAGGCTTAACTACAACAGACTAATCCTGGGTTGAGGTAAGAGAGAAAAGGTTATAAGAGCATAAATTAAATATGATTCAGCAATGAAATGAAGTTAGTAAATAAGCTAACATGACCTGGGGATGTGTTTATAGGAGCATGATTTACATGAGCCAGGAAAATAATCTTTTTCTGCCACTATACTTGGCATTGATCAGGCTTTTATTAGAGCACTGTGTCCTGTTTTGGTCTCTGCATTTGGCTCTAAGGGATATAGACAACATTTTTCAGCTAGAGTCACACACATTGTTAGCCCACTCAAATGTACTAATGGGCCACAATTCCCAGCCCTGTAAATGAAAGGTGGGAACATTCTAAAGGCTCTAAGACAACTCTGCTCATTTTCTCTTGCTATGAGCTTTATACAGCCTTCTCAGGCCATAACTTAAGAGTCAGACTCAGGCACAAAGGCAGTGCAATGGAACTGGCTCTCACAAACACTTGGCAGCTGATATGCAAATATCAGAACCATGGGGCTGGGCCCTAGCAGGTCCCAGTCATGCCCCCACGTGGACACAGCGAAGCACTGGCACTGGTATGTAGGAAATTCACAAGCATCCCAGCCTACCCTCCTGTCAGCACAGACCGTGCTGAGGGCTACCCCTTTAAAGCCAAACATAAACTGAGGGAAAGAGAAAGGGCTTCAGTGCCTTATTGCCTGTTGCATTACTACCTGAAGCTGACAACCCTGAGAATCCCCACAGTTCAGCTCTTAGGGAGGACTGTAGTGGTGAAGAATCTGAGGCCACAGTTACCTGGAGCAGCTGGACTCGGATGGGGACCTTTGCTGCCCTTCATACTGCTGCACCAGGGCTCGCACGCTCCAGCATGGATTCCCAATCTCCTCATCCACGCTGCTGTTCCTAAAGGCAGAGGGCACCAGCAAAGGAGAAGGTCAACCCAACAAGTACTGATAGACACCACTTTGGGAGCACTATGGGCAAAAACGATGAATAAGGCAAAGCCCCTGCCTTAAGGACACTTGAAACCTAGTAAGAAAGGTGGATACAAAAAAACAGTAATTTCACCAATCTCTGCAACACCTCAGAGTCGTGTTCCCTCTCAGCAGACGCACAACCCACAAAGCGTTTCCTGCTATGACTCTCTAGGGCAGCCCGCCCTTTAGGATACACAGCAGGGGGAGACTCAGGGATGAATCGGGATGTTGCTGCCACATATATCTCCCAGTGCAGAAAACACACTGTGCCAAAGGCATATATTTAAAACTCTGGGGACTTCCCTGGTGGTCCAGTGGTTAAGAATCCGCCTTCCAAGGCAGGGGACATGGGTTCGATCCCTGGTCAGGGAACTAAGATCACACATGCCGCGAGGCAACTAAGTCCATGCACTCTAGAGCCTGCATGCCACAACTAGAGAGAAGCCTGCGGGCTGCGACCAAGAGTCCGCGTGCCACAACTAAAAGATCCCGCATGCCGCAACTAAGACCAGATGCAGCCAAATAAATAAATACATGAATATTTAAAAAAATAAAATAAAACAAAACTCTGCACACCAAAGCAAAAAATTACATATACGATTCCTTTACTTTCTACTAAGGGCAAAATAAACATCTCTAAAAGAGAGGGCCTTTTTTCTCTTTTGGAGCACCCTCTCCAACCTCCACTCCATGCTCTTTTCTGTAATGTGGGCTGTTTACGTGGTATTTCCCTTTACTGCACTATATCATTTAAGGGAAGAAATATCAGAGTGGGTTGAGTTCCCATCCCCAGATTTCCATCCTTACCTCTGTCTGTATCGAAAGACATCCCGCCCTGACCGTGACATGTCGTGACACACATCAGCTAGGGCGGCAGCTGCTCCCTGGGCCACAGCAGTGGCACAGTGTGGCTGGTGACTCTGCAGAGGGGCTCTGGCGTCCTGTCCTTGGTTCACTGTCCTGCTGGAGCCCGGTTTGAAATGAGCTGCCAAGGCCAGGACCAGCCTCATGATAGACTTCAGGTTGCCTTCCACGATATCTGAGGATTGGAACAGACCGAGAGGTCCTAAGAGAGAGGCAGAGAGCTGAGGACTCATTCAGTTACTACGTATTTGCTAGTGAGCAGGTAAGCAAGGCAATCAAGCTCTCTGTGTTCAACAGGGAGACAGAGTATTTGAAAGCAATTACAATAACGTACAATAACGTATGAGAGGAGAAGTACAGGATTCTCTGGGAGCTCAGAGAAGAAGCATCTTGTCTGGTCTAGAGGGCTCTGGGAGGGAGTCCCTGAGGAAGTGAGTTCTAAACTGAGACGTGACTGACCAATAATGGTTTATCAGATGAGGGAAGGGAAGGAAAAGAGTATTCCAAGAAGAGGGAACAGCAGGCATGAAGGTCTAGAGGTGAGACAGCACGACACACCCGAACTGCGCCCTCCAGTATGGGAGCCATAGCCACATGTGGCAATTGAGCACTTAAAAGGTAGCTGTAGTCTGAACTGAAACGTGCTAGTACTATCCTAGCACACACACAGAAACAGAATGAAAAATCTCATGAGACTTAGTACAAAAAATAGAATGTAAAATGTCTCAGTAATAGTTTTTTACATTGATCATATGTTGAGCTGATAATATTTTGGATATGTTGGGTTAAGTAAAATATATTATTAAAATTATTTTCAACCATTTCGTTTTCTTTTTTTTTTAACCATGGCTATTAGACACATTCAAGTCATGTATGAGACTCACGTTATATTTCTATGGCACACGCTGTGGAAGAGGAACAGAAAGCAGCTCAGCATAGCCAGAGCTCAGAGTTCAGGGGGAGAGGGTGAAAGATGGAGGAGGATGAACAGGAGGTGAGGTCAGAAAGGGCATGGTGAGCCAGAGGAAGGACTCTGGATTTTCTCCTAAGGGCCCTCAGATGCAGAGGAATGGCATGAGCATATACACTCTTAGAAAGATCATTCTGGCTGCAGTGTGGAGAGCAGAGGGGAGGGGGACAGAAATGGATGCAGTGGGACTAATTAGGAAGCTGTTGCACTTCTCCAGGTAAATGACAATGATGTCCTGGACGGCAGTGTTCCCTCAAAATAGCCGACTTTAATGGGCCAGATCCCCAAGCCCACTCCTCATGGGGACCAGATCTGAGATATTATGGCATTCTAAATTTTGTCCTAGAAAAAAAAGAGAAATGCAGGCAGAAAAAAATATAATAGGTCTGGTTAACATAAGGAAATAGGTAAAATTCTGTGTTTTAGTTTCATAGCCTTTTAAATATGCAAGGCTTCCAAAAGGATTGATTGATACCTTCTACAGGCACTCTCAATGGTCAGTATCTGCCCCGCATGAATGAGCCCAACACAGAGAACACTAATAACACACGAAAGGAGGGCTCCCTCCTGCCCCCCATTCTCATTAGAGCCACAGGCAATCAGGCCCAGAAACTGAAGCTGAAACAGAACCAGATTATAATCAGTTCTACAGAAGCAGTGAGAGGACCTGGGAGCCTGTGCCTTCTGAGGACACCTACACCATTTCTTCCCTGAAGCCTGGGCTCAAACTGGATTGAGAGGTGTCCTCTTCTGGCCATGTGGCTCAAAAAACTCAAAAAACATAATCTATCTTCATTTTTGATAGCTTAAACAAGACATTCTAAAATTCATATCACCATTTTATAATTTCTTTTCTGTTAATCTTCCTACACACACTCAAGCAAAACTTTACTCAGTTAAAATGAATAGAGAACTTCTATCTTCACCCAGGTTGCCAAAGCACTTGGATTTTGATAATCGCTCTGTCCCAAGAGGATAACTTTCTTTATGGAAAAATGATACGAGGTCATGGGCCTAACCCTACCCGAGTCTACTCGGAACCCTCAGCTACATAGCAGATAGTTCTTCTGAGGGTGACAATCACCAGGTAAAGATGAGTGTACTCACCCACCACGGACAGGATGAAGCACTGACCTTTAGCTGAAGTCTGGTGCATACGAATCTTTTTGGAGGCTACAAACTGTAACACTTTCTCCACATTATTTTTCATCTCCTGCTGGTTACTGGGACTCAGCTGTACACCACTCAGCTTTTCTCCTGCTGTTAGGATAAAGAAAATATTTGAAGTTATGGGGAGCAGTACTATCACAGTTTCATAGTAGCCAGACACAGAGAAAGAGAATATTTGATGTAAACACTAAGATTATCTATAAATATGCAAGTGAGTGAGGCCTTGGTGTCTGTAATTTGGATGGGGAATAGGAAAATGAAAGTCTTTTGCAGGGCTTTCAAATTTTCAAATTTATTCCCAGGGGCCTGTGAAGTTGCTGTGCATACATTTTTTCATTCAACAAATATTCATGAATATTCATTCAACAAATATTCATGAATATTCATTCAACAAATATTCACCGTGTGCCAAGGCCCTATTCTAAGCACCAGAGAAACAGCAATGACCAGGACTTCGTCTTTTCTTCCATCATAGAGTTTATATCTGTAGGGATGACAGATGACCAAGGTAACAAATAAATCTTCAATATAATTTCAGGTAGTGATAAGTACTATGAGGAAAGACAAAGAAGAGTGATCACGGTCTCTCTGATAACACATTTGGGCAGAGGCTTGAATAAAGTAAGAGAGGTTAAGATTTGCGGAGGAAGCATTCCAGGCTGAGAATGCACAGATCCCAGCCCCAAGGTGGGAATGAGCTCAGCTTATCTGAGGAAGAGCAACAAGATCATAGGGCTGGAGTGGAGAGAGCAAGGAGTCGAGTCCTAGGGTAAGGTGGAGAGGTAAGCAAGGCCAGGCCATGTGGAGCTTTAGGGACCAGAGGAAAAGAGCAAAGACCTTGAATTTTATTCTATGTGTAATGGACAGCCAACAGAGGGTTTGAGGTAAGGGAGTTACATGATCTGATTTATGTTTTTAAAAGTTGACTCTGTGTGGACATAGATTATGTGAAGAGGAAATAGGGAGATTAGTTAAAAGGGAAGTGAAAACAATCAAGCAAGAGACAATGATGGTTTGGGAAGAAGCTGAGAGGTGAGAAGTCAGATACTGGGTACATTTTTTTTTAATTTTTAATTAATTAATTAATTTTTTAAAGTACCAATGTTTATATGGGTGATTACAGGGCACTGAGAGTAAGAAAAGGAACTCAACACAAGGAAGAACAGGAGGCAATGCCAGGTGATAGCGGGTTGAGTCTGCTTCATGACAAGCCTCGAAGAGGCACAAAAGCTGTATCCACTGGCTACTTGGGAGGTCTCCCCAGTGGGAGAAATGGTATCTTGCACCAGTTCAGGGAAGGGAGGGAAGAAGGGGGAATTTATCACCTGGATTTCTCCCATCTCCCATTAGTCAAATGTTATCCCAGGAGCACTAACTCTTCCACATTCCTGGGTTGCTAGTGGCTACTTGAGATACCAGATCCCATGTCCTGTGGGGTCATTCCATCCAAGTCTGGAAATGATGGGAGGAGACAAACTCTGGGTATGAGGCTGGTGAGTGCCGGAGAGAATCTGGTTTTGTACATAAGATGTGTTCATGACAGTCCAACAGTGTTTTTCTTTTACCAGAAGAGGGAACCTGGCATAATGATCAAAGACCTTTCCCAAGGTCACATAGCTAGTAAGTGGTAAACTCAGGATTTGAACATAGTCTTGGCTCTGGAAACTGGCTCTGGAAACTGTCAAAGACCAAGATAAGGAAGTTGGATTTTATGCAGCAGGCAAAGGAGAGTCGCTAAAGGGTTTCAAGCTGGGAATGATGTAAGATAAAGAGCTTTTTATAAAGCTCCCAATCTCTACTTTGCTCCACCTTCCCATGTGGCTGAACTTGGCACAAAAGTAGGTGGCCCCAGAGATGTAAGGACATCCAAGACAGTTTTTGAGCTCTGACTAGATCCAGAGCTCACATGGGCTTCAACACTGCCTCATAATCTTTCTGTCTTCATCAAAGCCTACACCTACCAAAGAGACTAGCTGGTCAGAGGCAGGCAGGATCTGGGCGGAAAGGTCAAAATGAGGGGAAGAGTAGATTGACCTAAAGACCAGGAGCAGGAGAACCAGCCATACGTCCACTGTCAGCCAGTGGGTCTGGGGATGTTGGCATCTGCATATGAGCCCTTTGGTGCTGCCTGAGATGGTCAGATCTCATGAATTGTCGGCTGCACTGGTCACATTTATGTGGTCGGTATTTGGCGTGTATCCGAGTATGTCTTCCAAGTTTATCAGATCGGAAGAAGGACCAAGTACAGGTTTCCCACATGCATTTACAGGGCCTTTCACCTGTGTGTTTGCGTTGGTGACTCACGAGGTGGGAGCCCTTAGCTTTTTCCAGTTCTCTCAGTTGCAGCGGTTAAGGCCTTGAATCTGGGGATCTCCTCCTGGGAGCCCTTTCTTGGGCCCCGGAATACTGCTCTGCTCTCCGTGGAGCAGGTAAAGACTACTTAGGTAGGAAGGGGTCTTCCTGGGAGACTGGCTGGCTCACAAAAGAGCCCTGGGATTCCAAAGCCAGCAATAATGGGATCCAGCTGGGGGCATCCCTAAGTTGTGGGGTTTCTAGACTGCAACATCTGAGCCAAAGAGGGGAGCATTGCCTGGGCCTCAGTGGAAGGCACAGTTGTATACAATAATGTTTTACGTGTTAAAGGGTCTCTGTTAGAAGTTACTGTTGGGAAGCCAGAATAAGGCATTGTTCGCATTCTGATGTGGGACATCATTGGGATTCCACTGGCAGGTGAGACTGGCGGCCCATTGGGGGGCATTCTTAGATTCCCACCAAAGGTCCAGGCCCCTGGAACACTGGGCTCTCCTAAGGGCATTGCTTGGGGCCCCTGGAAAATCATCATTCCTGGCTGGGAAGGAGACATTCCCTGAGTAAATCATCTGGGAAGGACTGAAAGTCACTTGGGGGCTCACACCGTGGTCAGGCAGCAACATACTGAACTGTGGTCCCATTTCACTGGCATTCTGCCTGGGTGCCTCAGCAGAGACCAAGGGGATCCTCTCCAGCTCTGTGCACTGAGGGACATGTTGAAAACCTGATGGGCCATGGTTCCAAGAGGTGTGCACTCCACTGCTTCCAGGAGATGAAGACATGTCCAAGATGGACATTGACTTCTCAGTCTCCTCTGTGAACTGGTGCAGAGCCACATGCCACCGGCTCAGGCCCTTGGCTCCCTGCTCCATCTTAACCCGGGATCAGTTGCACATTGAGACTACGCAAGGGTCCAGACGCACACCTGAGCAAAGCTCCTGGGTACATTTTTAATATAAAGCACACAGCACATGTGAAGGACTGGATATGATATATGAGGAAAAGAGAATAATAAAAGACAACTTCTAAATGTTCTGCTTTAACAACTGGGTGAATGGTACTGTGATGTGTTAGATGAAGAATCTCGGAGGATAGAGGGATCAGCGGGGAGAAGGAAAAACTCTGATTATGACACATGAAGAGAGCTGCAGTTTTTTCTTTTGGCCCAACCAGAGATTGAACCCAGGCCCTCATCAGTGAAAGCACTGAGTCCCAACCACTGGACCGCCAGGGAATTCCCGAGAGCTGCATTTTAGACATCCAAGCAGAGATGTTGAACAGGAAGTTGATATTCATGTCTAGAACTCAATGAAAAGCTTAGGGCTAAAGATACAAATTTGGGAAGAGCTCACTTAGGGATAGAGAATATATAAGGACTAAGGTCTAAGCCTCTAAGGAGAACTTCAACATTTAGAGGTCAGGAAGGAGGAGAAAGCCAGCAAAGCTAACAGGAGAGGCCAGTGAGGAAGGAGGAAAACTCGAAACCACAGGGTCCTGGAGTCCAAGGGGAGAAGGTGTTTGGAGGAGGAGGGAGTGATCCACTGTGTCAGGTTCTGCTAAGTTGAATACAGCGAGGACTGAGGCCTGGCCACTGGATTTGACAAGGCAGAGGTTGTGACCTTGAGGAGAGTAGTTTCGGGGGAGTAGTGGGATCAAAAGCCCAGTGAAGGCTGGCTAAAGAAAGAATGGGAAATAAGGCAGTGAATTCTGTGAATTGTTCTATATAGCCAAGTCACAACAGAATGCAGCATTTAAGAACCTGGGTTTGGGGTACAAGAATACATATTCATATTGCTTGTATATGCATAGAATATCTCTGGGGAAAGAAAAGCAAGAAACTGCTAACACTGGTTGCCTCCAGAAAGAGCAGGTAGCTGGCAGGGGGACAGAGGTGGAAAAATGGCTTTCGACTTCATATCCTCTTGTGTTGTCTGGATTTTCTAACTGATTATATTTCCAGTATAATCTAGTCAAATGAATGAAGAATTAAATGAGCTCATTTTAAAATGAGCTTTGGAATTAAAGCAGATCTAGGTTTGTATCTCTGCTTTGCCACTTACAGTTGTGTGACGTTGTAAAGTTGCTTAACCTTTCTAAGTCCTATTTCGTACTTACATCATATCTATATCATAAGTCCATCAAAGTAGCATGCTTAGCACAATGCTTGATATATACATATACATATATATATAATATATAAAGTACTCAATGAATTTACTTATTTTTATAAATTCTCTTTCAAGTTTGTTTCCTGAAAATGGGGCTATTATGTTTCTCAAAGGTTGATGATCAAATGAAATTAAATGAGATAGTGTTTAATACATAGCAGCTGCTATTACTATTACCATGGTTATTATATCCATAAGTGAATACTCTAATGAATCCATGAGCTGTCTGAATGAGGTATTCATGGACAGGCTGCCTGTTGCAAACCTGACTTCTTACATACCACTTGCAAACCCACATCCCTCAAAGACTCTAAGCAAGGTCAGCTGACTTACATGACAATGAACGTTTGAGTACCTACTATGTGTCTGGCACTTGGTTAGGGGTTGTAGAAACAGAAAAAAAATTATACTGTACCTGCTCTTAAAGAGCTCAGTCTATACAGGAGAAATAGATAGTAAATAATTACCTTTTGGTGAGAGAAATAATAACAGAGCTACAGACAAATGCTATGGAAATAAGGTTATGATACCATCTAATAAGAATGACCGGCAACAACTCCAGGGCTTCAAGAAAGCAAGGTCTCTTGGGAAGCATCATGGTAGTGAATACCATAGAGGGGTCCTTTTGCTGCTAACACACCTTCTTTTTGCCTGGCTACCGCTTCCTTTTCCAGCCTCAGTCTAGACATCAAATCTTCTGGCAAGCCATCCCTCAACCCCTAAGACTGGGTTGGGTGTCCCCCATGTGCTCCTATCTGTACCTGCCCCATGAGAATACGAAGTACATTAATGGAAGTGACTTCACTTTCCAGTCTTTCCAAATAGATTGGGAGACTCTTGAGAGCCTAGACTGTGCTCATCATCATATTCCCAAAGCTTAACACGGCACCTGGAACACAGTGTCTACTGACGATAAATAAATAAAGTAACCTTGGGCGAGTATCTTAAGTCTGCTCTACTTCCATTTCCATTTATTTTATTCATTTATTTAAAAAAAATTTTTGGCCGCAGTATGCGGGATCTTAGTTCCCCAACCAGGGATCGAACCTGTGGCTCGTGCAGTGGAAGCACAGACTCTTAACCACTGGACCACCAGGGAAGTCCCATTTCCATTTATTTTAAAGAAGGAGCAATCTGCTCTGAAGGGCATATGGAGGATAAAAGAGGCCATGTTCTGGTTTACGCTAACATTGGAGTCCAGGGCCAACTGACCTACAATCTCGATGAGATACGCCAGGATCACCCCATCCCGGAGATCCTGTCGCAGGTCCTGCACAGGCTTCACTGTTGGCCTCTTCTTCAGCTGTGCGTTCACCCAGGCCACATATGCCTGCAGCTGTTGCTGGAAAATGAAAGGTGGAAGTAAGGCAATAGTTGCATATTACTCTTATCCTCTACCCTGCACCCTCTAAGGCAGCATTCGAGATTGGGCAATCTATATCCAGAGGGAGGAGGAGGTTTTAAGGAAAGAAAGAAAGATGGTCAGACATGGAGTATGTTCTAAAATTCTCTAGTTTTATGCTAGTCTCCAGGGGTAAGCTAACCTCTGACTTGGGTGGCAGTGTGGACACAGGTACGCAGGTGAGTGTTTCAGTGACTATGACTCCTGCTTTCCTTGAGTTTTGCTCTGTTAATGAGGGATAAAGGCTGGGCCAGAACCACAGCCAGTTTTCAAGTGTAACCACTGCTACCAGCAACTCATTATGCTTCTCAGGAACAATCACTCATGTCCTGTATGCACAATGAACTGTGACACTCCTAAGAATTGATCTTGGGGAACGAGGAATCAACAGAAACCAAGCTCAGAAATGCCTCTCCCATAGCTGATTTCTTTACAATGAGACTTAACTGAACCCAATCTAAGGTTTATTCTCCTGAGCCTATAATCCTGGGATTGCTACAGAGCTAGTTTTAATCCATGCTTTATATTGTCAAAGAGGATCTAGTTACCTGAAACCTGCACAAAGAAAGAAAAAGAAAGGCTATGACGAGCAGTGTTCCTGAAGACTGGGGCTGCAGATGGAGGGAGCTTTCATTTATTTTCAGACAAAGCTATGGCCCAGTACCATCAAAAACCCGTCAGACTCAGGTTGGACACATAACTCATCCCAACACTTAGACAACCTTACATATTCCATTTTAAACACAGCTTGCATTCAGGTGTTTATTCTGATTATCTGCTCTGAAGATGGGCACTAAATATCAAAATAGCACATGAACAATGTCAGTACAGGCAGCAGTTCTGTCTGATTTCTGTAGAAGCCCAAGACCCTGAACCTAAAAATTAAGTTCAAAGGCTAACAGTATTAAACTATAATTTGGTTAAAGTACAGTTGATTTCTAAGCCCCAAGTACTTCCTTAATGAAATGATGTTGGAAATTACTCACTGGCTGCTTCCTGGGCTTAAATGAAATCTTCACTATTTTCTTTCTCTATGTCGATTTGTGGGAATAAATAAAGTCCTTTGGAAGGTAGTGCTAAGGCAATAATCTATCAGCTACGGACAAACTATAGGAAGTGCAATGATCAGCAGGAGGTGGGGGGAGGAATCTGATATTTACTGAGTACCTACCATGAACTAAACACTATTTTTGATGTTTTATATATGTTTTTTAAAATAAATTTACTTATTTACTTATTTTATTTTTGGCTGCGTTGAGCCTTCGTTGCTGCACGTGGGCTTTCTCTAGTTGTGGTGGGCGCGGGCTTCTCATTGCGGTGGCTTCTGCTGTTGCAGAGCACGGGCTCTAGGCACTGGGGCTTCAGTAGTTGCAGCACGCAGGCTCAGAAGTCGTGGCTCCCAGCCTCTAGAGCATAGGCTCAGTAGTTGTGGCACACGGGCTTAGCTGCTCCGCGGCATGTGGGATCTTCCCAGACCAGGGCTTGAACCCATGTCCCCTGCATTGGCAAGTGGATTCTTAACCACTGCTCCACCAGGGAAGCCCCTATATATGTTTTAATGAGTTAATAATGTACCTGGAACACAGCCTGCCACACAGTTGATGCTTACTAAATGGTCATTATTATTTTCATTATCATTATCTAATTCAGTTCTCACAAAAGCACTGAAGGGTCGGTATCATCTCCATTCTATGGATGAGGTTCAGAGAAATTATGCAACTTCTCTAATGTCCCCATAGCTAGGACCTGGCAGACCTGGTAAGGAAACCCAGTAAAGGTGGTCCAAGCATTTACCAAGGGCCTCTTGCTATTCAACTCACTCTGCAGAATAGAGGCGGCTGCACCTTCTGCCTTAACATGGGCCAGACTCCTGTCCAGGTCTGCTCCCACTGTACAGCCAAAACACTGTGTGAAGCAGGCCAGGCAAAGGGCACTTCCATAGCAAACCACTATGCTCCGGGCCAGAAAGGCATTATGGGTAACAGCTGGGTCAGATTACCAGGCTTATGTACAACTCTCTGTATCAAATCTCACCCCCAACCCACCTCCACACATTCCTGCTTAAAATCCTTCACTGGCTTCTCATTATCCTCAAGATAAAACCCAATCTCCTTAGCTGCATTTAAGTCTGTCATGTGCTGGCCCTTACCTCTTCTCCAGCTTCACTCACTCCCTTTCCCCACTTTTGCCCCCCATGTTTCAGTTCATCCAAACCACGTGCAGTGCCCCAAATGCACCATGTTATCCAGCCACGCTACCTCCCCCTGCTTGCCATCTCCTCTTAAATCTCAGCTCAAGCATCACCTTTTCTAGGAAGCCTTCCCTGACCCTCCCACACACCTCAGACTCCGATCTCCTTGAGGAAGTCCTGTGTCAAGCAATCCGTTCAACAAGTTGAGTGCAGGCACTGTTCTGCTATGGGGCTACAAAGAGCGTTATGCCTTCGAGAAGTTTGCAGGAAAAATACGAGAAGAGAGGGAGAGGAAGAGAAGCTTGCAGCCTGGTAGAGACAAGCACTATGACAGGGGTGTACAAGGTGCTAAGAGAGTATTAGCCCAACCTGAAGCCCATGCTCGGCGGTGGAGGGGTTCCTGAAGGAGGAGAGGAGGCAGAGGGGACAGTGAGCTCAAAAGGAGCTCAGGTCTGAACTACGCTCTATGCAGGAAGTTGTAAGAGTTCAAGATTGTTGGACTCAGAGTAACAGGTGCTCAACAAATATCTGTTTGAATCAGTGAATCATTTGTCACATTTCATCAGGCCAAGACTTAAAATGATTGTAAAAGTTGATTATGCAAGGGCAGACAAGAACATGTATTTTTCATCATCAGGCCAAGACGATTTTACTTAAGTAACCATAGCCTTCTTTTGGTCAATGAATAAAAGTAAGTTGTCTCTGATGCAAAACTACTTTGAGGCTCCAAACAGTAATGTTCATGCACATTAATCACAGCTCTAGTCTTCCAGTAAAGAGGATTCTACAGCATAATAATTGTCACCACTTTTCTGAACACCTACGCTGTGTCAAGAGCTATGCTAGGTCCTTAAACACATTTTCTCTAATGCTAATCTGCCAGGGATATTTTACTGTATCTATTTTGCTAACTGGAAACTGAGGCTCAAAAAAGGTGAAGTAAATTGTTCAAGGCCACCCAGACTGTAAACCATATGAAATTCACCCTGACTCCCAAGCCAGTGCTCCTTCCACTCTACACTCGACTACACTGCCAGCTAAATTAACGCATCCCGGAGGTTCAAATGACCTCACCAAAACTCTTAGAATGGAAGTCACTTCTTCCACCACATACAATGTTTGAGTCTCTTGTGTAATAATCTACAGTAAGTAGTTGTCTACTAATCGAAGTGTGCTCCCTGGACCAGCAGCATCAGTATCACCCAGGAGCCTGTTAGAAATGCACTCCCATAAAACATTGTAAATCAACTATACTTCAAAACAACTATACTTCAAATAGAATAGACTAAAATAAAATAAGGGCTTCCCTGGTGGCACAGTGGTTAAGAATCCGCCTGCCAATGCAGGGGACACAGGTTCGAGCCCTGGTCTAGAAAGATCCCACATGCCATGGAGCAACTAAGCCAGTGAGCCACAACTACTGAGCCCACATGCCACAACTACTGAAGCCCACGCGCCCAGAGTCCGTGCTCCTCAGCAAGAGAAGCCACCACAATGAGAAGCCCACGCACTGCAATGAAGAGGAGCCCCCACTCACTGCAACTAGAGAAAGCCCACGCGCAGCAACGAAGTCCCAATACAGCCAAAAATAAATTAAAAAATAAAAATAAAATAAAATGGAGGGCTTCCCTGGTGGCACAGTGGTTAAGAATCCACCTGCCAATGCAGGAGACACGGGTTCGAGCCCTTGTCCGGGAAGATCCCACATGCCACGGAGCAACTAAGCCCGTGCGCCACAACTACTGAGCCTGTGCTCTAGAGCCCGCAAGCCACAACTACTGAGCCCACATGCCACAGCTACTGAAGCCTGCGTGCCTAGAGCCCGTGCTCCGCAACAAGAAAAGCCACGACAATGAGAAACCCGCGCACCACAACGAAGAGTAGCCCCCGCTCGCCACAACTAGAGAAAGACTGCGCGCAGCAACAAAGAGCCAACACGGCCAATAAATAAATAAATTAATTAATTAAAAAAAAAGAATAGCGGGACCCTTGAATTGGGTCCCCAATTTCTAATAAATAAATAAAATGGAAATGCAGACTCTCAAACAGTGCCCCAGCTCTAATGAATTAGAACCTGGTTTTGTTTTTTGTTTTTTTTTGAACCTGTATTTTTAAAAGAGTCCCCTCATCTTGTATTTTCTCTGTCCCAGCTCTGTAATCAGCTATTTCTCAAAAGAAAACAATTCTGGATCCTTTTACTGGAGAACAGTTTTTAGAATCCAAACTTTGGGCATGAGGTGTACTCATTCTACTTGGGTGACATTCTGGGCCCTCTCGGTAGTAGAGTAGGAAATATGTGTATGTATACACACATACACACGTATCTGTATCTACTTATCTTGACAGACTGATGGAGAGACATACCATGAATTATCCTGATCCCGCCTCCAGCCCAACACCACAGGGTTCACCTCTCTTTTCCCTTTTCCTTATATGTAACTCCTTTCTCCCACAGTGAGAAATCTGACCCTATTCACAATATATTTACCAACATTTCCGCAGTCCTAGAAAACACATCAAATAGTTTGACTTGCTAATCCATACCTTGTGAAAAACAAATTTACTAACCAGAACATAATATTTGTATATAGTTCTTTTTGTCTTTGGCCTTACAGTGTACACTCAAAATACTGATTCCAAAGTGACTTAGGTTAGTTCTTTTCTTTCCACCACCTTCAGTGTGGTTATGTTACTAACTGCAATATGGTTAGGTACATTTATTACAATTTACAGTCCATTTTGGGTTCTCCTCACGTTTTGGTGGATTTTAATTATTTATTTTTGGGGTAGGAGAAAGATTACCATGATTCTAAAAGTCAGAGCTATATAAAAACATATATTCAGAAGTATCACTCCTCCATCATTCTTTCTACTCCATTCCCTTTTCTCCATTCTTTCCACCCCATTCCTATCCTCCCCTGTAGGTAACCAATCAGATTCGTCCTATGTTATCTGGGGGAAAAAAGAGATGTATATTTTCTTATTTCCCTTTCCTTCTTATGTGAAAAACAGCATAGTATTGATATTCTTTTATCACCTGCACTTTTCACTTCACTTCAATTAATATTCACTTAATATATTCTGGAAATCACCCCATAATGGTCTAGAGATCTTCCTTATTTTACAGCTACATAGTACTCCATTATGTGGCTATACCATAATTTATTCAACCACTCTTCTACATATGCACATTCAGGTTTTTTCCAATATTTTGCTATTAGAAACGCTGCAGCAATGAGTACACTTATGCGTGCGTATTTTCATGTTGATGGAGGTCTACCTTCAGGGTAGATTCAAAGAAGATTGCTAGGTAAAAAGGCACATTAAGTAGATAGCTTTATCATATATTGCCAAAATCCCTGCCAAAAGCATTGTATTCATTTGCATTCCCAACAGCAATGCATGAGAGCGCATTTTCCCACAGCCTTGCCAACAGAACATGTTGTCATACTTTAAAATTTTTGCCAGTGTGATAGATAGGTGAGAAATTGTATCTCAGTGCTGTTTTAATCTTCATTTCTTTAGTTATGAGTTTGAACCTCCTTTGGTAGGTTTAAGAATTCATTTTATATTCTTATCTTTTATATCTTTTTTATATCTACATGAATTGTCTGTTCACATCTCTTTCCCATTTTTCTATCAAAGTGTTTGGTCCTTTGTGCCTCCATTTTTAAGAGTTCTTTATATATTAGGAATGTTACCCTTTTGTCTTTGACATATGTTGCAGAGATTTCCCAGTTTGTCAGTCATCTTTTGACTTGGTTTATGGTAGTTTTTTGGCCATGAAAAGGTTTTCATTTTTATATCATCAAATTTACTGATATTTTATTTTATTGCCTCTGAATTTTGAGTCATGGTCAGAAAGCCTTTCCCTACACTGAGGTGAAAGAATTCACCTCTGCTTTTTTCTAGTTCTCATATGGTTTCAAAATTGTTTACATTTAGATCCCTGATCCATTTGGAATTTATTCGTGTATGATATGAGATATAGATACAATTTATCTTTTTTCAAATGGCTACCCAGTTGTTCCAGCACCATTTACTAAAAAGACACTTTTTACCCCAGGGATTTGAGATGCCACCTTTATCATATACTAAATTTCCAGAGTTTAGGTCTATTTCTGGACTTCGTATTCTATATCACTTGTATATTTGTTTATTCATGCACCAGTACCAAAATGTTTTATTTGTAGAGGCTTTATAGTATATTTTAATATCTGGTACTAGTCCCTCCCCCTTGAAATTTTTCTCTTTTTAATATTTCTTGTCTATTCTTGCAAACTTATTTCCCCATACGAACTTCCATAAAGCCTGTCAGAATTTTTATTGGGATTATATTAAATTTATAAATTGACATAGCCAGAACTGTTACCTTTATGATGTTGAATCACCCTATTCAAGAATAGGGGGTGTCTTTCCATTTGTTCAAATGTGTCTTTCAGGAGTGTCTTGAAGTTTTCCTCTTGTAGGTTTTATACATTTCCTGTTAAGTTCACTTCTAAGTATTCAATTCTTCTTTATTGTGATTATAAATGTGGTTTTCTCTACCATATTACATTCTGTAATTGGTTACTCTTTGTGTATGTGAAAGCTGTAGGTTAATTTTATATCCTGTTACCTTATCTTCTATTGTTTGTTTTATCAGTAATTCTCAATGCTTTCCAGGATTACTGTCATATCATCTACAAAAAGAAATAGTTTTACTTCTTTACTAAGCCTTGTGCCTCTAATCAATTTCTAAATACCCCTGGTACAATGTTGACCAGTAGTGGAGATAGTGGGCATCCTTCCCTGTTTCTGGACTTAGAGAAAATACTTGTAGTGTTTCCCAATTTAGAAAGTGACTGGTTTTTAGGAATAAGATATGTGTGTGTGTGTGTGTGTGTGTGTGTGTGTGTGTATATATATATATATATGGTTATTTATTTATTTATTTATTTTATCATGTTAAGAAAGAATCCATCAAGTATTCTTTTCTTTTTATTTTTTCGACTTTTTTGGGGGTTTGTCTGTTTGTTTATTTATTTTTGGCTGCGTTGGGTCTTTACTGCTGCATGTGGGCTTTCTCTAGTTGCTGCAAGCAGGGGCTCCTCTTCACTGTGGTGCACAAGCTTCTCATTGTGGGGCACAAGCTTCTCATTGCGGTGTACGAGCTTCTAGCTTCTTGTTGCGGAGCACGGGCTCTAGGTGCATGGGCTTCAGTTGTTGTGGCATGTGGGCTCAGTAGCTATGGCTTGCAGGCTCTAGAGCACAGGCCCTGTAGTTGTGGTGCAAGGGCTCTAGAGCACATGCTCAGTAGTTGTGGCGCATGGACTTAGTTGCTTCGCAGCACGTGGGATCTTCCCAGACCAGGGCTGGAACTCACGTCCCCTGCATTGGCAGGCGGATTCTTAACCACTGCGCCACCAGGGAAGTCCCTGCTTTTTTGTTTTATTTTTATCACACACTATAAAATACAGGGCATGCTACACAATACACTGCATAACCTTCTAGCAGGGGTAGACGAGCGTAACTGAGTTATTTTTCATCCATCAGGAAAATGCTTCCTTAATCAATGTTCTCCAAACCCTTTAACACATAGTAACGATTAACTCCAGAGATGCGCCTATGTCTTTCCATCAAGTTCCACTGATACGAATAATGGGCAACCATTTTTTCCTTGCCCCTGTTAGTGAACCTGTGGATGCGCGCAGTGGCCTTTCGCAGTTTGAACAAGCACATGGTCATGACGGCGATCCCAGAGTGAATCTCGAACCACATCTCGATGCCATTACCAAGCAAGTCTTATTTTCTTGAGTGGTTTTATAAGGAACGGGTGTTAAATTTTGAAGAAAGTTTTGTCAGCATTTATGGAGATAATTCTATGATTATTGTTCCTGAGATCTAATATGGTATATGTGGATTTCCTAATAATGAACCTACCTTGCATTTCTGGAGTTAAACCTATTTGATCATAATAATTACATTTTTAGTGTGGTTTTGAATTTTGTTCGCTAATAAAATATTTACTAGTGCTATATTAGTACTATATTTGTTGTACTTTTTCATGGGTATTCACAAGTAGTATTAGTCTGTAGTTTTCTTTTTTGCACTACCATGTAGGTATATGCATAAAATGAAGCAGGAAGTTTCTCCTTATTTTCAATCCTCTGACATCATCTGTAGAGCACTGGGACTGTCTGACGAGTGGAGGTTTTGCAGAATTCCCCTGTGAAATAATCTCTGCCTGGTACTTTTTTGAGGAATAGTTCCTTATTAAGGTTCTCTATTTCATCTACAGAAATTGGTCTGTTTAAATATTCCATTTCTATCAATTTTAGTAATCAGAATTTCCCTCAGAAATTATCAATTTCACCAAAGTTTTAAAATTTATTTGTACAGACCTGCAAAGACTGTTACAGTTTTTTCTGTTTCAAGGATTACTTCTCCACTCTCATTTCTTATTTTGTATATTTGTGCTTTCTCCTTTTTTCTTCCTCATCACGTTTATTTTCATCATTTTATTTTGTCTATTTTTACAAATGGTTTCAAGAATTATTGCTATTCTGGCCTAAATCCCTCTAAAACCATAATATCTAGAACCAAACCCAATACTTTGGCTATAAAATCAGACAAGATATTTCACATTCTTTTCTCCTTCTCTTCCCCTTCTTCCTCCTCCTCTTCTTCTCCTTCTTTTTTTGTTACCACCTCACATAGTTGACTCAGTGCTATCAACCAAACCCCTAAAAATTTTTAACACATTCTGCTGTGAAGCCAGTCTCCTCTATTTCCATTCTTGTATAACTGGTCTTCTTGACGCATATTTACCTTTAACAAATTTCAACTGGTTAGATCCCATCTCACAAGATCCTTCCAGATCCTGTCACTTCATGTATTCATTTATTCAAATCAACCAACATTGCCAGGCATTGTGCCAGGCCCACTGATTACAGGCATATAAATAACTCTAATACAAAATGATTACTGCAACAATGGAGAAGTGTTAAAAAACGCTATCTATGCACAGAAGGAGCAACAGGTTGGAAGGATGAGGCTATCGGGGAAAGATCAAGAGGAAAGAAGACATTTGTCTGGTTCTTTAAGGATATTTGCCAATTGGAGAAGAGTAGAAGGGTATCCTAGTGAGCAGTAATTAAAAAAAAAAAAAAAAGGAAAGAAAAGAAAAAGAAAGGAAGAGCCTGAAGGCATATGGTATCTTGGAGGAACAGCCAGTTAACAAATCAGTGTGTGGGCAGAGCTGTAAGTGGCAGGCAATGATTTTGGAGAAATAGGTCAGCACAAAACCTACCAGAACTTAGACTTAAAGCCTAAAGAGCTTCAAAAGGAAAGCATGGAGTTTTGGAACAGGAGAGTGAAACGGTGAGACATGTATCTTAGAAAGGTCACTCTGGACACAGCAGAACATGGGACAGAAAGAGCAGCATCCAGGCAATAATTCAAGTGAGAGAAGATGAAGGCCTAAACTGAAGCAGTACAGTTAGAAAAGGACAAATTACAGAATTAAGTCAGAGATGACTGATAGGAGGTAGGCAGTGACGAAAAGAGAGAGTCCAAAACGTCATACGTGTGTGTGTCTATATATGTGTGTGCATATATATTTATACAGTTGACCCTTGAACAACATGGGTTTGAACAGTGTGCATCCAATTATAAACAGACTACTTTCTTTTTTTTAACCTTTTTATTAATTTATTTTTTTATTGCAGTATAATTGATTTACAATTTTTTTTTTTTTTTGGCTGTGCTGCGCAGCTTGTGGGATCCCAGTTCCCCAACCAGGGATCGAAGCTGGGTCCTCAGCAGCGAAAGCGCAGAGTCTCAACCACTGGACTGCCAGGGAATTCCCTACACAGATTTTTTTCAAGAGTAAATACGACAGTACTATAATGTCTGCGGTTAGTTAATGCAGATGTGGAGGGACTGTGGACCTCCAAAGGGCTAACTATAAGTTATATGCAGTTTTCCCACTATGCGGAGGGTTGGCGCCCCTAACACCCATGTTGTTCAAGGGTCAAATATGTAAATATTTATCCCCCCCTTCACATTGATTAGAGATGTGGAACTACTATTACCATATTACAGATGTGGAAACCACAGTTCAGAGCAACAAGCCCAGGGTCACAGGACAGGTAAGTGGCAGAACAAGGATCTCATCTCAGTGCTGACTCCAAATCCTGGGATCTACAACACCCACAAAAGTAAGGTGAACCATAAGAAGTTATTTTGGCAGGAAAGGGAGTGGAGAGAGAGGGCACTGAGGGAAAGAAGAGAATGAAAATGCACTGAGTGCCCATCCCTGTCAGCCACTGAATGAAGCTCTTTGTATGCATTATCTCCTTTAGTCATCATATCCAGTCATTAAAATCGATTTTATTAGCTCCATTTTTCACGTGGAAAACCTTGCTCAAGAGCATAGTGCTGATAAGTGGTGAAAATGGAATCTGAACCCACCCCATCTTACTCTAAAGAATGTATTATTTCTACTACAGCAAAGAAAGCATACAATGAGAGAAAAGGAAGGAATGCTCAGGTCAGAGGCTGGGGTATATCAACATCAAAGGGGCAAGTGAAGTGAGCAGCAAAAAAAATTCTTTTAGGGAGTCCCCTGGTGGCCTAGTGGTTATGATTCTGGGCTTTCACTGTAGGGGATCGGGTTCGATCCCTGGCTGGGGAACTGAGATCCTGCAAGCCTCGCAGCGTGGCCAAAAAAAAAAAAAATTATTTTAGAACATGCAATCAGAGGGACAGGCGAAGAATCAAGAGAAAGTGTTATGTGGGAATCCAGGACCAGAGAATGTTAAGACGGGTGGTCAGGAAGGTCAAATGCTATAGAAAAGTCAGGCTGAGGACTGGAAAACCCATTTCATTTACATTTAAGAGGCTTTGGTGACCTTTTTGAGAACTGATAGCATGCACGGTGGGGTGAAAAGTCAGATGGCAGTGAACTGAGAAGACCTCAGGAAGGAGGAAAACAGAAATGGTGAGAGGAGGAGAGAGGGTATTTGCTGGAGAGGAAGGTGGGAAGGAATGAGGGTTTTTTAGGATGAGAGGACATTTGCAGGCTGAGATGAGGGGTTAGTAAAGCAGAAACAGACACAGGGGGAGGAGCACGAATGAGGAGGGAAGAGGGCCACTTCCTCTGATGACGATGAGAGCCAGGAATAGGTATCTGTGTGGGGAGACGGGGAGGTGGGGAAGACGGCAGCTGAAGGAGCTCAAATCCAATTGCCCCTCTATCCATTATAAAGTAGGCAGGTCTACCTGTTGAGCGTGAAAGGGACAGGGAGAGTGACGGAGGCTTCAGGAAAGGGACCCTGTGGGAAGCTGGAAAGAGCTAAAGATTTCCTGGCAGCACCAAGGACTCAGCTGGGGCTGGAAATCGTAATTTTGTAATTGAATCAATCCGCAAGGTTCTGTGTTTCCTCTAGAAGTGCTCAGCAGGCCTGGGCCCTGAGTGGAGGAAACCAGAAATAGGCTAATGTAGGACCAGAACTGGTCAGAGGAGAGGCAGAGATCGCCAAGGCAAAGGAAGTGAGGATGGTGATGAGAGTGTATTTGAAGGGATTGATCGTGGAATCTGCACCTGGGAGAAGAAACTAAATGAAAGCTGATAAACTGAGAAGATGGAGAAGAGTAAGGAGAAGAGAACTTGGTGCGATTGAAAATAAGTTTCATGGGAATGGAGGAGTGTGGAAATTGGGGCTTTGAGCACCGAGTGGAGTTTCAGAGTTCACGATTTCAGGGGTAGGGCAATTCTGTGGAATAAGATGCAGGATGTGGCCTCAGTACGTGCCCTTAGTGAAGTGGCACAGAGGGGGACAATCATTGCAGTGGGGACGGTCAAGGAATTACAAGGCAGGACTGTCTTCATCATGGATCCTGAAGTCATTCCAGAAGAGTGGTAGATGCTTAAATCCTGAGGATATTTACTACTCTGCCCAGAGTCATGTGATTTTTAAAACTGATAAGCATGTCTTCAGTGCAATCATTGATAAAAAATTTTAGTTGAAGAAAGGCCTTTGTCATGTCACTACTATGACTGCATGTTGATCTGTTAAGTGGCATCTAAAAAAGAGATCAGAGATTCACGCGTGAGTGGGACTATTCTTGTCCACAGGTTAAGGGTCACATTGACTTCAGGTCTCGGCCTCTCGCTTTAAATCTAACTTGGGAGCCAACCACTAAACCAAGCCTCAGTTTGTCTCCTCTTTGACTTGAAGATTCCTGTACTTCTCACCTAGGGGGCAGGCAAGACCTAGTTCTTGCTATAAATGCCTGCTGCTGGCTCTGAAAAAAACTGATCTGAAGGACAAAGTACACACTTACGAGGACCAACCACACCACCCACTTTCCTTGCCCACAAAGATGTTTATCTTAAAAGAGGCCTGGGGTGCAAGCCCGGGCCCTGAGTAGCTCTGCTGCTAGGTTTTACAACTGACTACACCTGCTCCTGCAGCAGATGAAATAACATGTGCTTTTTGTAAGAGGCTGTTACCCTCTGAGGTGTTGGACTAGTAGTTTTATTTTTATTTTCCTCCTCCTCCTTTTTGCTTCATAATCTTTTTTCAAATTATAACTTCTATGAACTCCAGATATGTAGAATAGGGAAAAGCAGAGCTTCTCTGTTAGGGCTGGGGTGGGAATCCACAGGTCAGTTCACTTACTTTCTTTTTCTCTAACTCCACCCACCCCCCACCCAGACCCCCCGGACATCTGAAATAACTCCTTAGGGCTTCTTTCAGCAGCCGGGGAAAAAAGCACTGCATTTTGTTTCCTTCTAGCACTGTCATTTTGTAAGTCTATTATTCAGTGAAGACAAGATGCAACAGGTTCCAAAATATGAAAGTATCTTGGTTATTAAGAAATATATCTTGAACATGCCCCCCAGTTCTTGATCTGTTTCCAGCAGCAGCTGGAGAAGCACAGTAGGACCACAGTCAGGTTCAAATCAGGCCCCTGGGGGTGTTGTAGCTCACAGCTCTTGGGGTAGCTGCCCAGCTCACAATACTTCCCTTCTCTAGAAACACGCCCCCTCTGCAAAAACAGTGGTGGGCCCCAGGACCAGCTGCTATCATGTAACCCCATCTACTGGCCACAGGTGACTGGTCTAGCTGAGTTGATTGGTCAAATCCAGCCAATCCCTGGAATTTTTTGATCTGGCATTTAGGAATCGAGTCAGTTTTCTCTCTCTGTCTCTGACAAAGTTGTAAGATATAAAAGTTGGATGTTGCCATAAGCCATGTTGCCCACCTGAGAGAAAAGTCATTTGTAGTGAGAAGGAACAGAGCTACCCACAGAAAGAACCAGAGATAAGAGACAGAGAGCAGAGGGAGAGATCCTGCCAGTGTTTTGAGTCCTTGATTTTCATTGTTTCTGGGACACAGCCCAATCCTTGCCCTTTCCATGGTTTAGTTTTTCAGCCTTTTCCTTGGATTCCATGAGTCAGTAAATTCCACTTTCTATCTCTGCCATTTCAAGATGGGTTCTTGGCACTTTACAACCAAACTAATAAAGGAAACAAGACAATCCAACAGACGATGTCAGTGGCAGCACAGAAGTAATCTCAGTCCAGGATTAACATCTCTCATTTGTTCTGGGGAAGCTAGAAGGATGCCTGTGCAATCCAAAAGTTAAGAAAGACAGAGTTTTTATGACAATCTGAGTCAGGCCTCAGGGGGAGGAAAAGCAGACATAGCAATAGTCAAAACTGTGTGAGCAGGATTTTGCGTTGATGAGACTAGACCGCTAAAGCTGTGAGAGCAATGGTAATACCAGGGAGCGGCTGGAGGTATCTCCATCAGCTTCCTCCAGGTCACTCCAAAACCGAACAAGAATATGAGATAAAACTCTTCCAGAACAGACAATTCTGTCCACATTCTTCCTTTGTGCAAGGAAGCTTTCTTGTCAACAAATGTAACTTTCTTTCTGTTTTTCTTTGGGACCTGAACTTCCTTCCAAACAAGTCTGTAAACCCAGCCTCTGCTCTCTATCTACTCTAAGCCTCTAGGTCAAAGAGAATTCCTGCAGGGGACTTATGCCATTAGAGTTGCAAAAGCACTGACTGAGCTTCACCAGGGAAGTCTGTGATACCTTGTGTTCCCAGTGGAGAGACATCCAAGGAGTTGGCTTTATGGCTCCCTGCTGGCCAGCAAGAGAGACAAACACGAAAAGCAGCGGGCTCTTGCGGTGCGCTGGAGAGAGAGTTCAGGAGGAGGCCTGAATGGCTCAGGAAGGAAATCAGTTCTACAGTGAAACCAGATACCTGTTTAGAACTCTGAGACCCTCCTCCAGCTGCAGAAGATGAGATGGGGGTGGAGACATTGCTGAGAAACTGAGAGGAAGGCAGGAGGTTTGGAAACCTGGAGTTATTACTGGCCTAAATTCTCCCAGTAAAAGAATGCAATATTGTATTTCTTTTCTATTAACTCTTTCAGGCCTTTACTGAACCAGGAAAAGCTATTCATTGAACCTGATGGGTAAACACTTAAAAATAAAGTTAGTAAGTAAAAATATCATTAAATGTATTCTTCCCTGTATGGGCAGAGCTCTTTGTATTCCTGTTCAGCCCAGTGGTCAAAGAATAATGATATGGTGAAATCTGAAAAGATACCATCTCCTAACCTTATTTTAAAATTTCCATTAACTGTGAGTTCAACACTCTGTTTCTTCATGAGTACATGTTACAAGGTAAGTGCTCAAAAAATGCATGTGAATGAATGAATGAAGTATCACTGTATGGTCTACGAGTGTCCCTTATAGAAACAGAGCATGGAGCCCACCGTTAGGGCCTTTCGGATTGGTTCCCTACCCCCTTACCATACCTCACCACTGAAGGTTATGTCCATGACCACTCAAAGGGGGCCTGGCTTGGAGATAACAAATAAGGAAATACACTCAGGAAAACGCTAGTTGGAATCTTTGGTTCGCACAGCCTAGACAACAAGGCCAGTCAAGGCGGCTGAAGCACTTCCAATGCTCCCCAGCCTCTCTGAATTGCCCGGGGGAGTGGCACCTGGCAAACCGCACCCTATCACTGATCCACATGCCTGGCCAGGCCATCACTCACCACAAGGAACATAAAACTGCCTGACAGCTTGCTGCCAGGGAGCATCTGTTGAGCTGGCATTGACTCCTGTGGGAACAAAGCCAAGGAGCCTGGGTGAGGAGAGCAGAAATCAGCCAGGATAGAAAAAAGAAGGCTAGGGGGTGTGGTGCTCTGCTACACTGAAGATTTAACAGGCCTTTACTTTCTATAGTAAATCACAGAGGAATGCATTGTGGAAATGACTGAGAGCCTCCGATTAGCCCATGCTGCAAATCCTCCTCCATGGAAGGCATGGGGCACTTAGGAGAGATGTGCCCTGCAGCTGCTCCACCTGCTAATCCCCTTCCTCACTCATTCTGTGTCCCCCTTATGGGCATGACACCACAGAAAGGCCCTTCCTGTATTTCTCAGGGCCTGCAGATGACTCTGAGGCAGATGACTCTCAATGTGGGATTTAAATTTCTATTTTTCTAGTTGGAGGGAAAATTGTAGGGAAAGTCTTCCAAGTCGTCTGTTTGAAAGGTTAAGGCTCAGAGAACTGATTTCCTGTCAACCAACATTTTAATAAACCATTCCCACAACTTCCAGTCCCTCAGGCCATTACACTGCAGCCGGGCACAAGCTGGCTCTGCTTGACAAGCAAGATTTCTGTATAGTCAGAATTTTCCCAAGTTTCCACTCTGAACACTTGCTCTATTTTCACTGGCCTGTGAGCACCACTTGGGCACAGACTCTATGTTATTTGCCTTCTATTTCCAGAGCTTGGCACAGTGCCTGGTAAGCACAGTAATTCAGTGACTGTCTATCGATTGAGTGTTTGCATGCATGTTTACCAAATGAGCAGGAAAAAAAAGTCTGGCTTCAGTGATCAGGTAGGTTGGTAAATATTTGGTGATTTTCATGATATAATTAGCTGGAAGATATCTCTCTCATCTCCCAAAAACACTACCTCTTTTATGACACTTAGCACATTAAGCACCCTATATGGTTTTTTCAGTAACAACTATAAATCTCTCTCCTTATAAATTCATTGGCAGCAGGGACCAGGTGTTTTTCAATTATTTTATCTATCCCCCCGCCCAGTAATGAACTAAATAACTAAGTGAATGAATGCTTACTGGCCAAACCATATTGTAGTCTCAGGTCTGTCAAAACCTTTCAACACAAGCACCAAAGTCTTTTTTAAAAGAAAGTTCAGCCCCCAGAAAAAACACTGGCACGTGAATCAAAGACAACATTCGTATAACATCAATACCAAGAGGCAGAGAAAACAAATAAATAGCTTTGAGGCAGAGGCAGAATGGGGAAATTCTGACCGATAGAAAGCCTGGCCAGGCCCAGAACGTAGGAGACAGGGGACGACAGCCAGGGTGAGCTACAGAATGAGGCAGTAGCCAAAACTCGTGGATAATTCACAATGCAGATTTGCCGTATCAATAAAAGCAATTGCACTGACAGCACTGACATGGATCAGTCCTGCGAGTAATTTGTTAGGTGTGTGGAGGCCAGGAAGGTGGAAGAAGACAGGTGGTAGAAGAAAGAAAGGAAGGTGGTAGAAGAAAATTCTGATGTGCATAGTCATCCATGAGTGGCAAGTGGACTGAGAACAGAGGCCAACAGTGGGTAGAGGGAAGCCCTGATCCAGAATGCAGAGTTTCACTGCTGCAGGGTTCGCCTATAATTAACCAATTAGGGCCATAGCTTCATTTCCTGTGGCAGTTTTCTCTGCCATAGAGAATGAGGTCACAGCCCTAACCACATAGACCTGTAAAGCATCTGGGTGATAAAGAACAGCTTCAGATATGCCTGGCTCATTCCCAGGAGATGACTGGGTACGTAAGTGGTATTCTTAGCCCCAGTAGGAAGAGTTTCTCAGAGAAATTGAAGTGTATTCTGACATTAGCTTTTAAGTCCCTCTTTACACCCTTATCACATGACTCTAACAGAAGAGACTGAACATTACTGGATCTATTAAGCAACCCTAGAGGCTGGAATAGGTCAAACAGGGCCCCACTGACTCTGAAATGGCCAACTGTACCATTATTCAGTAGCACTACGTGTGATCCCATATGAGAAAAGCATTATTTAATATAATGTATTATGTATATGAAAGAATTATTTAAACTGTAAGGAATCATTGCGATTAAACATATTACTATTACTTAGACAATGTCAATTTCTCAGAGAAAGCGAAAGTACCTGTTGGCTATCAGAGTTCAAATCTACTAAGAAAAGGGAGTGGACTGTACATTAGCCTGTGGAGGGCATGGAGGGAAGTTTACAAGATGGGTAGAAAAATCCAATGTCAGAGAGGGAAGAAAGGCATTACCGCATTATTCTAAAGATGAATTAATTATAAAGTTGTCTGTTGTTTTTACGAAGACTCTATTACCACCACAAAAAGAAAACTCTCCCACTCTCCTTTTCCCTTATATTTTATAAGAATTGGGTGTCAGGAGACATTTATGGAAGCACCAAAGCGTGAAAAAGAAAAAGACAGTCTAGCCTCTCGGTTTACCTGGCTCTTCAGCTGAACGGTTTGGAGGTGAAAGGAGCAGAAGGCAAAGACTAGGACTCACTCTGTGCGGGTTTCCTCTTCCTAATTAGATAGCGGAACCTGGCCCCTGGGGACTGACTGACAAAAATGGGAGACCATAGGATGGCCTAAGGAGCTTCTATGAGGCTCAAGACCAGGGGAGGCCCAAAGGCAGAGGGTGAAAAAAGAATACTGGAAGCACTCAAAAAGGTGGCTTCCTGGCTCGTCTGTGCTTCTAACTCTCAGACTGTAGCTCTTTGTTAACAAGCCCCTTCCACGTGTTCAAAGGGGAATGACGCAAAGATGAGGACCCGCGCAGTGCAGATGGGACACAAGCTCTACCCTTCAGCGAAGGCTGTGACACCCCTCAGCCAAAGGAAAATTCTGTCTCAGTTGGTTAGGTTGGGACAGCATGTGTGCAGTTTTCCTCTCTGTGTCAGGAAAAAGGCTGGGGCACAGGGGCCAGGAATGGGGAAGGATCTGAGGCAGGTCAGGCTGCAGAGCTTCTTAACTAAAAACAGGAATTAAGGAAAGAGTCTGTAGTGCAGATGTAGAAAGAAAATCTTATACACAAATTCATGAGAATGGATACCTCTGGGGAAAAGGCCAGGATGGCAGGGGTGGCCAAGGCACTCGGTTTTGCCTGCAATGTTCATATTTAAGAAGAGAATGTATTCATATGTTAACTGCTTAACAAAAAAACACACTTTAAAAAACCTTAAACTTAAGAAAGAGCGACATAAAGGGAAGAGAGGGAGAGGGAGAAAGGAAGAAAGACACAACTAACAGTCCAGCTCTCCTCGTAGGGGTCTCCCTGGATGCTGGGATAAGGCAACCCAAGGGGTTGGAATGGAAGACATATGGAGCAAATTGCAAGGGGCAAAGGTCCTAAACCAGAATGTCCGGGGTCACAAGAGAAGAAAATGGAATAAATAACAAAATTCTGAGAGAAAACATTGAAGAGAAGAAGACTCCCCGCCAGCCCTAGCCCATACTGCCTGTCAGATTGAGGCCCCAGTTTCCCACTCTCACACAGAAAGGAACAAACACAGCTCCCCTGAATTGGGCCCAGAAACCTCTCTCTCCTCCTAGGTCCTGTCTGCCAATCACACCCGGGGTTGTGGAGAAATGTACTACCCTAGATTTAGAAAGAGATGTGAACGTGAAGCGGGCACTTCCTGTGGACCACCTACTCACCCTGCCCCCTCTCAAACTTTCTACCAATGCAATGACACCCCACCCTCCCTTGGCTCACCCACTTAGCTCCTGAAACAGAATGAGCACCTCTGCCATATATTCACAGGCTTCCTGGGGATTTCCTTAAGGCAAAGCCTGGGGAGACAGGAGACCACTTCCTTTGGCAGGAGATGACCTCTGAATTTGTGGTCCTGTCTTCTGGGCTCAGGCAAGCTACCAGGGAAGGTCATCGCCCAGCTCAGCTGGAAGTCGGCCCTTTTGATTTCACCAGGCTCGTCTGTACCGTACCCACCACCTTAGCCTCCTTAGGGCTCTGTGGGGGGTTTGTTCTGGGGTTCCGGTGAGGATGGGGGCAGAAGAGGACCCCTCCCAGAGATTAGGCAGGAGGCGCTAGGGCAGGGGAGCTGGGGTGTGGGAGGAGCGGACAGTTACCTCATTGAAGCCCTCCTGCAGGACGTCCAGTAAGTTCCCCCGGGTTAGGCAGGCTAGCATTGTTCCTGCCGGGCCCCCGGGGCGGGGTCTCCGGGCCCGGCGGCCACCGCCTCCTTCTCCCTGTGCACACAAAGACTCTCGGCTCAGCTCATTGGGATGTCTCCGGAGTCCCGCATGCCACTTACTGGAAACCTAGACCCGGGCCAAACTAGCGGCTTCCACTGGGCATGCTCGCACCCGGGCTCCGCAGGAGGGGCCCGGGCGCTGTCGCGGTTCCTATAGAAACTGCTGGGCGCGCACCCAGCGGAGGGGCGCTGGCTGGGGGCCCCCTGCCCGGCGTGCGTCAAGGAGAGCCCCGCGGCGCGCACACACACGCACACTCTCACACACCGGGCCGGGGGATGGGCGTGTGTGCGTACGCTGCACACACACACACACACCAGGCTGGCCTGCCGGCGTGTGTATGTGCATGTGCTGTGCGCGCGCGCGCGCACACACACACACACATACACGCACACATACAGACACACACAAGTTCTGATGACTTAAGGCCTCAAGTGCCCCACCACAAGGTGGGTAGGAAGGGGAGTGAATCATAAGATTATTTTTTCCCCCAGACTAGCTGAAAATAGCAACCTTTTTCCACATGGGGCCTGGACAGTGAAGTTAGGCTAAAGAAGGGGAAACAGAAAGGAAAGATACAAAAAGAGGATAGAGAGAGCTTTAGTTATTGATGGTATTAGGGTACATTTAATAAAATAGTACTAAACCAATCACAGGATCACAACAGAAACATCAAGGGTGAACCAAGGATGAACAAGGTTTTACCAAAAAAACCTGTCTTTCTTTTTCAAATGACTGGTAAAGTGTGTAAAACCCATATTTTAAATGAGTTTTAAATTAATTAAATGGGTTTTAATGAAAATGGGTTTAACTGCAAAATGTCCTGGTACTTTTGAAAGGGTTAGCTAAAAGCTTCCTCAAGTGACACAGAGAGCTATTCCCCTGTTTTTAGTTATTCCAGCCACAGTCATATTTATTTTAAAAATACTAATCATCTTTTCTCTCAGTGCACACTCTTGTCTCTACAGGAAAACTGGAAGCTGAAAGAACACCCGTATTATGTTACACCTCATGATCCCAGATGGGCAGAAGGGTTTACACAGTGTTAAGGCGTGCAGAAGGTCAGGCCTCGCCCAAGGACACAGCTGGACAGTGACAGAGGCTATTTGAGGAGCTAGACTCTACACTGGTGATTTTGCAAAAGGCCCAGATGCCCTCCCCAAATCCCATTAGTACCTTAGGACGAAAAGTCAGTCATGGCTCTTTTTCAACCTAACTGACCTCCTCCTCAGGTCACTAGAAAGGAAGAAAATCCTTATCCAAAGCAGCTGGAACTAGCCACATCTGCCCGAATGTCTAAAGCTGCTAAGCACAAAGAGAAAAGACACACCTCCCTCTGACCACTGCAAAGAGGAAGCAGAAGTCAGCTGAGGTGTTAAGTGGCTGCCGCTGGTTGAATGCTGTGGGTCCAATTCTGGCTAAGGCTGGGGAAAAGCCATGACACCAACTCAGACTGAACCCGAACAGCCCACAAGTCATAAGGCCACTGTCCTTCATCCTCTAGATGGGGAATTTGGTTGCCAAGAACTCCCCTCGCGGCCACCACAGTTCATGGTGTTCCACCCTCAGTTGAATCACTAACCCATGTTAATGCAACAAGGCCCCTTTTAAAGAGAATTGTGAAACTCCCAAGAGTATAAAGTTGTATGCAACACATCTACATACTTAGTGATGCAAGTCCAGAACACCCAGTTGGTGGATCCCCAGATAAAGGATTCTGATTGGTTGACAGCCCATCATGCTTTGGATACAGCATAAAATATTGAGACATCAGAGGGAGGTTCTGCTGACAGTTATCTATGCCAAGAGGTCACTGTTTCTCAAACAACAAGCTATTTATCAAAGTAGGACCTGTGAACTCAATATTCCTGGGGAAAGACATTAAATCACTGAATTTTAAAGCTCCAAAAAAAGATCTCATCTGGCCCAACTCTCTCATCTCACAGATGAAGGAACCAAGGCTAGCAGAGGTGCTCACAATCACTTAGCAAGTCAGTACAGGAGCTAAGATCTGAACCAAAGGCCTCTGAGGCCCAGTACTATGCTGTTTGCCCTATGCTGGAGGAATTAGAGAGAATTGTGGTAAATAGATACAAGATCTATTATAGGGCATATGATCCAAGACTACTATTCCTTGGAAGTCTATAATAATACCAACCACATATTCTACAGCAAGAGTATCCAATAGAACTTTGTGTGATGGTGGAAATGTTCCATATCTGTGCTGTCCAATCCAGTGGCCACGAACCACAGGTAGCTAATGAAAACTTGAAATGTGGCAAATGCAAGGTTGGAACTAAAATTGACATGGCATTTAATATTAATTCGTTTAAATTTAGGTAGTACAATTCCAAAATATTCTGTTCCATTGTCCCCACACAACTACTGGAATGTTCCAAAAATTATAATATGTTCACATAGAGTCTGCCTCTCAGACTTGGAAAAAGCAAAAAATTCTTGTTGGACCAGATAATCGCAATTTTTTTTTTCCCTCAAAACATATGTTCACCATACTTATCATGGTCTGACTTAGAAAGTGACCCAGGTAAAGAATCAAGCTTTAGCTCTAAGCAGAGCTAACATTTACTATTCCTTCTATCCTCTCCATCTCACCCTATTGTGATATCAACACAAGAGCTGGGAGAATCAGTGGGTTAGCTAAATTACCTAGGAATAACTAGGACAATGATCTGCACCCTGTAGTGCCCGAGCCAGGGAAAACTGCAAGCCAGTCCGGTAGCTGGAACCACTCCCACCGCTACAGGCCTCTTATTTACTCTGCCTGGAGCAGAGGCAAAGAGTCCAAGCAAGCTGCTTTCTGCATATCTCTGTCACGCTGCCTGGTTTCTGAAATTATACCAAGCTTCCTCAGTCCTGCATTACTTTAACAATAAAGGCAATGGATAAACAAGATCCTACTGTATGGCACAGGGAACTATATTCAATATCCTGTGATAAACCATAACAGAAAAGATATGAAAAAGAATGTGTATATATACGTATAACTGAATCACTGCTGTACAGCAGAAATTAGCACAACATTGTAAATCAACTATACTTCAATAAAATAAAATTTAAAAAAAACAGTAAAGGCAGATACTTTCCTCACCAACTAAAAGCTACCCAAATATCTATCTACAAAAGTAATAATAGCAAAATTGAGCTCTTACCATGTGCCAAGCCCTGTACTCAGCACTTACATACATTAGCTCATGTGATGGTCACAGTTACCACAATCAGTAGGTTATTTTTATTGTCCCCACTTTACATACACAGAAAGAGAGATCTGGAGGGTAATTTGCCCCAACCCCATAGCTACTAAGCAGTGAAGCCAAAGTCCAGGTTCTTAATCATTATGCAATATTCTTATATGATGTTACAGCATAGAAGGAACTCAGCATATGTTTTTAGTTGAATGAAAGAATGAGCCAATGGAGGAAACACTGGCAAACTGATTCATCACTTCTATTAATACAGATAATAACATGTTAGCCTAAGTAAGACTTTGAACCTCAAACAAAACTGTCATTTGGTGAAAATATTGACTGTGACTTCTCCCTGCAGAGAACTAAGAAGTGTGAAATTCACACCTATGTAAAATTTAACACATCTATTATGGGCAATCATTAATAACTATCAGGAAGCAGAAAGGCATTTTGAATAAACAAATAATTAAAATTGTCAATGGAAATATTTTAAATGACTCTCTGAAATAATTTCTCAGTCTTTTTCTGTTTTCTCACATTAGCAAGTTCCTTGGCAGTAACATATGTTTACAATTTTTATTGCATTTATCTTCAGAGACATCACCATAAATACATATACACAAAAGGGTTCACGTCCACCGGCAAAGGTCCCAAACGTGTCCTGGCTCCTAAACTGCTCTCTTTTGTCTCCAGGCTTTTCTGCCAGTCTGCATCCCTTAATCTTCCTTAGGCAACACATTCATGTTGCTGTTCAACTGCTCAAATGTCTTCAAACACTCCCTTTTCCTAGCATGTCAGATATAAATTCCTCATGCCCAGCTCTTAAGGCCTCCCCCCTCACTGCCTATGCTCAGTTCACAGGCTCTTCACCATTTCATAGATGCACAGGGCTCATTTTCACCTCTATACCCTCATGACTATCCCTCTGCCTAGAATGTCCCACACTTCTGCTTCAAATCTATTTACTCAAATCTTCACTATGCCTAGTTTAAGTTCCACTTCCTCATGGAACTCCTCTGACCACTCCTGAGTTTGTTAAAATCAAGACAAATCTGATCGTAATCTGTCTGGAACACCCACCTCTCAGATAACCCATGGTGCATCCCTGCTCTTCTTTCAGGTCTCCGCCCAAATGTGTTTATTCTGTTTGGCCTTCTCTGACCACTCTACTTAAAATGATACCACCTCCTCACCTCAGCACTCCCAAACTTCTTTGCCTGGTTTATTTTTATTTTCCTTCCTAACATTCAACACCATCTTGCATACTCTAATATTTACTTGTTTATTGTCAGCCTCCCTTCTGCCCAGAATGTAAGCTGCATTAAGGGCAGGGAGTTTTGTATGTTTTGTTACTGATTTATCTCTAGAACCAAGAATATTTCATGGCATATAGTAGATGCTCAATAAATATTGGCTTCTTCTCCTTAAAATTAAAAGTGATAGCATGCTATATACTGTATCATTTAGCACTTTATAGTTAATTTAGGAATGTGATTTTTTTATCTCTTTTACTGCATTTCCAAGACAAATATAAACAATTTCTGGTATTCTTCTGTACTTTCCTCTCCTTCACCAATGCAGTCTTTGATTAAACATATATTAAATGTATACTGAGCACCTATTATATACAGCAGGTCCTATTCTTTTAGCAAAAACTTCAAGAAGTCACAGTTACACATAAATACACACACACACACACACACACACACACACACAGAAGGGCAAGAAACAAGACTAAAAGAAAGAATAGTAACAGGAAGACTAGTAAAACAGAGAATCCAATATTAGTATGTGGGAACAGAGTGTACAGGGTGATTGTGACAGACTGAGTGGGGAGAAAAAGGAAAAAAGAGACAGAATGGTGTGAGACTAGAGTAGGATGCTGCCAAAGTAGTCACCAGATGCTAGTGCTTAATATAAACTGTACCAAAGCAGATATGCAAATATATTCTACATGATTTTTTAAAATTCACATTTCAAACGTTATCTGCCAACTATCCCGTGGGTAAAAATTAGATTAGGACTAGCACCATCTGGTGGATATTTTGGAAGTGACCCTGAGTTTCTCTAAATAAAAACACCTGTAAATGCCCCCATGTCTCTGGACTGCCATTTATAATGTGTTAAGGTTCCACATGACTAATTATACTACCGTGACGTGAAATAATCTTTCTGCAGGACCCTGGGTCTCGTTGCAAGAGGTAGCCAGATTTCTACCAAGGACCTTCCTATCTCCCAACTGACGTCGCTCTGCCTTCGGAAGCATGTATACAAAATCTGACACTGCAATTCTTCTTTTAAAGAGTAACATTACTTAAAATGTTCACATCCTTTGACCTAGCATTCTACTTCTGGAACTCTATCCTGAGGGGAAAAAAGTCTTAAATGAGAAAATCAATTAGTTATTCACAAGGCAGGGAGGGGAATCTAAAAGTCCAACAACAAAGGAATGGTCAAGAAATTAACAGCCATAACAAAAAGAATAAAATACCTAGGAATAAACCTACCTAGGGAGACAAACGACCTGTATGCAGAAAACTATAAGACACTGTTGAAAGAAATTAAAGATGATACCAACAGATGGAGAGATATACCATGTTCTTGGATTGGAAGAATCAATATTGTGAAAATGACTATACTACCCAAAGCAATCTACAGATTCAATGCAATCCCTATCAAATTACCAATGGCATTTTTACAGAACTAGAACAAAAAATATTAAAATTTGTATGGAGACACAAAAGACCCCAAATAGCCAAAGCAGTCTTGAGGGAAAAAAACGGAGCTGGAGGAATCAGACCCCCTGACTTCAGACTATACTATGAAGCTACAGTAATAAAGACAATATGGTACTGGCACAAAAACAGAAAAATAGATCAATGGAACAGGATAGAAAGTCCAGAGATAAACCCACACACCTATGGTCAACTAATCTATGACAAAGGAGGCAAGGATATACAATGCAGGAAAGACAGTCTCTTCAATAAGTGGTGCTGGGAAAACTGGACAGCTACATGTAAAAGAATGAAATTAGAACAGTTCCTAACACCATACACAAAAATAAACTCAAAATGGATTAGAGACCTAAATGTAAGACCAGACACCATAAAACTCTTAGAGGAAAACATAGGAAGAACATTCTTTGACATAAATCACAGCAAGATCTTTTTTGATCCACCTCCTAGAGTAATGGAAATAAAAACAAAAATAAACAAATGGGACCTAATGAAACTTAAAAGCTTTTGCAAAGCAAAGGAAACTATAAACAAGATGAAAAGACAACCCTCAGAGTGGGAAAAAATATTTGCAAACAAATCAATGGACAAAGGATTAATCTCTAAAATATATAAACAGCTCATGCAGCTCGATATTAAAAAAAAACAACACAATCAAAAAATGGGCAGAAGACCTATACAGACATTTCTCCAAAGAGGACATACAGATGGCCAAGAAGCACGTGAAAAGCTGCTCAACATCACTAATTATTAGAGAAATGCAAATCAAAACTACAATGAGGTATCACCTCACACCAGTTAGAATGGGTATCATCAGAAAATCTACAAACAACAAATGCTGGAGAGGGTGTGGAGGAAAGGGAACGCTCTTGCACTGTTGGTGGGAATGTAAATTGATACAGCCACTGTGGAGAACAGTATGGAGGTTCCTTAAAAAACAAAAAATAGAATTACCATATGACCCAGCAAACCCACTACTGGGTATATACCCAGAGAAAACCACAATTCAAAAAGACACATGCACCCCAACGTTCATTGCAGCACTATTTACAATAGCCAGGTCATGGAAGCAACCTAAATGCCCATCAACAGATGAATGGATAAAGAAGTGTGGTACATATATACAATGGAATATTACTCAGCCATGAAAAGGAACGAAATTGGGTCATTTGTAGAGATGTGGATGAATCTAGAGACTGTCATACAGAGTGAAGTAAGTCAGAAAGAGGAAAACAAATATCGCATATTAATGCATATATGTGGAACTTAGAAAAATGGTACAGATGAACCGGTTTGCAGGGCAGAAATTGAGACACAGATGTAGAGAACAAATGTATGGACACCAAGGGGGGAAAGTAGCAGTGGGTGGGGTTGGTGGTGTGATTAATGGGGAGATTGGGATTGACATGTATACACTGATGTGTATAAAATGGATGACTAATAAGAGCCTGCTGTATAAAAAAATAAATAAAATAAAATTCAAAAGAAAAAAATAAAACAACAAAAAAAGAAAATTACAGCCATTATGATGTCTACCAAACATTTGTATTCATATGAAAACAAATATTTTAACAATTTCATATTAACAAATATTAAGCCAAAAAAAGCAAAAGCCAAAACTATGTGCATAATATGATCTCAAATATGTAAATAATATACATAGAAAAAAGACTAGAAGAAAATATTCTAAAATATTAACAGGATTGCTTGTAGTTGGGAAGATTATGTTTTTTAAAAAATCATGGTTTGCACTCTTTCCCAAATGCTCTATAATTCACATACATTATTTCCTTTTTTTTTTTTTGGCTGCACCATGCAGCACACAGCATCTCAGTTCCCCAACCAGGGATCAAACCCATGCCTCCTGCAGTGGAAGCATGCAGTCCTAACCGCTGGACCACCAGGGAATTCCCATGTACATTATTTCTATAACAAATGTTATTGAAGTCTTTTAAACAATCCATATGTTCTGATTAATTGCTAGAAATTTTCAACCTCTGCCTGATTTTATTAATTCCAGAAAAAGATAATAAATCAAGTGAGCCAGAATTTCCACAAGAAGGGGAAGCTAGAAAAGAAAGCAAATATACTATAATTTTGTTCCAGGATCTGAGTACTGATGGAGAAATCCCCCAGTTGTCGAGCTGTACTGAAATTCCATTAATGTCATCACACTCCTCTCAATGGTACACCAGAAACTTACAGAGGGCTCTGCTGGTAGCAGGGGGTTACAGAGTCTCTTAACCACTTGGGTACCCATCTTCAGAGTCCCTAGAAGAGCTGGATCAGGGCCACCTTAAAATAGGAAGAGAAAGATCCATGCCAAAATACAGGTCAGGAAAAAAATTCCAAAAGTTAAACCAATTTAGAGGGGTCAGGTTCCTGCCCCAAGCCTACCCATTTAAGTCATCTGGAAGTATGAAAAATTAGGACCCCGGTGAGCAGGAAATCCAGCCCAAGATAGTATAATTACAACAGGGCTATCACAGTGGCATTTTTAATACTAGTGACTTAAGTTTTAATAGTAATAAGTAAAGACAAGTGCTTCCCTATCAGTCAAGCAAGAATGCATTTTCCTTCCTCCCTAAATGTATCAGTCTGTTGACAGAAGTAATCAATAAACAATCTATAATAGAAATAGAAAAGAGTTTTATTTGAACCAACCTGAGGACTATAGCCCAGAGATAGCTTCTCAGATAACTCTAAGGAACTGCTCTGGAGAAGCATGGTTTTCAGCACAGTTTTAAATCTTGTCAGAACAAAGAACATCAAACAAATCAGAGATTCGTTCCTTCAATCTTTCAAACAAACAGATCAGCATGTACACAGCAAGTCAGTATGGCCTTGGCGCCTGGGAAGGGAGTCTTATCATCGAAGGAGTAGCAGCATTGGTGTCCCAAGAAGGGAGGCATTTAATCTTTACTTTTAACATGGCTATTCTTTACTTCTAGTCAATGCACCCTTTTCTATAATGATTAAAGCAGATGTACAATGTATGTTTGATAAGCCACAAACAGGCTGTTATAGTTAGCACAAAATTCAAGTTAAACTATGTATAAGCCATAATGACTTTCCCATACCTCAATATGTGAAAATTTCTTCCGTTAAGTCACAGATCATAGGAAGGATTCTGAAGACGATGAGGAGAAATAACCGGGAGCTCTGCTTCTGGCTCACTCTTCCCTTCATCGTCAGGAATTCAGTTTTAACCTAGAAAGGCAGCACTTACATTCCAAGGCAGAAATTTTTATAAAGCACTTGAAGTTTATAAAGTGCTATCACCTATATCAACTTATTTGACCAGCATAGTAAACAACCCTTGGAAAGCGAGTTCATTTTATTACCCGCAGCTGACAGGAAACAGGCTAGTGTGTTGTTCTGCCAATTAGTAGTGCAGGCAGTGTTCTAGCCACCTCTTCTGAATCCACTTGCACTAAATGTGTGCCAGAGAACAGGCCTAGAATGGTGCCTAGCGGTGGTGGTGATGATCATGGTGACAGGCATCATTTGCCCACATCCTAGGAACTCTTCCAAGTGCTTTAAATTCTCACAAATACTCTAAGTAGTTGATACTATTATTTCCAACTATTTTTTGCGCTGTGATTCCATTTTTCAGTACTCTATCCATCTTAAGGAATCTTCCCTCTCAGGAACAAACCCGGGGGCCACCGTATTTGGAGAGGATGGTGTGCAGCTTGAGAACGGGAAGTCTTCAAGCTCCGAAAGTCTGAATCAAGAACTGCACACTAAGAACCTGCAAAGCTTGGAGAGGGTTCGGAACCTGAAACTTCCACCTCCTTCTTCCCACCACACTCTCGCCCCTCCGTTTGTCCCCAGTTCTGGTCTGGAAGCTCAACCGGTGGTAATAATACTTTCCAGGTAGGTACCCGCCACCTTTCAGCACCTACCTCTTAAATTGTCAATGTGTGGTTCCGCCTTTCTGTCCCCAGCCCTTCTGAGCACGGCCCTCCTGCTATAGCGTCGCCTCTGCGTGCCCGCTGCCATGGTGACGGCGGAGGCCTGCCCGGACCGGTCCCGCCTCCAGCCAACCGGAGCCAGCCCTGGTCCACCCGGGCTCCGCCCCATGCCTGCTCAGACCCCGCCCCCTGCGTGTCCAGCCCCGCCTCCTAATGGCCCAGAGCACAACCTCTGCGGGCCTTCACCCCGTCTCTTGCCGGCCCGGACGCCGCCTCCCGACTGCCAGAACCGCGCCCGCTGCCCGTCTAGGCCTGCCTCTCGCTGGCTCGGACCCTGCCTCCTGATAGCCAGAACCTTGTCCCTCTGCCCGGACCCCGCCTCCTGCCGGCCCCGCCCCCGCCCTGGGAGCTCTGCCTTTTGTAGATGGGAACCTGCCGCCAGTCCGTGCAAACTACTGCCTCCGGGGCTCTACTCCGGCCGCAGCCTGTAGTGCGGCAGAAAGTGGCTGGCCTTCCCTACTACCCTGAGGCTGAGTGAGACCCGCTGTGCTTCGAAGAGCCCGCAGACCTCCACCCAAGAAAACACACCAGGCATGTTCCTTATGCGATTTATTGATCCTAACGGCTCTGCACCCGCGAGAGAAAACAGTCCAGCTAAAGGGAGTTTCTGGGCCTCGCAGTGCTGTCAGCATCTGTGACTTGACGTCCTTGTAATCGATGGTCAGAAAACGCTTGCTCCATGCCTCAGCCCCTGTCCTCATTTGTTTGTATAGGTCTGGGACCCTTGACCCAGCCACTGAGGAAATTGCCCAAGACAGCCCTAGAAGCTGTGTACGAGAGCTCTGAATGCTTTCCAGAGCACCTCTTCTTCTTCAGCTTTGGCGTTTAAGGTGTGTAGAAGGGATACCATCAAATTAACTCCAACAAAATCAGCTCAAGTGCAGATGCTTCAAGGGTAACCTGTTCTCTCTGCACTTTTCTAGAGAGCAGGAGCAAAGGTAGGGGGCAAAACCCTACCTTCCCGCACACTCAGCCTAGCCCCCTCATTTTGTAGAACTCCATCCACCCCCAGGTAACCCAAATACAACCCCAAGCTAATGGTGGCAAATAAGAGATAGGCTTAGGGAGAGCGCAAGACTGGGGCCCTCAATTCCAGGGGCTCTGTAGTTCTAAAACGTGTCTGCCATCCCTGGGCTGCTAGCCAGTCCTCCAAAGCAGTAGATTCTCCCCACAGCCATAGTGATGAAATGATGCAAGCAGGTCCATCCTCCCCAGGGCTCATACTAGGGTCCCGTTCTTGCTGTCATAGCGGCGTGTGGACTGGGGGAAGTAAAGCGTCGCATACTCTGTAGCATTTTCTAGCTGTAGGTGCTTCACCTCCTGGGCAGAGCGTGTCTGGGTTAGGCTGCACACTTGAATGTCTGCATAGTGTAAGCTGCTCTCCTCCGACCTGAGGCCTTGACTCGTCTCCTGAGACACAGGCTGCTTTAACACCTGCTCATACGTACGTCCCGTTGGGTCATGGCCCTGAGAGGAATGGACAGCATTAAGGGAGATTCTTGACTTGGTTTTGCCCCTCACCTCCAACGCAGGGTCTGTTAAATGACACTTTGCTTTGCTACTTTGGGGGATGGAGGAAGATGGGCAAAACCAGAAACTGTTACAGATGACTGAGACGTTTCTGTCCCAGGTTGGAAAAGCTGAGTCCTGGGATCCCATGTCTGAGCAGCCTCCTGGAAGGGGCGGAGGTTGTCATTACCTTTGTGCCATTCTGTTGCTGCTGCTGCTTTAATGTCCGTCTTGCTTGGCTCCCTGAGAGGAAGAAATCCGACTTAAATCCACCGACTTAAATCCATTTTCTCTTCCTGTCTCTACTGAGATTGCCTTCTTCAAATCTCTGTGAAATTATTATGGTGGGCTTCTAACTAATCTCCCTGCCTCTGCTCTCGTCTCTTACTTCTACCATTCCCACATTCAAACTCCTTAGCAGAGTATACAATCTGGCCCTTTCACAGTCTGCCCGTAATATCTTCCATCCTATTTTTTCACTGGCCCCTAACATAGTTCAACAGGCATATGTTGAGAGCCCACTGTATGCCGGGCTCTCTGCCACATTCTGGGGATAGAAGGACGAATAGGCTGTTTTCTCCTGTGCAGGGGAGCTTGCAGTCTACTAGGGGAGACAAGTAAACAGACTATTACAGGGCAATATGGTAAGAGCTCAGCTACACCAAACATTTGGTCACTTTCCATAAAGTCACTCTCTTCTCTTGTCTTTCTTTTCTCTGCATGAGATAATTTCCCGGCCTAAAATACCCTCTCCTCCCTGCTCCTCTTCCAACTTGTGAACTTGCTATTATTCCTTCAACATTGGTGTTTTCTCCCCTTCTCTCACAGCATGAATCTGGTGCTGTTGGGAGCACTAGTATAATACATGGTATTATGGTTACTTGTTAACGTGTATAATACGTGGTATTATGGTTACTTGTTAACGTGTATTTCTTTCTCAAACTTGATTTTCAGTTCCTCTAGGGCCGAAACCATGTGCCCTTCCTCTTGTGCCTCTCTGCCTCCTTGGAATCCTGCCTAATGCTTCACATACAATATAAGGGTTGAATAAATTTTTGCTAGATGAATGAAGGAATGAGCAACCAACCTTGCCACTCTGAGATAATGGAAAGGACGAGACTCAGAGTTTCAGAGCTGGTCCTGAACACAGTAACCTAACGATTCTCTTTGGTGTACTATCTCCCTTTAGCCGTCCCCCACCCTATGCCCCTTCTAAAGACACTGGTTCTCTTATCTTCTTTTCTCAAATTTGCACTCCCCCTAGCATCCCCCACCCCACCCCCCCAGCACCCATTACCCATTTTCTTTTTCCTCTGGAAAGTTGATGGGCAGCTCCTGTGAAAGGAAAAACAGATCACTCATGTGTAAGAGCCTGGCCACTATCTTCCCTCCTTCATCATTTGCTCTGTGGTCTCCTTAGCATTCTGGTAGGATGACCTTCCCTCACCTCCCTCTAACAAAGATTCACCCTGAGCCAGTCCCAAAGCATTTATCAAGGGTACCATAGCTCTCCCAAAGGGATGGTTCTGGAAGATGGAGTGGTACAACTGACATAACCAAACCCAAAATACAGCCTCAGGCGACCAGGGGCTACATGCCAGGTATGTAGCTAGGTTGAGGGCTATTCTGGGATTGTCTAACAGGCTAATCCCAGCAGAGGGTAAGGGAAACTGGCCAAATAATGGGATATTCCTGGATTCAGAGACCCTCTTGCTTCTTCTCTGGTGTCTCTCCTTCAGGGTCTCTGCCAACCTGGGGTTCTCATTCTGGGAGTCACAGAAACTGCCACAACCAGGGCTGACTAATTAGAGCCCTGCACAGCCCTTTCCTAACAGGTGACCTCCCGCCCTGCTTTTTTGTCCTTGTTTTTAATTAACAGAGAAAGTGAGAGATGTTTAAGCTTTAACATCCATAGCACAGGAAGCTCTGAATTTGGTGAGTGACTCAGCTACATTGCCCTCCCTGCAGGACAGACCTCTTATACTAATTTCTGAGCCCCTGGGGTCCCCGACGGAGCCAGTGTGTCTACGTGATTGTCAACTGTTTGATGGCCAGAGAAACAACACTTGTCTGAGGAAATAGGCTGAATAGTTTGTGGCTTACTCCGGATGCTTTTTCTTGCTAGTACATTTCCAACTGTAACAGAGCCAACGCTATTTATCTGACTTCTGTCTCCCCAAGGAAGTTTCCTTCTTTTGCTAATTAAAAAGAAAGGGGGGGGATTTCTAAATCGTGTTCATTTTACTAATATAGGAAAATCAGGATTTTTCCACACATATCTGTCAGAGGTTTGTGTTTTGGTTTGATTTTTGGTTTTAACGCAGCTTGCTGAGCTGAGAGTAATCTGAGTCTCCATTTGAACACTAGAGGTGGTTCAGAAGAAAAGTTTTGAGACTATTTCTGGGTCTTTCTACTTCCTCGTCTTCCACTTTAGCTCTTCCTTTCCTTTACCACTGCCTAGTCATAGCCTAATCCCAGCCTCTAATTCCTTGCCCCTGGTCACTACTGTCTTCCTACTTACTTATACTTTAACAGATAAAGAGAATATTAATTCTAAAATAACGTAGACTTGGGTGACTCAATTTTAGTGAACAGAGCCTGTTCCCATGTTGGATGTTGCACAATGCCTGGACACGGCCCAAATGGAATATTCAGTTAGACTCGCGGGTGATAGGATTTTATTTTTAGCCCAGAATTAAGGAAACCAAATGGGCACTCTCCTATATTGGTAGTAGGAATAAAAATTGGTGCAGTCTTTCTAGAATGCAATTGGCAATAAGTATAAGAAGCCTTAAACGTAAATGCGTGTACCCTCCGATGTAGCAGTTCTAAGCAATAATCAGACAGGTGCAAATATGGATGCTCATTGTAGCATTATTTATAATTGCAAAAAATAGGAAATATCCTAAATGTCCAACATTGGGAACTAACTAAATAAATGGCATGTCCAATCAATGGAACATTATACACCAATTTAAGAAAGATGTTATGTTGGAAGAACACCTAATAGCATGGAAAATTTTCCTCTTTATTAAGATAATATAAAGGTAATATGTTTTGGGATAAAAACTATGTATATAGGCATTTAAAAAGGATTACATGGAAATACACTAAAATGTTCCTGTCATCTCTGGGTGCTTATATTTATGGTTGTTTCTTATTTTCTCCTCTTTGGTGCTTTCCGAATACACAGTGAATGTGTATTACTTTTGTAATCAGAAAAAAAATTTTTTTTAATAAAAATCTCAATTGTCACAGTGTCTTTAAGTTTCTGAAGTTTATTGAGATAATGAGAAATAGAGAAGAACAATATTTATCCAGTCCTACTAATATTTTAAGAGGAAAAAATATATTTTGGTTAGAATATCTGGTATAGTGTTTCTAGCCAGGCTCTAGAGTCTGATTGATGGTGTCAGACTAGCTGTATGACCTTTAGCAAGTTTTTTACGTCATTAGGCTTCCATTTTCATTTTATTTATTTAAAAAATTTTGGCCATGCCACATGGCATGCGGGATCTTGGTTCCCTGACCAGGGATCGATCCCAGGCCCTCAGCAGTGAAAGCATTGAGTCCTAACCACTGGACCGCCAAGGAATTCCCTCCATTTTCTTATTAATAAAATGAAGATAATAATAGAACTTAAGACTCATGGGATCATTGTAAAATTTAAATAAAATAATAAAGGTAAAATACTCAGCTAGGTGTCTGGCATATAATGAGTGTCAATCAAAGCTGACTACTATGACTACCACCATCTGAGGAAGAAATAACCAAAAATGAAAACTATGAAGACTTGGGAAGAAAGGGAAGAAAGGGAGTGAAAGATGCTTTACACCCCCTTCTCTGGAAGTTTTCATGTTTCTAGATGTCCCATGTCTATAGGACATCTCAGAGTTTAAAAAGTGCTGTTCTCATTTTATAGATGGGCCAACTAAGGCCCTAGAACTTTGGTACCTTACTCAAGAAGGCAAGAACCAAATTTCCTATTATTGCTATGTCTTCTGCCTCTATCACTATGCCTGATACACATAGGTGTTCAATAAAATATTTGTGTAATAAATGACTGAGTAGTAGGAACAGGACTTGAATCCAATGTACTGACTCCAAATTATATGTGCTTTTCAATGTACCTCACCTATCTCTCTAAACATAATGATACTTTATTCATAAACAGGACACCCTCAAGACAGATGCAGGCATGGAGTGGTAGAGCTAAGAAGGCAGTGGACAGGATAAAACTAGGCCCACGGGTTTATAGTGTTAAAAAGAAACAGGCCGAGACTTCCCTGGCGGTCCAGTGGCTAGGACTCTGCACTTCCACTGCACAGGGCATGGGTTCAATCCCTGGTCGGGGAACTAAGATCCCACATGCCAAGTGCAGTGTGGCCAAAAAATTAAGAAAAGAAAAGAAAATAAACAACAGGCCTCAAACGGTGTTGCTTGTGCTAAGCTCATACCACCAAACCATGGCTTAATACCTAGCCTAACAGGAGTTTCAACCTTCCCCAGGAATGTAGTCTTAAACGTCAGTTTGGAATTTTCTGGTCAGCATCAATGAGATAATCTGCCACACAGACCTTTTCCATCACCCAAAGGAAGACGAGGTCATCTGCTCTTCCCTTGATCCCTTCCCCCTTCTGCCTATAAAAGCCTTTCATTTTGTACAGCTCTTCAGAGCTCCTTTCTACTTGCTAGATGAGATGCTGCCCCATTCATGAACTGTTCAATAAAGCCAATTAAATTTTTAAAATTTACTTGGTTGAATTTTTGTTATTTAACAACAGTGATGACAATCCTGGGAAAGAACAATAAAGACAATATGATTCATTTATTGTGAGGCTTTCACATATAATCTGCTCTTCAAGTCCGTGATCTAAACAACACAGGTTGTGTTATCTACATATCACACATGAGGAAAAAGAGAAGTTGCAGAATTTGCCTAATGTCACACAGCAAACAAGTGTGAAAGTTATATTCAAATATTGTATGGATATTCTCATTTCTGCCCTTTTATTTTATTATTAATTATTTTTACTTCTACCCTTTTTTTTTTTTTTTCGGTACGCGGGCCTCTCACTGTTGTCGCCTCTCCCGTTGCGGAGCACAGGCTCTGGACGCGCAGGCTCAGCGGCCATGGCTCACGGGCCCAGCCGCGCCGAGGCATGTGGGATCTTCCCAGACCAGGTCACGAACCCGCGTCCCCTGCATCGGCAGGCGGACTCTCAACCACTGCACCACCAGGGAAGCCCAGTTTTACCCTTTTAAATAAACATTTCTCCAAAGTTGATTTGCTTGATTCAGGAGGCAGTATTATGGCATGATTATAAGTATGGGCTTTGAAGTCAGATAAACTTGGGTTGGAATCTTGGTTTGTTTGCTTACTAGCCATGTGACCCCAGACAAATTAGTTAACTTCTCTGAATTTCAGCTTCTTAGCTGTAAAATGGGAGAAGGAGTAAGACCACATCCCTCAGAATTGTTGGGAAAATTAAATGAGATTATAAAGTTCCAAATGCTACAATTATTACCATTATCTGGAGGAGAAAGGAAGAGAATAAAGGGAAAGAGGAGGCAGAAGAAGACTAAGAGAAAAAAATGTCAATTTACCATTCCAGCCCTGTTCTAGCCATTGGACAGACAGCTGGCTTGGCTGTTTTTTGAGGTTTCCTGAAAGGAGGGAGCACAGAAGGGGTGCTGCTCTGGTGTTTGCCCCCGGAGGTGCCACGTGGAGGAGGTGCCATGTGGAGAAGGTGACAGTGGGAAGTTGGCAGAGCACTAGCTGCAGGCTCTCTCTTATTCTTGGGACCTTCATGTCCACCAACAGAGACCTTACCCTCCGACCTTTCCCCCTACTCACCAGCTTCCCCCGCAGCAGAGCCGGTTTCCCATGGTGCTCTGTCTCCCAGAGAGCCCAGCTGTTTTGCTATAGATAGGGGCTTGTGCATTTCCTGGTTCCCGGTTCAGCTTTCAGTAGCAGCTCCCAGGGAGTCTCCGTCACGGTCAGATTTCAACCTAACAGGTTGGACTTTGGAAGCCACCTGCTGGAAAGATTCCCAGGTGACTGCTCCCAGCCAAAGGGTAGAGGAACACACACGGGCTCCAGGTGAGAGCAATCTCACCTTCGGGATTTGGAGCTGCTTTGATGAAGCGTTAACTTTTGAGCTTCAAGCTTCAGTGAGAAGAAACCTGAGACAGAAAAGGGCTCTGGGTTTCCTTAGAAAATGTTTCTCTACTACTTCACACTGTCATTGAAATGTATCGTCTATAATGAAGAGTCTTACCTATGTTTCCCCAGCACTACGCAGGTCTAATTGAGTTTCACTTTCAAGGTAATCGGTGTCAGTCTCTTATTATCCTTGTCCAGAATCTGGGATTGAATACTGGACTCTTTGGGAAACTAAAATTTAGGGAAATGTATTCCTTTTGTATTCTCCCTTGCTATTGGAATTAATGTGGGCAAATCACTTTTTTTGAGGACTGTAAAAATGGAGGGCTGAACTCATTACTTAATCCCCTTTCTGGTCAAAAATCATATGATTCTATGATTGGAATGGTCTCAGCACTTCTTAACCACTCACTTCCCCATCCCCAGTACAGAACTACAGAATCTCCATTTAACCTCAACTCAGCTTCTCCTCCAATGACCTGAAGCTGATTCATTCCACACTCACTGGCAACTAGGATGAAGTTGAGCAAATTCCTCTGTAGAAAATAGGGGCTCTAGGAGAATTTGTGGAACCTGTATGGCTTGTCTTCAGTGTTCCCACCCCCTCTTTAGTGTCTTGTTCAGATGCCCAGTTATTTGTGTGTCCCTTATGGATGTTCAGGACCCAGCACTCAGCCCTGTACTCCACAGGGGGTACCCTGGACGCTTCATTCCTCCCCATCTTCTTTCCTTATGAAAAATGGAGATAATAAGAGTCACAGCCTTGTAGGATTGTGGTGAAGATTAAATGAGATAATATATATAAAACTCTAGTCCAGGGCCTGGTACATGGCACCCTCTCAGTAAGTCCTAGCTATTGTTATTATTATTACTTCTTTTTCTCAGCTAATTGTTAGATGGTAAAGCATCTTACTTTATTGTCTGGTGATGGATCATTGCACTAGCCTCTTATTTCATGGCCGTGCTTCTCCCTGGCAATCCATTCTGTACTCTACCATTAACTGTATTCTTTTCATCCTGTTACCCAAACTTCTTAGCTTGGCACTCAAAGCCCTCCACAATCTCGGTCCCTTTCTACCTACTTTCTCTAATTTAAAGAAAAAATTTAAAAGAAAACATGTGAGAGTTTTATATGACCAGAAATTCCAAAGGAACCAACTCTGTGTTGTGGTGGCCAGAAAATCTGATATACCCAAAGCACCATTAATAGAAGTCTAGAGTGATAAACAACGGTATTGATTATTCCACTGAAGTCTGTACCAGTCAGTCCATGATTGGAATAATAATTTTAGGTTTACATGTTGAATTTCAAGTTACAGTGTCAAGAGGCAGTGTATTGAAGAGAAAGTTGTCTGAGTTACAAGTGGTATGGAAAGTCCTATAAAATATGGTTAAAAGAATTAGGCATGTTTAGTTGGGAAAGGGAAGCTTTTGGAGGACAGGATGGTTACTTTTAAATATTTGAAGGGACTCTCAAGTGAAAGAAGGATTGCATTTATTTTCTGGACATAACCTGAACCAATGGGCAGAAGTTACTGAAATGCAGATTTTGGATCAATGGAAGGAAGAATTTATAACAGATGTGTCCAAAAAGAAAATGAAATGGGCTACCTTATGAAGTTCTAAGCCCTCGGTCACTGAAAATGTCCCAGAAGTTGGCGAATAATCTTCAAAGTATTTGAATGGGATGGGGATTTGGACAAAATCAGAGGTTTCAAATTTTTTTCTAGCTAAGGAACCCTTTCTTTTAAATGAAGCTCAGGTAAAAATTCCAACTACAAAACAGATCAAAGTGAAGCTGTTCTGGTTGAAGTCTGAATAGGATCCTTTTACAATTCTTTTTCTTCTCAGCTAGACGTTAAGATTCCTGAGAGTAGACAACAAAGGAGCATAGTTTTAAATTTATATTTACAATGTATAACCTCCATAGTATATTACTTGGGGTTTAATTTGTTGAATGAGTGAACAAAAGAATACATCAATAGTTATTTCTCTAAGGCATGCTTTAATTTTTAATAGATGGCAATCCTTTAACCAAGAATTGTATTCTTCAAGTGAGGGTTCTTATCCTGGGGTCCACAGATTCCCTAAGAGGGGCATATGAATGGATCTCAAGAGCTGTGTGAACCTATTCAAATTATATGCCAAATTTCGGAGCATGTGTGTTTTTCTGGAAAGAGGATCTATTGCTTTTGTCAGATTTTTCAAGAGGGTCCATAAAAAAAGTTAAGTATCAACCACTTTAATGGAAGAATTTCAGATGTCCATCACAACCTAGTAAAAGATATATTTGGGGGCAGGGAGGTCTTCTGGACACTCCTCAAAGCATACACATGCATGTTCTCTTGATTACAGAAAGTAATTAAGAGGTCAACCCCCCCACCCCCAGGCTCTCCTGAATACATCATACCCCTAGTATTAAGACTCTACTTCCAAAGGAAGTTTCTCTGGCCATCACCCCCATACCAATAACCCTAGCTCCCCTGCATTTAGACTTGGATTGGGTGGAGTGATGCAGCAATTCCTCTCTTTGGGATGTTTCAAGGTTAGAAACAAATGCTTTCTCTCATAGGCAGAGGGTTGGGAGGCTTTGTGATTTAGTGACAATGGCAGAGGCTTCTGTGTCTGTGCCCCTGTGTCTGCATACTCGATCCCTCGGAATCAGAGACCATTTACAGTGGACAGACCTTAGTATGGGAAACCAGGGCTTTAGGCAACTCTGCAGCCAAAAGCTGATTTCCCAACCCCTACCCAAAACAGGCCAGACAGCCTGGAGACCCTTGTTTTTGTGTCTCTAATCACCAGCTCAGACAGTGCCCTCTGGGCTGTTTGGATGGCATATCCCTTTTCCCTCCCAGGATCACTCTCTCTTTTGTTGCATTGTGAGAAAATTATGGCCAGGAATTTGATCTGGAGCCAGTGTCAGCTTCCAGGTGTGATCTCAGCATCCAAGTGTGAGCTCAGGGTGCTATGACATTGGGTACATCTAACTGAGGACGTTTTTGTCTAGCTGTCCTTTTTGTCTCCCTCCCTGCCCATCCCATCCTCCAGGCCACAGAATAGGGAGCAGCACAAATAAGGCCCTGAGATTTGGGTTTATTCAGCTCCACCCAAAACTAAATGAAAACACTATGACATGTCCCAAGGGACCAAACCATACATTGTGACCATGCACTTTTCCCTTCCCCCAAGGATGCTGCTACCTCTGGGGTGGTGAGCAGCTAGTCCTATCACCGCGGGAGCTAGAAAGGGTGCTGGCTCTGTGGCACTCAGGGCTCAACACTGGCTTCCTCCTCTTCCTCTGGATCAGGAGGTGCAGGGAGCAGGGAGATGTAGACCTCATTGACCTCTGTGTCCAAATGTCGGCCACCCCGAGGCGCCTCCAGGTTGAGGATGCCATCATGGGAGAGAGCAGCGCGGACCCGCCAGGGGTCAACATCAGCAGGCAGGACGTAGGTTCGGCAGAACTCTCTGGACACGAAGCCATGGCGGTCCAGGCGCTGGGGGTGCCGGGCAGACACCTCCAGTAGGTTGTCCACAGTCCTCACGGTTACCTCATCGGGGGTAAAGTGGCTCACATCCAGAAACGCCTGGAACTTGCCCTCACTGAGCCGAAGCTCAGAGGCCCCTGCCCTGCTGCCCTCCCCAGCTTGGGCAGCCCGGGGCCGGACATAGTAGCCATGGTAGAGGGTGGGGGTCAGGATCTCTTCTGGCAGGAGGCCTGAGGGGCAGAGAGAGAGAAGGCAAGAGGCAGAATGAGGGAGGATTGGGTGGGAAGGAGGGCGACATGAGAGCAGATCAGGAGGTGAGGCCTCGGGAGAGCTGGAGGGGAGTCAGGAGAAGCAGGGAAGGGGAAGGAGGGGTCCCAGTGGCTGGAATGAGGCGGCTGGGGAGAGGAGATTGAGAAAGGGAATGAGTTGGGATGAAAAAGAGCAAACCAGACAGGGTCTGGGTGGTTCGCAGGGGAGGCATCCCTAGGGGAGCAGGGGCAGGTATCAGAGCACAGCGGGCAGCAGTCCGCACCGAGGTCAGTAGGAAGGGAAGGGAGCCCTGCCCGGAGGGGGGTGAGGGGGGAGTCTGGGGTGGGAGACGGCTCGCCCCAGGAGTTCAGTTAAGCCCAGAGTGGGGTGGAGGCCAGTATCTTTGGGAGGTCAGCCCAGAATTTCAGCAGGTGGGGGTGGGAGGCAAGGGGGTGGCGTCCGTGCCATACCTTCCCCGAAGCGCTGCTCGCCCAGGCGGCTCGGGTTGGCAAACTCGTACTCGGCGGTGGCCGGGTGGGCATGTGGCACCGAGCGGCCCGACATGGCTGCAGACCCGCCGGCGGCCCCGGCTCGAGGTGCGGCCCCAGCAGGCGCAGCAGCACCCCTCCAGCTGCCGCAGAGCCCCGGCGCACTTGGAGGTGGGGGCGGGGTCTACACCACCCAAAATAGTGCCGAGCCCGGTGGGGGAGGGGCGGGCAGCGCCCGCGTCGGGTGTGTGACCCGCGCCGCCTGGACCCCCGTCCCCTCCGCTGCACACCCTTCAGCTGTCACGGGGGGCCCCCCCGGGGAGGACAGCTGGGGGTCCTGGCTGCGGAGCGAGCTGGGGAGGGGATGCTGGTGCCGGAGGCCCCGGAGAGACCGCGCTGAGACCCTCCCAAAGAGTTTGCACGTTTTCCACGCCCCTCTTCCCCTCCTCAGTGGTAGGCAGCCGGCGCTCTGCTTCATCAAGCTCCCCCGGATTTACTGTTCTGCCAGACCTGTAAAGTGAACGACGCAAACAACTTTCTCCCCTTTCTCTGGGGTGGGGTGAGGGGCCTTCCTGCCAAGGTTAAGGTCAGGGTCCTCTCTGCACCCAGGACGACCCAGGGCACCACGTGGAAACCTGCCGTTGACATGTTGGTGATCACTACTCTCCTTCAGGGACCCACAAAGAGTTAATAACCTTGGGCCCAGCCTAGGAAGATTCCAGTTCCTGCCCAGGCCCAAGATAGTCTCTGGCCGCATTCCCTTGGCATGCTAGGCTACAGGGGAGGAGGAGGGGCCCACTGCCCGCCCGCCTGGGATTCCTGCCTCAGTCCCAGCTCCAGAGAAGGGGGGGGGGGCATGGGGTGCGGACAGAAATCGAGTAAAACAAGACCAGGACAAGTCACTGGCCAGCTCAGGCGTGTTTGTATTTCTCTTTTCTTAGCTCAGTGAGTATTGGGTATGTGTCACACTGCCAAATCCCCAATCACAAGTCTCCATGAACGGGCAGTGAGCTGGGATAATAAAACCCCTGACATCACCATTCCAGAAGCTTCAGAAGACTGCGTATATAAGGGGCTGGCTGTAGCTGCGGCTGAAGGAGCTGACCAGCCAGCTGAGTCCCCACACTCACCTAGCCACCATGGACATCGCCATCCACCACCCCTGGATCCGCCGCCCCTTCTTTCCTTTTCACTCTCCCAGCCGCCTCTTTGACCAGTTCTTTGGCGAGCACCTGTTGGAGTCTGATCTCTTCCCAGCTTCTACTTCCCTGAGCCCCTTCTACCTTCGGCTGCCTTCATTTCTGCGGGCACCCAGCTGGATTGACACTGGGCTCTCAGAGGTAAGTCTCGCCTCTGCCAGGACAGGTGAGTTCATTCTGGAGCCTCCTGGAAGCGTCTCCATCCACTGTCCTTTTCCTCCTGGCCTAAATCTGACTAGGTCTAAGGGTTCCAAGTGTCTTAGGCTCTTGTGTGTCCTGCAGTGAAGAAAGATGAGATCCCTAGTTCCTCTCTTCCCCAGTCACCTGTTTGTATTCGATGCACCTCTGTATCCTTATTTATTACATTTTCTCCATGTGTTATGAAGATCATTCTCTGTCCCATCTTCTAAGTAGGATGTCCCTTTCTGGTTTGGTTCATAATGATCTACAGGGAAGGAGCTGCCTTTGCTCAGACTCCTTTGCTCACCTCTTCTAATACCTCACACTCCTGACAAATACTATCATCTCAAGTTCCAGAGCCAGGAGGCAGTCCTACCTCATCCTGAGCTTTTCATCCCAGCTGCATGGAACTGGAGACAGCAGCCACTATTTTCTTCCTTTCTATTCCCTCTTCTATGATTTTCTGGGTTTCTCAGGGCTGTGACAGGGCACTGGCCTGGGTCCAAGCCTATTGAGGATAGAAGGTAGGTCAAGTTTAGGGACCCCCCTCCACTTGTCCTGAGAGGGTAGGAGAATGGGGCAAACAGATAAGATTGATAGAAGATGTCACAGATAACACTCTGGTTCAAAAATATTCAAGAGTGAGTAAACAGGAGCCAAGTGGGCAAGGGCTTTGGAAGGACAATCAGAGCTAGCAGAACATTCCAGATTGAGTGGGTGGGAAACTTGGCAGAGACCTGAGTAAGAAGAAGGGGCCTTTGTCTCACAGACAAATGACAAGGCCAGGCATTGGGTCAGAGAAGCAGCAGAAGCCATGCCCAGACCCATCCTTGTGATTTGTCCCCTGGGTGGTCTGTCTTCTTCCCTGTCCCTGTAAATAAAGTTTGGCCTGATGACCAAATGGTGTGCCTTGGGTACCACTGTGGTGGCACCCCTGAACTAGAGAGTCATGTTTATTCAAAAAGGGATCTTTAGCTAAAACGAGGAGGATAAACTGCCTGGAAAGAAAGCAAGTCTGCAGAATGAGACTGTACTAGTGTTGTTCATATTCCTACTATCTTTTGTCTTCCCCTCCCCCACCTTGCTATTTCCAGATGCGGTTGGAGAAGGACAGATTCTCTGTCAACCTGGATGTGAAGCACTTCTCCCCAGAGGAACTCAAGGTCAAGGTGCTGGGAGATGTGATTGAGGTGCATGGAAAACATGAAGAGCGCCAGGTACGTAGCTGACTTTCTCTTCTGCTCATTCATCCAGCGAGTACTATATGCCAGAGACTGCCATCAGCCCCTGAGGCTGAAAGCATTCCAGTCCTAAGCCATAAGAGTCAAGAACAGGGATAAACCTGTTGTTGTTATTGTTGTTGTTTTGGCCAGAGAAGTGATCTTTGTTTGTTTTGATTTGATTGCCTCAGATGGGATAGATGGGATGTTAACTTCCTGTTTAAGCCAGTGGTTCTCAACCTTGAGCACATTAGAATTGCCAGGGGAATTAAAAAAAAAAAAAAAAAAAATCCCAGGGCTTCCCTGGTGGCGCAGTGGTTGAGAGTCCACCTGCCGATGCAGGGGACGTGGGTTCGTGCCCCAGTCCGGGAGGATCCCACATGCCGCGGAGCAGCTGGGCCCATGAGCCATGGCCACTGAGCCTGCGCGTCCGGAGCCTGTACTCCACAATGGGAGAGGCCACGACAATGAGAGGCCCACGTACAGCTAAAAAAAAAAAAAAAAAAAAAAAAAAATCGCAATGCTTAGGCATATCCCAGGTCAGTTAAATCAGGATTTTTCAAAGCTCCCTAAGGGATTCTAATGTACAGTTAGTCAAGGTTGAAGACCACTGATTTAGGAGTAGTGGTTGTCAGACATCTGATCGCTTTACATAATTACATTAACTGCATGCACTCAGAAGCCCCTTGAATTTGAGACTTTTCTTTCAGATGTTTTGGAATTCACTTCTCGTTAGCCCACCTTAATGCTGAACTACTTGCTTTGCCTAAGCTTCAGAGCTCTACTCACCTCCTAATACCCTAGACCCATGTGGAAATCAGTTGAGAGCCTGTCTGGATAAATGCTTGAGATTCAGCAGGTGTAAAGGTTAGGGTCAGAATTCTTTAGCCAAATTCTAGAGAATGGAATAGCTTTTCATTACTTTCTGGGAGAGTTTTTCAATGAGTTTGCTTCCTACCAAAGGCAGTGAAAGTGCGGAGTCCTTACCACTGGACCGCCAGGGAATTCCCACCTCAGAAACTTGTGCATCAAACAGTATAGTGTGAGGTCCTCAAGCTGTTTCAGTTTTGCTTGTATGATTCAACTCTAGATCAGAGCCTCCCTGGAGGGAGTCTTCATTGTTGTTGTTGTTATTATTAGGTCTATTGGTCTGGAACCTTCTGGAACATTCCTGAAGAGTCAGGACAATTTCTGGGTTTCCTCAGGGACTCAAATCTTCAAAGCCAGATGATATTCCAAATCGTGTAGGCCCAAAAAACATTGACCTAAACCTCTGGGAAATACCCCTGAACATGTCCATGCCTGAGGGTTTAGAGAGCTATGAAGTTTTGGCTGTTCAGACTTCTCAGACTCTCACTGGTAGGAGTGACCACCTAGGCAATTTCATCTTAGCCCCAAACAGAACAGCTATTTAGCTTTCTCTCATGTTGCCATGCATTTGGCCGCACGTAAGGGGAAGGAGGATGTCTGAGTTCTAGGCAAGTGATGCTATTTCCTGTTCTTATCTCTCTACCTCTTTCCTTATTCTCTTGGATTAGGATGAACATGGCTTCGTCTCCCGGGAGTTCCACCGGAAGTACCGGATCCCAGCTGATGTGGACCCTCTCACAATTACTTCATCCCTGTCATCTGATGGCATCCTCACTGTGAATGGACCAAGGAAACAGGCCTCGGGCCCTGAGCGCACCATTCCCATCACCCGTGAAGAGAAACCTGCTGTCACTGCAGCCCCCAAGAAGTAGATGCCCTTTCTCTAACTGCATTTTTTAAAACAAGAAAATTTCCCCACCAGTGAATGAAAATCTTGTGACTAGTGCTGAAGCTTATTAATGCTAAGGGCAGGCCCAAATTATTAAGCTAATAAATATCATTCAGCAACAGATAACTGTCTTGTGTTTGAATATTTTGTAATAATCATCACATATGATTTAGGGAACTCCAGGAATATTAGAGTCAGAATGACTGTTTCCAGCGTTTACTCATGGGATAAATTTAGCAAGTCACTTAAGCTTTATGGTCTTTAGGTCTTCCATTTATAACATGGGGTACTGATTTGTACACTAGTTGTAAGGAGTAAATTAATGAGAAAAAGGAGGTAAAGCCCTTAGCAGAGTTCAAGGAATATTAGTTCCTCTCCTCCCTCTTTGATTTTGGCCCTCAGTTCCAATAACAAACCTGAATGAGGTCTGGATGACAATGCATAAAAGGCCCTAGTGCGTCTCTGAAATTAATCATGTCACCAGGGAGGAGATGGTGTCCTCAACTTTGACATTTTGCTACTGATAAGCATTGCCTTCAGCTGATTCACAAGGTGGACAGGTGATTATCACAATAGGACAAGTGATTATCTCCAAACAAGCCTCTCAGGTGTAGTCCCTTAATTAGCCAGTAAACACCTATTAAAACTAAGACTGGGGAATATACAATCCATTGACCCACAATTTAAAAAGTTTAACTTTTGTTTTTTATTTATTTTTAAATATTTATTTAAGCCACTCTGGGTCTTAGTTGTGGCATGTGGGATCTTTAGTTGCAGCATGTGGGCTCTTAGTTGTGGCATGCATGGGGGATCTGGTTCCCCAACCGGAATCGGAACCCTGGCCCCCTGCATTGGGAGTGTGGATTTTTACCCACTGGACCACCAGGGAAGTCCCTTACTTTTTTAATTTTATTGAAGTATAGTTGACTTATTATACAGTGTTGTGTTAATTTCTGCTCTTCAGCAAAGTGACTCAGTTATCCACATGTATATATATATTTTCATATTCTTTTCCATTTTGGTTCATCACAGGATATTGAATATAGTTCCCTGTGCTATATGGTGGAACCTTGTTGTTTATCCATCCTATATATAGTAGTTTGTATCTGCTAATCCCAAACTCCCAATCCTTGCCTCCCCCATCCCCCCGCCACAGGCAACCACAAGTCTGTTCTCTATGTCTATGTGTCTGTTTCTGTTTCATAGGTATGTTCATTTGTGTCACATTTTAGTTTAGTTTTTTTTTTTTTTTTTTTTGGCCGCACCACGCGGCATGTAGGATCTTAGTTCCCCGACCAGGGATCAAACCTGCACCCCCTGCATTGGAAGCATGGAGTCTTAACCACTGGACAACCAGGAAAGTCCCTTTTTATTATTTATTTATTTATTTATTTATTGGTGTGTCATATTTTAGATTCCACATATAAGTGATATCATATGATATTTGTCTTTAAAAGGTTTAAGAATTACAGTGAATAACAACAGATCAATAAGTGATTATATTATTTAGCTTAAACAAAGACATGCTGCTCTACAAAAACACCTCTATTTCACTTTTGTGAGTCTAGACAAACTTCTGATTCAATTAATGAAAAATAGCCCTGGTATAAATGTTTAGAGACAACTCTTATTTTTCCTGCACCCTCTTCCAGCTGATTTCTGATTTCTCACAAGGACTCTTTCCTTCACAAAACCTACAATTTGGGGATTGGCCATGCTTTTAAAATATGACACATGAAACAACTGTCGAAAGTTTTTATGTTGTAGGGGTGTGGAGCTAGGACAATATACATTGCAAATCTATACAGGTTCAAAATGTTTTATCTTAAAAAACAACTTCCTAATAGTCTGAAATGCTGTGATCTAGCCAGAAGTCAGATTTCTCTAAACTTAGAGCCAATTTTTATGGCTGTGTAGCAGACGTTGTTGGCTGCCTAAGTAACCTATTTACTACCTTCAGTCTTGCCAACAGCACCCCAGATTGGTTTAGGTATCCACCATATTCTTTCTCCCAAGCTCCAGCCAGAGTTGGTCTAAATCAATCATGGAAATTCCCTTCCTTCTGTAGGGATTAGTCTTGAAAGGGCTACAACCCAATTACGATCAATGAGACAGGAAGGAAATTCGCTATAGATGCTTCTAGAAAAGCTTTTTACCTTTAAAAAGACTTGCCAAAAAAGAGACAGGGAGGGAGGGAAGAGGGAGAGGGAGAGAGACAGCGAGAAAGAGAGAGACAGAGACAGAGAGAGAGATTGATTTTTTTTCTTCCTCTGCATGTTGGAGCATGAGAATGTGATACTCAGATTGCTGTAGGCATCTTGAAATCACGAGGGAGTATCCATGATATACTGATGATGGCTGAGCAAGAAGATGGTAAGACTCCGAGACCTTGATGGGTCATTGAACTGCTTAACTGGTCACCTTTAGAGCTTCCTTACTTCACAATGTCTCATTACATCTCGTTTTTGTTTAATCTTTTTTGATGAGGGTTTTATGTTACTGGTATGCAAAAACACCTTAACTGATTGAGGCTGAATTAAGTAGTGTAAAAAACTGAAGAATGCCCTGGAAACCATGTGTCAGCTTTAATCATTTTAGTGAATTACCAGATTTCTCAAGCAGACATAATCTTAATGATTTGATCTTAAATGAATCACACTTTGTCTATTAGAGTATGGTATTTATGTTTTTGACAAATTTGTTCAGAATGTGCAGGTTCACCTTTTTTGTTTATTATTACCATCCCCAAGTTAGACTAGTTTTTTGTTGTTATTCTTTTCCAGATCACATGCTTTGCTATAGCTATTTGTTCACTAAAGTCCTATTAGTGTAGGACTTTTCTAGTCTAGCATATTTGAGGGATTTTTCTTTAGCTTTATAGCTAGCTCTTCCATAATTCTACTTCATTCCCTATGTCTGAATTATGCCAGAAGTTTGTTGAGGCAATTTTAATTAGCATTTATTGTTTTTTAATATGAGCTAACATTTATTAAGCACTTACTGTTAGGTATGCACTGTGCTAAGAAGCGCTTTGCCTTTTTTAAACTATCATTTTTTTAAAGAAGAAATCTGGGAAATGTGTGTAGAGTACATACATATAATTTCAATAAGATGTAACATTTAGAAACCAAATGGATGTTTTGCCTAATGGTTTGGGAATGATACATATTTTCATGCTTAGAAAAATCCTATTCTATTTAATACCTCACATTTTATTTGAATATTGCACTGGATTTGATCTTTGCTTTGAAGATTTACAATGACTATTTTTTTGATGTATATATATTTTAATTAATTTATTTCTTTTTATTTTTTTGACTGCATTGGGTCTTCGTTGCTGTGCATGGGCTTTCTCTAGTTGTGGCGAACGGGGGCTACTCTTCGTTGCGGTGCACGGACTTCTCATTGCAGTGGCTTCTCTTGCTGCGGAGCATGGGCTCTAGGCGCGTGGGCTTCAGCAGTTGTGGCTCGTGGGCTCTAGAGCACGGGCTCAGTAACTGTGGCGCATGGGCTTAGCTGCTCCGCGGCATGTGGGATCTTCCCGGACCAGGGCTCGAACCTGTGTCCCCTGCATTGGCCGGCGGATTCTTAACCACTGCGCCACCAGGGAAGTCCCTTACAATGACTATTCATTCAAGAATTATTTGTGTGCCTACCATGTGCTAGCTACAAAAATAAGACATGCTTTTTTGCCCTAACACAATTAAAAATTGAGCAGAAGAACAGGCAAGTAAAAAGACGTAGATTTCAAGTTTCTACAATGTCCACTCAAAATGTCTGTTATGGGGACCCTTAAGAGGATTACCTACTCTGGACATAGAAGGAATCCTGGAGATGGTTACCCCTGACCAAATTTTTTAACAGCTTTATTGAGATATCATTCATCACTATACTATTTACCCATTGAAAGTGTACAATTTAATGGTTTTATTTATATTCACAGAGTTGTACATCCATCACCAAAGTCAATTTTAGGACATTTCATTAGCCAAGATGCTAACTTATGCCCATTAGTTATCACCCTCCAATGCCCACCCCTCAGCCCTAGGCAACCTCTAGTCTACATTCTGTCTCTATGTATTTGCCTATTTTGGACATTTCATATAAGTGGAATCATACAATACGTGGCCCTATGTGACTAGCTTCTTTCACATAGCAGAATGTTTTAAAGTATCCGCCATATGGTTGCATGTATCAGTACTTCACTCCTTTCTATCGCCAAATAATATTTCTTTACATGGATCTACTGTCTTTTATTTACCCATTCATCAATTGATGGACATTTGAGTTACTTCCACTTTTTGTCTATTATGAATAATGCTGCTATGAACATTCATGTACTAGTTTTTGTGTGGACATATGTTTTCATTTCTCTTGAGTATATATCTAGGAGTGGAATTGCTGGATTATATGGTAACTTTCCATCTAGCCTTTTGAGGTACTATTTTCCAAGGCAGCTACCCATTTTTAAAAAATTAATTTATTTTATTTTTATTTATTTTTGGCTGTGTTGGGTCTTTGTTGCCATGCACGGGCCTTCTCTAGTTGTGGCCAGCGGGGACCACTCTTCATTGCAGTGCCCAGGCTTCACTGCAGTGGCTTCTCTTGTTGAGGAGCACGGGCTCTAGGCGTGCGGGCTTCAGTAGTTGTGGCTCGCAGGCTCTAGAGTGCAAGCTCAGCAGCTGTGGTGCACGGGCTCAGCTGCTCCGCAGCATGTGGGATCTTCTCGGACCAGGGCTCGAACCCATGTCCCTTGCATTGGCAGGCAGATTCTTAACCACTGCACCACCAGGGAAGTCCAGCTGCCCATTTAAAATTCTCACCAGCAGTGTATGAGGGTTCCAACCTCTCAATATCTTCACCAACAGTTATAATTATTTATCTTTTTGGTTATAGACATCCTAGTGGGTGTCTGACTGAATTCTTAATGGTTTATAGGACTTAGCAAGGTTAAGGGGGAAGAAAATGCACCTAGAAGGCGGAACAGCATGAAGTGCCCAGGCAGGTATTGATATTTATGTTTGGTTGGAGCACTAGATATATGAGAGGGAATGTGGGAGATGAGGAATAAGAGTCAGAAAGTAGAGAAAACTCTGCTAAGGAGTTTGAAATTTATTTTGAAGGCTATAAAAGCCAGTGAAAGATTTTAACCAAGAGAGTAGCATGATCCACTCTGCATTTTTAGACTTAATCTGGGAGAAATATAGTGATTGATAAATACAGACCAAAATGGAAAATAGAGATATCAACCAAAAGGGTAAGAGTGAGAAATAATGGGAAAGTGGAATATGGCAAAGGCAATAGAGATGTAACAAAGAGGGACATAATCAAGACATAATGTGGAGATAGAATTTATAGGTCTTGGTATCTGTTTTAATGGGAAGGATGAGAAAGGGGGATTCAAAATAATTCCTTGCTTTCTGTTTTTGACAACTGTGTGAATTTATTATGCAATATGTAATATTAAAAATAAGAAAGAGTGGTTAAGACACATAAAAGAAAACTATGGAATTCACCAAGATATGAAATATAAAGATGGACAAATTTGAGACTGAACTCAGTTGCAGGTATCAGGAAATTACCTCAACCATATATGAAAAACCCACAGCTAACATCATACTCAGTGGTGAAGACTGAAAGCCTTTCCTCTAAGACCAGGATCAAGACAGGGATGTCCACTTTTACCACTTCTATTCAATATATTATTGCAAGTTCTAGCCAGAGCAATTAGGTAAGAAAAAGAAAAGCATCCAAGTTGGAAAGAAACAAGTAAAACTATTTCTATTTACAAAAGACATGATCTTACATATAGAAAACCCTAAAGATTTCACCAAAAATATAAATTACAAATAATAAACAAGCTCAGCAACATTGCAGGATATAAAACCAACAAACACACAAAAATTAGTTGCATTTCTATACACTAACAATGAATAATCCAAAAAGGAAATTAAGAAAACAATTCCATTTACAATAGCATCAGGAAGAATAAAATATTCGAGGAATAGTCGAGGAATAACCTCGACTAAGGAGGCAAAAAACTTGTACACTAAAAACTATATGACATTGCTAAAATAAATTAAAGAAGACATAAATGGAAAGACATCTATGTGCATGGATTGGAAAACTTAATATTGTTAAGATATCAATACTAGCTAAAGTGATCTACAGATTCAAAGCAATTCTTATCAAAATTCCAATAATGTTTTTTGCAGAGATAGAAAATTCCACCCTAAAATTCGCATGCAATCTCAAAGGACCCTGAATTAGCCAAAACTGTCTTGAAAAAGAGGAAAAAGTTTGGAAGATTCACACTTCCTGATTTCAGAACTTATTACAAAAGTACAATAATCAAAAAATATATACAATAATCAAAAAAGTGTGGTACTGGCATAAAGGCAGACATAGACCAAGGAATAGAATAGAGAGCCCAGAAATAATCTCTTGCATATATAGTCAAATGATTATTGACAAAGGCACCAAGACCATTCAATGGGGAAAGGACAGTCTTTTCCCATGGTGCTGGGAAAACTGGATATCCACATGCAAAAGAATGAAATTAGACCCTTACCTTATATAACATACAAAAATTAACTCAAAAAGGATCAAACACCTAATCATAAGAGCTAAAAGAAGAAAACATAGAGACAAAGCTTCACAACATTGATTTTAGCAATGATTTATTGGATATGACACCAAAAGTTTAGGCAATAAAAGAAAAATAGATAAATTGGACTTCATCAAAACTGAAAACTTTTGTGCATCAAAGGACACTATCAAGAGAGTGAAAGGACAACCTACAGAATGGGAGAAAATATTTGCAAATCATAGAGTATCTGATTAGAATACTCTATACTAATACTTTATAGAATATATAAAGATATATAAAGAACACGTACAACTCAACAACAAAAAAGCAAACAGCGCAATTCAAAAAGGAGCAAAGGACTTGAATATACATTTCTCCAAAGACAACATACAAATAACTGATAAGCACATGAAAAGATGCTCAAGATCACTAGCCATTAGGAAAATACAAATCAAAACCACAGCGGGATACCATTTTACACCAAGATGGCTATTATAAAGTGAAAACAAACAAACAAAACACCAGAAAATAAGTGTTGGTAAAGATGTGGAGAAATTGGAACCCTTGTGCATTACTGGTAGGAATGTAAAAAAGTGCAGCCACTATGGAAAACTGGCATTTCCAAACTGTTAAACAGAATTACCATATGATCCGGCAATTCCACTTCTGGGTATATACCCAAAAGAATTGAAAGCAGGGATTCAAACAAATATTTGTGCACCAATGTTCAGAGCAGCATTATTCACACTAGCCAAAAGGTGAAAACAACCCAAGTGTCTATTAACAAATGAATAGAGAAGCAAAATGTGGTATTATACATACAATGGAGTATGACTTAGTCTTAAAAAGGATACATGCTGTAACATGGATGAACCCTGAAAACATGCTGAGCGAAATAAGCTAGAGACAAAAAGAAAAATATTGTATTATTCCACTCATATGAGGTACTTATAATAGGCAAATTCATGGAGACAGAAAATAGAGGTTACCATGGACAAGAGAAGAGGGGAATGAGGAATTATTGCTTAATTGGTACAGAGAATCAGTTTGTGATGATGAAAAAGTTCTGCAAACGGATAGTGGTGATGGTTGCACAACATTATGAATGTATTTAATGCTACTGAATTGTATACTTAAAAACAAGAGTCTCCCTGGTGGCGCAGTGGTTGAGAGTCCACCTGCCAATGCAGGGGACACGGGTTCGTGCCCCAGTCCAGGAAGATCCCACATGCCGTGGAGCAGCTGGGCCCGTGAGCCATGGCCGCTGAGCCTGCGCGTCCAGAGCCTGTGCTCCGCAACGGGAGAGGCCACAGTGGTGAGAGGCCTGAGTAACGCAAAAAAGAAAACCAAAACAAAACAAAAAAAAGTTAAAACATTTTTTAAAATTTATTTTTGGCTGCATTGAGTCTTCATTGCTGCAGGTGGGCTTTCTCTAGTTGCAGCGAGCTGGGGCTACCCTTCGTTACGGTGCGTGGGCCTCTCATTGCGGTGGCTTCTCTTGCTGTGGAGCACGGGCTCTAGGTGCGCACCTAGAGCTGTATTGGGCCACAGTTGTGGCACACAGGCTCAGCAGTTGTGGCTCATGGGCTTAGTTGCTCCGTGGCATGTGGGATCTTCCTGGGCCAGAGCTTGAACCCGAGTCCCCTGCATTGGCAGGTGGATTCTTAACCACTGCACCACCAGGGGAGTCCCAAAATGGTACCTTTTATGTTATGTATATTTTATCACAATAAAAGATATGCTGAATCAGGCTCCTGGACTTTAGACTATACTACAAAGCTACAGTAATCAAGACAGTATGGTACTGGCACAAAACCAGAAATACAGTTCAATGGAACAGGAGAGAAAGCCCAGAGATAAACCCATGCACATATGGTCACCTTATCTTTGATAAAGGAGGCAAGAATATACAATGGAGTAAAGACAGCCTCTTCAATAAGTGGTGCTGGGAAAACTGGACAGCTACATGTAAAAGAATGAAATTAAAACACTCCCTAACACCATACACAAAAAAAAACTCAAAATGGATTAAAGACCTAAATGTAAGGCCAGGCACTATAAAACTCTTAGAGGAAGACATAGGCAGAACACTCTCTGACATACATCACAGCAAGATCCTTTTTGACCCACCTCCAAGAGAAATGGAAATAAAAAAAAAAAATGGGACCTAATGAAACTTAAAAGCTTTTGCACAGCAAAGGAAACCATAAACAAGACGAAAAGACAACCCTCAGAATGGGAGAAAATATTTGCAAATGAAGCAACTGACAAAGGATTAATCTCCAAAATTTACAAGTAGCTCATGCAGCTCAATATCAAAAAAAACAAACAACCCAATCCAAAAATGGGTAGAAGACCTAAATAGACATTTCTCCAATGAAGATATACAGATTGCCAACAAACACATGAAAGGATGCTCGACATCACTAATCATTAGAGCAATGCAAATCAAAACTACAATGAGGTATCACCTCACACCAGTCAGAACGGCCATCATCAAAAAATCTACAAACAAGAAATGCCGGAGAGGGTGTGGAGAAAAGGGAACTCTCTTGCACTGTTGGTGGGAATGTATATTGATATAGCCACTATGGAGAACAGTATGGAGGTTCCTTAAAAAACTAAAAATAGAGCTACCATATGACCCAGCAATCCCACTACTGGGCATATACCCTGAGAAAACCATAATTCAAAAAGAGTCATGTACCAAAATGTTCATTGCACCTCTATTTACAATAGCCCAGAGATGGAAACAAGCTAAGTGTCCATCATCGGATGAATGGATAAAGAAGATGTGGCACATATATACAATGGAATATTACTCAGCCATAAAAAGAAACGAAATTGAACTATTTGTAATGAGGTGGATAGACTTAGAGTCTGTCATACAGAGTGAAGTAAGTCAGAAAGAGAGAGACAAATACCATATGCTAACACATATATATGGAATTTAAGAAAAAAAAATGTCATGAAGAGCCTAGGGGTAAGACAGGAATAAAGACCCAGACCTACTAGCGAATGGACTTGAGGATATGGGGAGGGGGAAGGGTAAGCTGTGACAAAGCGAGAGAGAGGCATGGACATATATACACTACCAAACGTAAGGTAGATAGCTAGTGGGAAGCAGCCGCATAGCACAGGGAGATCAGCTCGGTGCTTTGTGACTGCCTGGAGGGGTGGGATAGGGAGGGTGGGAGGGAGGGAGACGCAAGAGATATGGGAACATATGTATATATATAACTGATTCATTTTGTTGTGAAGCAGAAACTAACACACCATTGTAAAGCAATTATACTCCAATAAAGATGTTAAAAAAAAAAAAAGAGTCATGTACCACAATGTTCATTGCAGCTCTATTTACAATAGCCAGGACATGGAAGCAACCTAAGTGACCATCGACAGATGAATGGATAAAGAAGACGTGGCCCATATATACAATGGAATATTACTCAGTCATAAAAAGAAATGAAATTGAGTTACTTGTAGGGAGGTGAATGGACATAGAGTGTGTCATACAGAGTGAAGTAAGTCAGAAAGAGAAAAACAAATACTGTATGCTAATATATATATATGGAATCTAAAAAAAAAAAGGTTCTGAAGAACATAGGGGCAGGACAGGAATAAAGATGCAGATGTAGAGAATGGACTTGAGGATATGGGGAGGGGGAAGGGTAAGCTGGGCTGAAGTGAGAGAGTGGCATGGACATATATACACTACCAAATGTAAAACAGATAGCTAGTGGGAAGCAACAGCATAGCACAGGGAGATCAGCTCGGTGCTTTTTGACCACCTAGAGGGGCAGAATAGGGAGGGTGGGAGGGAGACGCAAGACGCACGGGGATATATGTATATGTATAGCTGATTCACTTTGATATAAAGTAGAAACTAACAAACCATTGTAAAGCAATTATACTCCAATAAAGATGTTAAAAAAATATGCTGGATACCTAGGGTATAGGACAGATATATAACATATAAACTTAAAACATGTGCCTATAAAATATTCATATTGCAAAAACACACACCAATGAATTATTAGTATTAATAAGAGACAACTCAAATACTAAAGTTGATCTGACAATACAATGCAATTTCCATCAATATCCTAACAGTATCTTTTTGTGGAACTTGACAAGTTGATCCTAAAGTTTATATTGAAATGCAAAGGGTCAAAAATAGCTAAGACCCTCTTGAAGAAAAACAAGGTAAAATGATTTGATCTACTGGATATTAAGACTTATACAATTATCATAATTAAGATAGTGGAGTAATTAAGCCATTGTAGCTAAGATGGGATTTAAAAAAATGACAAATAGGCCAATGGAATGTAAGAGAGCCCAGAAACAGTTCCAAGTATATACAGATAGTTGATTTATAATAAAAATGGCTTTGAAGAGCAGTGAAGCAAGTATGGTCTTTTTAATAACTAATATGGGGACAACTGGATAGCCATACAGAAAAAAAATAAAACTTTGTCAGTACCTAACACCATATATAACATAAATTCCATATTTATACCCGTAACATAAAATAATGAAGGTTTGGGAGGTAATATATGGGAGATATCTCCCAAATATTATACTGTTATCTTAAACAGGAGAGCAAAAAAATTGGAAAATACTGATGTTTAGCCATGTTAAGACTATTGTCTCCCAGTGTTCACCAACCCTAAACTATTCACATTTTCTCAATCGCTGCCAGTTCCCCACAATGCAAGACCCATCTTAAAGCAGCTGAGTCACCCCAAATTCCTAAAAATACCCTACCCTAACATCACCCTTTTCAATCATTATCAAGACTGTGTCAAGTTGAGGTTCTTCCTTGCCAAAGGCTTAATAAATAACTCCGTTTTGTTTGATCAAGTTTTCTTCGGTGACTTTTGTGGGGGAGTAAAAAATGGAGTCCTTATCTTTTTTAGATATAAACTGAACTATTTATAGACGAAATGATATAATTTCTGAGAAAAATTTAAAAATAGAGAAAGTAGATAGGGATAGATAAGATTGGTTATAACCATTGTTGAAGGTAGGTAATGGTACATGGGAGTTTTTTATACTATTCTGTCTACTTTTGTATGTTTTAAATCTTCTATAATAATAAAAACAGTTATTTTTCTTTTTCTAGTCCTTAAGAGAGGATATATTCATTAAGGTCACAGTAAATGTAAACTATCTGACCATGACTACCAGGCTCACATCTAGAAAGCATCTAGCCAAATGTATCCTAAGTCATGATGGATTCTGCAGTTCCGCCCCTGATGGAAGGCAGGGAAAAGCAGAGTGGCTGTAGATTTGAGAGAAATAATTCTTTTTAATGCCTTCCTACAACACCCGTAATGTAGACCTAAGAGTAGAAATAATTAACTTAAATTTGACATTTAAATTTTGGTTTAAAAAAAAGGAATAGAGAATATTTTTTTGTGCTTTATTTATTCAGAGAGTAAAATTGTGCTACAGTCAGCTAAATTCTTAGTTGTTCTTAGAATGTGCTCCTTCCTACACTCTACACTGGAAGAATGAACCTTATTCTTTCTTAGAATCATGGACTCTGAAATTGGCAGTTATTAGGATTCCACACACACACAGAGTGATGCTCAATTTGAGGCTCTGAATAGCTACTCATGTAAGTTGACTTTTCTGTGCATTTGTATGGAGGAGGAACCAGCTCAGGTTGATGTCCTGGGAACCAGTGAGGCTCTCGCTTAAACCCTGAAGGAAGAGAAAAGAGGAGTCTTAGTTACCAATCTCATTCTTATTTCTGAGGGAATAGACAGTGAGGGAATAGACAGTGAATCATGTCAAAATTGAGAAAACAGAGAAATCATTCATTCACTTATTCACTCATTCAATTTACTTTTATTTGTGTTCCTTCTATGTTCCAAGCATTGAGTTAGGTCCTGAGAATATAAGAATTAAAAATAATAGTCCAGGGCTTCCCTGGTGGCGCAGTGGTTGAGAGTCCACCTGCCGATGCAGGGGACACGGGTTCGTGCCCCGGTCCGGGAAGATCCCACATGCCGCGGAGCGGCTAGGCCTGTGAGCCATGGCCGCTGAGCCTGTGCTCCGCAACGGGAGAGGCCACAACAGTGAGAGGCCCGCGTAACGCAAAAAAAAAAAAAAAAAAAAGGATAGTCCACCTACTATGGGTTGAAAGTGGTATTTTTTTGTTGTAGCTTGTATCATATGTCGTTTCAAAATAGTGTCCAAACTGCAAAGAAAAAGTAGTAGATTAAAAATACAGGAGTCTATAACCAATACTGGGAAATACAGGATACAATGACATGAATTCTAACAGGCTGTGTCATATTTTAGATTGACTATAAGTCTATATGTCATTAGCCTATATCCTACTAATGTTCACATCCTTTGTTGGTTTGTTTGTTTAGGAGATTTAAGGGAAAGATGCAGATAAACAACAAGTCTAGGTAGGCAGGGACCAGGGAAGAAGCTACCCTGAGTCAGAAGACATTTTATATATATATATTTTTTTTTTCTGTAGATTGATGAAGTCCAAAGAGAAGCAAGAGAAAAAGCATGCTACCCATCCTTTCATTACCTTACAATAATATAATGGTCAACTTGATAGTAAAGTGGGATAGGCATTCCAGCTGAGGACTGTTGCCCTGTCCCAACCACTCAATGAACAGAAGTCTGAGAGATCTCAGCATTGGAAGTTATCAGATTCCTGACTCTCAAATGGTCATTGGTATTTCCTTTTCTAACAGAAGGAAACAAAGAAGAGAAAGTTCGATTACCTGGGAAGGCAAGGGTTTGGGCTGCACGATATTCTTTAGGTCATATCTCTCCTGGTTCCAGTTGCCCATGAGGGTACGGTTTGAATAGGCATCTTCATTAGTGGTACATCTCCATCCATACTGGAAAAACTTGGACATATCATTCCAATCTGTCCACACTTCAGCATGGCCATCTGCATTAATGAGGCTGCCACAGTGTGGGTTTGTAAGGAATGAGGTGAGGAACTCTCTCTGGGAAAAGGCAGGAATAGAAAACCTTGTTGCACAAACCAGAGAGGAGAAAAGGCCTCCCTTTCTCTTCCTTCGCCAAGCATAACACCTTCTAAGAATCTAGGCTTTCCTCCCAGTTTAATTGTTGTGGTTCAGTTTCTTTCTCTCCAAGTTCATGAATCCTTTGACCTGCCCTCTCAATCAGCAGTAGTAGGTGACTATATAGGTTAAATGTCCCCCCCCCTGTAAAAGACAGGAGAACTTCAGTACCCCCAATACTATATGGAGAACTAGAAAATGTTCTGGTAATTTTGAGATGTAGGAATTTAAGGACTAAGAGTATTGCTATCGTCAAAGGGAACAGGAAGAAATGAGAGTTGGATAACTAGATAATACAATAAATGATCAATAAATGACAGTTTCCTTCCTTCTGGGTCCAGATCAAATGTCACTTCTCAGGATGTGCCATTCCCTTTTCATGATGCCTTCCCTCAAGTTAACTTCTCTTTCACTTGTCTCACACAGAACTTTATGTTCACATCTTTATATATTTATAAATTTATACCATATGTTAGAGTTCTTCAAGGAAGTGTGGAATCTCCTACACTGATCCCTTGAGGACAGGATCTGTGTCTTTTTCATTACCGTATCCTCTCCTTCTGTTTACCTTCCTAATCAATAGTACTTGGCACATACCAGATGGCCAATGTCTGAATTTCAATTTTTTGTAAGTAATCAGAAGCCTAACCATGTTTACTTTTGGTTAAAAGATGAGTCTGGTCCCTTGGCTTAGGAGCAAGACAATACCTTCCCTGAAGCTGAGTAATTTGAAGTTGAGGAGCTTGAGTTGTTTGAAGATTTTATAGTAGAGTGACAGAAAACCTTACTCTGCCGTTCCATGTTCTTTAAAGGAAGAGATGTTACCAAACCTGGCCCTCCCAGTTCTCCAAGCAAAGAAAGAATATAGATCACCCAGATCACCAGATGGCCATGATTTGGGAGTCACCACCCACCCACTTTTCCACAGGTAGAGACAAAGCCAACACTGTAGGTTTAAAGGTAACTGCTCTCACACCATGTGCCTTTGTGAAGAAAGATGCACACAATGATGTCAACAAACAGCATGATGACTAAAGAGTACCTGGTCCTACAAAGCCCAACAGACCAAGTACTCAGACTGCAAACCAAGATGACACCGTCCCTGGGGCTGTAAGGACAGACATCACCACCCACTCAGTTGTCCAAGTCTGAAACCTGGGGCTTATCTTAGACTCTGATTTCTCTTTCAACTCCCTACATCCATTCTCAATCACTAGGTCTTGTTGATTTTTGAATCAGTCCACCACCCTCCATCTCCACTGCCAAGTTCCAATTCAGATCACTATCAGCCTAGTTTCCATTACTGCAGTAGCCTTCTCTCTGACCTCCTTGCCATCCGCCTTTTTCTCCTCCTATCATTTCTCCATAGGAAAGCAGAATTTTTGAAAATGAAAATCTAATTGTGTCATCTTCCTATTTAAAATCTTTCACTGGCTGGCCACTGTTTGCAGAGCAAGGTTCAAGGTTGTTAAAATGTCTATATGACCTGGTCCCTGCTTAACTTTTCCGTCTCATCTGTTACCCACTCTCCCTCAAAGTACATTTCAGCCAAACTCAGCTGTTGTGTTTTTCCATCATGCTTGTGCATGTATTGTTCTTTCTGCCTCTTCACTCCTCTTGACTCAGGTAAGGTGTACTTTCCTCCCTTTAGCTTTCAACCCAGGTGCACTTCATCCAGGGAATCTTTCCACTTCACCCCCAAACTTGGTAAGGTTCCCCTCTGTGTGCTCCCACAGCACCCTGAATTACTCCATTCATAGCACTGCATCCCACTAAATCAGAATTGCCTCTTTTGCTGTGCATCCTCCACCAGACTACAAGCTTGGTGAAATCACAGGCCACATCTTGTTCCTCCATATATCTAACTGCTCTCACAGGCCTGGCACATAACAGACACTCAACATTTCTTGAATGAATAAAAGGTAGGAAATAGAAGCACCTGGAGAAATTCCGAAGAGCAGTAACAATGGGTTGCAGTCATTTCGGATGAGATGAAGGCTGTTAGAAAATCCTCTGTGTCAGGATGCAGGACACAGCCCAACCTCTTCTTGGCCTCAGCCCGGCCCTGCTTCCTTCACTCAGAACTCGCCTCACCTTCGACCTGTCCCTCGGCACTAGTGACTGCTTGTGACCTCATGTAGGTGTGATGAAGTCGCTCAGGGCTCAAAGGCATCTTTTTTTTTTTTTTTTTTTTTCGGTACGCGAGCCTCTCACTGTTGTGGCCTCTCCCGTTGCGGAGCACAGGCTCCGGACGCGCAGGCTCAGCGGCCATGGCTCTCGGGCCCAGCCGCTCCGCGGCATGTGGGATCTTCCCGGACCGGGGCACGAACCTGTGTCCCCTGCATCGGCAGGCGGACTCTCAACCACTGCGCCACCAGTGAAGCCCAAAGGCATCTATTTTAACACTTCCGATAGGGTGAGGGAGTGAGGGGACGGGGCGGTCGGCGTATCGCTTTTGCACTCAGGGATATTTTCCTCCTCGGATGTTGCTGCACCAGACTGTTAAGAAAACCGGGCGCTCTGTAGCGTCATCAACCAGCGACGGGTGAAGAGGTGGGGCCGCAAGAAACCGGCGAAGGAAGTGACGTAAAAATGAGCGCCTCCGAGAACGCGAGGTGGGAGCACGTTGAGGCCATGGCCCCTCGGCGCCTCCTGTTGGTTGGGGAGGGGAATTTCTCCTTCGCCGCCGCTCTGAGCGAGACCCTGGATCCGAGCACCAGTATAACTGCCACCTGCCTCCAGCGCCCGGCCGACTTGGCCCGGGATCCGCTGGCCCGGGAGAATCTGCAGCGCCTGCGCGAGCGAGGTAGCGAGGCCCACCCCTCCGTGAAGCCCCGCCCAGCTGTGGCACCGCCCAAAGTGGAAAGGGTGGGCACGTGGGGATTCAAGGAATCTGGGGGTTGCTCTTGGTCTTTACGTGGACATTTACAGAGAGCCTGCTGTGTGCCTAGACCTGGGTTGTTTTGCATGGTTCAGGTTAGGGAGGGGTTTTCTCTCGTTCCAGGTCTTAAGACATCCTTCTGTCTATATTTCGTTCCAGGTACCGAGGTACGCTTTGGTGTGGACTGCACCCAGCTGGTAGATGCCTTTGAACTGCAAGACAGAGAGTTTGATCGAATTTATTTTAACTTTCCGCACTGTGGACGCAAAGCTGGAGTAGCTAAGAACAGGGAACTGCTTGCCAAGTTTTTCCAGAGGTGAGCACTCAAAAGTGAAATGTTTAAGAGGTACATTACATAGTTACTGCGCTCAAACATGTTAGTCTGGGAAATATGGCGTACAAGAGAATATAATGCTCCAAAGGAACCCACAATCTAGTTGGAAAGGCAGACATTTAACCCTAAATGCTAAATAAAAGTACTAATAATGTACTGTTCGGCCGGCAAAGGGAGGATCATCTATTTTTGATAATGGGAAATGATGGTAGTATAGTCTAATTTAGGAGCCAGACTGCCTGCATTCAAAGCCCTACCCACCACTTAATAGTTTTGTGATTTTGGGGATTAAGTTTACTTGATCCTTACTTGCTTTTGCTTCCTCATCCATAAACTGAAGATATCAACAGTAACTACCTCATAAAATTATTGTGAACGCAAAACAGTGCTTTATACTATTATACAATAACACATGATACTAATGGAGGTCTCTTTGGCTCGTAGTTGTCATGAAACTTTTCACAGAGGCAGTATTTTAAGTTAACAGGCAGGAGGGGAGTGAAAAGAACAACTTTCTAAGTGGGGAAGAACAGCCTGATCGCTGAATCACACATAGGAACTTTACAGACATTGACTTTTCAATGAGATATAGATGTACAATACAAAAACAACGTTGGATAACTCTGTTGTCAGCCACTAGTATCAGTTATGAGTTGAACATTGAATTTAAATTCTTGTTTACTTCCAGCTACTTTTTTTTGCATGTTTGAAGTCTAATAGACCTTTGCAAATAGATATGATTTGATTTTAACTATTTAACAGCCAAACCATATATATACAGCTAACTCCTATGGTAACTTCTACTTGTTTCTGATAAACGGCTGGTGTTTCCCTACCCCCGTTAGCTGTGCAGATGTTCTTGCAGAGGAAGGAGAAGTCCATGTGGCATTGTGTAGAGGACAAGGTGGGACTCCTGCTGATAAGCCCATGAGAGAATGGCACAACAGTTGGCAAGTGGTTGCTATGGCAGCTCTAGGGGGATTCATTTTAAGTGATGTGCATCCCTTCAGCTGTGAGGCTGTGCCAGGGTACAAGTGCACTGGATATAGGTAAGTAATAACAGAGTTCTAAGCCTTTTCCATCTCTCTCACTGATGATAAAAAAAAATCTCAGAGACATACTTTTTCCTTGTCTATTTCTTGATTCAGTCTCTAGAAATACTTGCTTTCTTTAATAATGACAGTCTTAATAATTGCTGTCTATTTTGCCAGGAGTCAAGATAAGTCCTTTCATGTAGAAGGTGCTTTGAACCATATCTTTACCCGGAGCTTACCCTATGAAGGTTTGCAACCAAGAATTTCCAGGATCAAACTGGGTGACCAGTGGTTTTCTTTTCTAGAACCAGAAGTACTTGTAGGAAAGCTGAACAGGTAACCTGATTTTACCAGAAATCACTTCTATCTCTAGTTGTATCCTGATTGGCTTGATAATCAGGCAACCATACATTGAATGGATGCCACATTAATTGTTAATGATGTCATGCTGTGAATACTTGTCAGTCTGGCCTGCACAAGCCTCTTTAGAATTAAAAATTGTCATATTTTCTGCAAATATCATATGATATCACTTATATGTGGAATCTAAAAAAAGGGGTGCAAATGAACTTACCTACAAAACAGAAATAGAGTTACAGATGTAGAAAACAAACTTATGGTTACCAGGGGATAAGGTGGGGTGATAAATTGGGATTGACATATCCACACTACTATATATAAAATAGATAACTAATAAGGACCTACTGTATAGCACAGGGAACTCTACTCAACACTCTGTAATGGCCTATACGGGAAAAGAATCTAAAAAAGAGTGGATATATGTATATGTATAACTGATTCACTTTGGTGTACACCTGAAACTAATACATTTTAAATCAACTATACTCTAATAATTTTTTTTTTAAATTGTCGTATTTTCTGGTTTATTGTAGGCTGTCAGAGTTCTGAAACACATGATATCTCTCTTTATGGTAGATGATTTCTTTGTTTCCTTTCCAGATCAACTTAAGGATAATTCTTTTCTATACAGCTATTTGTGCTTTTAATTCTAGCTATGTTATAATTATTAATAATTTTAAGTTAAAAAAGTTTATTTTTGTGTGTGTTTAAACAGGGGTTTCCTAGAAGCACCTTCATATCATCCTATCAAAACCATAAATGAGAAACTCATTGCTGAATTGGGGAAAGCTTTCCCTCTAAAAAGGCTGAAGTGTTCTTCCCCTTTGCTGCCACAGGGAGACACCAGTGTTCTCACTTCCTGCCACTGTGACATCCTATCATCTGCCTTTTGGATTAGTCTCCATGAAGATAACTCAAATTTTGAGTCCCTCACTGGTGGGACAACACAAGACATGGAGGATTTTCTAGTGTCATTTTCAGAACTCAGCCTTCCCAAGAACCCTAGAAGAGACAGTAAGGAAGAAGCTCAGGAAGGAACATATGGCCAGGCCAAGGTCTGCCTTAGACCTTCTCTTCTAGTTCATGTTCAGGCTCTAATCCAAGCACCAGACTTCCTCCCAGGTTCTCTGTACATCCTCAGTGGACCTGTCTTTCAGAAGTGCCGCATCTCACCTTTCACAATGCCAGCATTTCATGAGACTTTGTTTATCCTTGGATTTAATAAAAATCTGAAGGATGGCTGTCTTCAGTCACTACTGGATCATCTGAAGGGCATTCTAGATAGCCTTCTGACCCAGACATTGCTCAAGGGCTCTAAGCTGGGCAGTTCAGTGGAATTTGTCTTTCAACCACCTGGGGAAGATTATATGATTACTGTGAAGTCTCAAAATTTTGGCCCAGATTGTGTTAAGGATTTGATTATTGGGTCTGTTACCACATCTGCTACAAGCATCATACACAAAGACCAGTGTTTTGTGTGTGTGTCTATGAACTTGGACCTATTAGCCATGCTTGTCTGGGGTATCTCTGATTGGAGGATGTTGTGGACCTTTGATAATCGTTTCCTGAAGGATTTTGCCCCTGGGAAAATAGAACCCTTTAAAAGCTATTCCCTATATCCTCCATACTATGTGCATGATATTAGTTTTTGGTTAGATACAAAGAAAAGATTTGATGAAGTAGAGTTTCACACTGTGGCCCGAGCAGTGTCACAGGACACTGTCATATCCATACAATTCCTTAGTCGTTTTCAGCATCCAAAGACGGAACAGGTCAGCCTCTGCTATAGATTGACCTACCAGACCTGTGACAAGGCCCTCACCCAGCAGCAGGTAGCATCAATGCAGTCCCAGCTAAGGAAGGAGATTCAACAACGACTACATGTGATACCTCGGTAGTTTAGTAAATTCATCTCTACATAGTGATCCTCATGGGTGTGGGTGAAAAAACAATTTGTAACCGGTAGTTCTTTCCAGACTTTTTTTTTTTTTTAATCTTTTACTTTGTGACTATAGCTACTTATGGTTGACTTTAAAGATATCTGTGACTCAATCACTTAAAGTTTACAGACTATAATGTGAGTGGTGACCTTTGGAGTTGTGCAATATTTTGTTCATGAGTAATGACTAGGAAAACAAACAAAACAGCATCTTATACACTAGATGCTGTAATGCTGAAGCAGTAGAATTTGAGTGTCTCGTCATATATTTATAAATATATTTTCCGAATTGTCAATTCCTCTTTCCTTAACTCTATCATATCATCTCTCTAAATCATTGAGAATAGTTTTTAGAGTCAGACAGACCGGCATTTATTACCTTGGGTAAAAGTTGCAAGTGTTCCGTATTATTGGTATCGTCATCATGTTTATTCTGTGGTTGACTGCTGTTAAAGTCATGGAACTAAGTAAGTGTCTCACTTAGAGCTCACACCTGGGTCTGTCTGACTCAAAAGTCCCTGTTCTTTCTGCCACTTTCTGTTACTTCACTTTTCCTTCCATAGTTTTTTCAACAGTAATCTCTGAACTGTGATTAACTCTACACTTTTCCCCCCTAGATTTTGGGACTTCTGTTGTAAGCATCTCTAAGGGACTTTGGGAGATTGGCTCAGCCCAGGACTCTGCAGAATGGGGTGCTATAATGTGCATTAATGTATGTTCCTGTTAATTAATAGTTAGGCTCCACCAATTGGAGCTATATTGTAAACTCTGTGAAGGAAATAACTGTCTTATTAATTCCTTAAAAAAATTTTTTTAAATTGAAGTATAGTTGATTTAATATGTTGTCTATTCTTGCATTTGGAGAAGAGCATGTGGAAAGGCAAGAATTGAAGCAAAGAAACAAATTAGGAGGTTATTATAATAATGCAACCAAGATATGATGGTGACCTGGACCAGGGTGGTAAAAAGTGTTTGGACTGGGTAATAATTAGAAGAACTTACTGATGATTTAAATATATGTGCATGCATGAATGTTTTGGAGTTAGAGAAATAGAGGAATCAAACAGAATCCCTAGGTTTTTGACCCAAGCAACTGGGAGAATAGAAGTGTTTTTAATCAGAATAGGAAAACTGGCATGGGAGTAAGTTTGGGGAGTGAAGAATCAAGGGATCTCTTATGGACATATGTATTGCTTAGCTCTCCACATAGACTTAAAGCTACTCGAGGGCAGGTAATGTGATTTATAGCTTTCTTCCATCCCCAGTAGTGCCTGGTACATGTGAAACCAAGCAGACCCTGCAGGGCCTTCCTGAAGACAGATTCCCCCACCCTCTCCGAGTCTCCCGCCTCTTGTTTGCAGAAAAGCTTTAGCCTCCTAGGCCTTCCCCGAACTCTAAAGAGTAGTTTTTTTGTTTTTTGTTTTTGTTTTGGCTGCGTGGCCTGCGGGATCTTAATTCCCTGACCAGGGATCGAACCTGCGTCTGCTGCAATGGAAGAGCGGAGGCTTAACAACTGTACCATTAGGGAAGTCCACCAAAGAGCAGATTTAACCTGAGAAATGAGAAAATGCAGAAACAAAGGAAAACAGTCATGTAAGACAAAATTATGGTAGGTTAGCCATAAAAAAAGTCAAGTACATTTAGTTCCTCCTCAAGGGCCATAGATAATATTCTGAGCCATATCCTTGTATGTTTTATTGATACTAAACCCCTACCAGGTGGAAGAAGTTAATTGCATGCTGATCACCAGCACAAAGACCCCAGGAGGTTGATGCTGTTGACCCCTGAAATACCAACCTGTTACCTCATCACCAACCAATCAAGGATGTCCATGAGCTGATCATGCACACCTCAACTCTTTCCCTCACCTTGCCTTTAAAAAACCTTCCCTGAAAGCTTCAGGGAGTTTAGGTCTTTTGAGCATAAGCTGCCTCTTCTCCTTGCTATAGACACTGTACTTTGCTTCAGCACAACCTGGTGTCAGTACATTGGCTTTTCTGTGTGTAGGTGAGCAGACCCAATTTTGGTTTGGTATCACTTGGATGAGGTATCATTTGAGCTGGATCTTAAAACAAGGGCAGGGTTGTGATGGAAGGATTGTTAGGCAAGGAGGGCATGCATTCCAGGCAGAGGGCATACATGAGCAGAGGTAGAGATATGGGAGCATTTGGGGTACTTTACAGGCTAGTTGGAACATAAAATGTGTATAGGAAAGTAGTGGGAGATAAGAAAAGTAGGTTAGGGATGTAGTATTTTTGAAAATTAATTGGACAGTATTGCACAGGATCAATTTGAGATGGGAGATCCCTGCAAGGATGCTACTGTAGTAGACTTGGGTAGAGTCAGGGAGGGGCCTGCACTAGAGTGAAATGAAAAGGAGGTGGCTGTATGAGATATAGTTACATTGAGATGTCTGAATTTGGCAACTAGTAATTTCATGTGGGAACTGAGCAATAGGATCAATCTCCATTGTTAATACTCAGGAATTTTTAATATGAAGTCATAACTTGGGACCCTGTCAAGTTTAGCACTCCCTCTATAACCTTGTTTTACCTACTGGTACAGAGCTTCACAGGGTGAGATAGAGCTCTGTGATTGGGGGAGTAGGCAGAGTATCAGGAACAGATGAATGACCTCTGAGAGTCACAGGCATGATATCATCAAAGTGCCCATGTAAAAATGCCTGTGTGAAATCAAGAGCTTTCTCCTGATCTCCTGGTTGGAAGAGCATGGATTTTGTAGTAAGACCTGGGTTGGAACATGGCTCCATCACTTCCTAGCTATGCAACCTTGGACCTCAGTCTCCTTTTTGATAAAACAAGGTTGTTGTATTATATTTTAAAAGGATAAGGTATATTAAATGCTTACCATAATGCTGTAGTAGCAATGGCAGTGACTGGTGTCTGGTTAAATTTGCTGCACAGAGTTTCTTCAGTCTTTCACTTTTCTCCTCATTCTGTATTCTGCCATTATGGCTTCATCTCTCTGAAGCAGTTAATTAGCTGCAGGCTGTCCCTATCACTTGCCAAAATATAAAGGACAAGGTGCCAGTGATCTTTAAAGAACTTCCTCTTTTGTAGGCGACTGTGCTATGATTTTTAACTGAATATCTGCGTACTCGGTGGAATTACTCTCTATTTGTGCTTTCTTTTAAACAGGGATGCTGAAGGACAGTATTTGTAGGAGAGAGCAGAATGCTGAGAAGTGAAGGCAGAGAGAGAGGGAGGGAGGCATGCCTAGAGTTACTAGTATGTGGAAGGGATAGCTATAACGGCCAAGTAAAGTCTCAGGTCGCATTTCTTTTCTACCCAGGGATTTGCCCCAATTAGCCCAGAAAACTATAATTTAGTCGTGTCTGCGCATGTCGAGGTCTTTTGTCCCTCGGCGGACACCGTTGCCAGCCAAAGGCTATGTCTCCGCGCTCGTCGCCTTCGTAGGGCACCGAGTTCTACCTTTTTTTCCACTCTTGCCATGGCGAGCCGAGGAGCCCGGCAGCGCCTGAAGGGAAGCGGGGGCGGCGGCGGGGACACGACCTCGGCCGCCGACAAGCTGCGGGAGCTGCTGTGCAGCCGGGAGGCGGGCAGCGCAGAGCCCCGGCCCGAGTAGGTGTGCGGGCGCGGCGGGGGCGTGGCCGGGCGGCGGGCGGCGGGCGGCGCGGGGCTGCCGGTAGAGGGTCTCGCCCGCGCTGTGCTGTGCTGCGCACTGCCCGACCTTCCCGCCGGGAGGGCCCGCAGCCTCTTCACCCTGCTCTTTCTGCTCTTCCAGGGCGGGTGGACGCTGGGTCTTCACCCGCCTTAGATTAGATACCCCAGCTCGGGTCCCGTGTTGCTAGTGAAGAAACCCTGCAGGTCTGTGCGGCTTCCGGCCCAGGCCCAGGGTGGGCTGGCGTCGCTGTGTGTGTGTGTGTGTGTGTGTGTGTGTGTGTGTGTGTGTGTGTGTGTGTGTGTGTGTGTGTGTGTGTGTGTGTGTGTGTGTGTGTGGCCGAGGCGCCGTGGGGGACGCAGGCGAGAGCAGAGAGTACCTTTTCCGGCTGTCTCTCCCAGCTTCCTTCAGTCCTCGCAGAGTCCCGACCCTTTACTCTTCTGTGTGGGCCCCACCACCTTGCACACCAGCAAACACCTCTCTTTTCAAGCCGGAGGGCTGCAGGTTAAGCCTGCGCTGGGGAGCTGTCAGCATATGGAATTGGAAAAGGTGATGTCCACTGCACAAGTTAGCTTCTGGGCATTTGAACAGATGGGGAAATGAATAAAGCCATGGAAAGTAATGACCTTGTTAGAATAAAGAAAAGGCGAATAAGAGCTTGTGCCCTGTAAGTGAGCGATTTGTTGGCTTGGGGTAAGCGGAGTGTCATAGATGCAAAGAACTGAAGTGCATGAATTAGCTTACACCTTAAAAGCAGGAAGTAATGACTAACGTTGATTAAGGTCTTAATTCGTTCCTTATTTATTCTACTCAGGACAATTAACGGTTCACCCTTTTAGGTGACTAACTCATGTGCTTTGGTGTCTCTTGACTTGTCCTTTCTGTCTAGTTTTAGCCCTTCTAGTTAGCAGGTCCTTTCTGACACATACTTTTTTTTTGCTTCTGAGCAGGTTATCTGGGAACAAAGCAGGACAAGTCTGGGCACCTGAAGGATCTACTGCGTTCAAGTGTCTGCTCTCAGCAAGGTTATGTGCTGCTCTCCTCAGCAACATCTCTGACTGTGATGAAACATTCAACTACTGGGAACCAGTAGGTGATTTCTTTAGTTTTTTTGTTCTTGATTTCACTGCTTGGAACCTTGTTATGAATCAAGATACAAATAATATACAAGTGTGACTATTAGTAAAATAACCTTATTTTCATTTCTGTATTCTAAACTGATGATTTACCTCCTATTGAAGGATATAGGAATTTGCTGTTATACAAAAAAGGTGTAATTTGTAATTTTCTTAAAAATTTAAGTCAAAATATTACTTTGAGGTAGTTTAAAAATATTAAACGTAAAAGAATAGCAGAAACTCCCTGTTCCACTTCTCATGGCCAAATCCTTGTCCCCAGAGGCAACCACTTTCTTTAAACATTTTTGGTTTTTTTCTTCTGATGTTTAGTAAAATAAACAATGTTGCTACATACTATGCTTATATTGCTGTTTCTTGATTTATACTTCTATAAGTTTGTTGGACTCCCTGTTATAGGAAATGCAGAGGTGAAATTTTCTGATCACATTTTGCATAAAAAATAAGGAATGCTTAGGGTAGGTAGTTTAAGGAAAATACAAGATTTAGAGTTTTCCTGTTTTGGTTAATGAGTATTTTTAAAAAAATAAATAGAGGGTAAAATTCAAGCTTTCAATGTTGGCCAAACAATAATCTTGTAGGATTTATAATGTCTTAATATTTTTCAGTATTGGGTCATTTTGATTCTTATCCATTAGTTGCAAATCTTATTGAGAATTTCAGCTTTTTTGTGTACCTTTGTCTCATTAATTCTTTTGCTTAGAAACTTCACCTGCATCCTCTTAACAAGGATTTTTGGCCAATATAACCCTGAATCCATCCGTTTTGTACTTTCAGACACACTACCTCATCTATGGGAAGGGGTTTCAGACTTGGGAGTATTCCCCAGCTTATGCCATTCGCTCCTATGCTTACCTGTTGCTTCACGCCTGGCCAGCTGCATTTCATGCAAGAATTTTACAAACTAATAAGGTAAGGGCGGGCCAACCTGGAAGCAATCACAACTGATCAAGTGGTGGGTGAGTCTCTGGAACAATTTGGGAAAAGGACCAAATATATTCATAGTTAGGAGGGGATTGTTTTTAAGAAGAATCATTTATTCATTCATTATTCAACAAGTATTAATGGAGCAACTTTTATTTGGTAGACACTTTGTTAAGTGCTCTGGGTGTAACAATGACCAAATCCTTGCCCTCATGGAATTTATAGTTTAGTGGAGAAGACGAACATGGAACAAGTAATTATAAATGCAGTGGGTCATGGAGGAAAAGTACAATGTGCAGTGGGTTAGCATATTAGGGAGAGCTTAATTTAAACAGAATACTGAAGGATAATTAGGAGTTAACTGAGACCTAACCTGATTACCTTTCAGAAATTTGACTATGATGTGTCTTAGCATGGATTTCTTTGGGTTTATCCTGTTTGGAGCTTACTCACCTTCTTGAATCTTTAGACTTATGTCTTTTCACAAATTTGGGAAGATTTTAGCTGTTATTTTTTTAAGTGCTTTTTCAGTCCCGCCGTGTTTCTCCTCTCCTGAGCCTCCAATGATGTGAATGTTAGATATTTTATTACAGTCCCATGGGTCCCTGAAGCTCTCTTCACTTTTTTTTTTTTTTTTTTTGCGTTACGCGGGCCTCTCACTGTTGTGGCCTCTCCCGTTGCGGAGCACAGGCTCTGGACGCACAGGCTCAGCGGCCATGGCTCACGGGCCCAGCTGCTCCGCGGCATGTGGGATCTTCCCGGATCAGGGCAGGAACCCGTGTCCCCTGCATCGGCAGCCGGACTCTCAACCACTGCGCCACCAGGGAAGCCCTCTCTTCACTTTTTTCCAGTCTGTTTCCTCTGTGTTCAGATTGAACAGTTTCTGTCGTCTTTTTTCCAGTTCATTGATGCTTTCCTCTGTCTCCTTCATTCTGCTGTTGAGCCTACCCATTGAGCTTTTATTTTGGTTACTGTATTTTTTCAGTTCTAAAATTTCCTTTTGGTTTTTCTTTTTCTCTTCTGTTTCTTTACTGAGACTTGCTATTTTTTCATTTGTTTCTAGCGTGTTCTTAATTGCTTATTGAAGCATTTTTACAATGGCTCCTTTAAAACTTTGTCAGATAATTCTTATATCTCATCTCAGTTTTGGTATTTATTAATTGACTTTTTTCCTTCAGTTTGAGATCTTCCTGGTTGACAAGTAATTTTTAGTTGAAACTTGGACATTTTGGGTATTATAGTATGAGACTCTGGATCTTATTCATGGGCCCAGCCTGCTTCCTCTGCACTATTCTGCTTCTCTTTTAGCTGGCTTCTTTTGATACCACTGCAGCTGGAAAAAGGAGAGGGTTCACCACCTTGTGACTGCCAACTGGGGCTAGAAGTCCAGGTTCCCAACTAGGCCTCCACTGATACCACCCTAGTGGTCAGGGTAGAGGTACCTCATTACTGCTAGGTTTGGGGGAGTGGAAGTCCAGGCTCTCCAAGTGGTCTCAGAGGAAAGATATATAGGATGAGGGAGTTAGTAGAGAAATAACAATATGCAGTGCTTAAGGTTTTCATCTCCATTTGGATATCCACTGTCACTTCAAATTTGGCATATTCAACCCAGAGTCCTACCTCTTACATCAGTGATACAAACAGCAAGCAAAACAGGAATGAAGATATCTGTTCTCTTGTTCTTTCTTCCAGTTTCCTCCTTTTTAGGTTCTGCCAGTGTGAGCCACAGGGCAAGGGGGAGTTGTAGCTTATAGGGTCCCAGCCCCATCATCATAATTAGAGTAGAAAAGGGTGGATTGTTGCTGAGAGACAATATGGTAATAATTGGCACCCCTAGTGATGGTTACCTTTACAACTTGCTACCCTAAACAAGAACAGCTTTGTTCTCTCTATGGATTGAGGTGTGAAATTCTCTGAATTATACACTCAGGAGTGGCATCCTGTACATAGATCCATGGGCTACTTAATTTCATGGAGCACTGCCAGATTGCTCTCCAGAATGGCTATTCAACTTTATACTCCCTACAACGATGTTTGGGGTTTCAGCTTCCTAATATCTGAGCACTTGATATTTCTGTCTTTCTAATTTTTGCCCTTCTCATGTATATGAGATGCTTCTCATTTTAATTACATTTCTCTGACAACTAGTAAGGTGGAGAATTTCTTCATGTATTTATTGGTCATTCATATTTCCTTTTCTGTGAATTACCTATTTACATCCTTTGCCTGTTTTTCAGTTGGGTTTTGTGGTTTTCTCTTGTGATTTGCAGAAGTTCTCAACAGTAACCCCTTGTAAGTTTTAGATACTGGAAATCTTTTCTCTTAGGCTGTCACCTGTCTACTAACTTTGTCTGTGGTCCTTTGTTGAACAGAAATCTTTAATTTTGATAGAGTCAAACCAATTAGTTTTTCACTTACAGTTGGTGGGTTTTGGGTCTTTCTGAAAGAAATCCGTCACCACAGGTCACAAAGATATTCTTATGTATTTTTCCCTAGTAACTTTATTATTTTATCTTTCACATACAAGGCTTTAGTCCATTTGAATTTTATCTTTTATAAATTGTGGAAAGATCCAGCTTTATTTTTTCCTATATGGCGAACTGGATTTTCCAGCACCATCTGCTAAATAATTCATCCTTTTCCTTCTGGTTTGTAATACCATCTGTATCATACATCTCATTCCCATGTATGTTTCTGGCCTTTTTAATTCTGTATCATTGGTCAGTTTGTCAGAGAGTACCATATTGCTTCTATTATTATGGCTTTGTAGTATGTGTTAATATTTGGCTGATGAATTTCTCTATCCATTTTAAAAATTGTGTTTTATTTTTAATTTTATAAATATTTATGTATTTATTTATTTATTTGGCTGCACTGGGTCTTAGTTGCTGCCCACGGGATCTTTAGTTGCGGCATGCGAACTCTTAGTTGCAGCATGTGGGACCTAGTTCCCTGACCAGGGATTGAACCCAGTTACCCTGCATTGGGAACACAGAGTCTTTTAATTGCTGGGCTGCCAGGGAAGTCCTTAAAATTGTATTTTAAAAATCATTTTAGAATCAATTTGCCCCTCTCCCAAATTCTGGTAGGTATTGATTGGAGTTGCATTGAATTTATGTATTAATATGAGAATCCATATTTATTTAGAGTGTTGAGTCATTCCATCCCTAAAATGATGTATTTATCCACTTAGTTAGGTTTTCTGTGTCTTTTAATAAAATGTAAACAATGTATCCATTTTAGGCTTATCCATTCTTTGACTAGGATAATGACTAGATTCTTTATACTTTTTGTTACTGTTATGAATGGTATCTTGTTTTCTGTAATTTTTGTAGGAGGTCATTGCAGGTGAGGAACACAATTGTGAGGAACACAGTTGATTTTTGCTTTTTGATCTTGATCAAAATCTCACTGAATTTCCTTATTAGTGTCAGTGGTTTGTCAGGTGAATCTCTGGATTCTCTTTCATCTGTGCATGTAGAGTTTAGTTTCTTCTGTTCCATTCCTCATATCTCATTTCTTTTTTGTGTCTTTTTGCACTAACCCGACATCCAGTTACTATGTTGAATATTAGTTGCTATGGGAGCATCACTGTCCTATTCCCAAATACAGTTCTTATATTAACTTCTGTTAATTTTTAACTTTCTAAGTGTGTTTTTGTACTCTCCTCAACCAGATGAAGAGTCCTTAAGTGTGGATACCTTGTACTGAAATTATCTGTATTCCTAGTAGCATCTAGAGAGTGCTCAATGTATAGTAGGTTTTCAGTATGGTTTTATTGAATTAATGAATGAACTTGGGCATTTGCTGATCACTTGATTGAACATAATGATGAAAACTGAAAGAACTTTTAAGTTATATGTAGTAATATTAATCATAGAATATATTTAAATAGTGCTTATTTTCAGAGGTATTCATTGCTTTTAAACATACCAGTATACTGTAGTATAAAAGCTATTCGGTACAATTCTTATTATTTTGTTATTTTTATTTGTAAAATTCATGTCAATTCCTACAATTAATAAAAACCACATTACAGACATTTGAAAAATAGGAGGAAAAATATGTACCTAAGTCTCACTAGCCTGATATAGCCACTTTTACCATTTTACTATATTTCTTTCCAGTTTTTTCATATACAGTACTTCTGATTTCCATAGCTGTAACTCTGATGTATAAATAATGTTATATCATATATTTTCATTTAGTATTTTGTAATATAATTTGATAATAATTATAATCAGTTATAATTGTCTAAGAAATGCTTGTTGAATAAATGAGTTTTATATCATAAGAATTTTTCCACTGTCTTTGTAACCATAAACTTTGATATGTGTATAATAATACATGAATAGATATAATTTAACCATTTCCCTGTAATTGAACATTTTATAGTTTTTAAAATAGTTTTTACTAAGTTAGTAGAGCTGCAATTAACATTTTTATGAATAGAACTCCTCCCCTCCCATATTTTGAGTTACTTCTGTGGGCCGGAATCAGAGAAGTAGATATACTTCTATACTTGAATTTAGGGACATGAAAATTTGCATGGTTCTTGATACATATTGCTTTTCAAAAGGATTATACCAATTTATAGTTATTAGTGACAAATGAGAGTGGTTTCATCTTTAAGAGTTTTTCTAACTTATCTTTAACTTCTGTTTTCTTGTTCTGGGTTTCTTTCAGATTCTTGTCTTTTACTTTTTACGATGTTTGCTGGCTTTTGCGAGCTGTATATGTGAACTTTACTTTTACAAGTGAGTATAAAAGCTTTGCTTCTAAAAGTGCTATGAGGAAGCCCAATATAGCATAGATTATTACTGTGATAGTAGAAGCAGTGTTTAGAAACAGAAAACATTTTCCTTCTAGCTTCTAATATTATATCTAAAGTGCAATTTCTTGTTTGAAACGAACCATTGGAAGGGAATGCTTCTAATTATCACTTTCTTTCCTGAGGTGATAAATGGCATATCTCCATATTATTAACTTTAATTCTGTTAATAAATATCTAACTGGTATTTTATTTGGTAGGATTTAGTAGGGCCCTTTTTTTTTTTTTTTTCTTTTTTGGTCCTGAGAGATAGGATCATGATTTCTTTCTTCTCCCTTTGAGCTGAGCTGATAGGAAATTATTCCCAGTGTGGAACTCACTGCTCTTATTTGCACCCAGTACATTGTCTTTCACCAAGTACCTATTGGTTGAATGAATATTAGTGAAAGTATTAAGCAGTTAAGTGTTCCAGTAATAAAAATAGCTACCTTTTTTAACATGAAACCTAAGAAACATCTTATTTTAATAATGCTTTAAAAGGTATCTGGACTTAGTAATCATTATTTAAAGTCTTCCCACTGCAAAACAGCCAAAAATATAAGATAAAAAAGTTCTTTGGCCTTGACTCTGGGTAGAATAGAGGAAAAAAAAAGAAATCCAGGGCTTCCCTGGTGGCGCAGTGGTTGAGAGTCCGCCTGCCAATGCAGGGGACACGGGTTCATGCCCCGGCCCAGGAAGATCCCACATGCCGTGGAGTGGCTGGGCCGGTGAGCCATGGCCGCTGAGCCTGCGCATCTGGAGCCTGTGCTCCACAATGGGAGAGGCCACAACAGTGAGAGGCCCACGTACTGCAAAAAAAAAAAAAAAAAAAAAGAAATCCAGTGCTGCCTTTGAGGATTGTAATCTTAAGTTGGTCTTTATATGAGTTCAGGACTGAATTCAAATCACCCACATGGCCCCCTAAACCCCAAGTTGAGAGTTTACTTTAAATTGTTCTGGGTTGTTCGTGTTCCCAGGCATCTTGCAAAAACAAATGTAAAATTTCTCTAGAGAAGTGGATCCTTAATCCAGGTGTCAAAGCATTACCATAGATAAAATTCTAGTGAACAAGAATTTATAGTAAAAATAAATGACAAATCACAGAAGGGAACAAAACATTATGAGTGAGAGCCAGCAGAGATAACAGATCAATAGAAAGCTGACCTGCAAAACTTCATTTATTAGGAATTACTAAAATAAGAATATAAAATAATTACATTTAATATTTTTAAAGAAATAAAAGAAGGAATTGAAAACATAAAGAAGAAACAAGAGACTAAACAATTAATGGAGTGAAAAAGAACTTGCAGAATGGGAGAAAATATTTGCAAACCATATATCTGTTAAGAGATTCATTTCCAAAATGTATAAGGAACTCCTGTAACTCAATAGTAAGAAACCTAGTAATCTGGCCAACATATATGAAAAGATGACAGTATCACTAATCATCAGGGAAATGCAAATCAAAACCACAGTGAGATCACTTCATATTTGTTAGAATGGCTCTTGCCTAAGGAGGCAAGAATATACAATGGAGAAAAGACAGTCTCTTCAGCAAGTAGTGTTGGGAAACCTGGACAGCCGCATGTAAATCAATAAATTTAGAACCCTCCCTCACACCATACACAAAAATAAACCCAGAATGGCTTAAAGACTTAAATATAAGACATGACACCATAAAACTCCTAGAAGAGAACATAGGCAAAACATTCTCTGACATAAATTGTACTAATGTTTTCTTAGGTCAGTCTCCCAAGGCAAGAGAAATAAAAGCAAAGATAAACAAATGGGACCTAATCAAACTTACAAGCTTTTGCACAGCAGAGGAAACCATAAACAAAACAAAAAGACAAACTACAGACTGGGGGAAAATATTTGCAAATGATGTGACCAGCAAGGGCTTAATTTCCAAAACACACAAACAGCTCCTATAACTCAATAACAAAAAAACAAAAAACCCAATCAAAAAATGGGCAGAAGACCTAAACAGACATTTCTCTAAAGAAGACATACAGATGGCCAGTAAGCACATGAAAAGATGCTCAACATTGCTAATTATTAGAGAAATGCAAATCAGAACTACAATGAAGTATCACCTCACACTGGTCAAAATGGCTATCATCAAAAAGTCTACAAAAAATAAATGCTGAGAGGGTGTGGAGAAAAGGAAACCCTCCTACACTGTTGGTGGGAATGTTAATTGCTGCAGCCACTATGGAGAACAGTATGGAGGGTCCTTAAAAAACTAAAAATAGAATTGTCATATGATCAGCAGTCCCACTCCTGGGCATATATCCACAGGAAACTAATTTGAAAAGTTACATGCACCCCAGTGTTCATTGCAGCACTATTTACAATGGCCAAGACATGGAAGCAACCTAAATGTCCATTGATAGATCAATGGATAAAGAAAATGTGGTGTGTATACATATATATATATATGTATACACACACACAAAATGCAATACTATTCAGCCATAAAACAGAATGAAATAATACCATATGCAACATGGACGGATCTAGAGATTATCATACTAAGTGAAGTAGGTCAGAAAGAGAAAGACAAATACTATATGATATCACTTATATGTGGAATCTAAAATATGATACAAATGAACGTATTTACAAAACAGAAACTCACGTAGAAAACAGACTCACATAGAAAACAGACTTACATAGAAAACAAAGTTACGGTTACTAAAGTGGAAAGGGGGTGGGGGAGGGATAAATTAGGAGTTTGGGATTAGCAGATACAAACTAATATATATAAAATAAACAAGGTCCTACTGTATAGCACAGGGTACTATATTCAATATCCTGTAATAAACTGTAATAGAAAAGAATATGAAAAAGAATATATATATGTATATCTACTTTGAATCACTTTGCTGTACACCAGAAACTAACAGAACATTGTAAATCAACTATATTTCAGTTAAAAAAAAGAAAAAAGAATGGCTCTTGTCTAAAAACAAAGACAAGTATTGGTGAGGATGTAGAGAAGTTGGAACCCTTGCACGCTGTTGGTGGAAATGCAAAATGGTACTGTCACTGTGGAAAACAGTTTGAGGTTCCTCAGAAAATTAAAAAAAATAGAGACACTATATGATCCAGCAAACCCACTTCTGGGGATTTATATAAAAGAATTGATATCAGGATCTCAAAGCAGTATTTGCACTCCAATATTCGTTGCAGCATTAGTCACAATAGCCAAGATTGGAAACAACCTAAATACCCAGTGAGAGATGAATGGGGTGGAGGACGTGGTATACAATGGAGTATTATTCAGTCTTAAAAAAGAAGGAAATTCTGCAAATGTGACGAAGTGGATGAACCTTGAGGAAATTGTGCTAAGGGAAATAACTGGTCACAGAAGAGCAAATATTGCATGATTCCACTTTCATGAGTTATCTAAAATAAATAGTTGAACTCATGGAAAAAAGGGATAGAATTGTGGCTGCCTAGTTTGGGGGCAGGTGGAAATGGAAAGTTGCTAATCAGTGGGTATAAAGTTTCACTTACGTGACATGAATTAGCTGTGGAGATCTGCTGAACATTATGCCTATAGATAACAATACTGTTAAAAATCTGTAGAGAAGGTAGATCTTATATTAAGTGTTCTTACCACAATAAAATTAAAAGGATTAAAAACAAAAAAAAACAAATGAGACTACAAAAATGACCAGGCAGATTTGAAAAAGAACCAAACAGAACTTCTAGAAATGAAAACATAATAATTGATATTGAAAATTCAGTAGATCAAATAACTGATTAGACACTTCTAATAAGTAAACTAGAAGATTGATCTGAAGCAATTACTAAGAATGTAGTACAGAGTGACAGAAAAAAGGAAATATGAAAGGCTAAGAAATGTGTGTGGGGGCTTCCCTGGTGGCGCAGCGGTTGAGAATCCACCTGCCAATGCAGGGGACACGGGTTCGTGCCCTGGTCAGGGAAGATCCCACATTGCTGCGGAGCGGCTGGGCCCGTGAGCCATGGCCGCTGAGCCTGCGCGTCCGGAGCCTGTGCTCCGCAACAGGAGAGGCCACGACAGTGAGAGGCCCGCGTACTGCAAAAAAAAAAAAAAAAATGTAGTCGAGTTGAAAGATCTGATATATATCTAATCAGATCTAGGAGAGAGAGAATAGGGAGAGGCAGGATTCAGGGAAGTAATAGCTAATAAGATTTTTCCAGAATCAAAGGAGAAAATATGCTAATACACAGATTCAGGAAGCCTAACATGCTGAGCTGGATAAATAAAAAGGAATTGGTAAGACTGTGTAAAACAAAGGACAAAGATCTTACAAGTTGACAGAGGACTAATATAAAACCTACAAAGGAATGTCAGGCAGTTAGACCAACAAAAGCATTCTCAAAAGCCAGAAGACAAAAAATATGTTCAAAGTTCTGTGAGAAAATGACTGTCATCCTAAAATTATGTACTCAGCTAAACCACCTTTTAAGACCAAGAGTTAAATAAAGACTTTTCAGACAAAATATAAAGAAAGATCAAACAAAAGCCAGAATTTACCATTAAGAGATCCTCACTAAAGAACCTTCTAAAGGATATATTTAGGAAGAAACAAAATTATTTCAGAAAGAAGGTCTGAGATGCAATAAGGAACCTGAGCAAGAAAATAGGTAACACATAGTTAAGTCTGAACAGATACTGACTAAATGAAGCAATGATCACCTCTAATAATGTTTTATTTATAGGGTTGAAAAGGCCTGTAAGACAAAAGTAAAAGGAGGTATATAATTGCTTTAGAAACATTGACTTAGATAACTATTTATTAAAACTTTGGGGGCTTCCCTGGTGGAGCAGTGGTTGAGAGTCCGCCTGCCGATGCAGGGGACATGGGTTTGTGCCCTGGTCCGGGAAGATCCCACATGCCGCGGAGTGGCTAGGCCCGTGAGCCATGGCCGCTGAGCCTGCGCGTCCGGAGCCTGTGCTCTGCAACGGGAGAGGCCACAGCAGTGAGAGGCCCGCGTACCGCAAAACACAAAAAAAACCTTTGGTGTAACTCCTAGTCTTTTTTTCTGATAACTGCCATCTATTGAGCAACTCTGTGCCTGGCACTCTTCTGTGCACTTTACCATGCATTGCCCTCACAGAAACCTTATGCAGTAAGTATTATCATTATCTTCACTTAACAGATGAGCAATATGACAGATTATGTAACTAGATGAGGGTACCACTGCTAGTGAGTGGAAGGGCCAGGATTTTAACCTGTGCCCATCTGAGGCTGTTATTTTTCCACTATATCAGGCTGTTTTCCTACTGATATTAGAAATAATCTAGCACAGAAAGTGTACATTTCCTCTTAGGTAGACAGCTTCTCTCCTGCTTAAGGAATAAGAATGTTTGGGTTTCTTATGCACATGGAATTGCTAACAGACCTGTTGAGACAGTTCTGTATTTGACTTTAGATCTTCAGTGTTCTCTGTGATGCAGACATGTTTTTGTCCTTTAATTTGAAATTTCCATCCCGAAGGTTTGCTATGCTGATCGTCTTTGCCTTTCCTCTAGGGCTGTGTGCAAGAAGTTTGGGCTGCATGTGAGTCGAATGATGCTAGCCTTCTTGGTTCTCAGCACTGGCATGTTTTGCTCATCATCAGGTAAGTAAAAGAGCAGGTGAGGGCATAAAAGGTTCACTGATATTTCACAGTTGCATCAAGCAGAAGAACTTGTCCAGATGTAGGTTATATTTGTGTAACATGTCAGTAATTTACAGTCCTGTTATCTACCTGATCTTGATTGACCTTTACAGCCATCCTGTGGTTGTAAGGTCAGATAAATATTTATAAGTCAGATAAATATTTTCTCATTTTTGCAGGTAAGGACGCTGAAACTTAGAAAGGTGAAGCGACTTACTGAAAGTCAAAGAACTCATAAGTTGTAGAGCTGTTATTTTCATCAGGTTGCTTTCTATTACATTATTATATTTTTTATCACAGCAGGGCTGAGAAACAGAGGCATCCACTGCCTTTCTTTGCTTTTAGGGGAAGGACAATAATTTTGTTATTTTGCTCAAGGAAGCACTTTATGTCTAAAAACCCTGGTCTTGATGGTTCTATTTTATGCCAGTTATTTGCAGTGTATTCTATAAAAGTATAAACGTATACTATAAAATACAGTATTCTATAAAGTACTGTATTTTATAGAATAAAGTAAGCTTCTGGAAATTTAGAATAAAATTGTTAATGTAGAGTGGTGGCTTTCAAACCGTGCTGCCATTGAACATTTGTGTTCTATGAGCTGAGCCAAAGTGGCCTGTTGCCAAAAGGTAGCCTGTTTCCAGTTTTCCAGAAAAATTAAGTTACTAGATATAATCATCTCAATTTTAATTTTTGCTTGTGTGTACCAGAATCTAGTATACACACTAAATATACACAAAAAATAGTATCTAGCGCAAAAGTATATATTTGCTTTTCACTGACTGTATCAAAATCCATGTTCTGCAGAGATCTCAGGACCTCACGCCTGAATAACTTTGAGATCCACTGTCCTAAATGAGACTATGCTTTGCCCTCTGAGCTGGCAGAGACCTCATATTCCTCTGCTCCCCTTGGAGCTAGAATCAACAGCTTTGGATGGCATCAATATTATTTAGCATTTATCTGGGAAGGTTGAACTTCACATGTTTTTTGTTTTGTTTTGTTTTGTTTTTTGCCGTACACGGGCCTCTCACTGTTGTGGCCTCTCCCGTTGCGGAGCACAGGCTCCGGATGCGCAGGCTCAGCGGCCATGGCTCACGGGCCCAGCCCCTCCGCGGCATGTGGGATCTTCCCGGACCGGGGCACAAACCCGTGTCCCCTGCATCGGCAGGCAGACTCTCAACCACTGCGCCACCAGGGAAAACCTTCACATGTTTTTTTAGTTACTTTGCTACTCCTAAAATTGATTCTTACGTGAGGGAGATACCTGAGAGTATTTTTAGTTTTATAATTTCAGCTGAGGACGTTAAGGCACAGATAAGTTAAAGGCATCCTTTGATATGAGCCTCTGAACCCTTTGCTGAGTTTCTCAAATCATACTGCCTGTTCATTGTGGTCCCTGTTGGAGTTGGTATTGATTTTTCTAGTGCTAGGTGAAGCACTTAAACAGCAGGGAGAGGCAGATCTGCATTTTTTGTAGAGTTGTTAGAAACATTTTGATGAAATGTTACTGTTGCAGAGACCCTGAAGGTGGTCAGTCCTCTGCTGTATGCAACAAGAAAGTTACCTTGACGGAAATAATTAGGGGGACATCTAAAGGCCAAGCTATCTATGTCAGTGGATGAAGGATGCAAAGCAGTGCTGCCATCGAACATATTTGTTCCTTGAGAAGGCTTCTGAGAATTCCTACGGGGTACAGGTTGCTAATAGGACAGTCTCAGAAGACTACCAGAGGATAAACTTCTTCAGAAACAGATTGTTAGCAATGGCTCTAAATTTCTTGAAGCATACTTCCTGTCTGGAAATGTAACCTGGAGGTACATCTGGGGAACCTGGAATCCTGTAAGTTTTAGACTTGGGGTACAGGCCAGGAGATAAATGGCATGGTTGGCATTGTATAATTGGGTGATGTGTTGGTACATAAAAAACAGGAGAGAGAAAATAAAATCATTGAACTTTGTTTTTGTTTTTTTTTTTAACGAGTATCACTTTACTCCTCATTTCTAATATAGCATTGCTCAAAGTATGTTCCTGGTTATTGACATATTGCAGTGCAGCTATATTTTTAATAACTGATAACTCATAAATCTCAATCTCTTGTCCCTTTCCCCCGTTTTTTTTCATTTCTTTTGTCTTGCAGCATTCCTTCCTAGCAGCTTCTGTATGTACACTACATTGATAGCCATGACTGGCTGGTATATGGACAAAACTTCCTTTGCTGTGCTTGGAGTAGCAGCTGGGGCTATCTTAGGCTGGCCATTCAGTGCAGCTCTTGGGTAAGAAACTAACCTGATTCATCTTCCATGTATCACTGGGTATATAGTCAATCCTAATGTTAGGTTACCTCCATATTCTTTGGGTAGGACCTAAAGTTATAGAAATTAATTATTCAAAGATTCTGGGAATTGGAAGAATATTTCTCTTAGTACTTATTGTTACGATTAATTCTAATAAGCAAGTTACTGTTAAGCATCTGCTGTATCCTGTGCACAGCTAAACCCTTTATGAACTTTATTCCTAAACCTACTCTGCAAGACAAATACAATTATTAGTGCTTTTTTTTTTTTTGGTGGGTCTCCATTGCTGCGTGTGGGCTTTCTCTAGTTGCAGCAAGCAGGGGCTACTCTTTGTTGTGGTGCGCAGGCTTCTCATTGCAGTGGCTTTCGTGTTGCAGAGCATGGGCTCTAGGTGCGTGGGCTGCAGTAGTTGTAGCACGCGGGCTCAGTAGTTGTGGTGCGTGGGCTCTAGGGCATGCGAGCTTCAGGAGTTGCGGTGCATGGGCTCAGTAGTTGCGGTGTGTGGGCTCTAGGGCGCATGGGCTTCAGTAGTTGTGGTGCGTGGGTTCAGTAGTTGTGGCTCGTGGGCTCTAGAGTGCAGGCTCAGTAGTTGTGGTGCACAGGCTTAGTTGCTCCGTGGCATATGAGATCTTCCTGGACCAGGGAACGAACCCGTGTCCCCTGCATTGGCAGGCAGATTCTTAACCACTGTGCCATCAGGGAAGTCTCCAATTATTAGTGCTTTATATAAATGAGAAAGTGGACTTCGAGAGGTTTTGAGTAATTTGCTGTTAAGGTTATGTTTGCTTTGGATCCAGGCCTTCTGACTGTAACAGCTGATGTTTTTTCCACGCTGTACCACCCTGTGCTGTGCATTTTCCCGGTCACCCAGGCTTGTTATCTGAGTTTCCTTTCAGTCCTTCTTCTCTCCTGCCTGCAGCATCTTTTTTTTTTCCAAGTTCCATAGTACCTCTCATTCCTTTTGTACTTTTTGTTTTCACAACTTCTCTAGTTTGTGCTGCCTTAATTTCTTGCCTGTACCACTAGTTATTTAGAAAAATATGTTAGTTTGTGTTAAGGTTATTATCATAGTAGTATATCTTTATTATTTTAAAAAAGTACCAGATTGTATGAGGTAAAAAGAATTCTTAGTTCTTTTCTCCCCTAACCCAGTCTTCACAGTTAGTCACTGCTGATAGTTTTGTACATATCTTTCCAGAAATTATCCTTACATGAATAAATGCACACATACACATTTATACATACATACTTAAATTCTTAAAACAAACAGAATTATCCTATACATATGTATATCTTCTGTACATAGATTTATATCGTCCTTTGTATCAGTTGCATAACATTCCATTATTATATGGCTGTCCATAATTTATTTAACCATTGTTTTATTGGTAGGCATTTGGTTTTCAGTTTTTTGCTGTTATACCCAATGTTTCAGTGAACATTTTTGTACATATGTCTATACACTTGTGGAAATTTATCTATGGGATAAATTTTTATAAGGGAGTTACTAAATCAGAATAGGCATTTAAAATGTTCTTAAGTGGATTTTAAAGGCTGGTTTCCCCACCTCCAGTCTTCTCTTCTATTCTGCACATCATTCTCAAATTAATTATATTTCTCAATATTTTGTGTAAGAGCCTCTTCTGTACTTTCTGCTCTCTCCATCATCTTGATGAGTCCCATATCTTTATATAGTCCAGTCATCTCTTAAGCTTCGCTCATGTATACCTAGCTGCCTATTGGATATCTCCATTTATATAGCTAAACATTTACAGAACTGAACTCATTATCTTCCCTCCAAATCTGTCCTTTACCTTTGTTTCTAGCCCAGAAATGGTACCACCGTCTGTGCTGAGCCAGGACCTGAAAATTATCTGTGACTGTTTTCTCTTTCTCATGTCTTATTAATTTCTTGTACTTCTTGAATATCTTTTTTTTTTTTTTTTTTTTGCGGTACGCGGGCCTCTCACTGCTGCAGCCTCTCCCGTTGCGGAGCACAGGCTCCGGACACGCAGGCCCAGCGGCCATGGCTCACGGGCCCAGCCGCTCCACGGCATGCGGGATCCTCCCGGACCGGGGCACGAACCCCCGTCCCCTGCATCGGCATGTGGACCCTCAACCACTGCGCCACCAGGGAAGCCCCTGAATATCTTTTGAATCTACTTTTCTTCACCTCCCTCTGTTCTTTTATGTAGGCTCATAAATGATCTTCCCATCTCTAGTCTTGATCCTTATAAATCTGCTCTCCACGCTCAAACTAGAGTTATCTTCCTAAAATGCAAATATGATTTTATCACTCTGTTTTGTCTTTGTAATAGCTTCCCCATTGCTCTGTGTCACAGAGGTTGGCATTCTGTAGCCTGTGGGTCACACATCCAGCTGGCCTGTTTTGTATAGCCTAAGAACTAAGAAATTTTTACATTTTTAAAGGGCTGTTAAAAAACAACACACACACACACACACACACACACACACACACACACACACGAATATGCAACAGAGACCATATGGGGCCTGCAAAGCCTAAAGTGTTTGCTATTGGATCCTTTAAATAAAAAGTTTGCCAACCCCTGCTCTATGGGGTCCAAACTTTAATGTGACTCACAAAGCCTTGTTCTTCCCTCCTTTTTACTTTTCCATCCTCCTTTTGTCAGTTTCTCCATTCCTTTTACTCTCTACTGGGTTTACATTGAACTTCATGAGCTCCCCAAATACCTCTGAGTTGGCGCATTTTGATTAGTCTGCCTTTAGATAAATGATTTCAGGATCACAGTTAATCAGTCAGTTAGCAATGTACTATCATTTATTGACTTATCAAAGGAGAAATGCAGGTGCTATGGAAATGTAACTAGTTGGGGAGAAAAAAATAAAAACACAGAATGTTAATGCAATATTTAGGTAATAGAATGTGGAATTTCAAATCTTAGAAGAGATGTTCACATGACATTGCCAAAGAGATGATAGAGATGATAGTGCCATATAAACGTAAAGACTTTATGGAAGAGGCAGGAGCAGAGCCTGTAATTGACATTGGGTAGATTCTGTGTAAGTAAATAGATTGGTGTGGGATGGAATTCTTTGTGAGTGGAGCACAGGTAAGGGCTCTGACTAGTGTCCTAGATTAGGAAGTCATGGATATGAAGGTGATTGTTCATGCAAGAGGAGTTGAAGCACCCGAGAAAATGAGTATATATAGAGAAAAGTACAACCTTGCTTTTGGGAGCTAGGACCATGGTAGGGCACACCGTGAGGCAGGGAAAAAGAAGCCTAGAAAGGAGCACTAGGGAAGCCCCCAGAAAAGACCATCTGAGCCAGGGAGTCTAAAGAGGAAGGAGCAGATGCTTTGTGTCAAGTGCAACAGAAAGACAAAGGGAGATGAAGCTTGTGGAAACATACTGGGTTTGGCGGACAGGAGATTCCTGGTACCTTAGATCAGTCTTAATAGCTTGATGTTAGGCCTTAAGGAAGAAATAGTGAAGACAACACACATATGCTGTTGATACTTGCTTGAGGAATTTAAGTGAAAGGAAGAAGAACAAATATTACATATTACATTTTGGAGCAGTATTACATATTGGAAAGGGATATATCAGAATTGAAGTGAAAGTTTGTAATATTATTTTATTACTAAAATCTTAATACATCGTGGAAGGGAGAAATCAGTATTTATTTATTTGGCAGGGTGGGAGTAGGGCAATAGGGTACATTTACTTACAATTAATATATTTTAAATGTCCATTACACATAAATACGTGTAAAATGGAGCTCATTCCGAATACGAATATTTATATTTCTTGTGCATTGTGGGATGCATCTCATTCTGATGAGTCCTGTGAAGAGATCACATTTTTTATTTTTGAGAAGACATCCTTTCATATACCAGCTTTCTTCCCTCACTGTAATTGCTAGAGACATTTTATTCTCAGTTCAGCATGAGGTGTGTGTAAATCTGACCTGTTTCAGCTTCTATTCTAAGTATTTAACTCCCCACTTTCTATCTCTCTGTTAAATAGTTTACCTATTGCCTTTGATTTGCTGGTCATGAAGCACAGATGGAAGAGTTTCTTTCATTGGTCGCTGGTTGCCCTAATGATCTTTCTGGTGAGTTTTCTTTTTATCTTGTTTTGTTCTAAAGTTGTAATGAAAGCAACTTCTGATATGGATGGAAAAGAGAACATTAGGAATTGATTCTGTTTTTCATTCTGAAGTTTATCCTATTAGCATTGTGAGAATGTTTCCGGAGCAAAACTCTACCATTGCTATATATTTTCTGCTCTCTTTTAGGTGCCTGTGGTGGTCATTGACAGCTACTATTACGGGAAGTTGGTGATTGCACCACTGAACATTGTTTTGTATAATGTCTTTACTCCTCATGGACCTGATCTTTATGGTAAGGCCTTATGAAATTAGGGAAGAGTTAGGGGATAGCTTAATTTGCCTCAGCTTTGAAATTTTAATTCAGCTGCCACATTTTATCAAATATAGCCTTTCTTTGCAGGTAATATTTTCTTATTTAAAAATAAATGACATTTGAACATAGCACAGTGATGATATATAGCCACTAAATATTTTTCCTTGATTAATGTGATGTTCAGATCTGGCTTTCTGTTAGTCCTGCTGCCTCTTATTCTCAGTTTCAGAGTAGTGAGGACTCTGTTGGGTATGCCTTGGGTTTTGATGCTACTCGTTTAAAATTAAGTTACTTTTTTCTCTTCTCATTAGAAAATCAATATGATAACAAAAATAAGAAAATTAAAACATTCATAATCCTATCATCTCCAGATAGCTATTATTAACACCTTGGAAAATATTCCTCCAGAGATTTTCTATACATTTGGTATGACATTTGGAGTTACTTTTTCTTTTTTTAATTTGTTTTACTTTAGTATTATGCATTAGGGGAGAAAGTTTAGAAAATCTGTAGACAAAGTGTAGCAAATGGGGGTGAGGTCAGCATGAGAGGGTGGATAGTTTGGCCAGTTTAGGATTAAGAGGGGAAAAAAGGGAATGCCTTTAGTCTGGGGTTGGTTCTCCAATTTCCATCCATCTCCATCCCTCCCCTTTTTTCTTTTTTCCCAGCCAGCCCTTGAGCTTGTTTTGGGTTTTTTTTTTGTTTGTTTTTTTGGGTTTTTGGTCCCCTGAGGGCATTTGAGTTAGTGACCACTACAGAGGGATAAGTTAGAGATCTTTCTAATGAGATCAGCCAAGTCAGTAAACATTTTATGAGACAGTTTCTCATTAAATAAGTATAGTTTCTTCTGCCTTAATCTTTTGAAGGTCTTAGAGCATTCTGTATATGTGACTGTCTTGGGCTCTGCTATGAAGCAGGTTAATATTATTTCTGTGTCTCTTATCAATTTAACCCACGCCCGTCATTTTTCTGTGCCACTTTGCCAATAGAACCAACAGATTGACTGAGGAGAATTAAAGTAAGCATATAAATGAGATTTAATTGGGCCTCCTGGGATTTGGGGAATGTTGTCATTTTAGATGGCGGGTAATAGGTTAAAAATAAACAGTGTTTTGTTCAGTGAATTGAATCCACAAACTGCATAGTTAGAGAATAATTGCTAAGTGAAGGAATTTTAAAAGGCTCTTTTATGTGGCTCCAAGATCGCTGAGACTGAGAAAAAGCCCCAATTTTAAGCTTTTGCCTCTAGATGTCTCCCTTTATCTAGGGAGAGTTGCATGTTTTTAATTGCCCATTGTTTTAGTTTACTTGTAAAACTTCAGTTGATTCTACAGGACAGTAGAAGGGGGACTGTCTTCCTACATCCAGATTGCATATTAGAAATTGATTTACATGGAACCTATTGGAAACATAATATACATTATATATAGGTGAATAAATTGTGTTAATTTGAGTTAAATTTTGAAAAGTTGGCTTCTCCACCTTTTAAATGGGTTATTACATATTGATATTCTGACTGCTTATTTATAAATAAAACTTTGTGTGAGAGTATATGAAAGTTTCATAATTTTTATAGTCCTCTAGATTGATGAGGATTTTACATCTAGAGATAAGCAGGTTGGTAGGGAGAATAGGAAAGAGAGAGTAAATTCTGACCTAAGTTTATGTTTCTAGTTTAACAGTGGGTAGGTTTTGGGATCCAGCGGAGCAGTGGCCAGTCTTTCCCTGCATGTTGGCATCTGCTGTTCATTTCAGCCAGTGTTTTATGGGGAAGAGTCCTTGGGTCTCTGTTCTGCCAGCTTTAGTGAACCTGGGTTAGCTTCAGTTCAGATTTTGCTATTTTGGATGTGCAGGAGCTGATCACTTTCCTAATGATAGAAAAAGCTTTGTTGGGACAGAGGGAATTGTCGTACTGGGTATCAACAGGACTGATTGCGGGGCTGTAGTCAGCCAGACTTTAGGGGGTTGTTCCTTGATGGTAGAATTTTTGTGCTTTTCCCTCATCTTTGACGAATTTTCAGGGGTGTCTGATTTCCATGTTAACTCCATTTTGCTTTAGCAGACTTACAGAGAATGTTTCTTCCATTTTAGGAGTAGGTAGTCTTTGTGTATTCTAGGTCTTCAATAAAGATTTCTTATGAATGAATGAATGAACAAATTCTGGAGTACCCATCAGATTACTTAAGTGCTCTGATCACTATTATGTCCTAGAACTATTTTGTCTAGACCTGTTGTGGTGTGCTAGGTTGGGATTATCTTGATACAAATTAAGAACAATAGAGGTGAAAGTAGTACTTTACCATTGTCAGCTAATTTTATTGTAATTGTTGAGTCCATTCAGTAAATATCGAAGACTTATATGCTGTACAGTTGTCAGACAGCCTGTTTTTTGTCATGGAAACTCTTTCACTTGTTTGGCACTTTTTGGCATTATTTTGACTATTTTCTAAGAGTCTCCTGCTTAAAGTGCTTTGTTAGCTATGGTAGGCACATAGTTTTTTTGTTTGTTTGTTTGTTTTTAAGAAGATATTGGGGGTAGGAGTTTATTAATTAATTTATTTATTTTTGCTGTGTTGGGTCTTTGTTTCTGTGCGAGGGCTTTCTCTAGTTGTGGCAAGTGGGGGCCACTCTTCATCGCGGTGCGTGGGCCTCTCACTGTTGTGGCCTCTCTCGTTGCGGAGCACAGGCTCCAGACGTGCAGGCTCAGTAGTTGTGGCTCACGGGCCTAGTTGCTCCACGGCATGTGGGATCCTCCCAGACCAGGGCTCGAACCCGTGTCCCCTGCATTAGCAGGCAGATTCTCAACCACTGCACCACCAGGGAAGCCCAGGCACATAGTTTTTTATCTGAAAATTTAAAATGCGTTGTGCTGATAGTTTTTGCATACATCTAGTGTTGTTTCTTACATATAAGAACATAATAAGCCTATAAATACTTCTTGAATGAATGGATAAATGACTTCAGCTAAAGAAACATTGAATCAATTGCTTTTGAGCATTTATCATGTGTCCTCATAGAATTTACTGTCTAATAAGGCTGCAGACACATTAATAGATAATTACAGTCCAATCTATTACGTGCTACAGTGGAAAGGTAGGGAATCAAAGGAGCAAGTTCATCTGGTAGTATCAGGAAAGACTTCTTAGAGGTAGTGATCTTTGAGCTGAGCCTGGAAGGAAGAGAAGGAGTTTGCCAGGTAGGCACCATGGGGGTACATTGTAGAAAAATAGAATTTCAAGTGTAGGGACTGCTGAGACAAAAAGATTGAATATTGAGTTCTTTTTTAAAAACTTAAAGTAGTTTTACAGCATTAGCTGAATTTTAGGTAGGAACTACACAGGCATGAGCAAGGTAATTTCAGTCTCTCCATTGTAATTGTAATAACGGTCCCCAACTTATGATGGTTCAACTTAGAATTTTTTTTTGACTTTATGATGGTGCGAAAGCAATACACGTTCAGTAGAAACCATACTTCGAATTTTGAACTTGGATCTTTTTCCAGTAGGCGGTATGATATCTCTCGTGATGCTGGACAGTGGCAGCAAGCCATACCTCCCAGTCAGCCACTCCATCATGAGGGTGAACAATGGAAACTCTCACAGCCATTCTTTACCAGCAACCATTCTGTTTTCACTCTCAGTACAGTAGTCCATAAATTACATAAGACAGTCAACATTGTGTTATTAAATAGGCTTGGTGTTAGGTGATTTTGCCCAACTGTAGGCTAGTGTAAGTGTTCTGAGCATGTTTGAGGTAGGCTAGGCTAAGCTGTGATGTTCGGTAGGTTAGGTGTATTAAATGCATTTTTGACTTACAATATTTTCAGTTTATGATGGGTTTATCAGGACTTAACTCCATCATAAGTCGAGGACGATCTGTAAATATTTATTCTCTCTGTTGTTTCTGGTTTTCAAAGGGACCTTTCTATACTTTCTTGGCCAGATAACATATATTAATGACACATTCCAGATCTGGGCTGACTCTTGACTTTTGAAGCCAGAGGAAAGAAATAGTTTTCACAACTATTACTTGGATGAGGTAAAGAATACTTGGCATTTAGGAAATTTAGAGTAGTGTAGACATAAAGTTGCAAAGTTGTAGGGGAAACATCTCTATAGGGTCAGAGATCAAGAGGTGAAATTTAGTGTTGCAAAAAGGGAAGTGACAGGGCTTGGCACTGATTTTGCCTCTTTCCCTTGTAACATTTCAAGTCCTCAGATGTTGAGGTTAAGTATTTTTGTGTGTGAGTGAAGAGCAGTGCTGCTGTCTGATGAGCAGGACACAGGCCCGGAGAAGGTGTGGGAGGACAGGTGTAAGAAATGCTCTCCCCTCAAAAATAACAGTGGGTCTGCTCAAGGATGCCACTTGGTGGCCTAGGATGTGATCCCTGCCTGTTTGTGTGTTTTATCAAATCTGTCAGATCACAGGACAGGAGATTTCAGAAGGTAGGGGCTGGTGTCCTCTATCAAAAGGCCCACAGTTTTCCATTCCTGCAGCGGCAGAGGATGAAGCCCCAGAGGAGTCTTTGGGGAGTGCTCAGGGTCACCTGCCAGCCACAGCTGTTCCAGAGCCTTCCCTCTTTTGTTAATCGTTTCTGTTGAACCTTGGTGGCTTTTTCTTCTTGGTGGTGCAAATTTGACATTTTTAAGGATGATTTACTATAATTTAGTTCCTAGAGTTCTATAAAATTGTAGGCCTATAAAAGATTCCAGATTCCATTCAATCTGTGGAACAATAAACATTATCCCCTCTTAGCCTCTTGCAAAGCTCCCTTTAGCTCATTTGAATGAAAGGAATTGAGGCACTTTCCACAAAGAGGGAGATAGGTGAGTCACTCCCTGCAAAGACCCTGCTTCCAGCTTCCTTTCACCTTTCATTTTGCACCAGTTAAATGCTTAGCTTGTCATTCTGACACATTTTTTTCTACATAGTTCAGCTTTGATATTTTCTGAGAGCAGCGCTGAATATCTCCCTGGAAAGAGATAAAAGTTTTTACTCTTTGAAGGCGGATGCCTCATCAAGTAGGGGAGGACACTGGCTAACAGAATTCACTATTTTTGTCCCCTTTTCCTCTTGTTTTTAAGACTGTTGTCAACTTGAACCTTCCCAAATCTTGACTTATCCCCCGATTTTTACCCCATCCTTCAGGGAAGTAACAGTCTTACGAAATGTTCGCAGCCTAGCTGTGAACTTGATCTATGAGCTCCTAACACGTAAAAATAATTGAGTTTACCAACTTAATGCTTTTGGTTCCACATCTCAGAGTACAGTGTACCTTGGTAAAAAGATACCCCTAACAGGAGGGCATAGTAAGTTGTGGTAAAGACAAAAAGACTAAAGAGCTTTCCTGAAAAAAAGTATATTTGCAAAGATCAAAGAGAAAGAGGCTTTTTTCTTTTGATGTTTAGCATCTGTAGTAGATGATGTGGAAGGTGATCTCCTTTCCTCTAGTCACTCAGGTTTTTCTTCTCAGGGTCAGATTTCCAGAATTTTGTAAAGAAAAAGGTGGGTCAAGGTTGATAGCATTGCCACCACACTGGCAGTCAGGAGAGGATTGTGCAAAAACTTACTTCTCTGGAAACTGGATGTCTAAAGAACTCAGTTTAGGAAATGTGTTGTTAAATAGTAATTAAAATCCAGAGAAGACGTGTATTTCTGTTTTGAAAATAAAACCATCCATTAGTTTTCTATAACCCAAAAGGTTATTTGTAGAGAATACAAGATATAAATGTCTCTAATGAGCTTGGCCTGGGACAAAATCTCTGTTCCTGAACAGTCCCTATCATTGTATTTAGACAGGAAGGAGAGAGCTTTCCCAAAAGGTGACCCACGATTGAATTTGAGTCCTTCCTTAGGGTCCCCCTCTTCTTCCTCCTCCCTTAGATGTTTCTAGCATTAAGGGTTTGGTTTCTAATCTTATTTTGCTGTGCAAGCTGCAAAAATGTCAGGCTTTTCTGCCTATTTCTCTGCCTTCTGATTACCCTTTTAAGCAATGCTGATTGCAGTAAATTGCTGTGGTGCAACGCGGGTGTCACAACACACAGTGATTAAAACCCGCATGTGTCATTCACTGCCTGATTGAAGTAATCACATGGAGGGGAAGAGCAGATGAAAAACCTGCTAAATGTGCAGAGGGGGGCTTTTTCTCATCATTTGGGTTTAAGGATTTTGAGTTAAAGAATCAAAACTTGTGTGAGTAAGGCTTGTGTTTTCAGTCATTTTGTTTCATTCTGAATCCCCAGAACTTCCGAGCAGGGTCTGGGTCTCTGAACATGGTTTTCCTAAGGAAAACAAGTTGTTGCTTTTTACGGAACACAGGGGACCTGTATACACACTATCAAACAGTGGTTGAGTGTATCAAGGGGAAGGATGCTAGAATGTAACTAGGAGAAACAGGTAGGAAGGAAATGGGAAAGGCCCTAATAACTCAGCCCTGCAAGACTGCCACCTACCACGCTCACCCTCCCCCAACCCCTGTGCCCCTACTTCACGTGCCAATTCAAAGTCCAGGTTGTCACCTGGGCTTCTGACTGACCAGCTGTAGATTAGTAGTCCCTGCAACCCCCACCTCAGGTTCAATCAATTTGCCATAGTGGCTCCCAGAACTCAAAGAAACATTTACTTGTGTTTACCAGTTTATTATAAAGGATACAAGCCAGGTGGAAGAGATGCGTAGGGCAGGGTGTTTGGGAAGATAACGTGGCACTGCCGTGCTCTCTGGGTGTGCCACAGCCCCGTGGGCTCCTCTGCCTGTTCACCAACCCAGAAGCTTTCTGAACACTGACTGTCCTTTTGGGTTTTTATGGAGGCCTCATTACATAAGTACCATTGCTTGAATCATTGGCCATTGTTGATGAAACCCTGTTGCCAGCCCCTCTCCCCTCCCCAGAGAAGGGGAGGACAGGACTGAAAGTTCCAACCCTCCAGTCACTCGATTGGTTCCCCTAGCAACTAGTCCTCATCCTTAGGTTACCTGGGGCTTTCCTGAAGCTCCCTCATTAACAGAACAAAAGACACCTTTATTATTCTCACCACTTCGCAAATTACAAGGGTAATTTTAGGAGCTTTTTACTAGGAATGGGAGTGAAGGCCAAATAAATACTTCTTATTATAAATCATAGTGTCACCACTAAGCTATTTATGTTATTTGGTGGTTCTGAAAAGTATTAGTTCCATTTGGGCTAGATATAGTGGTCATGATAGAAAATACAGCTAAATATTTGAAACCTGATTTCTAAGAGGGGGGCGGCTTGTGGACTCTCATACACATGAGGCACTGGATCATCAACATTACTTGAACAAAAAACAGTATGAGTCAAGCGTTGTAATAGGTATTGGAGGCATCCACTAATGATTTCCTATCTCGTTATCTCCCTCAGGTACAGAGCCCTGGTATTTCTATTTAATTAATGGATTTCTGAATTTCAATGTAGTCTTTGCTTTGGCTCTCCTGGTCTTACCACTGACTTCTCTTATGGAATACCTACTGCAGAGATTTCATGGTGAGTGGCATAACGGATGATAGACTTGGTGGGGCGTGGGAGGGAAGAGAAGTAACAATGGGTACCAAGAAGTGAAAAAGAATCTTACTTTATTCTCCATTTTCTTCCTATGGAAATGGTTGGTTTATTGCATTTTCCATTTGTGTTCGTAGATTATTTAACTTATGTTGTTAACCTGTGTGAAAGTTAATAATTGCAAGTGAGGAGTCTGTATGATTTACAGAACCACCTGGGGAGGCAGAAACATTTATAAAATCTTGGGAGATAAGCCTATCTATATGAGTCTTCTGTTTTTTAAAGAACTGTGTGTTGGCATGCAAGATTGCTTAAGATAATCAATGCTAGAGGCAAACATTCTCTGGGAAATTCAACCAAAAATTTGAAAACTAAACCATATAGAGGTTCCCCCAAATTTGATGCTTGTTCTGATTCTGTATTGCACAGCCAGTGTTTTCTCAGGTTGTCATGGCTCTGGATATGTAGTGCCCATAGTTTCTTTTATGGAAGACAGATCTGAGCAGAAATGCATCTGAGCTTTGGAAGGAGATTTAACTTAAGAATTTTTAGTCTGATTTGGATGCCATATGATCCCTCAGTACCATTCCCCATTCTGCTTTTCTACTATTAATGGTTTATAAAGACTTCACTGTGTTCATAGAATATGAAAGCAGCCTTCAGAGTCACTTTTGTTTTGTTTTAGGACTTTCGTTGTAACATAACCGTGATGCCATTATCCTAACAAAATTAACAGTAATTTCTTAATATCATCTAATACCCAGGTAATATTTAGATTCCTACATTGTCTGAAAAATAGCTTTTTATAGTTCTTTATAGTTTGTTTGTTTAAAGCAGGATCTAAACAAGAGTCATATAGTGAACTTGGTGTTGTTTCATAAGCTTTTTCAGAGGTTCCCCCTCTCACCTTTTTCCTCCTGGAGATTTCTAAAGAAACCAGGTCATTCATCTTGCATAGTGTCCCACATTTGGATTCAGCTGTTTGTCCCCTCGAGGTATTAATGTATTCCTCCATTCCTTGTATTTCTTAAGGATCATTTTTTCTTTTTTTTTTGAAAAGTAACTTTTTCCCTGACTATAAAAATATTTATGCTTGTGGAAAATTTGGAAATGCTTGTGATATAAGTATAAAAACAGTAAAACTAAAATAAAAATAGTAGATTAAGCTGTTCTCTGAAGTATGAATCCAATTTTGGTTTAAAAGTGTGTAATGTATCCACATGTCCACCTAGTAACTAGTCCCCATCCTTAGGTTACCTAGGGGCTTTCCTTTATACTTTTTAAAATACTTTTTTAGTACTTTTCTTCTTTTTTTTTTTTTGTATTTTATAATGGAAACAATACTTTTTCAAAAGAGGAAACATTAAGAAATAAAAATAATAAAAGAAAAAACGTAGAAAAATATAAAGAGGGAGGAAAGAAATTACCCATTATCTCATCATGTAGTACAACTGGTTATAATTTTGTACATTTTATAGAGGACATTTCAAAATTTTAGGCCATATTTTTAAAATGTATTCGTTAGCTTTTAAGATACAGAAGAGGAAGAGATTGTTTACTTATAGAAGACAGATTTTTTCTTATGATGAAGAAAATTCCAACCTAAAATACCTCCTGGAAAGGTATAAGTCCTAAATTATAACCTAAAATCTCATGATAAAATCTTAAGAGTGAAAAGTTTAAAAGATAAGCTTGTTATTGCAGTTCAAGACTTTTTATTCCTAAAGAGTTTCTGCAAAAGCACGGATAACTACGGAGCACAGTTAAACATTGCTAAGTTGGGCTTTGATGACAACCCTGATCTTTTTATCTAAATTTGCTCAGTGTAGACATAATGGACACCAGGGGGCGCTATCTATCTACCCTTGGCCAGTGATTCCTGCGCACTGCTTGTTGTCACTAGTATAAGCACAGCAGGGGATGCCTTCGCTGTAGGTTGCAGGTTTATCACTCAGTGTTCATGTACCTAACCACAGGAATCTTCCAGTAGGTGCTTAGGTCGTAGTTTTCATTAAATTCCTTTAATTCTTTCACATGCTTTTAAGTACATCTTGGCTTTAATTTTGCGATACAGAGTGGATGGGTACTGCAGAACAGGAGAGAAAACTTGATCAGTAAACTTCCTTTAAGAGTGTTTTTATATTTGCTTTGAAACAAACTCTGTCATTTATAGCTTGAGGAAAACCAGTGATGGGTTTGAGAATCCTACTTTTTTCCTTTTCTTTGATCTATAGCCATTTGGTGTATAAGTAAGATTAATGCAGTAAACAGAGCATAGGAATTAAAATCCAAGAAATGGATTTATGTTATGCTTTTGGTTGATCTCAGGAACTTTTAATCTTAGTGGCAGGGCTCATTAGAAAGAGAAATCTGTTTTTTCTTCATCCAGTGTAGAAATTATTAAGCTCTATTACCCATTCACCTGTTCTAGCTAAATCCAGTATTGTGCCTCCCTTTAAATGTTGGACCTCTTGGGAGGGCTAAGGAGTATATACCTCTTTCTACTTTACTCCTTTATTATATCAGAGAAAGTGTGAATACAAGAATTGAAACATTTTATTGGGTGCCCTAGGGTATACATCCCAGTTTGAGGTCAAGAGAACATTGAAACTAAACATGCTGTTTTGTTCTAACATGGTGAAAGGTGGATATTTTTCTGTCTTACAGTTCAGAATTTAGGCCACCCATATTGGCTTACCTTGGCTCCAATGTATATTTGGTTTATAATTTTCTTCATCCAGCCTCACAAAGAGGAGAGATTTCTTTTCCCTGTATATCCACTTGTATGTCTCTGTGGTGCTGTGGCCCTTTCTGCACTTCAGGTGAGTTTCAGGGAAATGTATATCTGCTTCATTCTGTTTCACTTTAAATCGTTCATAAAGCTTATAGGCAAATTACAGAATGCTTCCACCTAAGATATTTTATCTGTACATTACACCTGATACAGATATTATAAAGCTTTATGTATTGATTGCTTAAATGTTGCATTGACTCTTATTTGCTGATTACATATTTGCAGTGTTAATTTGTGTGTTAATTTGTCTCTGTTGCCAATAAGAATCCAATTGCTATGAAAGGAATTTTTTTAAGTCACTGAATGGGCCTAGCACAGAACGGTGGAACCACAGCAGAGCTAATGGAATGTGTACTCTTCCACTACAAGACCTGAATGAAACTGGCTCAAGTGTTTGGGATTACATCAGGCAGTTAGCAATGTGGGACACTTTGTAATCCTGGCTTAAAACCTGTCCAGGTCAATTCCCTGTCAGAACTAATCTTGAATATCTCTGTAATTATGGCTTCAGAAGCGCCAGACTCTGTTTTTTTTTTTTTAACCTCTGCTACCATTTGCAGTTAGCAGAAGAATAATTAGGGTGATAGTTTTTTTCTGGTTTTTTTCTTAACAGATTTATGTTAAGATATAATTCACAAACCATAGAATTTACCCATTTAAAGTGTATGATACAGTCTTTTTTAGGCTATTCACAGATCTATGTAAGCCTCACTGCAGTCAATTTTAGAACATTTTTATCACCTCAAAAACCCTGTACCCTTTAGCTGTCATAACCCCCCTCCCATATCTCCTCAGCCATAAGCAACAGCCAATCAATCTACTTTGTATCTCTGTAGATTTGCCTATTCTGGACATTTCATATAAATGAAATCATAAAATATGTGGTCTTTTGTGACTTCGTTCATTTAGCATAATGTTTTTATTTTTAAAAATAAATTTATTTTATTTATTTATTTTTGACTGTGTTGGGTCTTCGTTGCTGTGCATGGGCTTTCTCTAGCTGTGGCGAGCGGGGGGCTACTCTCCATTGCGGTGCGTGGGCTTCTCATTGCGGTGGCTTCTCTTGTTGCAGAGGACCAGCTCTAGGTGCGCGGGCTTCAGTAGTTGTGGCACGTGGGCTCAGTAGTTGCGGCAGACGAGCTCTAGAGTGCAGGCTCAGTAGTTGTGCTGCACCGGCTTAGTTGCTCTGCGGCACGTGGGATCTTCCTGGACCAGGGCTCGAATCCGTGTCCCCTGCGTTGGCAGGTGGATTCTTAACCACTGTGCCACCGGGAAGTCCTAGCATAATGTTTTTAAAGCTCATCCATGTTAGGATGATAGTTTTAAAAAATAATTTTAATTATAAAAGTAACTGAACTTTATTGCAGATAATTTTTCTTTTACCACTTTCTAAATCAGTCCTACTACCCTAACAAAATCTCCTTCTAGCATTTTTGCCGATCATATAACAATCTATTATGATTGTAATCTAAGGTTCATGTAACTTTACATCCCTCTTAATATAATTATAACATTCTCTATATTGCCATATCTGTACCCATCATTTTGATAGCAATATAATATTCTAAGGTGATATAATATACAACATTATTATGTAATATATAATATACTGAATTGGTTATATATAATGATTAGATATAATTTATGTTAAAGTTTAGATTGCTCACTTATTTCAGTATTATAAATAATGCTAGGGTAAATATCTTTGTTTAGGTATTTGGATTGTTTGCTTAGGAGAGATTCCAGAAAATATGAAAGGGGTTCAAACATATTTATGGCACTTGTTATGTATTGCAAAATTGCTTTCCAAAAGTAGTTTCTAGTCTAGGAGGGAAAGAAGGGAGGACAGAAATCTCATGGGAAGGTGTTCAAAGGCTGCAGAACTCATGCAGGTGTGTATATATTGTTAATGATATTCATCTAGTTTGTGAAGTAGTTTATCAGATAATTAACAGAATTTTCCTAATATTCTATGTGAGGATTTCTTTTTTCTTTTTGTTTGGTCATGAGACATTTTGTTAGTTGCTAAAAACTTAGATGAAAACTTGTTAGTAAGGAAAGTGAAGGTTAATAACTAGTTATATCAGAATAGATTGAGATACTTCATATATCAAAAAAACCTAGGAAAAGCATTTTTGTTTAAATATTAAAAAAAATAAATTATTAGGACTTTAAGCATTAGGGAAGTATCCAAATGATTTTCCTATGAAGCTAGTGAGATTTCATTCTTGGCAAGCCCTCTGGCTAGGCTGATCTACAGACAATTTAGCAGAATTTGCTTTAATGTGAGAATTTGGAGTGGGTACTTCACTGTTTGCTACTGCTCAGACCCTTGGTAGAACCTCTTTTTCTGCTTTCTTCCTCTCAGTTGTGTCTTGTGATTGTGTATATTTTGCAAGGTGTATCTTCTTTTTTCAATAAAGTTTTCTTTCCTTCTAGAAATGTTACCACTTCGTGTTTCAGCGATACCGCCTGGAGCACTATACTGTGACATCGAATTGGCTGGCGTTGGGAACACTCTTCCTGTTTGGGCTCTTATCTTTTTCTCGCTCTGTGGCACTGTTCAGAGGTAGATGTACTGAGAATATCTTAACCCGTACTCACAAGGCACTATTCCTTGGTTTTGCTTGACCCATGATGGTTCGGGTTTTTTTGCTTTTTTTTTTTTGTTTTTTTGCAGTACGCGGGCCTCTCACTGTTGTGGCCTCTCCCATTGCGGAGCACAGGCTCCGGATGCGCAGGCTCAGCGGCCATGGCTCACGGGCCCAGCCGCTCCGTGGCATGTGGGATCTTCCCGGACTGGGGCACGAACCCGCATCCCCTGCATGGGCAGGCGGACTCTCAACCACTGCGCCACCAGGGAAGCCCCCCATGATTGTTTAATACAATTCAGCTTAAGCTGCAGGGGGAGGACTTTTCTACAGGGAGAACCTATGGACTTCATATTAAGATTGGGGGCTTGGCCCCAACTGAGCCATGGCTGCTGAGCCTGCGCATCCGGAGCCTGTGCTCCGCAACGGGAGAGGCCACAACAGTGAGAGGCCCGCGTACCGCAAAAAACAAAAAAACAAAAAAATAATAAGATTGGGATGTGAATTCTGTACCTTAGGATTGAAGAGAAGATTGAGAATTCCTTTTAGTGTGATTAACTATAAATGTCTTCTCTATTCCTACTAGTTTTTTTTTCCTTTTAAAGGATGAATTAAGGAAGCCTTAAACTTAGGATGCAAATTTGGGGCTCAAGTCCCATGATTATATTCTTTCTTATAATCATTATTTGGATCCAGAATATTGAACTGTGCTCAAAGAACGTGAAATTAAAAAGGTGGAAGGGTATAGAGAAGGGCAAGAAAGCGAATTATTTCTGGCAAAAATAGGGCCTCTGCTTTAATCATCTTCCTAACTGTAGAGGTGTTTTACACCATAGAGTGGGCTTCCTGCTGGGGTTGCGGTGTACCTTTCACATGGATCACAGTGGGACATTAACATGCATTATAATTAAATGTCAGAATCTCATCTCCCTCACCTTTGGCTTTCACAAACCTTTCTCCCTTCCAGGGTATCATGGGCCCCTTGATTTGTATCCAGAATTTCACCGAATTGCCACAGACCCAACCATCCACACTGTCCCAGAAGGCCGACCTGTGAATGTCTGTGTAGGAAAAGAGTGGTATCGATTTCCCAGCAGCTTCCTTCTGCCCGATAAGTAAGTTGCCCTTTAATTCTCAGAGTTTTAAATCAAGGTGTAAAAATAGCAATCCTGTGGCAATGTCTTCTTAATTTTTCCTTCATTTTAGATTTTTCACAAGTTTTTGAATGATTTTCCATCTCAGAGAGCTGTGGGAACTGTGCTGAGCACCCATGGCCTGTGTTTGGTAGAATGAGTGCTGTGTCCGGTAATGCACCCTGCACTGCCCTTAACCACAGAGGTCTGGGGACGTCTGAAGACATTTTGGGCTCAGGGCTTCTGCTAGTGGCTCTTCCTGAGGATCCATATTTAAATTTTTATAATGAACTGATATGCACTTTTAAAAGTGGTTTAGAGACTCTAGGTTTCTAGAGTGTTTTTAGAGAAGACATGTTTGTCGTCCGACAGCAGTGAACATTCTCTACCAATGTATGGACACTGGGAGAGCTGTGGCTAAGACCTCGGTACCACTTTCCTCAATGCTGTCTGTTGTTGGATGTGATAGCGTAGGCTCTGAGTTCCCTTGTATTTGCCTCATTTGGACAGAGAAGAGTCCTATTTAGGGAAAAGGGAAGTCAGGTTAAGATGAGTCATGTTGCTCCATTTGGGGACTGGCTTCAGCAGCTTAGCTGGTGGTAGTATCTTTTGATTGATAAAGATCCTGTATCAGTCATTAATGATTAATTAAAACTTGTTTTTTACGCGTTAACTTTAGCATTTGCCTTTTACATTTGAAATAGTTTCACAACTAAAGATACTTTTGAGGATTACTCAGGAACAAAGTACTTTTCCCACAGTGAGTTCTTACATTTCACTCTTTTCTCTACACACCTGATGAATTTGCTTTAGTTTTGGTAAGTCCCTCTGATCACAGGTAATTGGCAATAACGTTGATGTTTCTCTTTTGATGGTATGATCACTATTGCAGATTTCACTGCTAAGAGTTGGTGAAATGGGTTGAGAGACCTCTAGTTGAAAATTTCTCAACGATTTTGGACTGAATTGTGACCTCTGTCTCTATTCTCTCTGGTTGAGGTTTTAGCAGAAACATTTTGTCTCCAAGTGAAATGTTTTTCACATGAAATTTTTTTTTTTTTTTGCTTGTGTATTTCAAGTACATTTGGCAATGTGAGCCCCCTGTGTTTTTCTTATTCTCCTTATTTGTGTTTCTGACAGTTGGCAGCTTCAGTTCATTCCATCAGAGTTCAGAGGCCAGTTACCAAAACCATTCGCAGAGGGACCACTGGCCACCCGGATTGTTCCTACTGACATGAATGACCAGAACCTAGAGGAGCCATCCAGATATGTAAGGGCATTATTCTCCTTTTACTACTTTGAAAAGAGTTCTACCCTTAAAATCTGTTGGCATACATAATAGAGCATTGATGAAATGGGACTTTTTTAGAAAGTGATTTCTTTTGGGTGAGGGATATAACGACTTTTGTTGAGAAAGGATGAACAGTATCATTTTTATTTTCAAATGACCTCCTTTATTTTCTACGTAAAATATATAATTCAACATATTTTCTAAACTGGGCTGGAAAATTTCCTATGTTTAATTCAAATCATCATCTTGAAACACATTCTGCAGCTCTTATCACCCCTTGGTCCATTAAAATGCTTCATGGGGAACTTTCAAGTTATAGGTGGACCTTTGACCTAACTATTAGTATACTCTGGTTTTAGCAAGTGGACAGTCAGTGAAGGCTGTTCCCACACTGAGTCCATGAAGCAATATCTGTCAGGGCTGTGCTCTTCTACCCACTCATCTTTACGCACTCGGAGATCCCATGTGGATTTTATTTCAGTTCCTTCGAAAGATGACACTTTTGTCATTTGATACCTGTAAAATCTTTGATTGTGGAAAAGGTGAGAGCAATAAAGATAATGTTCCTGGTTCCCAGAGACAGTAAAGGACTATTTTGTAGAATTATTAGAAAACACATTTTTTGGCAACCTATCTGTTAAGAAACATTTAACAATTTAAATGTCAGATACATTTCATTTAGATTTTCTTATGTCATATACTTAAAGTGAAATATCAGGACGTTCAGTTCTCTTCCAAAGCAAACCTGCAGCCACAGCTGGCTTTTTGTCTCCCAGACTGGGGCAGGTTATACTTCCACGGAGACCCTCAGGGTTTATGAGTGAGATTCTTACTGTGTGAGCTTTCGCTTATAAGCTATGAAAATGGACATGATAAAATACAAACTTGGCTTGGCTCCCTGAGAAGGTGACACATGTATTCCACTAAGTGACTTATCCTGTAGCTTCCTTCTAACTTAAGCCTCTGATTCCTGTAACAGTGACAATACCCCTGGGCAGTATGTTCTGTTGCTAGTCATTTTTATTTTAGCTGCAGATATTCTCCTGAGAGCAGGCTTTGATGTACAGGGGATCACCGTGGGGACACTGGATAGTCAGAAGGGTAGGAGAATACACTGTGATAGGGGGAGGATATAATAAATTCAGAGTGTTGTTGTCACAGCTGTAATTTGGGAAGAGATAGTATAGGGTAGTAAAAAAGAAAAAAAGAGCATGGACTTTGGAGTCAAGTAGGCCTGAATTCTAGTCCCAACTCTGTTGCCTACTTTGATGACATTGGGCAAATTAGTTAACATCTGTGTTTAATTAATTTCACTTTTTGTCTGTGAAGTGGGAATAACCATACCTACTTTTGGAAGAAATAATAGGAGATTGGATATCATATCTCTGTCATATATAGCATAGTGTCTGGTACATAGTTTTTCCCACATATGTTCTTAATTTGATAATGGTGTATTTCATGGATTAATTTTATTGCTTCCCAACTTGATTTTTATTACAGTCTGTCCAGATTCAGTGTTGCTTTTTCAATCCCAGTGACTTTGCTTATCTTGGTGACAGTGCCTGGACTTCCCTTGTCTACCTTCTTATACTATCAAAACTCTTTCTCTCTGAAGCCTTTCCCAACTATTAAAGTCCACAGTGGGCAGTGTCCTTCTTTAAATGCCTTAAATATTTATCTGTATAACTCATTTAGCCATTTAATTTTGTTGTCTTATGCTATTTAAATATTTCTGATGTGTATGTCATATTTTTCACTATCAGATTGTGAGTGCTATGGAGAGAATGACTGCACCTTATTTCTTTTGTATTCACCATAGTGGCTAGGATAGTGCTGTGTATCTAGTAGTTAGCCTATACATGATTTCTGACTTGAGAGATGAATATTTATCATTGTTGAGATAGTGATATTGAGAGAAAGCTGGCTATAAAATCTTCAGTGGCTTACAGGCACATGGAAAGATGCTCAACATCGCTAATTATTAGACAAATGCAAATCAAAACCACAGTGAGGTGTCACCTCACACCAGTCAGAATGGCCATCATCAAAAAGTCTACAAATGGGACTTCCCTGGTGGCGCAGTAGTTAAGAATCTGCCTGCCAATGCAGGGGACACGGGTTCGAGCGCTGGCCCGGGAAGATCCCACATGCCGCGGAGCAACTAAGCCCGTGCACCACAACTACTGAGCCTGTGCTCTAGAGCCCGCAAGCCACAACTACTGAGCCTGCATGCCACAACTACTGAAGCCTGCACGCCTAGCGCCCATGCTCCGCAACAAGAGAAGCTACTGCAGTGAGAAGCCTGAGCACCTCAAGGAAGAGTAGCCACCACGTGCAGCAACGAAGACCTATGTAGTCCGAAAAAAAAAGTCTACAAATAATAAATGCTGGAGAGAGTGTGGAGAAAAGGGAATCCTCCTACACTGTTAGTGGGAATGTAAATTGGTGCAGCCATTATGGAAAACAGTATAAAGCTTCCTTAAAAAATTAAAAATAGACTTACCATATGATCCAGCAATCCCATTCCTGGGTATATATCCGGAAAACACAGAAACTCTAATATGAAAAGATACATGCACCCCAGTGTTCATAGCTGCACTATTTACAAATAGCCAAGATATGGAAACAAACCAGGTGCCCATCAACAGACAGTTGGCTTAAGGAAATGTGGTACACACACACACACACACACACACACACACACACACACACACATCCAGATATTGCCATTTGCAGCAACATGGATGGACCTAGAGAATATTATGCTTAGTGAAGTAAATCAGACAAAGACAAATACTATATATCACTTATATATAGAACCTTAAAAATAATACAGATGAATACAAAAACAGAAATAGACTCACAGACATAGAAAACAAACGTATAGTTACCAAAGAGGAAAGTGGGGGTGGGGAGGGACAAATTAGGAGTATGGGATTAACAGATACAAACTACTATATATAAATAAGCAACAAGGATTTACTGTGTAGCACAGGGAATTATATCCAATACCTGTAATAAACTACAATGGAACATAATCTACAAAGAAAAAATGGAATTACTATGCTGTACACCTGAAACTAATAAAATATTATAAATCACCTATACTTCAATTAAAAAAAAACTACAGTGGCCTGTTGTACATTTCTTAAGGTTTGGTCACAGGTTGTCTCTGGTTAGATCATATTTCCATGTTCTCCACTACCAGATACTGTTAAATTTAAGTGACTATATTAGCTTTACCCAAAAGGAGAAGATTTTCTAGAATACCTATAGGAGTCATCAAAATGCTGGCTGGTAAAATCAGGGACAAACAGGTCCTATATGTGTTCTGAGTGTGTAGTGTCTGTCACTGTGCTCATACACCTTTCTCTCTTTGGATTTTCCTGCATGGTGGGGGAAGTGCCCTTCAAATCCAGTCCACTCACCTTTGACACTTTGGAAAGAGACACTTGATGGCTTACTGTGAATTCCACACAAACTATGATCAGGGATTAATTTCTTTCAGTTAACTGTTTAAAAAGGTATTTGTTTTTCTTTGATGATAAAAATAATAAACACTTGTGTAAAATAATGAAAGCTATCAATAAAAAAAATCAGCTATAATCAAATTACCCCAATATTAAATCACTGTTACCATTTTGATGGTTTTTTCTTTCACTTTTTTCTCTTGCATTCATATATGTATACGTATATAAATAAAAATCTCAATTATTTTGAAAAATAACGTAGTTCTTTAAGAAACGGTGCCAGGATCAAGACTAGTGACCAAATAATTTTGGTCTCACATTTGGCCGAAATGTGAGAGCACACGTTGTAGTACGTTTATGTTTGTTACTTCTGGTATCAGCCCTGGTTTTAAGTATGGGTTCATTCAAAAAGGCAAAATAATTATGTTCTCTGTCTTTCCTGAGCATGCTAAATAGCAGCATTATTTTTATTTGCCCTTTGGTTCTGAGTGACAGGTTTTAGCCAACTCTTGGCTTCAATGCTAAATGATGTGGTCTGTCTCCTATTCCTAGTCTGAGTGGAAACTAAGAAACATGCATGGCCTCCTGTATTTCCCTATGCTCTTTTACCTCTGAGTTTATCAAGAATTAGGAGTGAGTGTTTGTAAAGGCTCTTGGTTTCTACTGTATTGTTATAACTATACTGCAGCAATAATATTTTTTTGCTGCATATTCTTTCATGATAGATACTGAGTAGCTATTGAACAGGTGGTATTATTCAATGGTACCTGCCAAGATTTTCTGCCAGAATCAGGGTCTGAATTTAGAAGGTACATTCAGTGTCTCCTCTTTACTTCTTGACAAATCCAAATTTTTGTTCACTGTTTCAAGGTGAATGATAACCTTCTGTTTCCAAATCTGGTGTCTGATGTGGGAGCTGCTTAGTCAGTGGATGGAGTTTGGGGTAAAAAACACGCGTTCAGGAGGGATCTTACAGATAAAGACTTTTCCCTGACTTTGACTTAATGCTTAAGCAGATTTTCAGGAAGCTTTTCTATCTGTTACCTTTGAAAAAATAAAACTGGTCATTGATTAATTTTTTTCCCAAATAGTAATATAGTCAGTTCTGCTATAACGTGATATACAATTGCCAAAGATAATTGTGTGGAAAACCACAAGGCTTGTGGGAAAAATGGAGTTAGGGACACAATACTCAAAAACTTTGTCAGTGACGCATAAAAAAGATAGGAACCTAATAAAAACCGTGGCATAGTTTTATATATGTTAAATGGCGAAAAGTACATAAATGCTACAATAATATGGCAGTTTACCTTGAAGAAGACCTCAGGTTGCTTCTTGAAGTGGCATTGGGAGGGCTGCAGCTTGTGAAATAAGGGTTATTTGAAACATGGCAGAAAGCTGTAATACCAAATATGGATGATATGAATGGGTGTGGCTCATAACAGGCAGTGAACGGAAGAAGCTGGGAGATAATTTGAGTGTGGGCTTTTATGCACTTTGTTTATTTCTGGGCTGATTGGTTCAACTGGGTGTAATTTTCTGGATTCATCTAGTTTTTCTTGTGGATTAAATGACACATAAGCAAACACAGAAATTGAATTGAGCTCACATTGTTCCCTAATATATCAATTGCGTTGGAACAAATTTGCATTTTCAAAACAAGTGTTACAATAGAACTGACTGTATATTCTTTTTCTTCTTTATCCCTGCCTTTACCATTTAACCAATGGGAAGAATTATGGTTTTGGAAGGGAACTTAAGGTATCATAAAGTTTATGATCTCTTCTTTTTATGGGTGAAAAAAATTGAGGCTCAGAGAGGTGGTAACCTGACAAAGGTTAGTCCTAGGATAAGAAACTTGGTTTCAGGATTCTTCAATATTCTTTTCACGCCTCCTCTTACTTCCAAGTTTATACCATATGGTGTGTCACTTGAATATATGTTTTCATGCAATGGTTAATTGTTCTTTCATGTAACAGGGCTGAATAGACATCAGGTGGTTGAGCATTACTTTTTTTTTTGGCTGCGCTGGGTCTTCGTTGCTGCACGCGGGCTTTCTCTAGTTGTGGTGAGCAGGGGCTACTCCTCGTTGCGGTGCGCAGGCTTTTCGTTGCGATGCGCAGGCTTCTCATTGCGGTGGCTTCTTGTTGTGGAGCACGGGCTGTAGGCACGCGGGCTTCAGTAGTTGTGGCACGCGGGCTCTAGAGCGTAGGCTCAGTAGTTGTGGCACACGGGCTTAGTTGCTCTGCAGCATGTGGTATCTTCCTGGACCAGGGCTTGAACCTGTGTCCGCTGCATTGGCACTTGAATTCTTAACCACTGCACCACCAGGGAAGTCTGAGCATTACTTTTTTAAGAAGTTACTTTCCATTTCTAGAGCTCTATTACATGTATGCCAGGTATTTTATGTAGTAATCAAAAGAAATGATTGGGGTCTTCTCCCTTTTCTTTTTTCTCTCTTTCTTCTTTTTCTCTCTTTTAATCATTTCTCCTACCCTTACTGGAAGTCCTTATTCAAGGAGAAAATTAATTGCCCTATAGATAGCCTTACTAATTTTTATTAGCCTTGAGTAGCAGAGCAAGCAGATTAAAATTGCTGTAATATGTGCAGTAGAATAAGATTGGAATCCACTCTGAATTTAAGTTAAGGCTGTTCACAATGCTTCTTTCAGATTAATTCACTAGTATCCATTGTATTGGCATTTAGAAATGAAGTGATGTTTTCATGATCTTTAGTGATTGAATGACCCCAAATTTTTACCTGTGAGTTTACATTTTTATAGTGCAGTAAATTTTTACTTGTGAATTTAAAGATTCATTCAATAAATATGTATTTAGCAAGGCTTTATGGGAGACAGTAAAACTATACGACAGCCTATGCCTCTGGGTGACAACTACTTTTTAAAATTTAATTTTAGTATATATCAAAGAAATGAAAATCCCGAAAAATACTTGAAATCTTTCCCTATCAGATGTTTCCTCCTAGGCCCCAGTGTTCCTATTTCAAAGAAAAGGGACTATCATAGGATAATATTGATGCCTGGCACAATGATGTAGTGGCAAGAGCACTGGGCTGGGAGTTAGGAGAGCCTGTGATTCTTTTCTAGAATTCAGTGAAGTATATTTTATTCTTATATGATTTTATGAGTTTCTAAGACCCTTGAAATAGGTTTGCATCTCTCTCATTTGCTGTAACTACATCTGAAATCCAGTTGCAGTGTTTAGATTTCAGCTGGTCCTGTTTTGTAATCAAATATTTCATGGTAGCAAATCTTATCTTGAAACGTTATTTCTGGGCCACATGACCTCATGACCAGAGATGGAAGTCTGTCTGCTGTTTCTGTCCCAGAGGAGATGAGTATCTGTGTCATGCTACCTGAGTGTGATGTTTGAGAGCTGAGAAGACATGGCTGCAGACTCTGTCCCTGGCAGAATCTCTGCAACAGCTGATGAGGAAAAGCGGTGAGAATATTTATTATTGCCTAATCCCCTTGGCCCACTCCTCCCCCAACAAAACGCACACCTTTTATTATTGATGTCTTGATTTCTATCTCAGGCCTTTTATTTTCTTCTTAGATTCTATATTTTTGTTTACATCTGAGATGGCATTAAATTGTCATCCTTAATATGGAACATCCTTACATCTTCCTGATAAGATGTAAACAATGTGATATCGATTATCAGTAAATTCGTTTGCATTCCCCTCCCACCACCTTTCTTTTTCTTTTGGTTTAGAGGTGCCGATATTTTCTTCTTCAAAGCTTCTAGTGGATTGTTAGAAACTGAAAGAAGTCACATTTCTTTCAAAGTGATTCTTAAATGCTTGTATTTTACAAAATTTTATACTAAGACATATTTTTAGCTTCGACAGCTGGTTGATATGTAGCCTGTGACTAATGAAATGAAACACATTTTTGTTTCACGATCATGTGTTAATGTCACCCTACAATTTTGTTATTTTTGATGCAAGAAAGAATGATTAAATCTGAAGAAACAAAAAAATGAGCTATTTGGTTACAATTTAAGTTAAATTTAAATCCAGCTTTTTGATTTTTGAATTGTATATGATGTGGTTATGGAGAGTGGTCTCAGATTTTGCACTGAGACATTGATAAAATTGAGAGAAGAAACTATTCTTTCTGATTCTCTTAGAACTAAGGGGCAGTAGTCACTTGGTTTACCAGGGATTCAAACTGAGAAATCTCAAACTATAAATAGTCACAGTAAAATAGAATATATAGCATGATCCAGATTCTATGAAGAAAAATCTTCATCTCCAAAGAGAAAAGCCTGGAACATAAACTAACAGGTTGATGTTGATTTTCTTTGGGTGGTAGGATTATAGGTGATTTTTAAAATGCATTTTAAAAATATTTTATAATAAATCATATTTTACTTTTGTAAGTTAAAAAATTACCATAGATATCAAATCTTTGAAACTACTAAGATCTCTGGTAGGCTTTACAAACAGTACTCGGCATGCAGTCAACTGACCTCAGGTTTTTGTCTTTGAGCACAAGAACTGTCACCTCAAAATTGAGAGAGAGATTTTCTATTAAGTAATTTTTGCCTCTTAGCCTTCTGGCCTCTTAAGTCATTTCAGTCATTATATCTAAGACTACTTTTGCCGCTCTTTCTGCAAACTAGATCTAGATTGCTTCAAAGAAATAAATTTGGTTTACCTATTGCAAGCTATGAGGAAAAACATTTTTTTTTAAATCTAAAACTAAAAGAAGATGTTGCTGTGGCAAAGAAACTATATAAAGTAATATGTTCAATTCTTCCAGACAGGAGGGGAGTTAAAGAATTATATAAAAATGTAAATAAAATTAAATAATTTGCCTATTGTTGAGGTTTGGACAAAAGGCCTTGTCCATCCAGTGAGTGCCGGAGACCACCTGTTGGCAGGTGCGTCCCCAGCAGTCCTAGAGCACTGGCTAAAAAGACAGTGACCTGTAAAGCTTATCAGCACAATAACAGTGATCTCCAATCCTCTGTCATCTTTTTATTCTTAATTATTTTAAAATGTTTCTTATTTTGTTCCTTCTTTGTTTATTCATCCACTCATTATTTAACTTTTTATTGTTCTAGACTATGTGCTGAAGATGCAAAGTGACAAAAAACATAGTCTCCTGTCATTTAAGAAAAGTCCCTAACAAGTAAAAAAGGAAAGAAAAAATTTATGGGGATAGAAAAGAATTTGGAAAACAATGTAAGAACCAGAAAAAAAATTTTAACTTCTATAATTAGTGTTCCCTGATAGGTTAAAAGAAAAGTTTGGGGACCATAAAACAAAAACATGTTTTGAGAAGGGAACAATCAGAAAATAAGAGTTCCTAGAAATAAAAAACAAGATAATAGAGATTTAAAAAATCAATAGCATGATTAGAGGACAAAGTTGAAGAAATCTTCCATACAGTAATAATACAAAAACAGAACCAAAAAACAAAGAGATAGAAAATAGGAAAAGGAAAAAAGACCAGAGAATCCAGCATCTAGCTAATAGGAGTTCCAGAAAGAGAGACCAAGTGAAATGGAGAAAAGAAAATTGCCCAAGAAATAATGTGAGAAAATTCCCCAAGAACTGAAGGACATTGCTTTTCAGATTGAAAGACCCCACAAGGTGTACCTAAAATGATGAATGAGAAATGATTCATACCAAGATGTACTAAGTACCAAAAGAAGTCAGCATGTATTATTATTTGATAATTGAAACATCAAGAACTACCAGAAGAAAACATTGGAAGAGTTGTGAGTTGTTGCCTCTGGGAAGTGGGACCAGGGAATAAGAGTGTACTGCTGTTTTTCATAATAAGCTTCTTGTACTACTTAAATTTTGAACTATGCACATACATTATTTTGATAGACCTAAAGATGAATTTAGAGAAAAACATAAATCTTCCCCTCAGAGTTTAGTAGGAGAGGCAGTTCTAAAATATTATTCAGTAGTATAATGAGTACCATAGTATGCTGTGGGAGCACAGAGGAAGTAGGAAGCACTCTTCCTACTTCTCTGTTTGGGGGCAGCTTCACATAAGAGGTGGCAGGGGAGCTGGGTCTTAGAGGAAGATCGAGAGTTCTCTGGCAGAGGAAGGAAAGTGTACCTTTCCGTCAAAGGGAACAGCACATGCAAAGCCTTGAAATATGAAAAAACATCGAGTGTTCAAGGGAAAAGAAATGGTTTGAAGTTTCGAGATTTTAAGTAATTGGGCAGAGCATTTTTAATTTCTTACTTCCCTGTTTCATTTATTCTCATTATCTATGTGTGTGACTGTGTTGTCTGATAAATTATACATTTATTTAAGGACAAGAGTTCATGTACCTCCACAGTACCTCACTCACATAGGGCTTATACACAGCAGATCATTTTAAAAATTTAACTAAAATACTCAAATAGCCCTTCATTTAGTCTTCTTGAACTGAAGAGAGGCCTCCGCAGACCCTGATGATAGTAGAAATTTAGACTAACTAGGATTCGAGCACTGTCATTCTTCAAGGTCTGGGTATGTAGTCCAGTTAGTGTACTAGGTTACAAGCCCCTGGAGGGCAGAGATCATGTCCTTTCCATCACTGCATCACCCACATGGCCCAGCACTGACAGATACTAATTGAATGAACCTTTTCAGTATTCATTAACAGATGCCAGACTGAAAGAAAGAAATGCTTCTGCTTCCTCTTGTTTTAATAGTGAGATCCTTAAATTACCAAAAACCCGGATTTCTATAGCTGTCTCTGCCTGCCTTTAGTAAGGAATAGAACTAAATAGGTTTGTGTTACCTACTAAAATGCCAAACCACTAAAAAGATTCGTATTATTTATTGCCTTAATATTGTAGCATTTACTACAAGACTGTTTAGTTTATTTTTTAGAAAACAAGGTTGATATATTCTTTTGATTAATATTGTTTCTATTATTTCTTTTTCAAGTCTCATCAACATGTTCAGTCTTCTCCATTTCTACTGTCATGTTGAAGGATTTCTATGAGTTTTGGCCATTCCGTTTATATTATTTGAGTTTGTTTTGAGAAAGATATACCCTCCTCATAGATAGAAGTTAAATAGTTCAGTCACATATACCATCCCCCCAGGTCTTGAGGCTCCTTGCTGCTTTATTTTCATTTTAAAAAACTTTTTATTTTGAAATAATTACAGATTCACAGGAAGTTACAAAGACAGTACAGAGGAGGGTACATGTACCCTTCATGCAGTTTCCCCCAGTGTACCTCTAATATAATTCCAAAACCAGGAAGTTGGCATTAGTATAGTTCTGTGCTGTTTTATCACATGTATAGATTCATGGAACCACCACTGCAATCAAGGTACAGAACTCTTCCAGCACCACAAAGATCATCTGTGTACTACCTCTTCCTAGTTACAGTGCCTCTTCACCATCCCTAACCCCTGGCAACTGCTAATTTGTTCTCCACCTCTGTAATTTTGTTATTTTGAGAATTTTATATAACTGGAATTATGTAGTGTGTTAACTTACCTTTGAAATTACCTTTTCCCCCTCAGCATAATGCTCTTGAAATCCATCCATACTGTATCAGTAGTTTGTTCCTCTGTATTTCTGAGTGGTATTTGGTGGTATCAATATACTAGAGTTTGTTTAACCATTTACCTATTGAAAGACATTTTTGTTGTTTCCAGTTTTTGGCTCCTACAAATAAAGCTGTTATAAATCTCTGTGTACAGGTTTTTGTGTGGATATATATTTTAATTTCTCTGGGATAGATGCCCCAGAATGTGATTGCTGGCTCATATGGTAGGTATGTGTTTAGTTTTTTCAGGAACTGCCAAGCTGTTTTCCAGATTGGCTGTACCAGTTCAAGTGATGTGTAGAGAGCTTACCTCCTTTTGTATTCCTTTACCCTCCCCTGTTTATAATATAATTGTCTTAAATATTTCCTCTATGTATATTGAGAACCACTTTGGAATATGTTATAATATTTGCTTCAACCTCTAAACATAATTTAGAAAACTCAAGAGAAGGAAAATCTATTATTTTCATCCATATCCTTACTCTTTCTGTTCTTTCTTCCTTCCTTATGTGATTTCTTCTTTTATCATCTCCATTTTGTTTCATGAATTCCTGTAGCCATTCTTTCAGGGTAGGTTTGCTAACAACATATTTTCTTGGTTTTCCTTCATCTGGGAATGTCTTTTCTTTTTTTTAATTGCAGTATAATTAATTTACAATGTTTTGTTAGTTTCAGGTGTACAGCAAAGTGATTCAGTTATACATATATATATATTTCAAATTCTTTTCCATTATAGATTATTACAAGATGTTGAGTATAGTTTCTTGTGCTACACAATAGGTCCTGGTGGTTTATCTGTTTTATATATAGTATGCGTATCTGTTAATCCCAAACTCCTAATTTATCCCTCCCCGCCCTTTTTCCCTTTGGTAACCATAAGTTTGTTTTCAATGTCTGTGAGTCTATTTCTGTTTTGTAAATAAGTTCATTTGTATCATTTTTTTAGATTCCACCTGTAAGTGATATAATATGATATTTGTCTTTCTCTGTCTGACTTACTACAGGTAGTATGATAATCTTTAGTTCCATCCATGTTGCTACAAATGGCATTACTTCATTCTTTTTTATGGCTGAGTAATAGTCCATTGAATAAATATATATGCCACATCTTCTTTATCCATTCAGCTGTCAGTGGGCATTTAGGTTGTTTCCATGTCTTGGCTATTGTAGATGGGTGCTGCTGTGAACACTGGGGTTGAATTAGAGTTTTCATCTTTTCCAGATATATGCCCAGTAGTGGGATTGCTGGGTCATATGGTAGCTCTATTTGTAGTTTTTTAAGGAACCTCCATACTGTTCTCCATAGTGGCTGCACCAATTTACATTCCCACCAACAGCACAGGAGGGTTCCCTTTTCTTCACACCCTCTCCAGCATTTATTATTTGTAGACTTTTTGATGATGACCATTCTGACCAGTGTGCATCTGGAAATGTTTTGCTTTCCCCTCGATATGGAATTCTGGTTGACAATTTTTTTTTCATTTAACACTTGAAAAATATTATGCCCCTTCCTCTGACTTCCATGGTTTCTGATGAGCAATCTGTTGTCACCCTACTTGTTTCTCCCCTGTAGGTGAGGTGTCATTTTTCTCTGGCTGCTTTCAAGAGTTTTTCTTTGTTTTTAGTTTTTAGAAGTTGAATTATGATATGTCTTAGAGTGTATTTCTTTGAGTTTAGTCTGTTTGGGTTTCACTCAGCTTCTTGATTCCATAAGTTTAAGTCTCTTGCCAAATTTGGGAAGCTTTCAGCCATTATTTTAGTACTTTTTCAGCCCTGCCCTCTTTCTTCTCTCCTTCTGGGACTCAGTGACATTAGTGTTAGATCTTTCGTTACAGTTCCACAGGCTCCTGAAGCTCTCTTCTCCTTGTTTTTCTCTAGTCCTTTTTCTTTCTGTTATTCAGATTATATAATTTTATTATTCTGTTTTCTACTTCACTGATCTTTCCTCTGATTCATCTGTTCTGCTGTTTAGCACATGTACTGAGCTTTTAATTTCAGTTCTTGTCCTTTTTATTTCTAAAATTTCCATTTGGTTCTTCTTTACTTCCTCTGTTTCTTTGCTGAGACGTTCTATTTCTTTGCTGTGACTTTTTTTTAAAGGTGACTTTCTATTCTTTTGTTTCAAGCATGTTTGTGATTGCTCGTTGAAGCATTTTTATCATGGTGGCTTTAAAATCTTTGTTAGATAATTTTAACATCTCTGTCATTTCTATGTTGGAGTTTGTTTGTTGTCATTTGTCATGTCTTGAGATCTTCCTTTCTTTGAAACCTGGACATTTTGAGTATTATGAAACTCTGGATCTTATTTAAAGCTTCTGTTTTAGCCAGCTTCCTCTGACCCTACAGTGATGGGAGAAAGGCTGTGTTGCCTTGTTACTGCCAGATGGGGAATGGAAGTCCAGGTTCCCCACTTGGCCTCCATTGACACCTGGAGCTGGACAGTGTTTGTTACTGCTGGATGGCAGCAAGAGTTCATGCTCTCTACTAGGCTTATACCGATATCGCCTTGCTGAGAGGGGCAGGGGTGCCTTGTCACTGCTCTCCACATAGCCTCGACTGATGTCATTGGAGGGGGCTGGCCTCATTACTGTTGGACAGTAGTGAAAGTCCTGACTCTCCGCTAGGCCCTCTCTGAGACCACCTCAGCATGTAAGAGGAGGGGTGCCTCATTACTGCCAGGTAGCTGGGAGTCCAGGCTCCCTGCATGCTTTCCACTGTTGCCACAGGGTGGTGAGGGAGAGGGGAAGCTTGTTACTGCCCAGATCCCTACTTGGTCTTTTCTGACACCATCCACGCTGGGAGAAGGGGTCCCTCTTACAGCCTGATGAAGGTGAAAAGCTGGGCTCTCCACTGGACATTTACTGTCAGAGGTATGGGTGGAATGACATGTTTTTGATGGTGTGTTGGCTAGTATGTTAGGTTTCTGAAGAGAAACAGAGATCAATAGAATGTGTGTATATGTATGCATGCATGTACGTATGTGTGTGTGTGTGTGTGTTTATGTGTAGTAGAGAGAGATTGATTTAAGGAATTGACTCACAATTGTGGGAGCTGGTAAGTCTGAAATCTGCAGGGTTGATTGGTGGACTGAAGACCCAGGGAAGAATTGATGTTGCTGCTCCAGTCGGAAGGCAGTCTGGAGACAGAATTTTCTCTTCCTAGAGGGGTGAGAGAATACTTATTTTTCTCTTAAGGTCTTCAGCTGATTGGATGAGCCCCACCCGCATTATGAAGGGTAATCTGCTTTATTCAAAGTCTACTGATTTAAATGTTAATCTAATCTTAAAAATACCTTCATAGCAACATCTAGAGTGATGTTTGGCCAGATATCTAGGTATTGTGGCCTAGCTAAGTTGACACATAAAATTAATTATCTACTGTTGGAGTAGAGTGGTTACTGTCTAAAAATATTGTTCCTGGGGTCCTGAGGTTCCTAGCCAGTCTGCCTTCTTTCATCTACTCTTTCTAGTTGTCTTATATTTGTTTCATGCATAATGTCCAGGGTTTTCAGCTGGACTCAGCCGAAGGAATATGGAAAAGTACCTACTCTGGTTTTTTTTTTGTCACCTTCTTTTAACATGTTAGATTAAATGCTTCATTGATGTTTGAGGCCATAGGTTTCTATTTCTAATTCTCTTCTCTATTTTCTCCTGAAACTTAAGTTCTTCCTTCTGTGTGTGTGTGTGTGTGTGTGTGTGTGTGTGTGTGTGTTTTAATATCACATCTTTTGGACTAGAGTGTCTGATTTTATGATTTTCTCTGGGTGTTTTTTTCCTCCTTCAGATTTTAGTTTAAAATTTTCTTTATTTAGTTGTAAGTTTTTCTAAGCACATTCACTCTGGTCTTGGTGATATGTATCCTGACCCTTGCCAAGAACTCACTAGTCTATAAGCCATAATTCAGAAATACTGTCCTGTAATTTGATTCCATTGTTTATATCCTGCTGTTCACTTCCCTTATCTTTTTCTTCCAAAATCCCAACCTTTAGCCTGGACAGAAATTGAAAATCTCATCTCTTGGTTACAGAGACCTTCAGTATACTATCTGTGACCTCAGAGTCACTTAAGATACAGTGTCGCTTTCTTCTGTTGTTTGTTTCTAATGTGAGTTGGCAGAGCTTAGTGTTTGGCAGATTTGTGTCCTAGCTGGTTCCCTATCAAGTTTGATGTATTGCAGGAAGATAGAATACTTTTCTACTTTTCTTTTAGCTATGTTAGGTCTGTTTTCACATGGATGCTTCTGAACTCCCTAGTCAGGGTCGTGTACAGAAACACTAATTCAAAGCCTGGGAGCCACAGCTGCTTCACATAAGTTAGTCTCTTTCACCTGGCCTGTCTGGCTCGCTTACACCTGTGAGTCTTTACAAAGGTAGTTTGCTATTCCTGTAATGCCACTCTTTTCTGCTGCCTTTCCTCCAGATAGTCTGCCAAACCACTTTTCAAACTACAGATCTTGTTTTCTACGGGAGTTCTTGCAGATTTAGCAAAGGAGAGCGTCTTATATTTCTTTTTATTTTGTTGTTGTGACATGATTTTCCCATGGCTCTTTACCCTCTCCAATCCCCTATTAATTATGCACCATCCATTTCCCTTTAGAAAAATCTAAAAATCTTAATCTTTCAAAGAATCCATTTATAGCCACCCTTCAATTATCTATGTTACTAGAAACAACAGTACATAAATAACCGCTACTCCTGAATATATTTTGCTCTTAATATTTTGAGAATTCACAGAATTTCAAATAAACTAACAAAGTTACTCATTGAAACCCAGCATAAGAATCACCAGAAAATTATCACCTTTCCCAGTCTGTTTCCCCTACCTCTCTTTTCCCAACATTCATGTACAGAACAAGTTATATAATTTCATAGGTTGATGCAAATATTAACCTAGGCAGAGCTTCATTTATTGAATTTATATCCTTTTGAATGGGTAATGAAAACAACTGTGAAAGGTTTGAATTTAAAAACCTTCTTTTCTTCTTGGAATGCAAAATATATACCAGGAACTGATAATAATGTCAATCAACTGATTAAGCAGAGAAAATTATAATAGAAAAAATTGTGAGCATGTTTTGCCAACTCTGGATGATTAAAAATTAACTTTCTGTTACTTTTTATTTCTACTTTGGCATAATTGCTTTATTCTCTTGGCTGAATGCCAGTTGAAGTTTATTCATCTTGTATTGTCCATCTTAGGTAGTGAGCTCCTAAAGGGTAGGTTTCTATCTATATGTTTGTCTTCCTCTGGTCTTCTTTTAAATTACAGTGACAGTATAAAAACCTTAAAGAGAAAAAGGAAAATTTTGACAAAAATGGTGTATAGCTTTTTGTATATATGACTCAACTTAAGTAGAAGTTTTCTGAAAGTTGTGTGATTTTTCTTTCTTTCCCTAATTTGGCACTTAATAGACTTTTCTTAAAGACGGTAGTGATAGTGACTTCAGTCATAAAAACTGATGAATTTCATTCTATATTATAGATGTAGTCTTAAAATATTTTATATCAACTGATATTTTTAAAAATCAAATATACAGGGAATTCCCTGGTGGTCCAGTGGTTAGGACTCGGCACTTTAACTGCTGAGGGCCTGGGATCGATCGATCCCTTGTAGGTGAACTAAAATCCCACAAGCCGCATGGCGGGCAAAAGAAAAAAAAATCAAATTTACAGAAGAAACCCTGAATTTGCTATTGTAAAACAAAAGAAATGAAACAGTCTCCCATGATTTCTCAGTTTTCTGAAAATGCATTTTGTACAAAATAGTAGATTTGTTTATATTGAGATGTGTTCTTGAGAACTAAGAGATACGTAGATTGGGCTTCATTGAGTGGCACTACCGCTATCCTGGGTATTCACCCGCCTGTACATTGATTAGAGCCCTTGGAATTGAAGAAGCTCTGTAAAAATTTAACATTTTTTCAAGCACACAAGCCCACAAAATTTCCCTAACCCTTTGCATATTTAACAATGTCAGAATAACAATGATAATGTCTTGGCTTTAAATAGCTCCTTGACTATTTAAGGAGTTCAGAGAACTGAATGATCTCATTTTGCCTTTGCCATTCCTGACAAATATGTATCTTCAACTATGTTCAGTGCTAGTAGTAACATAGACCTTCTAATTGCCCATGTCTTGGCAATATGAAAAGCAGACCCTGTGTATTTGTTACCTCTAGTATAGGGATGTCTTTCAATATGAAAATACATCTAATGATGAACAGCAGTAGTTTGAGAAGAGTAGAATCAGCAATGTGGAGTATATTTACAATTATAATGAAATTATTTTCTCTACAGTGATCCTTAGAGTTGAGAGGGATTTTAGTGGTTTGTAGTCTAAACCCTTTGAAGAGATGGTAAAACCTCTGAGGCTAGGTAAAGAACTTCCCTAAATCACAGAGGTAGAGCTAGAGGTAGAGTATTTAGAGGTCCCATTTCTTGACATGCATGGTAATATTAGACAGGTTTAAATAAGAAGAGCTCTTAGTTGGGGTCAAGGGGTTCAGAGCATTATTCTGCTTTGCTATTGGTGTCATTTCAGAGATTTAGCTGTTTCAAATACTTGTTTGTTTTATGATTCCTTGCTGGCAGAATCCACATCTAATTATAATAGGATTATATACAGTAGGATTTCTTTATACATTTATATTCTTTATAATGAAACGTTGTGGCTAAAATGGAATCAAAAGGTATCTTCTCAGAGAAATTCTTTACATGCAGAAAGTTCTGCAAGCTTGTAGAACTGGACTTAGTTGTCTCTAACATCTTGTCTGTGAATTGAGAATAAGCAAGGAATATCCATGTGGAGTTTTGCTTTACTCTTTTTTTTTTTTTTGGCTGCGTTGGGTCTTAGTTGCGGCACGCGGGATCTTTGTTGAAGCGTGGGGGATCTTTTATTGCGGTTCACGGGCTTCTCTCTAGCTGTGGCATGCGGGTTTTCTCTTCTTTAGTTGTGGCGCGCAGGCTCCAGGGCATGCGAGCTCAGTAGTCGTGGCACACGGGCTTAGTTGCTCTGCGGCATGTGGGATCTTAGTTCCCTGACCAGGGATTGAACCCGTGTCCCCAGCATGGTAAGGTGGATTCTGTACCACTGGACCACCAGGTAAGTCCCTGGTTTACGCTTAAATGTGATTCTTCTGTTCATTTTCTGTGTTCTTTGTGTTCTCTAATCCCCTTCCCAAGAGCAGGAATGCACTCATAGATCTGAAGGGAGTTACGTATTCTATTCACAGTAGTGGGATTCCAGAATAATTGTTTAAATTGATTTTTCTAGGCAACTCCCATACTTTAATTTTTTTATTCTATAAAATATCTAAGTAAATCAAATCTTGTTATGATGAATTGTCTAGCCTTACTCAAAATTAGTAGCCAGTTTACTAGAGCTTGAACTCATTTTGATAGCTAGAGACTTTTTAGTAGATTTATCACAATGTGATTTGATCTTTATTGTATGTTTTGGAGGAAATAGGTTGTCCTCCTGGGGCTTAGAAGCTAAGGGAAGAAGTTCTTGGCACTTACAGATAGTTGGTCTCAGTTTTGGTGTTTGAAGTTATCCAGCATCCTGATGCAGCTGGTGACCATTCTTTCCTTCAGCAAATATTTTGTGACTGCCTGCTGTGTGCCAGGTACTGTATCAGGCACCAGGGAGACAGTGTTGATCAAGAGGGACTCAGTCCCTGCCTTCACAGAGCTTAGAATGCTCAGCTATAAGGAGTCCTGGGCCTCACTACAGTTGCTCACAGAGGGACATGAAAACATGTAGTGAATCAAAATGTATTACATGTTTAGGAAAGAAAGAGGACATCCTGAGTACTGCTTAAAAGTTAAGTATTAAATTCATAGTGTATGTCAGCCATTGTTGCTGTTTGGTAGCTTCAGTTAGAACCAAATTTTACTTAGCTCTGGGCAAAGCGTCTAAACAGTTTTTTCAGCTTCAGTCCTCCCACTTGCCTTGGAGGTTACAGGACGATTGATTTCGATTGATCTTTCACATCATCACCTTAAACTCTTAGAGGATTCTTTATTGCATTTGTTTACCAAAGAATTTTCAGTGACATTTGAGAAATAAGATGTTTTCTACATGGAGATGGTTTCTCTGTGATGTTCCCTGAACTTCACGTTGGCCCTTGCCAGAGATCTCTATTTTTACAGCTATGTGCGTCATTGTTGTTTCCAACTGATAGATGCTTGAATGCAAGTTCACATCCTTCCTGCCTTAGGACTTGTGGGGGCTTGGCTCAGGCAGCTGGATAGACAGCAGGGAAGGTCACTGAGAAAAGGAGGTTAGACTATTAGTTCTTTCTTTGTCCCCACACGACATTCTAAGCTGTAATAAATTTATTGTTTGGTACAACTGTTAAACCCATTCCTGTTGTTATTTTTTCTCAGTCTTCAGCCTCCTCCACAGCCTTTCTGTGGCTTTTGAAGTCCACTCTCCCCGAGTTTCAAAACAGTGTACTTCTTTGATCCTTCTCCTACGACCTCTCTAAGGGGTCTTTTCACACCCTACTTCTGCCACTTTCTTCTGCCCAGTACTTTAGGTATCTCCCCAAACTTTTTCTGGGGTCTTCTGCTCCTCTCTCTTCTTTCTTCTCTTTTCCTACCCTTTCACCTTTTCCTCCCTCATCTTTCACTTTTTTATTCATGCACTCTTGGGTACATTTGTTAAATATATATTTACTTAGCACCTACTGTGTGCTTTGTACTATGCTAGGTACTAGGTTTTTGGAATGCATGCATGAATGAGATAGATACAGCTCCAGCTTCCATAGAATTTACTATTTTCCCAATTGATTCATAAATTATAATTAAGTAGTGTTTTAATGGAGAAGTATTGGTTGATATGAGAGCATGTAATTTAGGGACCTGTCCCAGTTTAAGTGGACAGTGAAGTCTTCCCTAGGAAATCATTTTTAGCTAAAATCTAAAGGGTGAGTAGGAATTTCTGAGGTAGAAGCAGGGAGTGTACCAGGCAGTTGCAACAGAAGACTCTAACTCAGCAGATTTTCCTGGTGGTCCAGCGGTTAAGACTCCATGCTCCCAATGCAGGGGGCCCGGGTTTGATCCCTGGTCAGGGAACTAGATCCCGCATGCCGCCACTAAAATATCTCTCTGCTGCAACTAAAGATCCCACATGCCGCAACTAAAAGGTCCCTCGTGCCACAACTAAAGATCCCGCGTGCTGCAACTAAAAGATCCCGTGTGCCGCGACTAAGACCTGGTGCAGCCAGATAGATAGATATCTAGATAGGTAGATAAATAAATAAATATTAAAAAAAAAAAAAGAAAATTCTTAACTCAGTATTCTAGTCACATGGGCCTTCTTTCAGTTCCTTGAATACACCATGTTTCTTCCCACCTCAGGTGATGAAACACAAGTTATCATCTTTTCTCAATCTTACCTAAACTGCTTCTTCACTGCAATTCCTTCTTTTCCCCAGTTCACTGCATTAGAAGTCTTGGTGTCATTGATTTCCTTTGAAATAGACCTGAGATCTACCCTTTCTGCTTCCTTCATTTGCTCTGCCTGCCATAGGGCTTCAAGGTATGGTCACTTCACAGCTGGATACTGTGATAGTGACTAGAGTCCTTCCAGCCTTCTCCTCCAACATTTCCTTGCCCCACCCTCCCCAGCATAGCCAATACGGACCTCTCATTCTGAGACCCGTTTTTAATTATATTACTCCTTGGTTAAAAAACCTAGAGTAGATTCCTGGTGCACAAAATCCAGATTCCCCTAATTTCGTCCTCGGTTATCAGTCCTCAGACTGCCTGTCTCTAGTTTTGTTTCTCAACACACACCTCCTGGGACAAGCAGATATTCCACCTCTTTCCCCTTTCTGTAAACCATGCTCCTTTCTGCCTTTGTTCTCTGTTCTAACATTTGCCACCGTCTCCAGGAAAGCTTTTCAGCTAGTGTAGCCCCCAGTGATTTCTTCATCTCTGAACTCTACTTATAATACTTTCTGTATTTCATATGTGCTAATATTATTTCCTGACCTAAATTTTAAGTTTAAAAACAGAGACATGTCTTACAGGAATTTTATATACCCTGCTTTAGGATTCACCTAAGTATAGGTACTTAATAAAGGCTTTGATGATGCCCAGAAGACTGACTTTTCCAGTTTTTTTAAATTGAAGTATAGTTGATTTATAATATTGCATCAGTTTCAGGTGTACAGCATAGTGATTCAGGGTTTCTGCAGATTATATTCCATTATAGGTTATTACAAGATAATGGGGATAATTCCCTGTGCTATACAGTAAAGCCTTGTTGCTTATCTATTTTATGTGTAGTAGTTTCTATCTGTTAATCCCATACTCCTAATTTGTCCCTCCCCTCTCCCTCTTCCCTTTGGTAACAATAAGTTTCTTTTCTATTTCTTTGAGTCCAGAAGATTCATTTCAATATTATTTAGTGGAGGTTGCTAATCAAGGATTATGAGTCGTTAATATTGTAACTGTTGTGTCCTGCACATTGGGCATAACTTGAATTGACAGTAAACACCAATCTAGGTTGACAACAGGAATAATTCATTGTAACGGGCTCTAATGCTCCAAGGTTCTTTTATATTAGTCAAGTTCTCACATTTCACAGAAGTAATTAGGATTCCTTCTAATATTACAGCTATTTGCATACTAGTCCTTTATAGTTTCCAAGTTTTATTTAAACGAATCATCTCATTTAATTCTCAGTACAACTCTTTGAGGTAAATAGTATTATCCTTGTTTCTTTTAAACGAATCATCTCATTTAATCCTCATTACAACCCTTTGAGGTAAATGGTATTATCCTTAATTTTTACTGAAGAAGAAGTTGAGGTATAAAAAACTTAAATCAGTGTGAGTCACCCAGCTAGTTTATTTTGGAGCCCAGACCAGAACCTAGGCCTCTGACTTAAAGTTCCTCTTCTAATTTAAAAAAATTTTATTTATTTATTTTTATGTACTTTTTTTTATTGGAGTAAAATTGCTTTACAACATTGTGTTAGTTTCTACTGTACAATGAAGTGAGTCAGCTATACGTATACATATATCCCCATATCCCCTCCCTCTTGGACCTCGCTCCCACCCCCCACCCCATCCGACGCAGCTAGGTCATCACAGAGCACCGAGCTGAGCTCCCTGTGCTATACAGCAGGTTCCCACTAGCTATCTGTTTTACACATGGTAGTGTACTTATGTCAAACCTAATCTCCCAATTCATCCCACCCTCCCCTTCCCCCTCTGTGTCCACATGTCCGTTCTCTACATCTACGTCTCTGTTCGTGCCCTACAAATAGGTTCATCTGTACCATTTTTCTAGATTCCACATATATGCGTTAATATACAGTATTTGTTTTCCTCTTTCTGGCTTACTTCACTCTGTATGACAGACTCTAGGTCCATCCACATCTCTACAAATGACCCAATTTTGTTCCTTTTTATGGCTGAGTAATATTCCATTGTATATATGTGCCACATCTTCTTTATCCATTCATCTGTCGTTGGACATTTAGGTTGTTTCCATGTCCTGGGTATTGTAAATAGTGTTGCAGTGAACATTTGGGTACGTGTGTCCTTTTGAATTATGGTTTTCTTAGCAAACCCAGTGGGATTTCTGGGTCATATGGTAGTTCTGTTTTTAGTTTTTTAAGGAATCTCTATACTGTTCTCCATAGTGGCTGTATTAATTTACATTCCCACCAGCAGTGTGAGAGGGTTCCCTTTTCTCCACACCCTCTCCAGCATTTATTGTCTGTAGATTTTTTGATGATGGCCATTCTGACTAGTGTGAGGTGATACCTCATTGTAGTTTTGATTTACATTTCTCTAATAATTAGTGATCTTGAGCATCTTTTCATGTGCCTCTTGGCTATCTCTATGTCTTATTTGGTGAAATGTCTATTTAGGTCTTCCACCCATTTTTTAATTGGGTTGTTTGTTTTTTTGATATTGAGCTGCATGAGCTGTTTGTATATTTTGGAGATAAATTCTTTGTCCGTTCTTCATTTGCAAATATTTTCTCCCATTCTGAAGGTTGTCTTTTTGTCTTGTTTATGGTTTCCTTTGCTGTAGAAAAGCTTTTAAGTTTAATTAGTCCTATTTGTTTATTTTTTAATTTTCATTACTCTAGGAGGCGGGTCAAAAAAGATCTTGCTGTGGTTTATGTCAAAGAGCATTTTTCCTGTTTTCCTCTACGAGTTTTATAGGGTCTGGCCTTACATTTAGGTCTTTAATCCATTTTGAGTTTATTTTTGTGTATGGTGTTAGGTAGTATTCTAATTTCATTCTTTTACATGTAGCTGTCCAGTTTTCCCAGCACCACTTATTGAAGAGGCTATCTTTTCTCCATTGTATGTTCTTGTCTCTTTTGTCATAAATTAGGTGACCATATGTGCGTGGGTTTATCTCTGGGCTTTCTATCTTCTTCCATTGATCTACATTTCTGTTTCTGTGCCAGTACCATATTGTCTTGATTACTGTAGCTCTGTAGTATAGTTTGAAGTCACAGAGCCTGATTCCTCCAGCTCTGCTTTTCGTTCTCAAGATTGCTTTGGCTGTTTGGGGTCTTTTGTTTTCCATACAAATTGTAAAATTTTTTGTTCTAATTTTGTGAAGAATGCCATTGGTAGTTTGATAGGGATTGCACTGAATCTGTAGATTGCTTTGGGTAGTATAGTCATTTTCACAATATTGATTCTTCCAATCCAAGAACATGGTGTATTTCTCCATCTGTTTATGTCATCTTTGATTTCTTTCATCAGTGTTTTATGGTTTTCTGAGTACAAGTCTTTTGCCTCTTTAGGTAGGTTTATTCCTAGGTATTATATTCTTTTTGTTGCTATGGTAAATGGCATTGTTTCCTTAATTTCTCTTTCTGATTTTTTGTTGTTAGTGTATAGGAATGCCAGAGATTTCTTAATTTTGTATTCTGAAACCTTACCAAATTCATTGATTAGTTTTCTGGTGGCATCTTTAGGATTTTCTATGTATAGTATCATGTCATCTGCAAACAATGACAGTTTTACTTCTTTTCCAATTTGTATTCCTTTTGTTTCTTTTTCTTCTCTGACTGCTGTGGCTAGGACTTGCAAAACTATGTTGAATAAGAGTGGGGGGAGTGGACATCCTTGTCTTGTTCCTGATCTTAGTGGAAGTGCTTTCAGTTTTTCACCATTGAGTATGATGTTTGCTGTCAGTTTGTCATATATGAGCTTTATTATCTTGAGGTAGTTTCCCTCTATGCCCACTTTCTGGAGAGTTTTTATCATAAATGGGTGTTGAATTTTTGTCAAAAGCTTTTTCTGCATCTATTGAGATGATCATATGGTTTTTATTCCTTAATTTGTTAATATGGTGTATCAACATTGGTTGATTTGCGTATATTGAAGAATCCTTTCATTCCTTGGATAAATCCCACTTGATCATGGTGTATGATCCTTTTAATGTGTTGTTGGATTCTGTTTGCTAGTATTTTGTTCGGGATTTTTGCCTCTGTGTTCATCAGTGATATTGGCCTGTAATTTTCTTTTTTTGTGATTTCTTTGTCTGGTTTTGGTATCAGGGTGTTGGTGGCTTCATAGAACAAATTTGGGAGTGTTCCTCCCTCTGCAGTTTTTGGAAGAGTTTGAGAAGGATTGGTCTTAGCTCTTCTCTAAATGTTTGGTAGAATTCACCTGTGAAGCCATCTGGTCCTGGACTTTTGTTTGTTGGAAGAGTTTTAATTACAGTTTCAATTTCATTACTTGTGATAGGTCTGTTTATATTTTCTAATTCTTGCTGGTTCAGTCTTGGAAAGTGTACCTTTCCAAGGATTTGTCCATTTCTTCGTGGTTGTCCATTTTATGGGCATATAGTTGTTTGTAGTAGTCTCTTATAATCCTTTGTATTTCTGTGGTGTCAGTTGTGATTTCTCCTTTTTCATTTCTAATTTTATTGATTTGCGTCCTGTCCCTTTTTTTCTTGATGTGTCTGGCTAAAGGTTTGTCAATTTTGTTTATCTTCTCAGAGAACCAACTTTTAGTTTTATTGATCTTTGCTATTGTTTTCTTCATTTCTATTTCATTTATTTCTGCTCTCATCTTTATGATTTCTTTCCTTCTACTGACTTTGACTTTTCTTTGTTCTTTCTCTGGTTGCTTTAGTTGTAAGGTTAGATTGTTTATTTGAGATTTTTCTTGTTTCTTGAGGTGAGATTAAATTGCTATAAAATTCCCTCTTAGAACTGATTTTGCTGAGTCCTATAGGTTTTGGGTCGTTGTGTTTTCATTGTCATTTGTTTCTATGTATTTTTTTATTTCTTCTTTGACTTCTTCAGTGATGTCTTGGTTATTTAGTAGCACACTGTTTAGCTTCCATATATTTGTGGTTTTTACAGTTTTTTTTCCTGTAATTGATTTTGAATCTCATAGCGTTGTGGTCAGAAAAGATGCTTGATATGATTTCAGTTTTCTTAAATTTTCCGAGGCTTGATTTTTGACTTAAGATGTGATAGATCCTGGGGAATGTTCCGTGTGCACTTGAGAAGAAAATGTATTCTGCCACTTTTGGTGGAATGTCCTATAAATATCAGTTAAATCTATCTGGTTTACTGTGCCATTTAAAACTTGTGTTTCCCTGTTTATTTTCTCTTTGGATGATCTGTCCATTGGTGTAAGTGGGGTGTTAAAAGTCCCCTACTATTATTGTGTTACTGTCAATTTCCCCTTTTATGGTTGTTAGCATTTGCCTTCTGTATTGAAATGCTCCTTTGTTGGGTGCATAAATATTTATAATTGTTATAGCTTCTTCTTGGGTTGATCCCTTTATCATTACGTAGTGTCCTTCCTTATCTCTTGTAACAGTCTTTATTTTAAAGTCTATTTTATCTGATACGAGTATTGCTACTCCAGCTTTCTTTTGATTTCCATTTGCATGGAATATCTTTTTCTATCCCTTCACTTTCAGTCTGTATGTGTCCCTAGGTCTGATGTGGGTCTCTCGTAGACAGCATATATATGGGTCTTGTTTTTGTATCCATTCAGCCAGCCTGTGTCTTTTGGTTGGAGCATTGAATCCATTTACATTTAAGATAATTATTGATTTGTATTCTCCTATTACCATTTTCTTAATTGTTTGGGTTTGTTTTTGTGGGTCTTTTTCTTCTCTTGTGTTTCTCACCTAGAGAAGTTCCTTTAGCATTTGTTGTAAAACTGGTTTGGTGGTGCTGAATTCTCTTAGCTTTTGATTGTCTGTAAAGCTTTTGATTTCTCAGTCAAATCTGAATGAGATCCTTGCTGGGTAGAGTAATCTTGCTTGTAGATTTTTCTCTTTCATCACTTTAAGTATATCCTGCCACTCCCTTCTGGCCTGCAGAGTTTCTGCTGAGAAACCAGCTGATAACCTTATGGGGATTCCTTTGTATGTTATTTTCTGCTTTTCCCTTGCTGCTTTTAATATTTTTTCTTTGAATTTAATTTTTGTTAGTTTGATTAATATATGTCTTGGTGTGTTTCTCTTAGGGTTTATCCTGTATGAGACTCTCTGCGCTTCCTGGGCTTGGGTGACTATTTCCTTTCCCATGTGAGGGAAGTTTTCCACTATAATCTCTTCAGATATTTTCTCAGACCCTTTCTTTTTCTCTTCTTCTTCTGGGACCCCTATAATGTGAATGTTGGTGCATTTAGTGTTGTCCCAGTGTCTTAGATTGTCTTCAATTCTTTTCATTCTTTTCTCTTTATTCTGCTCCTTGGCAGTTATTTCCACCATTCTGTCTTCCAGCTCACTTATTCGTTCTTCTACCTTAGTTATTCTGTTCTTGATTCCTTCTAGTGTATTTTTCATTTCAGTTATTGTGTTGTTCATCTCTGTTTTTTTGTTCTGTAGTTCTTCTAGATCTTTGTAAACATTTCTTGTATTTTCTCAGTTCATGCCTCCATTCTATTTCTGAGATTCTGGATCATCTTTACTATCATTACGCTGAATTCTTTTTCAGGTAGGTTGCCTATTTCCTCTTCATTTATTTGGTCTCATAGGTTTTTACCTTGCTCCTTCATCTGTGAGATATATATATATATATATATATATTTTTTTTTTTTTTTAATGGGTGAGATTGTGTTCCTGTCTTACTGGTTGTTTGGCCTGAGGCTTCCATCACTGGAGTTTGTAGGCTGTTGGGTAGAGGTGGGTCTGGTGCCAAGAATTAGGAACTCTGGGAGACCTCATTCCTATGAATATTCCCTGGTGTCTGAGATTCTCTGTTAATCCAGTGGTTTGGACTCAGAGCTCCCACCACAGGAGCTCAGGCCTGACCCCTGTCTCATGCACCAAGATCCCACAAGCCACGCAGGGTGGCAAAAAAAAAATAGCAGAACAATAACAAAGAGTAAAAAATAAAATAAGATTAGAAAACTAATAGATATGTTACAAAGAATAAAAAAAAGAAAAATGTAGATGAAACAAGAACTGGAAGGTAAAACAGAACCATAATAATAAAAAAGAGGAGAAAAGGAAAAAAAGCCTTGGCTGTGGAGGGTGAGGCTTAGGCAGGGGCAGGGTTTAGGCAGTGGGCAGGGCCTTTGCTTAGGACCACAGGGCTGGAAAAGGCCCTGGGGGGTTGGGGGTGGGGCTTAGGCTCCTCTCTGCTGGAGGGGCCCAGAAGTGCCTCTGGCCTTCGAGGGCAGAGGGCCAGGTCCAGGATGCCAGCAGGCTCACTGGGCCCAAGTGGGTGGGGGAAACGCCAGCCAGCTGCGTTTCCCCCTGATCCTCCCATCCCAGAGGGTCCCTCCCTGTTGGCCTCTCCTTCTCCCATCCCTCCCTCCTATGCCCCTAGGATCCACATGGCGGAGGGGGCCTCAGAAAGCAGGGGAGCAGACCTGGAATCCTAGTAGGCTTCCCGGGGCCACGTGGGCAGGGGAAATGCCCGCTGGGCCTCCCCTGATCCTCTGGTCCTGGAGGGTTCCCCCCATCATCTGCTTCCCCTCCTCTTCCCCCCACTCCTCCCTCCCTCTCATGCCCCTAGGAACCATGAGGCTGGAGGGGACCCCGGAGAATGGAGGGCCAGGCCTGGGAGCCCAGCAGTCTTCCCAGGCCTGGGTGAGTGGGGGAAATGCCCTCTGCACCTCCCTGGATCCTCCAGTCCTCGAGGGCCCCTCCTGCCAGCTTCTCCTCTTCTCCCCCCACCTCCCTCCTACACCCCTAGGACCAACGTGGCCCAGAGGGGGCTCGAATGGTGGAGGACCCTTCCTGGCAGCCCCACAGGCTTCCTGGGCCCGATTGGGCAGGGAAATGTCTCGGAGGATCAGGGTTCCTCCAGGCGTGGGAACCCCTCCCTACTCCCAGCCACCCCTCAGGGGCGCCAGTCCTGTCCAGCCTCCACTTTGCCTCCCCTCTCACTCCCCCTATGTCCTACCTGGTCGCTGAGGGGTTCTTCCTGTCTCCTTAGGCGGTCAGGTCCCCCACTAGCGTCTGGCAGGCGCCCTAGTTGTGGGGAGACACGAACTCCACGTCCACCCCCACTGCCATCTTGACCGGAAGCCTCTAATTTTTTAAATAAAAATTTTTTTCAGCTTTATTGAGGTATAATTGACAAATAACATTGTGTAAGTTTAAGGTATACAATGTGATGATTTGGTATGTGTATATATTGTGAAATGACTACCACAATAAGTTAGTTAACGCATCCATCACCTCATGTAGTTACCATTTTTTTGTGGTGAGAACATTTAAGGTCTACTCTCTTAGGTGATTTCAAGTATGCAGCACTGTATTGTTAACTGTAGTCACCATGCAGTACATTAGGTCCCTAAAACTTCATCATCTATAACTGAAATTTGACCAACATCTCTCCGTTTCCCCCAGTCCCTCGCCACCACCACTCTACTTTGTTTCTATGAGTTCAGCATCAGGGGTGCGGATATTGCTTCAGGGTAGTGATTTCATTTCTTTCAGATACATACCAAAAGTGGGATTGCTGGATGATACGGTAGTTCTATTTTTGATTTTTTTGAGGAACCTCCATACTGTTTTCCGTAATGGCTATGCGAGTTCCCGTTCCTACCAACAGTACAAGGGTCCTCTTTTCTCCACATATTCGCCATTGCTTGTTATCTCTTGTCTTTTTGATGATAGCCATTCTGTCAGGTATGAGGTGATAATCTCATTGTGGTTTTGTTTTGCATTTCCCTGATGATTGGTGATAATGAGGACCTTTTTGTGTACCTGTTGGCCATTTGTATGTCTTCTTTGGAAAAGGGTCTATTCAGGTCCTTTGCCCATTTTAAATCATATTATTTGGCTTTTTGCTGTTGAGTTGTATGAGTGCCTTATAAATTTTGGGTATTAACCCCTTATCAGATATATGGTTTCCAAATACTTTTTCTCTTTCCATAGGTTGCCTTTTTATTTGGGGCTCCTTTTTTAACCACTGTATTTCTTCTCTATTAGAGAATCTGCCCTTGATCATACTTAACCATTTTCTGCCAGAGACCTTTGTCCTTGTGTATTTTAGTTGTTCAGTAACTGATTCCTAGAAAACAAGAATGTTCAGCAGCTGCTTCTCAGGAAGCATGAAAAGAGGTTACATTTTTTAAATGGATTAGTATTTCAATTAATATGATTTTGCCTTAGTATCTTTCTAAAAACTTTAAATGAAATTTGCATATGGATGGTGTGATGAGTGAAGCCTAAAGCTAACTGGTGTAGTTGGGTATTAATTAGTTACTACCCACATCTCTGGTAGACCATGTATCCAGCACCAAAACTAGATAATCAGACCTGTAGTATGCCTAGCCAGAAAAGGCCAGGCTGAGGTCAAGTATTGAAATGTCATACTCAGAGCTCCCTCACCAAAGGAGGTCTAGGCATGAGACCATGAATCTTTACCCCTTGCTGGTTCTATTTGATTACAGAGACATGGCGCTGGCAGAGCTTTTAAAAACTTGTTTCATGTTTTTAAAATCCTTGGGAGCTACAGAGTGGGTGTTCAGACCAAAAAGGCTGCTTCCTGGAGTGTTTATGCAAAGGGTCATTTTTAGAGAGTTATGAGGAATGGAATTGGGTCTGACGTCAATTCTCAGTGTGCTTTCTCTCCCCGGAGGAATAGCCCATATGTAGAGACAGATGTGAGACTGAAGTCTCTTTTACATATAAATAATGCTGGGAGAGAATGAGAACATTACTGTGAGTTAGAGGTTGGGGAAGAACCAAGTTTACTGTAAGCCAGAGATGACCAAGTTGTTTTTATACGCACTTTTTCAAACATTCAATTGTGTATAACCCATAAGCCTAAATGTGCACAAAACATAAATGTACAGTAAATTAATAATAATTAATAATAATAGAACAAATACCTGTGTAATCATCCCAGGTCAAATACTAGAACGTTACCAGCACCCAGAAGCTCCCCCAACAATTCCTTTTGATCACTACCCAGTTCCCCCTTCAGGAGTCTCCTGACTTTTATGGTAATAATCCCCTTGCTTTTCTCTTTAGATTTACCACTTTTATATGCATTCCTAAGCAACATAAATTCATTTTGCCTATTTTTGAACTTCATATACATGGAATCATATTGCATTTTTATGTGTCTTGATCCTTTTACTTAATGTTTTGTTTGTAATTACACATTGTTGAATATAGCTGTAGTTTGTTCTCTTTTATTAGAGTATTTCATTGTATGACTATATTATTTTACTTTTGATAGTTGTTTGGTTCTTTCCAGTCTGAGCCAGCTGTAAATAATGCCACTTTGAACATTCTTTTTTTTTAAACAAATTTATTTATTTATTTATTTTTGGCTGCATTTGGCCTTCGTTGCTGCACGTGGGCTTTTTCTAGTTGTGGTGAGCAGGGGCTACTCTTCATTGTGGTGTGCAGGCTTCTCATTGCGTTTTCTCTTGTTCAGGAGCATGGGCTCTAAGTGTGCAGGCTTCAGTAGCTGTGGCACGCGGGCTCAGCAGTTGTGGCTCGTGGGCTCTAGAGTGTAGGCTTAGTAGTTGTGGCTCACGGGCTTAGCTGCTCCACGGCATGTGGGATCTTCTCAAACCAGGGATCAAACCCATGTCCCCTGCATTGGCAGGCGGATTGTTAACCACTGCGGCACCAGGGAAGTCCCCACTTTGAACATTCTTGAACTTGTCTTTTGGTTCATGAATTCCCGTTGGATATACATTACCTTGAACCATGTGAAATTACCTTTTTTTTTCCCTGTGTCGTGCAGCTTGCAAATTCTTAGTTCCCTGACCAGGGATCGAACCTGTGCCTCCCTGCAGTGGAAGCGCAGAGTCCTAACCACTGGACTGCCAGGGAAGTCCCTGAAAGTGCCATTTTTGTGGATCAGTCACATATTAATGATTCCATATGGTTCATTGTAATACCTAGGAGTAGAATTGTTGGATCATAAGAATTGCATATGTTCAATTTTAGTAGATTCTGCCAAATAGTTTTCTAAAAATCTTGTACCAACTTAATCTCCCTCCAGCAACGTATAAGAATTGTCCCACATTCTGGCCTACATTTGGTATTGTAATTTTTCGTTGTAATTTTGATTTGCATTTCCTTGGTTACTCATGAGGTTGAGTACTGTTTCATTTGTTTTTGGCTGTTTAGATTTCTTCTTATGAAGTACCTATTCAAGTCATTTGCCTGTTTTCCTGTTGAATGGTCCATTTTTGTCTTACTGATCGGCAGGTGTTCTTTATATATTCTAGATATGAATACTTGATTGTTAATGTGTCACATGTATCTTCATTCTGTGTCTCATCTCTTTACTCTCTTATCGGTGTCTTTGATGAACGGATATTCCCAATTTTAATGTAGTCAAATTTATTCATCTTTTTTTTTATAGTTAATACTTTTTGTGTTTGTCTAAAATGACTTTTGCCATACGTAAGATTTTGACGATAGTCTGCCATATTATCTTCCAAGAGCTTTGTTTTTCACATTTAGTTCTGTAATCCATCTGAAGTTGATTTTTTTTACATTATCAAATTTTTTATTGATGTATAGTTGATTTACAACGTTGTATTAATTTCTGCTATACAGCAAAGTGATTCAGTTATATATAGATATAGATATATACACACATATTCTTTTTTATATTCTTTTCCACTATGGTTTACCATGGGATATTGAATATAGTTCTTTGTGCTATACAGTAGGACCTTGTTGTTTATTCATTGTGTACAGAGGTCCAATTTCATTTTTCCCCCAACGGATATCCAGTTGTCCCAGCACCAGTTAGTGAAGAGAGATACTCTCACCACTGCTCTGAGGTGTCACTTCTGTCATAGATCAGGGTCCAAATGTGCCTGTATCTGTTCCAGGCTCTGTTCTATTCAGTGGTCTGTTATATTTCTGCACTAATACCTCATTGTCTTAATTACTATAACTTTATAGTAAGTAAGTCCCCACCTTGTTCTTTTCTAAGAGTGCCTTGGCTATCCTTGTCCTTTTGCATTTCCATATACATTTTTAGACTCAGCTTGTCAAGTTTCATCAAAAAAGTCTGTTGGCATTTTTATTGAGATTGCATTTAATCTATCGATTTATTTAGAATTTACATCTTTATAATAGTGAGTTTTAAATCTAGAAATAAGGTTTATCTCTCCATGTAATAAGGTCTACTTTATTGTTTATCCAAAAATTTTTTGAGGTAAATTTCATATTTCAACAATATTTTATCATCAAATTTACCATTTTAATCATTTTTAGGTATACACTTCAGTTGCGTTAAGAACAGTTACGCTGTTGTGCAACCATCACCACTCTCTACCTCCAGAACTTTTTCAGTGGCTTTCAGTACATTCATAATGTTATACAACCACCAGCACTATCTAATTTCAGAGCATTTCATCATCCCCCACACCCCCCCAAAAAAACCCCATGTGCGTTAAGTTGTCACTCCTCCAATCCTTAGCAACCACTAATCTGCCTTCATGGATTTGCCTCTACTGGACATTTCATGTTAAGTGGAGTCACACAAAATATGGTCTTTTGTGTCTCATTTCTTTCACTCAGCACAATGTTTTCAAGGCTCATCTTTGTTGTAGTATGTACCCTTTTTAAGACTGAATAATATTCCATTGCATGTATATACCACATTTTGATTATATGAATATACCATATTATAAATTCATCAGTTGATAGACACTAGTCAATAAAATTCTATAATTCTTTATAGAGGACTTGCCCATATTTCGTTAGATTTATTCCAAGACACATGTTTTCAAATCCTTTTAAATGATATTTTTATAATGTAATTTGAAAATACATAATTTTTTAAAATGTAATTTAATATGTTGTTTACCACTGTTATATAGGAACATATGATGTTAATTTTACATTCTATAAATAGTTTAAAGTTTGATAAACTCTCTTAATCCCAAAAATTTATGTTGATTCTTTTGGATTTTATATATATCAATCATTGTGATGAATGAAGGACTTTTGTTTGTTTCTTTTCATTTCTTCTGCCATTTGTTTCTTCCTTGTATCTTACCCTGCTGACTAGAACCTCTAGTACAGTGTTGAATAGAGTAATGATAATAAGCAGCCTTGACTTATTCCTGATTCCAAAGGAAAAGCTTTCAACCCTTCACTGTTAAATATGAGATTTGCTATATTTCTATTCATGTTTCAAATGATTTTTATCTTAGCTGAAACCTGGATTTCTAGGACAAATCCTTTTTGGTTTTAATTTTTAAGAAACATTTAAATGAGCTCCTGAGGGTACTTCCCCTCTGATTCGGTCATTTTTGGCAGTCTTGATGTATGACTTTGGAAGTCACACTGACCTGAGTCCAAATATGGCTCTACTATAAACTCATGTGATTTTGGTTAGGATTATAAATCCTTTTAGGACAAGAACTGCATGCTATTTATTTAATTCTGTATCATTAGCTTTAACTTATTAATGCCTAGTACATTGTAGGGGCTTAATATAGATCTTGAAAAAAATGAAGTTATATAATTTGTCTCTGAGTCTTGGCTTCCTCATTTATAAAATAGGAATTAATAATCCCCTATAGGCCTTTATATAATGATTTAAAAAATAATATGTGTAACATAGTTGCATGTAAAAAATGCAACTTTCCTTTGAGATTTACTTTTCTTTAGCTGACTACATTAGTAATTAAGAGGGTTCTGGGATCCACTTTCTAATATTGAGTGTTGGGGGGTTCTCCACAGTAACAGCAATTCTCAGACACCATCTGGGTGTCTTACAACTCAACACAATTCTTACACTGTCTACTCAGAGATACCATCAGATTCCACAGATTGAGGGCTCAGTCCTACAAGACTGCCCCCTTCTCCTGCCTACTTCAGACGCCAATCTTAAGCCCAGGTTGTTACCTGTTTCTGACTGCCTGGCTACAGATTGGAGCCGTGACCCCCTCCTTGAACTTTAGGTGCTGGTTGTAAGTCCAGGTTGTTCCCTATGCTCCTGACTGAATATAAAGCAGAGGTTCCCATGACCCTCTCCTTGTGTTTGGTTAATTTGCTAGAGTGGCAAACACAGAGAAATATTTTACTTACTAGATTATTGGTTTATTATAAAAGGATATAATTCAGGAACAGCCAGATGGAAGAGATGAATAGGGCAAGGTATAGGGGAAGAGTGGGGATCTTCATGCCCTTTCCAGGTGCAGCAGTCTTCCCGAATCTCCACGTGTTCACCAACCTGGAAGCTTTCTGAACTTGTCCTTTTAGGGTTTTATGGAGGCTTCATTACACAGGCATGATTGATTAAATCATTGGCCAATCTCCAGCCCCTCCCCCCTCCCCCAGTGACTGAAAGGTCCAACCTTCTTTTCACATGGTTAGTTCAACTGGTGACCAGCACCCCCTCCCATCTTTACAGGATTTTCAAAAGTCACCTCATTAACATAAGTTCCGTTGCGGTTGAAAGGGGCTTGTTATGAATAACAAGACACCCCTTTCACCATTATGGCTTTGAAGGGATTTCAGGAACTGAGGACAAGAGACTGAATATTATAACAAAAGATGCTCCAATTGCTCTCATGGCTTAGGAAATTACAAGGGTTTGGGGTGCTCTGAACCAGAAACATTGGAAGAAGACCAAAAAAAAATTTTATTATAAATCACAATATCACAGTAATGATTTCCATCTTTGGGTTTTTATTTAATCTCATAGAAACTTGTGTACTGTATTTTTTGGGGACTATCATTGATTTACAATATTGTGCTAGTTTCAGGTGCACAGCAAAGTGAACTTTGGCTGGGTGAGTGCATGTCTCACCCCTGCCCTCAGGAGCCTAAATAACACCCCCACACCCAGCACTCTTAGCTGGGTGAAGAGAGCACTGGTAACATTTTCTGAGGACTTAGATGTTTGTGCTTCTAAAACCCTGTGGGAATTCTTAGGATTACAGTTGATGTTTCTTACTCTGAAAGGACCTTTGCAATTACTGATGAAGAGTTGGCCTTTCTCTGTTGCAGATTGACATCAATAAATGCCATTATTTAGTGGATTTGGACACCGTGAGAGAAACACCCCGGGAGCCAAAATATTCATCCAATAGAGAAGAATGGATCAACTTGGCCTACAGACCATTCCTTGATGCATCTAGGTATGTGGCTTTAGTCCTAAGAAATGTACTAGGATTAGTAAGGGCAAAAATTGGAATCTGGGATTGAATAACTTCCAGTCCTGGGCTAACTCTAGTAGCCATTTAATTTTATTTTTATTTGGGCCCAAACATCTTCTGTTCTTGTCCAGTTCCCTGAGAAATCTAAAAGAGTGCTCTTCTTTTCTAGGCATCAGAGTGCAAAGTATATTCTGGTATCTTTCAAATAACAGAATCTAAACAGATAGATCCACTGAAGAAAACACAAATAAGTGTTTGATTATTTTTGGCAATCAACTTCAACTTTCTTAACCAAGAGTTTTCTAATACTGTTAGGAAGATTGACTGTGTTCTTTAAGGAGCTAGAAGTTCATATCCGCATTATTTTTGGGCTCAAGGCTCAGTCAGAGATGGGGCCAGGCCTTACTAGATCTTAAGTAGTAGTGACACCAAATAGACCAGTGCTTGGCTGGCTCTTCAGAAAAGCCTCAGAATTCATGATAAGAGGTTGAGTCAGGATATCCAGGTGAAGGAGTGGGGGAGAGTTAGAAAGGTGTAGGTTGTCTGTGGGCAGAGGTCCAGGTAGACAGACAGTTGAAGTTAAGGAGGTCCAGGGAGGCCTGGTGGGCAGAGCCCAGGATCCAAGAAATCAGGCAGAAACAAAAAGGTAGAGGACCAGGTCTTGAGAGGCAGGTTTGGGACTCAGAAACAGGGAAGAAAATATTTTCAGGAAGAGGGAGTGATTAGAACCTACTGATCAAGTCCGTTTGATTAATATAACAATTGTTCATTGGATTTGGCAGCTGATAAAAGCAATTTTAGTGGAATGGTGGGGGCATAGGGACTTGAGAGATTAGAGGGGTCAAAGCAAAACTAGCAGGGAGGAAGGAGGCAAGATGGCAGAGTAGAAGGACATGAGCTTACGCCTTCTTATGGAAACACCAAAAATCACAACTAGCTGCTGAACAACCACTGACAAAAAAACACTGGAACCTACCAAAAAAGATAGCCTACATCCAAAGACACAGAAGAAGCCACAGCGAGATGGTAGGAGGGGTGCAATCACAATAAAATCAAATCCCATACATGCCGAGTGGGCAACCCACAACCTGGAAAATAATTACACCACAGAAGTTCTCCCACAGGAGTGAAAGTTCTGAGCCCCCCATTGGGCTCCCCAGTCTCGGGGTCTGGCAACAGGAGGAGGAGCCCCCAGGTCTGACTCTGAAGGCCACTGGTGTTTGACCACAGGAATTCCACAGGACTGGTGGAAACAAACTTCACTCTTGGAGGGCACACACTGGGTGTCATACACACCAGGACCCTGGGAAAAAAGTGGTGACCTCATAAGAGACTGGGCCGGGTTTACCTGTTGGGGTTGGAGGGTCATCTGCAGAGGCAGGGGGCGGCTGTGGCTCACTGTGGGGACAGGGACAGTGGCGGCAGTGGCTCTGACAAGTGCTCATTGGCATGGGCCTTCTAGGAGGCTGCCATTTTCTCACCAAGACCTGACCGCACCCAACAGCCTGTAGGCTCCTGAGTGCTAGGATGCCTCAGGCCAACCAACCAACAGGGTGGGAACATAGCTTCACCCATTAGCAGACAGGCTGCTTAAAGTTTTTTTTTTTTTAAAGATTTTTTTTTTTTGATGTGGACCATTTTTAAAGTCTTTATTGAATTTGTTACAATATTGATTCTGCTTTATGTTTTTTGGTTTTTTGGCCCCGAGGCATGTGGGATCTTAGCTCCCTGGCCAGGGATTGAGCCTGCACCCCCTTCATTGGAAAGTGAAGTCTTAACCACTGGAGCGCCAGAGAAGTCCCTTAAAGTCTTCCTGAATAAACAGCTGCCCGATAATAAACACACCTCCCAGACGTGGCCCTGCCCACCAGACGGACAAGACCCAGCACTATGCACCCAGTCCCTCCCACCAGGAAGACTGCGCAAGCCTCTTAGACAGCCTCATCCACCAGGGGGCAGCCAGCAGAAGCAAGAAGAAATACAGTGCTGCAGCCTGCAGAACAGAAACCACAATCACAGAAAGTTAGACAAAATAAGATGGCAGAGGAATATGTCCCAGATGAAGGAACAAGATAAAACCCTAGAAGAACAACTAAGTCAAGTGGAGATAGGCAATCTACCTGAAAAAGGATTCAGAGTAATGATAGTAAAGATGATCCAAGATCTTGGAAAAATAATGGAGGCACAGATTGAGAAGATACAAGAAATGTTTAACAAAGACCTAGAAGAACTAAAGAACAAACAAACAGAGATGAACAATACAATAATTGAAATGAAAAATACACTAGAAGGAATCAGTGGCAGAGTAGCTGAGGCAGAAGAACGGTTAAGTGACCTGGAAGACAGAATGGTGGAAATCACTGCCATGGAACAGAATAAAGAAAAAGGACTGAAAAGAAATGAAGACAGCCTAAGAGACCTCTGGGACAACATTAAATGCACCAGCATTCGCATTATAGGGGTCCCAGAAGGAGAAGAGAAAAAGAAAGGGTCTGAGAAAATATTTAAAGAGATAATAGCTGAAAACTTTCTTAACATGGGAAAGGAAACAATCATCGAAGTCCAGGAAGTGCGGAGAGTCCCAGGCAGGATAAACACAAGGAGGAACACGCTGAGACACATATTAATCAAACTGACAAAAATTAAAGACAAAGAAAAAATATTAAAAGCAACAAGGGAAAAGCAACAAATAACGCACAAGGGAACTCCCATAAGGTTATCAGCTGATTACTCAGCAGAAACTCTGCAGGCCAGAAGGGAGTGGCACGGTATGTTTAAAGTGATGAAAGGGAAGAACCTACAATCAAGAATACTCTTCCCAGCAAGGCTCTCATTCAGATTCAGTGGAGAAGTCAAAAGGTTTATAGACAAGCAAAAGCTAAGAGAATTCAGCACCACCAGACCAGCTTTACAACAAATGCTAGAGGAACTTCTCTAGGCGGAAAACAAAGGCCACAACTAGAGACAAGAAAATTACAAATGGAAAAGCTTACCGGTAAAGGCAGACATACAGTAAAGTTAAGAAATCATCTGCACACAAATATATGAAAGCCAGCGGTTGTGAGGAGAGCACAAATGCAAGATACTGGAAATGCGTTTGGTATTAAAAGACCAGCAACTTAAAACATTACACTGCTATATCAAAACCTCATGGTAACAACACACCAAAAATGTACAATGGATACACACGCAAAACAGAAAAAGGGATCTAAACACAACAATAAAGTTAGTCATAAAATCAGAAGAGAAGAGAACAAAAGAGGAAGGGAAGAAACAAAGACCTACAAAAACAAATCCAAAACGATTAACAAAATGGCAATAAGAACATACATGTCAATAATTACCTTACACGTGAATGGATTAAATGCTCCAACCAAAAGACGCAGACTGGCTGAATGGATACAAAAACAAGACCTGTATGTATGCTGTCTACAGGAGACCCACTTCAAATCAAGGGACACATACCGAAAGTGAGAGGATGGAAAAATGTATTCCATGCAAATGGAAATCAAAGGAAAGCTGGAGTAACAATATTCATATCAGGCAAGGAACACTACATAATGATCAAGGGATCAGTCCAAAAAGAAGATATAACAATTGTAACTATATATGCTCCCAGCGTAGGAGCACTCAATATATACGGCAAATGCTAACAACATTAAAGGGAGAAATCAACAGTAACACAATAATAGTGGGGGACTTTAACACCCTACTTTCATCAATGGACCAGATGGATTTAATTGATATTTATAGAGCATCCATCCAAAAGCAGCAGAATACACATTCTTTTCAAGTGCACATGGAACACTCTCCAGGATTGATCACATGCTGGGCCACAAAGTGAGCCTTGGTAAATTTAAGAAAATTAAAATCATATCAAGCATCTTTTCTGACCAAACGCTATGAGATTAGAAGTCAATGACAAGGCAAAAACTGTAAAAAAACACGAACACTTGGAAGCTTAACAATATACAGCCAATCCAGCAGCCAGTGGATCACTGAAGAAATCAAAGAGGAAATCAGAAAATATCTAGATAAGGCTTCCCTGGTGGTGCAGTGGTTGAGAGTCCGCCTGCCGATGCAGGGGACACGGGTTCGTGCCCCGGTCCGGGAAGATCCCACATGCCGTGGAGCGGCTGTGCCCGTGAGCCATGGCCGCTGAGCCTGTGCGTCCGGAACCTGTGCTCCACGATGGGAGAGGCAAAAAAGGTGGGAGCCCCCAAAACCCAAAAAAAAAAAAAAAAAAAAAAGAAAAGAAAAACCTAGATACAAATGAAAATGAAAGCACGACGATAGAAAAACCTATGGCATGTAGCAAAAGCAGTTCTAAGAGGGAAGTTTATAGCAATACAGTTTTACCTCAGGAAACAAGAAAAATCTCAAACAACGAAACCTTACAACCTAAAGCAACTAGAGAAAGAAGAACAAACAAAGCCCAAAGTTAGTAGAAGGAAAGAAATCATAAAGGTAAGAGTAGAAATAAATGAAATAGACACAAAGAAAACAATAGAAAAGGTCAGTGATTGATCATGGCCTTAAGTGGGTAGGGAGGGAGCGGGGAGGGCACTGAGGGAGTGGAAGACCATGACAGGTGGTAGGATCATGGCCTGATATTCAAAAAATTGTCAGAATCAGGGCAGTAGTAGGAGAGAGCTTGAAATTCTCTTTCAAGCAGGAGTGAAGGTATGAAGTTCTCTGCATCACACATATTCTTTGGTGCCTGACTTGTTTGATATAGTATTTGGGGGGCAGGTCGCTATTGTGCCTTCATTTTTGAGTTAAGAAAACTATGATGACGTGAGATCTGGGCCTGAAAATATCTCCAGCCCTGGAGGCTCAGTAGATCCCAAACAACCTTTCTGTTAACAAAGGGAAACTTAGTGGTTCACAAATACTGACCAGCAGTACCTTGGTCACAGAATAAACTCTGTTTATAGCAAATGGGGCAAGGGAGTATTTTTGAGGCAAATTTGTTTTCCTTTTGGTTTTGAAGGATTGAAGTGAGGTTCCTCATCTTCCCATTTCCCCTTTTGGTAGCACACAGGCACCACAGCTGGTAGACATGAACTGAGAGCCCATTCAAGGCAAAGAAGCCTGCTGCTTGTATGCTTCTCACTGGAGAACTGGAAATCTTTTGAGGGAAGAGCAGAAGGTGTTGGTCACCTTCCCATCTGCCTTGTGGTGAGCAGAGAGTGACCAGAGATGACCACACAGTCACACAGTGATGTGCTTGAGCATCACTCCTCTAGGGCCCTCTGTGTTCAGCCGTCTCCTCAGCCAGAGGGAGCAGTGGACACAGTGGGAGACCATGAAATATGAGGGCCTTTCCCAGGGGTGCTACTCACTGCTCCTCACTGAACATCCTGCTTCCCTAACAAGCTAGATTTTAAGGGCAGAAATAGAGCATGACTGGCTCAGTTTGTTAAACGTTTGTTGAACGTCTTCTACATGTAAGACTATGTAGACTGTGTGCAGGCGAGATGGCTGCCCTGGGAGTTTATAGTTTACTTGGGGAGGTACACCGTAGTTCAGAGAGGTGCTGGTGGGGCATCAGAGGGAGGGGTTAGTTCCAGGAGGCTATGGTGAGAGGGACTAAGGAAGACTCCAAGAGGAGGTGACATCTGAAGGTCACACTGGTGCTAAGTATGGGAGGTGGATGAAGGGAGGCAACGTTGGAGGCATACAGACAAGTTGGGAGGCTATTCTGCTTGACTAGATGAGGGGTGACGAGAGAGTGAACTCAGCTGCAAAGGATGGATGGACTCAGGAGGCACATTTTTGCAGAGAAAGATCAGGCCAAAGTTTAGATCCCAGAAGCCTGCAACTTTCCCCAGTGAACTGTATCAAGCTTTTAAAGTTTTTCCTTTGCTCTGTTAGCAGTGAAGTACTAATCATTTTATTGTTTGCTTTCTGTGGCTGGGTTGGTCCCTAACCAGAAGCTTTCACAAGTTGAGCAGCACTTGCTAGAGGGATGAGACCCTAAGCTTATCTCCTTGTACGTCCTGTTCTCTTGTACGTCCTGTTCTCCTGTGGGTCCCTGGTGCAGCTTCATTTCCCATTTGCCCACTGAGCACACCTCTATTGTAGGTGGAGGGAAGGAGAAGGCTATTGGGGAATGCCTTCACAGATTTTCAGTTTCCCATAAATTGTACTAATTTCCCCTAAACTGGAATTCTTTTCATGACCAAATGCTGAGAAAAGAAAGAAATCAGTTGGTTTAAGAACTGCAAAGGTACAGTTACTTGAAGGTATGCAAAGTATAGTGAAAAGAGCATGGGGTCAGAAGACATGTGCATTTAATCCTGGTTACTTGCTGGTTGCTCTTCTCTATTCCCAAATTTCCATATCAGTAAAACAGAGATAATATTTTACATACTTTATGGGAAAACAGAGATAATAATATTTTACATACTTTATGGGAATGTTGTAAGGATTAAATGAGAGCTGAAATATGAAAGTGTTTTTAAATTCTAAAGTATTATATAAATGTCAGGCCTTCCAGTTAATTAGCAGGCTGCCTGAAGTTCCAAAGTTATGCTGATTTTCTTTACATTTCTCTTCCTCAGCATTTCCTAGTATATACTGACCTAACTGCAAGAACAGCAGGATCCTACAGCCCCATCTGCCACAGCAATTTGTAACTGTCAGCACTGTGACATCTCCTGTTGCTGACTTGGGGCCAGTCAAGCTGGACTGTACTGTCAGAGGCTGTGGGCCTCAGGGATACCACTCTGAGGTGGTGCATATGAAAGGCTCTTGGGAGATTGACCCTGGAATGCCTTTGAGCCTATTGAATGGGGCTGTTAATGTTTCCTCTGTCTTCTTGAAACAATGGTTTTTGTACTTTAGCTATTTATATAACAAGGAGAGAGAATGGTACTATCCACATGTAATAGTCACTCATGTCTTAGACCCTAGATCAGGTGGGGCTGCAGGCCTACCTATTTATTATTTAGCTCTTCCTGAGGAAAGGAGGTTTTCATAAGCCTGTGACGTACCACCACATGATCTTTTTAGAAATGTAAGCAGGTTAGTTTCTCAAATGTTGAAGCCCCTAAAATTTTTTCCAGGTTTTTTTTTTTCATTTTATTGTGTTAATTAAATTAAATTAATTTTTATTGTGGTATGGTTGATTTACAATGTTGTGTTATTTTCTGCTGTACAGCAAAGTGAATCAGTTATATCCACTCTTTTTTAGATTCTATTCCCATACAGGTCATTACAGAGAGTATTGAGTAGAGTTACCTGTGCTGTACAGTAGGTTCTTTTTTTTTTTTAAACATCTTTATTGGAGTATAATTGCTTTACAATGTTGTGTCAGTTTCTACTGTATAACAAAGTGAATCAGCTATACGTATACATATTTCCCCATATCTCCTCCCTCTTGAGCCTCCCTCCCACCTTGCCTATCCCACCCCTCTAAGGTGGTCACAAAGCACCGAGCTGATCTCCCTGTGCTATGCAGCTGCTTCCCACTAGCACCCTGAGGAAACCATAATCCAAAAACAGATATATACCACACTGTTCATTGCAGCATTATTTACAGTAGCCAGGACATGGGAGCAACCCTAAGTGTCCATCGACAGATGAATGGATAAAGAAGATGTGGCACATATATACAATGGAATATTACTCAGCCATAAAAAGAAACGAAATTCACTTATTTGTAGTTAGGTGCATGGACCTCGAGTCTGTCATACAGAGTGAAGTAAGTCAGAAAGAGAAAAACAAATACCATATGCTAACACATATATATGGAATCAAAAAAAATGGTTCTGATGAACCTAGGGCCCAGACAGGAATAAAGACGCAGACATAGAGAATGGACTTGAGGACACGGGGCAGGGTAAGGGTAAGCTGGGGCGAAGTGAGAGTAGCATTGACATATATACAGTACCAAATGTAAAGTAAGTCCTTATTAGTTATCTATTTTATATATAGTAGTGTATATATGTCAATCCTAAATCTCCCAATCCATCTCTCCACTACCCCCTTTCTCCCTTGGTAACCATAAGTTTGTTTTCTACATCTGTGTAAGTCCCTAAAATTTAAATCTGCTGTCTTTAGGGTTCACTTTGAGTTCATTTTTTCTTTCTTCCTTTATCCATCTATCTGTCTGTCTATCTAAATGACATCCATCTAATCAGCAGATATTTTTTGAACACTGTTAGGAACTGTGATGGAGCTTAAGTATATGGTGGTGAACAGAACACACAAATTCCCTGTCCTCTTGGACCCTACAGTATAATGGGGAGGCTGGCATTAAACAAATAACCATACAGATCAATCTGGAATTACAACCCATGTTAAGTACTTTAAGAGAAGAGTACAGGGTGCTGGGAGAGAAGGAGTCAGCAGCAGGACGTCCCTGGAGTCTTCTCTTATGTCCTGAAGCCAGCTGGTTAAGCAGGTTTGGAAATCAGAAAATATTTATTGAATAGCTATTATGTCCTTGTCACAGAGTTAGATTATTTAAGGGGTATAAGAGAAGCAATTAGACACAGATTTTTATCCTTGAATAATTTACAGCTTTTGTAGTTACATATACAAAAACACCTTGAAAGACCATAGATGGTGCCAGATTGTGTGCTAGAACTGTGGAGGTTAAGAGTGTACTAACCTCCTGTAGCCTGTGAAGGTTTCCTGAAGGAGGTGGTGCTTGAGCTGAGGCTTAAAGGAAAAAGAGGATTTGTACCAGTGATAAAGAGGGTAGAATCACGTCTGTAATTCAAGGAGAAGAAAGCATGAGCACAGGTATAAAAATAAAAAGAAGCCTGTTGGATGAGGGGCCTGAGGGTCCATAAAGAAAAGTTTAGGGAATTCCCTGGCGGCCCAGTGGTTAGGACTCGGCGCTTTCACTGCCATGGCCCAGGTTCGATCCCAGTTGGGGAACTAAGATCCCACAAGCTACGAGGCACGGCCCAAAAAAAAAAAGCAAAAAAGAAAAGTTTAATTTACCTCTTTGATTTAAATTTGCTTTTAGTTAAAGTGATCCGCAATATATCATCCAAATCAGAACACTTTTAAAAGTGAAAGGGGCCCTGCCCTGGGCGAATTGAGATAGGTGGTCATCCTGTTGTAATGTGGCCAGGATACAAGAGCTTATTCCAAAAAGCAGGATGGGAGAATGGAGCACATAGATGTAGTTCCTTTGCCCCACAGTCCATATTTACCATGTGGATTTGCCCATAGCTTACTTATTTGATAATCTGTGGACCTTTCTTGGTGCTGTAGCGTGGATTGGGTCTTAGCTCTCTGAAAGGGAAGCGATGAGTCTAGTTTGAAGACAGTACCAGCACATAAAAAAATTGTACTCTGGGGCTTCCCTGGTGGCGCAGTGGTTGAGAGTCCGGCTGCCGATGCAGGGGACACGGGTTCGTGCCCCGGTCCGGGAAGATCCCACATGCCGCCGAGCAGCTGGGCCCGTGAGCCATGGCCGCTGAGCCTGCGCATCCGGAGCCTGTGCTCCGCAACGGGAGAGGCCACGACAGTGAGAGGCCCGCGTACCGCAAAAAAAAAAAAAAAAAAAAAAAAAATTATACTCTGAGTGTATGCCAATGGAGACTCAGCCCCAGGGGGAAGCAACCTAAACTTATTAGGACAATATTGTGACTGGTGCAAATTTAGGAATTCTGTATACCTATGAATATGTGAAGAGGCGTGTTTTCTGTTGAACTTGTTGGAAGATAAGCAAGGCCCTTACTGTTGGCCTATTGGAGAAGGACTCACAAATAGGGCTGAATGTTGTTAGCCCGTCTGGGAGAATAGCAGCCCAGATGCCCATCCATTCTTTTCCTGTTAGGCTTCTTCTCTGCTTTATCAAAGGACTGGAGACCCCAGATCCCATTAGTTTGAGAGAAGATCCGGGCATAAGATCTTGATAACCATCTTCTTGTCTCCCCTTGCACATAGCTGGTACCAGAGCTGCAGCTTCCTCTCCCTGAGTTTGCTATGTCTGTGTCTGGCTAACATTAGAAAGGTTTATCAAACTTCCAAGATATGGGGGCTAAACTAGGTGAAATACCACTTTTTAAACAAGACACATTCGTTACTCTGTGGACATCTCATACAACAAAGTTTCTAAAATGAGAGGATTTTTTTTTCTTTCTTTGAAACATGGTATAATGGCTACTTGTGTAAAAAAGCTGGACAAGTGGGTGGATGTAATGCTTACTTTGAGATTCCCCAGAGAGGAGTGAAGGGAGACTGTTGCAATAACTTGCCAGCTCAACGGTGCGTTCCTTTCTAAGTGTGGTGAGAATATTTGGCTGAGGGAGTCTGGTGGGAAATGCCTCTCCAGGATGTTGGAGTTGGCCTCCTGAGCAACAGAGCCTGTTTGTAGCTTTAGAAACAAATTGGGAGGCCCTGCCAGTGCTTCGCACAGCCACTTGCCACCCACTCTTTCCTCCTTCATTATAGGTCCCTTTTGTTTTGCTTGCTTTGCTTTCGCCTTTGGTTTTTGGATTGTGATATTTCTTCTTCCCCATTTTGGAGCATATTAGCCTCATCCAGCTGGATTTTAGGCTTTGCCTGACTAAGGATGTGAGATAATTTGGGGAGACTTAAATAGGACAGGATTTCAAAGCCCTGCCAAATTTATGGTTACAGGTAGATGCAAGCAAAGAGTTAGAACTTCACATCTTCAGCGAGTACGGTAGGAGAGGGCCTTTTCTAGTCAGAGGATTTCCATAGAGCCAGGTGGGGATTGTGGTGATAGCACCTGCAGCTTGTGTCCCTTCGCTGCCCAGCACAGGATTCTCATGTAGGTTCTTCTTACTGAGACTATTACTCTCCTTTTAACATCCAAGAAGTGAATCCAGCAGCTGTGAGGCCTAAAGAGTACGTGGCACCTGTATCCATTTTGGTTCTGTGTCGTAGTCTAGTTCATGGCAGCCATTGTGTCCCCAGCCCTAACCCCAGCATAAGCAGAACAGTTTATTTCTGGAAGATAAGAAGACCACTGGAAAACCACTGTAAAGTGAAGATTAATTGGGAACTCTTGTTCCAGTTATTGCTGTGTAACAAGTCATCCCAAACTTAATGGTATAAAAGGACAACAGTTATTTATTATTGTTTTCTCTCATGGGTCTGTGGACTGACTGGGCTCAGCTAGGCAGTTCTTCAGCTAGTCCGGATTCTTATACATTGGCCATCAGATGGTGGTGGGGACTGGAGGCATCTCAGAGGCTTTCCCACATGTCTAGCCGTTGATGCTGGCTATTGGTTAGCTCTCAGCTGGGGCTGTTGGCGAAAACACCTACAAGTGGCTTCTCCATGTGGCCTGTGCTTCCTCTCAGGATGGTGGCTGGCTCTCAGGAGCTAGGATCTCAAGAGCTGTATAGTTTTTTATGACCTAGCCTTGGAATTCACACAGCATCACTCCCACATCATTCTGTTCATTGAAAGCAAGGCATTCCAATAGCCCATGTTCAAGGGGGAAAGGAATTAGACTTCCCGTATTGATGGGGAGGGTGTAAGAATTTATGGACGTGCTTTAAAAACATCACAGCTCTTGATGCTGTTCTTTATCCAAATTAGATAATTTTTGAAAAAGAGTTTGTTTTGAAGGAGATTTCTTGCAGAAGAGACCTGTGGCGCCCAAAATAGCCCAGCAGGCTGCTTCCATCTGCAGCTTCTTGCTACCCAGGCAGAAAGGGAGGCTACACTCCCTGGCGGGGCTTGGCTTTAGGCCAGCAGTTTGACATGCTTCCGATGGCATTCAGATCCTTTGGGTGGAATTACTTCTCCCTCCCAAGCAGCGATTGAAGTGCTCTTGTCTTTTCCCTGCGCGTCAACCACAGTGGTGCCCTCAGCTCCTTCATCTCTGCCAAGAGTACTGAGAAACTGGAAGGAAGAAGCGATCGGAGTTTCTGTACTTTTGTAATTCTTTATCACCTTATTATTCTCGTATACTTTCTGTTTCTTTACCAGTTCGGGGGCTGTCCTTTTTTTCTTCTCCCCAGATGCTCTCCTGAGACCCTTTGTCTGGCAGGACTACTACCTCAGGCTAGATTTGGCTTCAGAACACACTGGTGTTTTGCTCATTGTATTCTTCAACTGCTTAATCATTATCATTTTGTTGTTCTGAAGCTCAGAGAGTCTGCTTTCCATTGTTGTCAAGTTAGTTCTCCAGAAAGACACTGTCTGTTCTCCAAGTCCATGCTATAGAGCCTCTCAGGCTTGAAGAGTATATACATACAGTGTCTTAGAACTGCCACCACGTTTAGCTAGCTTAGACCAAGCAGCTGGCATCATGAGAGGTGTTTGTTCTAGATTTCTCGTGAGTTAGAACAACATCTCTTGTTGAATCTCACAACTCCTAGCACATATTAGGGTCTCAGAAAATGTTTATCAATTATTTGATGTATTTCATGCTCTTAAAACTGGATTTATGTCAAAGCAAGAAGGAAAAAAAAGGTGAAATAAGAATTTCTTTAGAAGTTTCTCATGCTCTTATTTGATAAAATAAAGATTGTGGAGTAGCTGATTGGCTTCTATTTCCTGTCTCCTGGATTGCTCCTTCTTTGGACCCAGGTACCACCTCTTAAGGAAATCCAAAGGCTGTGTGGAGAGAGGAGCCCACATAAAGGAGGACTGAAGGCCTGTAGATCTAGCTGAACTTGCAGCCCATGGCTGGCCATGAACATTCCGGCCAAAGCCCAGTGAAACAGAAAACCTATCAGTCAGCCACAGATTTGGGAGAAATAATAAATTGTTTTTTTAAGCTAAAAAAGAAGAGAAAAGATTGTTGAGTTATTTTAAAGTATACTCATTATCTCCTCTCTCTAAAACTTGCCGGAATCATCTACCTGTTGTGACCTCCAGTGCTACTTACTGTCTGTCACAGAGAAGTAGCTCAAATGAGGGTCCAAAGAGTAGGGACAGAAACCTTCTTGAACACTGTTTAGTGTCTTCTCCACAGGAATGGTGGATGGAGCATGTAATACCTTCACATCTAAGTAGCTGTCAGATGGAAAAAGGCTGGTCAAGAGCATTTCTCCATCAACCTTGGTGGGACTGAAGGTCAGACAATGACCGCTTGCTTAATACCAATTCTTTCTCAATTCTCCCATTCTGAATATTGGTGAAAGGTGACTGGTCAAGAGCTTATGCTGTTATGTCAGATGATTGGCCAAGGCCACAAAGCAGTGAAATGATTCACTCCATACACCAGTCTTGCGGTGATGTGATTCGTTTGTTCCTTAGCAAACTTCCAGGTCATCCACAGTGTGGATCTTTGGAGTTGTGGATCAAACAGTCAAAACTGTGAATGTATTCATTGAATGCTCAAGGGTCTGTGGACATGCCCACTGAAAACAGTGTCATTCTGGTCACATGGGTAATGATGATTTAGTAAATTTTGTGGAAACTGAAACCTGGAGAGGTTTCTTCCTTCCTTCCTTCCTTCCTTCCTTCCTTCCTTCCTTCCTTCCTTCCTCCCTCCCTCCCTCCCTCCCTCCCTCCCTCCCTCCCT
>NW_021703784.1:20052602-20498398 GCF_005190385.1 Monodon monoceros
CCTCCCTTCCTCCCTTCCTCCCTTCCTCCCTTCCTCCCTCCCTTCCTTCCTTTCTGCCGTGTTTGGTCTTCGTTGCTGTGCATAGGTTTCTCATCGCGGTGGCTCCTCTTGTTGCGGAGCACAGGCTCTAGGCACCTGGGCTTCAGTAGTTGCAGCATGTGGGCCCTACGGTGCGCAGGCTTCAGTATTTGCAGCATGTGGGCCCTACGGTGCGCAGGCTTCAGTATTTGCAACGTGTGGGCTTAGTTGTGGCAGATGGGCTCTAGGGCACACGGGCTTCAGTAGTTGTGGCGCACAGGCTCAGTAGTTGTGGTGCGTGGGCTCTAGAGCACAGGCTCAGTAGTTGTGGCACACGGGCTTAGTTGCTCTGCGGCATGTGGGATCTTCCCGGACCAGGGCTCGAACCCGTGTCCCCTGCATTGGCAGGCGGATTCTCAACCACTGCACCACCAGGGAAGTCCCTGGAGAGGTTTCTTGACCTTTTGCATTAACGTGCTCTTTGCTAGGTAAGAAATGGGAGGGTGCAAGTAGTTCTGTGTTGCTGGGGCATAAAGTGAGAGGCTGGAGGGGAGGAAAACGAGGCAATAAAGGAAATAGGAACCAGAAGATGATACGAAACATGGAGTGTGAGAGTAATCTGATCAGCTCCATGAAGCCCTAGCAAAGACTGAGAAATGCAGGTCTGCAGAAATGCTTTGTACGGCCAGCACAATGCTTTAAAATGGATTTGAATGCATTTTTCCACTTTGTCAGAGTCTTCGGCATTCTCTGTGGTTTTGTCTCTTGTCTCTCCTCTTCCTGTTCCTTCAGTCACTGTCGGTTCCCCTGGCTACTATTTTACTGACATTTAGGCCATTTTTGTTGTACAGGTGTGTCCTACAGATGTTTCTCATCTACTTTTACCAGATTGTGTTTTTTAAATCCTTGATGTGTGAAGCCTCCCTCCCCACCAAAAAAAGATTAAAACTTTTTTGGGAAAAAAATATATTCTCGGGCTTCCCTGGTGGCGCAGTGGTTGAGAGTCCGCCTGCCGATGCAGGGGACGCGGGTTCGTGACCCGGTCCGGGAGGATCCCACATGCCGCGGGGCGGCTGGGCCCGTGAGCATGGCCGCTGGGCCTGCGCGTCCGGAGCCTGTGCTCTGCAACAGGAGAGGCCACAACGGTGAGAGGCCCGCGTACCGCAAAAAAAAAAAAAAAAATATATATATATATATATATTCTCTTTGCTGTGATATGGATGCCCTCCACATCTCACTTGTGCTCTGAGATCCCAATGGCCACTGCAGCTTCCGCCTCCCCACGTGCACACCGAAGACTCCTACTTTGCTCTGCCCCATCTGATGACTTTAGGACTGAATTGGTTGAGAAGAGACGAGAACGAAAAGCTTCATATTTTTGATATTTCATTTTCCTTGTAGATGATGAATATTGCCAGAAGCGAGGGAGATAAACTAGTTGCTGTGATTTAAGAGTCAGGGTGTAGTCATTCATTCATTCACAGGATATTTATTGAGCACTTTCTGTGGCACTGTTCTAAAAGCTGGAGTACAGCAGTTAGACAGGTAAAGTTCTGTCTTCAAGGGACTGATATTCTAGGGGAGAATTAACATATAGCATGTAACTCCTGTGTCCATTTCTTTATTTTGGAGAAGGGATAAATGTCACCTCTGTCTTACTTACCATGAGAGTAATGTCTCCCACCCCACTTCCTATTAGAGAATATTAAAGACCAGCCACATTTTTGCTGCATATCAGCTTTTTGAGCAGTTCTTAAACGGCTTAATAGGAGACTAAAGACTGACTGTGACTAAGATTAAGTCTTGAGGGAATTCTGAGACTCTCTTCAGAACTGATGATTTCTCTGAAAGGCCAGTTCTGTTCTGAGGGTTGTGGAAGTCTGTCACTGAACTGTGAACTAAGTGCGAGAGAGAACAAGAGACAAAGACAAAAAGAGAGGGAACTAACTTTAAAAAGAAAGAGAACTGGCAGTGAGCTCAGACTACAGGTTTACACGGATAGTAATGTTTGGATGGATGGATGGATGGATGGATGGATGGATGGATGGAGAGAGAGAGAGATAGATAAAAATAAAAGAGAAAACCTGAGTACTAGGACGTTTTCTTTTTAAAACGAAAAATTGACCCAGCATTTCCATTGTGTCTGTTGAACGGGTGACATCAGGGACCAGCAGCCAGTCTTCCACTGACGTCAGCAAGAGCAGATTGAAATCTCCACAGCAGAGTGCTCCCCAGCCCTGATAAGTAGGGCTGGTAATTGAATTAGAAAACATTCTGAGCTATCAGCTAATTATGCTGTTCAGGCAATTGCTTTGTTCACGTCTGTTTCATCCTTGAATTGCCTGAGTGACTTTCTCACTGGGAGGGGAAGTACTTCAGTGTCCACGATAGAGGCACATATTTTGCGTCTCCCTCAATTATGCTACCTGTGCTTCCCTAGGGCAATACTTCGGCATTTCACATTATTAGGGACGTTGTATGAGTTTTGATCGGCGTTAGTTTTGTTCTAATGTGTGATTCAGTCTGATCTTTGTTTCCCCATGTCTGAATGTGTGCACATACATGTTATTCCAGTGCTCTTTTCTTTCACAAAGGCAAATAACCAATTTGATTTCCCTTCTTCCAGCAATCATACAATATAACAATTTGAAAGGCCTTAGTCATGCTTAACATATTAAAGCTACTGATGGGAAAGAAATTAATCTAGAACAGCAGCTATAGTATTAGAAATGAAGGATTCACGTCAACTTCGTCTTTTGGTTTAAAAAAAAAAATCACAGAATCTTCCCTTCCCAGCTCAGAAGTGTATGTGTTGATTGTTTACTCACTTCATCCACTGGAAGAAATTAGTGGCTTTAGGTGTTAAAGACAGACAATGCTATTAAAAATCATAAGCAAAATCTGCAAGAGAAAAGAAGGTTCATCTTCTAGTAAGGATTTTTCCAGTACAAAGCACTGATGATAAATTTTACTTAACTTCTCCTTACATTTAGTTCCCACTTCTTATATAGTTTTGTGTTCAGGCTTAATTAGAAATGCCTCCTTACTTCCTGAACACATTATCTAGAATTTGATGCCAAATTTCTTATGCTTGTACACTGAGGAAGCATGGGAGAATCCCAGTGCTTCTTGGGTCTCTTGGGACAAACACATGCTTGTCCTTAGCAAGATGGTTATTGCAAACCACACATTCAGTGGGACTTTGAAATCCTCATTGAGAGTAGGAAAGAACTTGTAATTTTGAGGAACTTGAAAGGAGGCTGGTGTGGTGAGAGTGTAGTGGGCAAGGAAGAAAATGGCACAAGGTGAGGTGAGACAGGTAAGTGAGGGCTAGATCTCCTACGGCTTTGTAGATCATTAGAGTTTGGATTTTATTCAAGCCATTCTCCAGTTGTTGCTGAGTGGACAGAGCATTTAACCTGAGTTGCCTATAGATTTGGTTATGGATGGGCAAGTTGCTTTTTTTTGCCTAGTGTACCTTGGAATGTTGGATGGACAAAATGGAATAATGTATAGTAAATGCTTCTTCCACACCTATGCAACCCTCAGTGTTTGTTCTGTCTTCTGAATATGTGTATTATCACTTTGAACTTCTGTATCAGCTATTTAATATTTAGTGTATGCTACATTATGGTTACGTCGTTCATATTCTGTTTCTTCCAACGATAGATTATTAGCTCTTTGAGAACAGAGGCTTCAGGGCTAGCACACAAAGCTCTACACACAGTAAGCACATAGGGGTTTTTTTTTGTTTGTTCATTTTAAGGATTTGAGGTTTCCTTTATTTAAAACTTTGTCTACTGGTTTTTAAAAATTATTACAAGTAACATATTTCACGTACATTTGTATATATTTGAAATTTTCTATGTAACAAATGGAAAACAAAGGAGGTTGTTAAAAAAAAAGTAATATGGTGCAAAGTACAAAATAAAAATCATCTGCTATGTCATAGGGACTGCATAATTTTTGTTTTAATTGGTATTGTTAAAATTGCCTTTCCAAATGGCTCTTGCAGGTTTCCACTTCTACTGGCAATATCAATTTCCTAATTTCTCGCCAGTGTTTGATACTGTCAGACTTCTCAACTTTTGCAAACCTGATTATTGAAAAATTGTATCTAGATTTACATTTCCCCAGTTACTAGTAAAAGTGGACATTATTTCATATGGTTATTGGCCATTTACATTTCTTTTCTATGTTTATGCCCTTTGTCATTTTTTCCTTTTGAGTTGTTTGTCTTAGTGAATGCAGGAATACTTTATATATTCTAGGTACTCTTCCTCTGTTAATGTATGGTAAATATTTTGTCCCAATCCCTTCTATTTTTTTACCTTTGTTTCAGCTTGCCTTTTGCACTCAGCAGTAAAGCATAGTGGCCCTTCTTCCATTTTAGGGAGGTCAGTATTTTTGATGATGATTATGTCCCATGTATAGCCCAAGATAGTTTTCTGAAATGATGTTTTAGAACGAACTCCTTGGCATGACCTATCAGCCTAAAAATAACCATCACCATTTGCTGTCTTGGCCCAATAGACCCTGTTTGTTTTCATATATTTTAGTTATTTTAAAAATAACTTATAAGAATAATGAAAGGACAGTTTAAAAATCTTCATTTGAAATTTTAATAATAATATAAATGTGGCAATCCCAATCTTTATTCCATATTCTCCTGGTTTTGAATATACATACCTGAAATGGGCATCTCTGAACTCAACTAAATACTCATCAACTGTCATGCATGAACCTGAAATATATACATCTTGAAAATACTGGTTCCAGACTTCAGATACATCTCTAATAGGTTCTAGCTTGTTACTTCTGGTTCTTCCTGCATTTGTATTATCAAAATGCAAAACTTGAAGAATTTTTTGAAACCTTAAATGGCTCGTAATTTTGTTGAAGAGAAGACAGCTATCTTCTTTGCTCCATAATTTAAACACTTTCATCTTTAGATTTATAAACATCAATCAAAATGATCAATTCTTTGAATTTTTTATTTCTTTATTATCTGTATCCTTCTAGTCACTTTCATATATTAACCTGCCCTCAACATTTGTCCACTCATGAACTGTATCAAATAGAATTTGGCACACATAAAAGATAAAAGAATGTAGTCATATGCCCTTTTAGCGTAACAGGATAGTCCAAGTTTTTGTTGCAAAATATTGCATGATGAAGTCGTAGGGGAGCAAAACTTTTCCTTCTACCCTTCTAGGTTCTTTTGTTTGGCCTAATAATCAAATTGACGTAAGATAGATTTACAAGAGAAAAACCAATTTAATTTCATATGTACAGGAGCCCCATAAAAATAAGAGACGCAAAGACAAGCCTCAGGCATTTGAGGCTTATATGCCATCCTGAGCTAAGGAACAGGATAGAGGCCTGGGGCTTTGGAGGGGAGGAGGGTCATTCACAGGACAGCAAGAAGGGCAGATGTTTTCCCTGTCACACAGATATGTCATTCAGATAAAAAATTATCTCTGGTAATACCTCTCTCTCTGAGCCAGCTTCCCTACCTAGATTCTTTTAGGTAGTTAAGGGGGAGGTAGAAAGTTCTTCCTGTGTCTCTTGGGCCTTATCTTCAACTCAAAATAATCTGCACGCTAGCTGTATGCTTCGGGGAGGCTCATTCTGAATCCCTCCAAAGTCCTTCCTGTTGAATGACTAACTGAATGAGAACACCTATTTCCTTTTTGTTCTTAGAAATATACTGTTCACTCATCACTTCTTGAGTTAGAAAATTTGTCTAGTATGTGGTCCTCTAAAGACTCATAGTGTGAAATTTTGCCTTTATGATAAATGTTACCATCATCATTAGAGTCTTAAGTGCTGCAATTTGTCTCTTTGCATTCATCTTCTGATTTGTCTAATTGTGAAATGTCTTCCTCTGTCAATGTTCTTCTCATTGGCATTAGGGACAGAAAATTTTAAAATTCTGAACTCTCAGCTGTGCTCAATTAAAGCTAAGTGCAGACTACAAAGATAGTGTCTCAAGTCTTTTGCACCTTATTGAAAGATGATGCATACTTTGGACAGTGCAGTGAGAAAATTGAAGGATAATATAATTGAATCACTTTTGCATCATCCTTTTTGGGGATTTCATCACTCTTCCTTTCTCTTACCATTTGTCTTTTTTTTAAAGCACAGTTGTAAATAATCCAAGATGTAGGGAAAAAAAAAAAGACCACTAAGATTCAGTAATATAGCTTAAATTTATAAAAGCTTGTGCTGGACCCATATGGTAGTTACAAGATAGAATGAGTTTTACTCTATTTTTGATAGTAAGTATAATTTCCCTTTGTTGTTTGGAAGACTCTAAGAAGAATAAAATTATGAAATAACAATCCTTCCAAGTAGTAAGGAATAGTTCCAAAAAGAAAGTAAAATTGGGCCCAATGGACCTAACGTTATACCAAGGACTGAGTTGACCGGAAATATATACTGACTGTATTAGTGAAGCTTTTAGTGTGGAGTCAACTGGAATGGAAATAACGTTTAATTCGGTTTAGCCTTTCTTTTCTACACTGAAGCCTGCAAGAGTTTGCTCCAGCTTACAACTTTCTGTTCTGACCTTCCTCTTATCTGTGCAGCACGGACAGAAAGAATAAATTAACTTCTTTTTGACTGAGGTAGGTGCTTCCTCCTCCTGTTCATTTTGTTTGCAGGAGCCCTGCTTTATCTCGTGTGTCTCTCTTCTAAGCCTCTTTTCTCTATCAAAGCCCTTGAGCTGTTAGCTGTTGAAGTGAAGTGCATCTCTGTAGAGCACAGAGCACTGCCAGCATCCCAGTTGGGGAGAATCTCTAAGAGGTGTGTATGCCAAGCACGATATCATTGTGTGCAGGCATTGCAGGAGTCTGCCAAACTCAGGGGTAGGCTGCCAGTACAAATGCCACGTTGACATGACATTTACAAGTTGAGAGTCTGGAAAAGGACTGGCAGTGGAACATCCTTCAGCTACCTTATTTAGGTTGGCGGTTTCAGGGCCAACTTTTGGTTTTTAGACAGAAACCATAGTCAAGAAGTAATACTTCGTATAGAATTTAAAACTATCACTGCCGCTTTTTCTAGTAAGTGATGAATCCTGTTAGCCTGTTCCTGGGATGCAGGATAAACCAGAGTGGTAAGAGTGCAGAACCTGAAATCAAATCTGGATTTGAATGAGGGCTTTATCACTTACTGTGTAACCCTGATCAAGTTACTTAATCTATGTAAGTCTCATTTTCCTATCTATAAAATAGGGATATCACTTTCCTCATAGGGTTATCAGATGGATTAAATAATATCCTTAAAAGTATAAGCACCAGTGCCTGTTCAATAATAGGTATTCAATAAATGTGAGGTATTTTTCACATTCTTTAGAAACTTGTGAGAAATTCAGGTTTTTAGCTGTTCTTATCTATATTTTAGCAAAAAGTAAAAAGATTCTCTCTTTGACTTAAGAATTGCCAGAACGGTACTCACAGGAAGCCCAGAACACAGTTTTCTCCAGCTCTCTAGGAAAACTTAGAGCCAGAGTCAGGATCATTTGAGCATTTTGGCATCTCTACAGTTTTCTAGGTACAGAAACCTTTGAGGTATTAAGAATTTATTTCTGTAATAGCAGTCCTTTGATTGAATTGGAATTTTTCTATGGCAAATTCTAATGCAAAGTGCAGACCTAGAGCTATTCTGAAGGATATCCTGTGGCTTAATAGAGAGGCTATCATTTGGGTGCAGGTAAGAAGGTGCTTGGTCTTGCTTAAGTCTTTCATCAAGATCTAGTAGCTAAATAACAGACTTTTCTGTGCTGCTTGTATAAAATATCCTCACCATAGCACTTTGTTTATTTCCTTTAACCATTTTCAATACATTAGTAAATCCTCTCAAATGATAAAATTCTGTCTTTTCTTTTTTCTCTTGTTTTTCAGATCTTCAAAGTTGTTGCGGGCATTCTATGTTCCCTTCCTGTCAGATCAGTATACAGTGTATGCAAACTACACCATCCTCAAACCCCGGAAAGGAAAGCAAATCAGGAAGAAAAGTGGAGGTTAGCACCATGCCTGTGGCCCCAAAGGACAACCATCCTGTTAACTGGTAATTCCACTGACAGGACTCCCTCCAAGTCATCGTTTGTAACGTTTGTAATAAAAGCCGTCTGACAAGAATACTGGAATCTGGGCTCTTTGGGCTTGTCAGAGTCAATCACATTCACTTCTTAATGTGTGTCTCTGTTCTGCATGTACACTTTGTGCAGCTAGGTGGAGAAAGGCCCTAAAGTCCGGGTAGATATATTGCTCCACATCTCATTGTTTTTCTTCTGTTCAATTATTTACTAGACCGGAGAAGAGTAGAACCAACTTCCAGGAAGAATTGAAAATCCCGGGACTGGATGGCTGTGTTGAGCTGTTCCACACACTCTGGCTTGGCATCCAAGAACTAGCCTCCCTTGGGCCGTATGAGCTTCTCCACCAAAGCTCTTTGGCAGCTCCTAGCAGACGACCTCCTTCCAATCCTAGTGCTGAAAATGAGCACAGCCTAATTGCCAACCTACATGTCCTTTTCACCTCCGGCAAGACTAAGCTTTTCTAAAGCACGTCACAGGACCAGGACCCTACCCTGGAGGTATCTCAGGAAAAATGCAACCAGTTGAGGAACTGTGGCTTAATTTCATTACATAGGATGCCTCTTGCTTTCATCTTATTTCCTTTACAACAAACTATAACTATATGGGTTTGGGTTTTTGTTTGTTTTTTAAGCTTTAGCATGCTGTTTCTTGAATTCAAGACTTCCCTGTATAAAGGTATCAACAGACCAGACTATAACTGTACAGGACATACGTGGAGAAAATTAACTCTATCAGTTGGTAGATTTGGATGACATCACATTTTAAAGTAATTTATTCTGAGGCCATTTCTGAGGAAATTAAGAATCTCCCTTTTTTAAACAGCCCTAGTGAAAAACACCAGTGTATATTCATGGCACCTGTTTTTGAGTATGTCTATTGCAAAGCACATCCTGCATGGGGCACCTCTAGTCAAGTAGGCAATGATAAGGACTTAATTAAAACATAAGTATATACTTTACTTTGCTTTTACACACAGTATTTCATAGTTTACAAAGCACTTTCACATTATCTCATTTGATCCTCACAGTCATGACGTGAGGTAGACAAAGCAAGTGGTTTTATCCCCATTTTACAGATGAAGAAACTGAGACTAGGGGGCAGGGGGCAGGGGGAGGTAAGGTGACTTGCCCAAGGCCACACAGCCAATAAGTAGTAGCGCTAGGACCAGAACCTGGGTTACCTAACTTCTCATCCAGTGCTCGTCCCTACTCCTCACTTGACTATGAGAACATTACTTGAAAGAATGATGAGGTTGGCCAGAGACCTAATTGATAACGTAACTTTCTATTTTAAGGAAGAATTTTATCTGTGTTTCTGTGAGTTCTTTGGAGCCTCCAGTCTGCCTATTGGTTAGACCATCATAGCGGTACTCCGGGATGCAGCCTGGCCTGTGGCAGGAAAGTAGTGCTCATGTTTGGAAGTCAAGCTCCTTTGCAGCCACACAGGATCCAATACCAGTTCCATTCCTATAGTCAATCTGGGGTCACTTTATAGTGCCTTATTTCCCTAAGGGTGATTGTGTCTAGTATCTGCAAATAGGATGCATTCATTTTTCAGAGTTTCCATCTTTCATTTTTCAAAGAGAAGGGATTTTCAGTAGGAACTGATCCCAAGAGAGGAGAAGTGACAAGGGAAGAAATGGCTAGTTACCATATGAAGAGTCCTCATTCGGATCCCCTCTAAAGGAATATCTGGGGAGGGGTTGAAGAATTGTGAGTCAGTAGGTCTAGATAGCATGAACAATGATAACTGGAGAGTGAAGATAAACTGGGGTCCCACTTGCTGCTTTAAGGATTTTTGTATTTAATTTTCAATACTTGATTACTGTTTCCCAAGGCAGATATTGGCACATGTGGTCTGACTATGGGATAGAGAATTTCTAGTGAAAGATCTTGCCATACCTGCAGTAATAGTGCACTGTCCTTCACAGTGGCTAGAGCTCTTTTTTTTGCCAAGGTAAATGAGAAGGTACAGTAATGGAGGTCCATGGTGAGTGTTTTTTTTCTAATCAAAGTGGTACAGTACTGATCCATTTTATCATGTTGCATGTTAAAAAAAAAAGCCTTCTAAGCAAGAACTTACTGTAATGTAGCACAAAAAAGGTCATGATCAATCTAGGTATTCCTTGGGAATATCAGTTGCTATCCCTTTTAAAACCTGATTTCAGTTTGCTCTGTTCTATGAATATCTTTAGTGAGAGCACAGTAAATTGCAGAACACTCTGCCAAATTCGATAGGTAAGGGATATAAAAATGAATGTCTTTTGTTGTGAAGGTGTTTTTCACATGATATATAAACGCGTTAAAACATCTCCACCTGGGCTTCCCTGGTGGCGCAGTGGTTGAGAGTCCGCTTGCTGATGCAGGGGACATGGGTTCGTGCCCCGGTCCAGGAAGATCCCACATGCCGCGGAACGGCTGGGCCAGTGGGCTGTGGCTGCTGAGCCTGCACGTCCGGAGCCTGTGCCCCGCAACGGGAGAGGCCACAACAGTGAGAGGCCCGCGTACCGCAAAAAAAAAACACAGAACATCTCCACCTCAGCAATACAGGGAGGTTAGCTTTGCCTGGGAAGAGAGTTTCAAAACACTTGGTGAGAGTAGCATTTCTCCTCCAGAGAATCAGTGTTCAGCATGAGCTGACCGCTCTGCTCACTGTAAGGATAAAGTATCTCAGGTACGTTTTTCTCCACAGATTGTTGACTATCAGGGAATGAATGAAGGTCTACAGCTTATTGGTAATAAGCTTTGATTGTAGAGCTGAGCGAGGGAGTTGGGTATATTGGCAGTCCCAGGGCTCTCTGATCTCTGGATCTTAAGCAGCCTTGTCTGAACCCCAGATCTCACAACACTGAGTCCTATTACTGAACCAGCCTGTGTAGTAGCATCTGCTATCAAAGTATACCTGTCAACTGGTAGGTGTCATCTGATAAGAAAGACCACTCATTTTAATCTCTTGAGATTATAACATTAAAGTGAAGCCCACACTCTTTATTACTGAATTCAAGTTTAGAAACTGATTCTCTGTTTTAAATCAAGGTGGTTCTTGATCCCAACCATTTATTTGGGTCATTTTTTCTAGTTTGGAGTTCTGGGAAAGAACCTTCCAAACCCCATGTAATTCTGCAGCATTAGATCCAGATTGACCATTTGGGCAAAGCACAAATGGAAATCCTTTATTGTGTTTTGCATTTTGTAGGATTTATTGAAATAAGAATTCACTGTGATTGTGCTGTCTTCTGGCCAGTGTTGGGCAGCTCTGCTTTAAATTTGGTTAATTTTATTTTCTCTGAAGAGCGAAAAGAGGCACAGTTTAATCTTTGCCTCCACAGGCATATTAAGCTCATGTATTAATTCATTCTTAGGTTCCTACATTAAATGCCTTGGGTAAACAGATAAATGGACATGTGCTCAGCTGTAATTTTTTTGCAAAAGAAAGATCTGACTTCCATATAGCATTGTTGGATTTCAGAGGCTCTCTGGTGTTTTGATAAATCTAAATGAATGTTGCCTTTAATTTTTCCAGTATATAATCTATTTAACCGTGAGATTCATGCTGCAAGTGAAATCAGGAAGCACTGCAGTGTTGAAGCAAGACTATTGTTCAATTCATTTGTCTTCCTGATCCTTGTACTTTATTTCACATGTCAGTGTTTACATTACATACTTGTATTTTCTGTGAAAGAGAAAGTTAAATAAATCTTGGCAGTTTGATTTTCCTTTTATTAAGTTGATATTTTCTCTTTTGCTTTTAGCTTTTAAATCTTTGGTGGAGATTGGAACCTGAAGGAGCTCAACTCCTTCCATCACCCCCACTTTCCTCCTTCAGTGTATAGACCTGCCCTCTGTAGACCAAATAGCCCAGAATGTTTATTCTGAAAACTCTGGGAAGAAGCCATTGGAAAACCCAGTGAGGGTTAGTTTAATTTTGTGGAAAAACCAAGCACAGTGGGGACTACTCAGTGTGTCAGCATTGTGCCTAAAAGAGAGTTTCTGGGTCCATGTTACGTTTTTGGATTAAGAATCTCTGGGCGGGCTTCCCTGGTGGCGCAGTGGTTGAGAGTCCGCTTGCTGATGCAGGGGACACGGGTTCGTGGCCCGGTCCGGGAAGATCCCACATGCCGCGGAGCAGCTGGGCCCGTGAGCCATGGCCGCTGAGCCTGCACGTCCGGAGCTTGTGCTCTGCAATGGGAGAGGCCACGACAGTGAGAGGCCCGCATACCGAAAAAAAAAAAAAAAGAATCTCTGGGCTTTGAGAGTCTTAATATTCATAGAAATGTGATCTAGTAATATCTAACATTTAGGTAATTTTCCACTTTGTCAGAGGTTGTCAGGAGCAATAAAACTTTTTTTGTGAATGAATTTCTAACGTCATTCCTGTATCTTGCACCTTATAGCCAATAACTTCTAGTAGCCATCTCGTTTAGTACCATTGGTTACCAGTTTTCTTTCCATAGGACCCAAAATGCCCAGGAAACTTGGTTTGATTATTTCTTCCAAGTTGTTTTAGAGAAGGATATTTTATTAATATAATTCCAGAAGGGAGAAGTCCACAGCCCTAATGAATTTCTTTTCCCCTCCTAGAAGGCCATCCTTCTCCCTGTTTATTTTTCTTACTTTTAGGGCCAGCTCGAGTCTCCCTCTCTTTTATGAAGTCTTTCTAGACTTCAGACCCCTGTGATTACTTCCTGAACCCTCTTGAGTACCCAGTGTCTTTACTAATGACATAGAACCTTAACATGCAACCCTTGCAAGCCTGTCTCTCAAGAACATTGTTGGCACGTCTGGGGGCAAAGACCATGTCACACTTCAAGAAACCTTGAACAAAACAAAAATACAGCTGTTGCTTTCAGTTTGGTCGATTTTAGGCCACAGAAAATAGAGCAAGTCATGAGCCCTATAGTAACTCAAAGGGCAATTTGAAAGATGTGAATGAGGCTAAATGCTATGTATATTTTAGGACACATGCTTTCACACAAAGGAGGATTCCTCAGAATACCTTCGAAAAAGAGAGATTGTGTACCTTCATTGAACATTTTTATTATTACTTGGTTTTGGAGAGTCAGACAGCCCACAACACCTTCTGAATGAATTTGGAGCAGAAAGCCTCTCCTCCAGGTGTGAGGAGATGCTCAGTTCCTACCAGATACATGCCCTGCTAGGAAAAGGAAGTCTATAACTGCAAGATGACTTCGTAGTGATACGTTCAAATCCAATAATATCAAGTAGTAAGTGTTTTTTTTGCAGCTGAAAGCTGTTTTGGCTCTCTTCAGCCCTGGAGTTCACCACAGACCTGGCATTGAAACAAATTACAACCAACAGATTTGATAAATGAAATGAGAGACATTCAGATAAGGGATGTGAGAATATAGAATTGTAGTGAGACGACAGGCAGACTGGGAACTCCTATTGTAGCTCCTTAGAATAAACAGCTCGTGATTAACAATTGGGTTAAATAGCATACCTAAGTATGAGCATCTCTTTAAAATATTTAAGGAAATCTTAAGGTATCTTTATAAAATACTTGAAGGTAGTAGGGGTTTTTGGTTTGTTTTTGCTTCTCGTTTCTGGGCTGCATGTTCTGCCTTGACATGCCTAGAGATAAGAGTGTAAATCGGGTGATTCTTGATGGTCCTGTCAGCCAAAAGATTGTGTGAGATAAAAGTAACTTCTTCTGACAAGGGTTTTTTGCAGACCACAACCATGGATTCCAGCCATTTACTGCCTTAGGAGGATTATCTTTGACTTTTATTTGCCTGCAGGTATTTGGCAACTGGTGCCATTGGACTGTAATTTGCCATTTTAACCCTCGGATTCCAACTTGCCAAATGAGAAGGGTATGGTTTCTGGTCTGTTTGCTAGGCCGCTTCAGCAGCATTATACTCAATGCTGGAGAAGATGTGACCCACAGAGCAGTGATTCTCAGCTGGAGCTCCACGAAACAATCACCTGGGGACCCTTTGAAAATTGCCACTGTCTGCTTGGACCCACCCCCTTCCTCCCAGGGAATTCTGAGTTAGTGGCCCAAGATGGGCCTAGTCATCGTTACTTTTTTTTTTTTTTTTTTAAACTACTTAGGTCATTTTTCTAACTACCCACTGCTATTGATACTAGAGACTGGAAAGCAAACAATCACATGAAAGATCAAAGATAATTAAGTCAGCAAAATGTTTGGTGTCTTTTTCCAATTACAACCCCTGTTAACCCAGCCCTCTTCCCCTCCCCAGACCCTTTTCTCTGCTTTTTCTGCCCTATCAAACCTTACCTGTCCCATCTCTCATTCTTTCTGGGCCCCGCTTTCTGGGAAACAATTAACTAATGTGGTACTGAAGTACACTAATGGATGTTAATAATTTACTCCAGTTCCCTTCTCATTGATCCTCTCATCTCAGTACATTTGAATGATAACAATCTGGAAAAAAGGAATGACTAATTTTGGCAATTTCAGACCCATTCAAGTGCCATTTAATTTATTTATTATATGGGAGGAAAGAGTTTCAGCTGGCAGATCCAACCTTCAGGAAGACTGCCTGGCCTTTTTCAAACCCTATTGGCCCCCTCAGATAAGGACCTGTGGCTGTCTTGAATAGGAGAATGAAAAAAAAATGTGTGTGGGTATTAAGCCCTCCTGCTCTGGGCACACTGAGGGAGGCTGCTTTGTCGATCTTACATACTTATCTGTTTGTTTGAGACAAGTACAGTGAAGACTTCCCCTTTGTTATTGTGCCACTGGTCTTCGGAGCTTCTCTGGAGCTGCTGCTACTTCCCCCTTCTCACTCCCGCAGACATGAGAGCAAAGGTTAATCTCATTTTGAGAGAAATGACCTGATATGTGTTCACCCAACCAGCAAGAAAACACCATGTATCATTCAGGAATTGGTCTTGCTCCTTGTCTCCCTATTAACAATATGTCTCTAAGCCTCCTTGGTATTTCCTATAATATGTTCCCATTTTTTCTTGCCTGTGAAATATTTGTGGAGTTATGTAGAAAAGGAGGCTGGCTTTGCAGTGCTACATTTATAAAAGAATCTTGTGAATTTTTAAAAAAAACTCAGCCCCTTCCCCTTTCCTTGGGCTTTTTTCTATAATTGTGTTCCCAGAGTCTGTGATATTCTAAAAAATAGAACTCAGAGTTTAAATTTGTTGCCATGCTTTTTGGGTTTTGTTTTTGTTTTACTCCCAAGTATCACAGTTTCTGAAAACTCGAGGCAGCCTTGTCTGCAGTGCCCTAGTGTCCAGCAGAGGGCAGCCTATTCTCAATAAAAATTTCAGCTCTCCTTTTCCTCTAGGAATCTAATTAGTTCCACTAATTGCTGTATCCTTGGTGTCAAAATTCCAGTGTAAATTGAAATATCTGAGTTGCATTTCTTGAGAATCTGTATACTTTAGAATTACACTCCTATATTTCTATAATTACAAAATTTTCCTGGAGAAAACCGTGACCATAATTTGTGACAGCTGGATCATCACCGCTAACAGTGATTCCCTGGTTGGTAAATGATCCACAGGTCAATTCTTCCCAGTTAATTTTACCTCTGTTGACATGACCTTGATGGTCTTCATAGGTAGTAAAAGATATGTGTTTGGTTGAGAGGGGGAAGCAGCTACTTTTAGGGGTAATTACCAGCCATTTACTCATTTTCAAGTTTCCAGACATGAGCAAAGCAGTCTTAACTTTTCCTCTGCTAACTTATTATCAAAGGCAACTCAAAGGCTATATGAATGTTCAGGGTTCTCCCCTCCATCAGATGCCAACACATTATCTACAGCACAGTAGCTCAACTTAAGGTAGAAGGGGCTGAGCCCCTATAAAGTAAGCGGTCTGAGAATACCTTTGATTTCTCCTCATGTGTAGGTCATGGGGTGAAAAGCAAACATTTGCAGAAGGAAGTAGAATTTGCATTTAAACGTATAGGGTATCCATTTAGGCAGATTTAGGCCTTTAGGGACAGACAAGTTCAGCTCTTTGATAAAGAAGGAAGATTTCCCTTCTTTATCCCATTTCTGAACTCAACCTTAGACCTATCTGGGGAATAGATTGAGGTTTGGGGTTTTTGTCATTTGGGGGGTTTCTTGTTTTCCTTTTATTTTTTTTACCCTCTAGATCATCAGATTTGCTCTGTGCAGAAATAATACGAGTAATACCTAACACTTATTAAGCATTTACTATATGTCAAGAAGGTTTCAAGTTGCTTTTTTTCCTCACATAATCCTCACAACAACCTTGTGAGCTCGGTAACTATTATCCTCTTTTTAAAGATGGGGAAACTGATACTCAGAGATATTAAATGTCTTGCCCAAGATCACCTGGGTAGAAAGTTGCAGACCTGGGATTCAAACGCAAACAGTCTGTCTGGCTCCAGACCCTCTCTCGTAACCATGATGGTACACTCCCTATTTCATGACCTCTTGTTTGGCTATTGTGCTCAGGTGTCTGGAATGGCTAGATGGGCAGAGATAAGAACAGGGTCTAGTCATAGTCATGTCATTTTTTCAACGACCTTCTTATTCTACCTCCCATAATCGGAGCCCAGAGCTTGTCCTAGTAAGACAGTGTTCAGTCTTTGTAGGGGCTTTTCTTTTCTTTCTTTTTTTAAAATATTTTTTATTTTATATTGGCGTATAGTTGATTTACAATGCTGTGTTAGTTTCAGGTGTACAGCAAAATGAATCAGTTATACATACACATACATCCATTCTTTTTCAGATTCTTTTCCAATAGAGGTTATTACAGAGTATTGAGTAGAATTCCTTGTGCTATACAGTAGGTCCTTGTTGATTATCTGTTTTATATAGAGGAGTGTGTATCTGTTAATCCCAAATTCCTAATTTATCCCTCCCCCCACCTTTCCACTTTGGTAACCATAAGTTTGTTTCCGAAGTCTGTGAGTCTGTTTCTGTGTTGTATGTCTATTGCCATACCACCCTGAATATGCCCACTCTCATCTGTAGGGGATTTTCTAGAACACTGTGAGCCCTCAGCTAATTTTAATTTCACACTAGAAAGGGAGCTGATTTCCTGAAGTCCTAGAAGTCAGTGGAAATTCTGGTTTCTAATTACAGTTCCAGCTGAATCTCTGCTGAGATGTGAATGGTGTGTCCAGGGGTCTTGGCACTGCTTCTTTCTTACTCCTGTGACCTTTTTCCTAACAGTTCTGTTGGGCAGGTCAGAGAAAAAAAAGGGGGGGCTTCCCTGGTGGTCCAGTGGTTAAGAATCTGCCTTCCAGTGCAGGGAACGCAGGTTCGATCCCTGGTCAAGGAACTAAGATCCCACATGCTGCAGGGCAACTAAGCCTGTGTGCCACTGCTACTGAGCCTGCATGCTCTAGAGCCTGTGCGCCACAACTAGAGAGAAGCCCGTGTGCTGCAACAAAGATCCCACATACCGCAACTAAGACCCAACGCAGCCAAATAAATAAATAAATAAATAAGTAAATATTTTTTAATGGGAAAGAATACCATCTTCAGGGGACGCCACAGGGAAGAGCTTTTAGGGGACCTGGAATATTTAAGTAATCCCTGCTTTTGCTAAATCAAACCTCTGTCTAATTGGGATCTGGGGACAGTATGCCCTGATGCTGGAAGCTACTTATGTTGGCTGGGCGTAGTACAATACATGGTGATGAGGGCTTACAAAAATAAGGGAGAAGGGAATCTGGACTCTACCCCATGGACATAGCAGGGCTAGTTAGGGAATAGCTGGCAGGAGGGGACTATTAATACACATCTATGGATGTCACAGGGGAAACCAACCAGGGGGAGGCAGAGTGCAGTCTACAGTGTGGTAACCAAGAGCCAGAAGGTGTGTTTGTTTGAATATGTAATAATTTTTATGGTTCAGTATTCAAAAAGCTTAAATGCAATGTGATATTCCGGATTGGGTCCTGAAACAGAAAAAAAGACATTAGTGGAAAAATGGATGAAATTTGAGTAAAATCTGGAGTTTAGTAAATAGTAAAAACCAAACAAACAAAAGGATAAATGGAAAACTTGAAAAATCTCCCATTTCTGTTTCCCAGATACCCATAATCAACCAATGTGATTAGTCATGTGCGTTCTTCTAGAGATTTTTTTTAATGCTTATACAAGCACATGTATGTGCATTCTATTTTATACAAATAGTAAGATACTATATACATTGTTCTGGCACTTCCTTTTTTTTTTAAATCTTAAAATATTTTGATATTAACTATTTAGAAGTAATCTATTAATTCTGAACATTTTCAGTTTAAATTACACTGTGTACCACAATTTCAATAACACTGTGTACCTTGCTTTTTCACTTAACACTGTAACAAAGGTTTTTTTGTTGGGCTGTGTATAGCATCTGGCAAGATAACCAGGGGTCTGTCCTAAGAATGTTAGGGCCCATGATAGGACTCAGGGGCCTAAGACTTTTGAGAAAGGTCACCATGTCTGCTTGATCTCCAGATTGGTTGTATCGTAAATCTACCCTTGTGGTCAGGGGAAGTACTAATTCTGACTGCTGTTCTTCAGGAATTGGGGGCCGACAGACCTTGAACTTAGGTCTCCAGGTGTTCTTTTTATGTGTTTGGTGTGGGCACCAGATTCAGTGATTCAGTGAGCCCCTGGAAATCAAAAACACAACTGCTAACAATCGTGTCATGCCTACCATTTACAAGGTACTCTACAGTATGGATCTTATTCCTCACAACAACCCCAAGAGAGAAGTAAGGTAAGATTTGTCCCTATCTTACCAATGAGAAAGCCTTCTGGAAGGCCTTGAGTCAGGTCTTCTGACTCTAAATCATGTAGATTTCATCATCCTTTCACATTGGTCCTCTCTGTTGCCAAAGCTCAGTTGATTGGAATGTTTTCTTTCCTGCTTCTGTTTCCTCAGTAGATGATAACTATTAATGGCTAATATCTGAGGGCTTACTCTTGTCAGGTACCAATCTAAGCACTCTATGTGAATTATTTAATCTTAACCACATGCGGTAAAGCTTTACAGCCCCACTCTACAGATGAAGAAACCAAGATTCAGAGAGGATAAGTTATTTGCCCAAAGTCACACATTAGTAACTGGTAGAGCTGGGATGTCAATCTAGGTCTTCCTGATTCCACTGTATACTCTCGTAACCACTGTATAGACTGCCCTGAATCAGAACTGTCTCATTTCTTTGATTTGTTCTTCCCAAGAATTCAAACAAAGTTTTGCTCTGGAAATCCAATTTTACCTACGGTGATAAGCTGTGGCACGGAGGGAGGGGATAAAGCAAGGGACAGTGAGAATCCCTGATTATGAGTTCTATAGCTTCTTCCGAGTCACTGTGTGGGTCCAGGTAAAGTCTCTTTCTCTTTGTCAAGTATTCCCAGCCATAATATTGGGATTAAAATTTTGCCACAAAGTGGAAAAGAGAAAAAAGGAGAAAATATTGAGGTAAAGTTGAGGGGAAAATATTTGAGTCCCACAGAATGAAGACATTCTTTGTATAAATATAAATTGGAAATATCGTTAATGCTACAGTGATAATTACTACTCTGCAGTGAATTAAGTACAGACCTGGGAATCAGTTTCCCAGGGTCATCTTGCTAAATGAACAGAGTTGGAACATGCCTGTATGTGCCTCAGGTTTTCTGTGCATGAACTGGGCCACCCACCGCTTCCTTGACGGCCTTCTCAATGGGATGACACTTCTGGGTCTGCCCTGAGAGAACCACCTACACATAGTTCTCTCCCCTGCACTCAGCCTTCTCCCAGTAGGGTGACTGTGGAGCAGATCAGCCCTTGAATGAGTGCTTATTTGCAAAGCTCTGTGAGGAAGAGGCAACTTTAATACATGTGAGGCAAGAGGCAGGAGGATACGCCAATGTCATCCAAGCTTCCTCAGGACTGACCCTTTTCTGTTGTGACACTGAGAGCTGTTGATCCCATCTGCCTGTGCTTCTGTGTATTCTCCATGCTTCATCTGACAGGAACTGGCAAGTCTAACCTTGTCTTCCTTTGATTCATTTGATGAGTGAACTGTATGTGGGTGTCAGAACTCAGTGCTTTCGTGCTGAGCATGTCACATTGTTTCCCAAGGGTTGCCCTAAATCCTCAGCCTAATCTCAGCGGCTGCCTCTGATGCTCCCCGGCCACTAGCTTCTTGTGGTGTGTGTGGGATGTGGAAAGGAGAACCAGAGGGAGCAACAGAGGGGGGAGGGGGATATAGAAACAGCTCAGTGCCACAGGACTGTATTTGCAGTGCTTTGCTAGCTTCCAGGAACCACGCGAAAGAGGGATCATTATAATCTGGCAAAAACCACAACCAAAAGGGACAGAATTGTTTAGTGATAAGCAGCTGTAGCTGTCATTTGCTTTTCCTGGACAGAAGTGGCCTCCAAAGTCTACCTGAGCAGACCTTTCAGACTCTCCATGAGCAGATGCTTCTTTGTTGACATGGAAATTATTTTTCCAGATGAATTTTTAAAATCAGTGACTTTCAAACATCAGTGAACATTAAAATCACCGGGGTGAACGGCAAGATGTGCCCCATTCTCAGGGATTCTGATTCAGTAGATCCGGGGTGGAGGCCAGGAATCTGCATTTTTAACAAGCATATTAGGTGATTCAGATAGTCAGTGGACTACATTCCCCAAAAGACAGTCTTAGATTTAGTTCCAGTTTCCATTCAGCCCAGTGTTTGAAATAGCCTCTTTCTGCTGCAGTCTGTTTGTTTTAATCACTTTATTGAAGGATTTACTAGCATCTCCACGTTTACTACCTGTTTCATCCTCACATCATCGCAGTAACTAGAGAGGGAATCAGAGGTGGTTAGCTCCATTTTATTGGGGGTGAGGGGGTGGGAGGTGGGACTGAGGCATAGGGAGAGGTAAGTCACGATAAGTCAGAGACAGAGGTGGGAACGGAAGTCCAGAATTGATGACTCTCAAACCGGGCAATTTTCTGGGGCCTATTTTCTCAGCTTGTGTTATTCCATAGGTGTCCAATTCATTGTGCTTGGGTAAGCACAGCATATTTGAGTTTTAAACAAAATAGCTTAGCATCCATCAGTTTCTGTTTATCATACCGAAGCTCGTCTAAGCCTGAGCTAATATCTAGAGATGATATGTGTGGAACTGACTTAATGTGCTTCTTTCTGCGCTTGCTTCCTTCATCATTTCTGAAGCCTTTTCACATAAACTATAAGGGAACAGATTTCTTCTCCTCATGCCAATAGGAACCCCCTCTGATCTAACTGGTAAAGTACTAAATCAAAAAAACTATTAACTTTCCGCTTCTCAAGTAGTACTTGGATCCATTTCTAAGGAAAAAAATATTGAAAACCCTAAGTTTACTTAAATTATTTTTATTACCATGTTACTTAAATTTACAAATATAAAGTAGGAATATAATGTTCTTTTATTTATAGTTCTTATACAACTAAAAAAACCAAAATAGATTTATAAGTTAAATACAAATGAAGCCACAAAACTAATACTACTCATATTAATATTATAGTAATTTAACACGGCAAATGATGTATTTTGCTGAGACTAAATTATCCCTTGTATTGTGACTGTTATTGCCTGCGAAAGCTCGGCTTCTTTTGAGTTCAACATGCTTATGCCACCAAGTGACCTATATTATCTCAATTTTCTCACCACTTTTCTGTTAGAACTACTGTGACAGTGCAGTCCTATGATGTGATTTGGCTTTCATTTTGTGCTTGAAAACACCAGTTTCATTTTAAATCCACCTCTGTTCTTTTCTCATGATCCCAGAACAATAAAAGCAGCAATGAACACACATGCAATGTAGGTATTGAGATCACGTGGCAATACCAGGTTATAAAGTAGTCATCCAAATAATCCAGAATATGCTTATGCAAATCTAGAAAATAATTATCAAAATGAAAACAAAATTAGGGACTTCCCTGGTGGTCCAGTGGTTAAGAATCCGCCTTCCAATGCAGGCGATGTGGGTTTGATCCCTGGTCAAGGAACTAAGATCCCACATGCCGTGGAACCACTAAGCCCGCGTGCTGCAACTACTGAGCCCATGCACAACAACTAGAGAGAAGCCCAGGCGCCTCAAAGAAAGTTCCCGCATGCTGCAAGGAAGATCCCGTGTGCCACAACTAAGACCAGATGCAGCCAAATAAATAAATAAATATTTTTTTAAAAAGACAAAACTCTAGAGAACACATGCACAAACCTAAATTGAGAATTACTGTTCAGATCCATTGATTCCCAAACTTTCACTATGATCAAAAGCCTTATCTACTGTGTTTACTTCCAAGAACCTCATATGTTTTTTTTGTTTTTTCCTTTTTTTGTGGTACGCGGGCCTCTCACTGTTGTGGCCTCTCCCTTTGCGGAGCACAGGCTCCGGGCGCGCAGGCTCAGCGGCCATGGCTCATGGGCCTAGCCGCTCCGCGGAATGTGGGATCTTCCCGGACCGGGCCACGAACCCGTGTCCCCTGCATCGGCAGGCAGACTCTCAACCACTGCGCCACCAGGGAAGCCCGAACCCCATGTTTTTTTTAAAAAGTCTCCTAAATTAGATTTATTAATAATTTTACTTTTTTTATTAATCAAACACATAGAATTACCATTTCAGAGCTTGTGATCACCACAGGTAGCTATCAATCTAAGCTGCTTAAATTATAGTTCAAAACAAACAAACAAAAAGGGACATTGTAGTTATTCCATGCTGCCCTAACAAGGGTAAATGGAAACTTCCCACTAAATTTTGTAAGAAAGCACTCCCATACCCTCACCTCCTGCCACTGCTGCCTTTGAGGACTCCTGGAGTTCTAGAGAGGTCAGTTTAGCCTTTCTTGTACAAGCAAAGTAGCCACGCCACCCAATTTGGAAGGATTAAAGCTTGCCCTAGTTTTGCTTGATTGTTGTACTTCTAGCATGCTAAAGACCTAAAAAATGGGAGGAAGAAAATACAACAGAAGGCACCATTCCAGTACCAAACTGAAAAGAAACAAAAACAAGAGAGCAACATGTTTTTAACAGCTTGCATGGAGAAAGCGGAAAAAATATTGACTGGGGAGTTTGGATAGCGCTGTTCATTTTCTCTCACCGCCCGCGTTATTTGTCTTACGGGGCAGGAGCCAGATACAATTCTGGCGCACAGGCCGGAGGAAGAGGTGGAGGGGTTTTGTGGAAGTTTGAGGATAGCGGGGAAATTAGGACTGGAGACCCAAATGGCTCAGGGCCAGGATGAAGTCAGGAGAGGCGCTAAATGTTTTTTCCTCCTGTCCTTGGGCATCCTCGTTGGTCCGCCTGAGTCCTAAGAGGGCACAGCATGGTTCACTCAGGTAAGTCCCCGACGCCTTCAGATCATGAGCAGGACGAATCCCCGCCCCTGTTTCTTTTGCCTGGGGAAAGGACACGCGGGCTCCTTTCGCTTTCTCAGCCCACCTGTCTTTTGGAGTTCAGACGTGCACCTCCAGCAACGGGGTCCGGGATGGGGCCTCCACCGGCCCGCCAGGCACTTGGTTCCCCTACCTCAGCACCAGCCGAGCCTGGGTCTTAGCCCCGCCTCTCCGGGCGCGGGGCGGGGCCTGGGCGCGGGGCGGGGCCTGGGCGCGGGGCTGGGCCTGGGCGCGAAGCGGGCGGTGGCGACCAAGCGGAGGAGAAAGAACATGGCGGGCGTGGCGGGGCCCCGCATGGGCCAGGGGGCAGCGGGCGGAGATGGAGACGATTCGCTCTACCCGATCGCGGTATTAATCGACGAGCTGCGCAATGAGGATGTGCAGGTACTGGAGTCGGGCCGGGGAGCGGAGGCGGGCTCGGCCGGGCGCGTGGTAGGGAAGGGGGAAGGCCTGGCCCGGGGCAGGGGAGGCCCGGGGATTAAAAGCTGGGACTCGGAGCAGAAACTTGACAGGGAGGAGGGGAGAGATCCGTGAGGGATTCTGGTGGCTCGACCCGACGGGCCGGGAACCTCTCCAGCACCCCTTGTCCCGGCCCGCTGAGGCTTTGGCCCGGCGTCGTACCGGGTCCGGGGCGGTTGTGGGGGAACCGGCTTCCGTCCTGGGCCCTCCTTCCGGGCCGGGCGGTGGGAACGCCGCGTCCAGCCTTGGGCGGGTCGTCCCTGTAGCTGAGCGAGCGGGAGGAGGGCGGAGCGGAACCGCGAGGGCCTGGAGCGGGCTGCAAGGATGCCAAGGCGCCCAGTGAAGTGCAGGTGAATGACTGCCTTCCGCTGGGCTTGTGGGGTAGAAATTAGGTTGGATGGCTAACTAACCTAGAGGAGGCGGTGTATCACCTCTGATGGAACTTTTCTTTGAAAAGGCAGGGGTTGTACTCAACTGTTTCACCTGCTTCACCACTGCCAAAGTTCTCTCTTTTTAAAATTGTCTCACTTTTCTGAATATTGTATTTTCTTTCATTTCTTTAATGGGCCCGTCAACGTGTTTCTCCTAAGAAATCTTCCTTTAGCTAATGAAGACGTGTTCCACTGTTCTTGAGGTTCCTCATAGAATAAAATCTAAATTAAAGGTTTTCTTCATTCTTACCTGTATGTTATTATCTCACCTGTTTGCAACTGCTGTCTTTTTTTTATTAAATTTTTTTAAAATGATTCACATTTTTTAAAAACTTATTTAATTTATTTTTTGCTGTGTTGGATCTTCATTGCTGCCCATGGGCTTCATTGCGGGCTTCTCATGTTGCGGAGCACGGGCTCTAGGCATGGGGACTTCAGTAGTTGTGGCTCAAGGGCTCTAGAGTGCAGGCTCAGTAGTTGTGGCGCACGGGCTTAGTTGTTCCGCAGCATGTGGGATCTTCCCTGACCAGGGCTCGAACCCGTGTCCCCTACATTGGCAGGCAGATTCTTAACCACTGCGCCACCAGGGAAGCATGCAACTACTGTCTTTTGGTCTAAATCACAACTGTTTCTTGACTTCGTTCTTTCTACTTTTTTAAAGCTCCGTCTCAATAGTATTAAGAAATTATCAACAATTGCTCTAGCACTTGGAGTAGAAAGGACGCGAACTGAACTGCTGCCTTTCCTTACAGGTATGTGACTCTTGGAGGAAAGACATGGGCATTTCTGTTTTCCAGTGGCTTTCAAAACTTTGGCTATTTTTTTTCGAATTTGTTACCCACAGTATTACTAAGTACTAAACTGAGCCTGCTGTTTCCCATGAAGAAACAGGACAGCATATACTGTAATTTTGTGGCCAGACATATTCAGACCTTAACTATTTAGCTAATAGGAAAGTAATTGATATGGATTATGAATTTCTAACTCATTCTGTAAAACAGATCCACAAAGACTCTTGATTGAGAAGGAGGAAAAGGCTGTTAGGACTGTGACAGACCATCTAGTTACATATTGAGTCTATTCCTAGTTTTGTGTGAGTGTCCAGCTCTGGGCCAGATATCCTTGTTGATGAGTACTGGTTTGTTGTCATTTCCAGATACAATTTATGATGAAGATGAGGTACTGTTAGCTCTTGCTGAGCAGCTGGGAAATTTCACTGGCCTGGTGGGAGGTCCTGACTTTGCCCACTGTTTGTTGGTGAGTATATTCGGCCTACTCTCCTTCTACAACTTTTGCAGTATAAATGATACGTTGTTTGGTGATAGGCACACTGCAGCATTTTTTATACAGATCTTTTTATGGATAGTCACAGTGTTAGCTACTGAGAGGACAAATAACTAGGCCCTTTGGACTCAATTAACCCTTTCTTATTTTTTCTGACTGTGAATTAAAGAACTTCTCCCTCTTTTTTGCCTCTGTAGATTTGTTAATTTAGAGGTCGGGAGAAAAAGGATTTGATGGTTTTTGTTCATGGCTTTTTCCCCCTTACAGTGGAAATCTTAATGCTCATCTAGTAATGTTATGGCTTTGGGAATGTTTATTAGTTTTGTCTTTAATTGTAACTTTTGCTTCTGACTTACTTTGCGAATTTGATGAATTCAGTTTAATTTAGTTGACATTTATTGAGAACCTATTATATCAGGCACTGAAGTTACAATGTTAATGTTAGAGAAGAGCATTATGAATGGAATGAGGCCTCTGTCCTTATGTGTCAACAAATAATTACTGTGCGGTGTTAGATGGAAAATTTTGAAGCACATAAAAGGCATTCAAGTAATAGAGAAGGGCAAGTGATTAACCCAGGGTGATCAGGGAAGATCTGTTGGGAGAGAATGTCTGAACTAGGTTTTGAAGGATGACTAGGAATTTGCCAGTTAGGCAAGATAGGGCTGAATGCTTCCGGGCTTAAATATTGTCTGTATTATGTTGCTGACTCTTGTGACTTCTGTCTTTACCTCTTACCTTTCCATGGAACTCCAGTTATAGATATCTGTAGAAAGATAGATATAAATATCTATGTTTGTCTTTCTCTATATATCTGCCTGTGATTTTTCTACTTGGATGTCAAACAGGCATTTCAAATTTAATATCTAAAACAGCATCAATTTTCTCCCCCAAATATGCCTCCTAATTAGTTGCCCCGTTGCAGTAAATGGCATCACCGTCTACCCAGTTGCACAAACCAAAACCTAGAAGACATTCTTGAATTCGCTTTCCCTCATTTCCCACATCTAACCCATTAGTAACTCCTATAGATTCTATATATATTCCAAATCAGTTCACTCTCCTTCATCCCTGCTACCACCTAGCTCTTCATTCCTCTAATCTTTCTAGACGACATGATCTTTCCTCTAGATTACTGCAGTAACTTTCTAACTAGTTGCCTTCCACTCATGCCTCCCGCCCCACCACTACAGTTCACTCTTCACCCAGCGGGTGGATCACTCACTACCTGCCACGACTCTTAAAAAATCCCAAATTTCTACCTTAGCTTGTACATTAGTTTACAAAACTTGCCCCTATGAGCTTATCTCATATGTTCCCTCGTAATAACCTCATTCCATTCACGATGGTCTTCTTTCTGTTCTTTGAATAAACCAGGTTTATTGCCTTAAGACTTTTGCCCTAGGTATTCCCTATAATAAAATGTTTCTTTTTTGAGCTTCCTGGGGCTGTCTCTTTGTCATTCACATATCAACTTTAATGCATCTCAGAGACCTTCGCTGACCACTCAACCTGAAATTGCTTCCCCACTCACCCCTTATCACATTATCCTATTTTTTTTTTTTAGCCGCACCACTTGGCTTGTGGGATCTTAGTTCCCCGACCAGGGATTGAACCTGGGCCCCTGGCAGTGAAAGCGTGGAGTCCTAACCATTGGGCGGCCAGGGAATTCCCCTTATTCTAGTTCTTTACAGAACACTCAACACCATCTAGTTGGTTTCGTGACTAGTTGTTATCTTCCTCCATTAGAATGTAAACTATATTCAATATCCTGTGATAAACCATAATGGAAAAGACTGTATGTATATGTATAACTGAATCACTTTGCTGAAATTAACACAACATTGTACATCAACTATACATGAATAAAATAAATTAAAAAAAATAAAATCAAAAGACCCAAAAAAGAAAAAAAAAGAATGTGAACTCCACTAGAGCAAGGAAATTGTGGCCTTGTTTCTTCCGTATCCTTAGTGCTAGAATATAGCAATAATTATTTTAAAAGAAAGAGTTTAAGAGCCTTGGAAGCATGGAACCGGTTGGACTGCAGGAGTATACAGTGTTGGTGCTAGAGTTGGAAGAAGTGGTGGTCCGGGGGCATAGGAAAAGAGCACGGAGAGATAGGCAGAGTTCACATCAAGAGACAGGAGCTTGCCTTACCCTGTAGTAGTGATAGAGATTATCCAGTGATACTGCATGAGAGGAGGTCAGAGATGGCAGTGGACAGATCATGAAGGGCCTTTACAAGTCAGAAAGCAGTATCTTTTCAAAGGGCTTCTGAAATGCCTCTTAGAAAAGCTGAGTACTTTCTACCTCTGTGTATCAAATAATTTTTGAAATGTATTATTGGATAGACACACGTCTCTCCTTTGACTCACAATTGTGTTTCATTCTCCTGGTCAGTTCTACATGTGGGTTTTGTCTTTAACATTTGCACCTCATGGTATATGCTGCATTTGCCTGGACTGAGTGTAAACCCAGAAAGGCAGAGGTTCAGAGAACCCGCCCTCTGTCACTTTTTACTGGGCTGTGTTATATTCACTCACTGATCCTAGTCCAGACCAGCCCCTTTGGTCTCTTCTGTTTCTAAAGCTGCAGGCAAGGTTTGCTACCACCTCTGCACTCTTTACTTAATTGTTCTTTTGGAAACCCCCACTGTGTGTGGCTCATGGGAAGATTCTGGATGTATTCTGAAAAAACGATTTTGTTCTCAGCCTTTTATAGGTTGGTGTGGAGACAGTGGACACAGGTAGCGTCCACCTCCAGGAATGGTAGAATAATAACCCAAAGGCCGTGGACTCAGTGTCCTGATGAGATGTCCTCATGTAATTATGGTGCCCAGCATTGGTCATGTTTTTGCACTTACTCGAGGAAGTGTACATTATCCTGTCTGAATTTGGCTACAAAGCTTTTATTTATTTATCTTTTTGGCTGCACCGTGCGGCTTGTGGGATCTTAGTTCCCCAACTAGGGATCAAACCCACGCCCCCTGCAGTAGAAGCATGGAGTTTTAACCACTGGACCACCAGGAAAGTCCTGCTACATAGCTTTTAAATCTAGTGATTCAGCTCGCAATAATATTAATATTGTGTCAAGTCTCTTCCACTGTGTCATTTGTAGACACCATCTGGGAATTGCCATCTGGGACGTGAGATCTTGGCTGTCCTACAGAAGTCGTGTCTTCAGGTTGGACACACCATATGTTATCACCATGTGAACTGAAAGTAACCATTTGGTGTGATGTAGCTAACATTCTGGTTACATGTACCACCTCCCTTCAGTCACTTTAAAAGGTGATAATCTGTATCTAACCTGATTGAGTAAGTTTTCTCTCTGGTTTTCCGTTTTGGTCTATTTAGCCTCCTCTGGAAAGTCTGGCGACCGTGGAAGAGACTGTGGTTCGAGACAAGGCTGTGGAGTCCCTGAGGCAGATCTCCCAGGAGCACACTGCTGTGGCTCTGGAGGCTCACTTTGTCCCTCTGGTGAAACGCCTAGCGAGTGGGGATTGGTTTACTTCTCGCACATCTGCATGTGGTTTGTTCAGCGTTTGCTATCCCAGGGCTTCAAATGCTGTCAAAGCAGAAATCAGACAGTAAGATATGGTATTTTTTAGTTATTTGGGGTTATTGGGAGTTCACAGCTGACAAGTTACACAGTACCCTGTTACCAGTGAGTGACTGGTATCAGGGTAGTCGGATTAATGACACCACTTTTTATTGTCCAGTTGAATATACCCGTGGGTTTTCCCTTGTTACTTCTATGAGTAGAAGTCTGATCCCTGATGGTTGTAAGAGAAAACCTCTAAACTTTCTGTGTGCGTTGGGGGATGCTTAATCAATGGCATTTGACAGGAAATACCTTCATTATTTTATTTGCTGCAGGCACTTCCGTTCCTTGTGCTCAGATGACACACCAATGGTACGACGTGCTGCTGCTTCCAAATTGGGTGAATTTGCAAAAGTTTTGGAATTAGACAGTGTGAAAAGTGAAATTGTTCCATTGTTCACTAATCTAGCTTCCGATGAGCAGGTAGGTTAACTCTTGGTAATTAAAGTACACAGATATGCTCCTCTTAAAATTTTAAGAATTTCTTTGGGTGTTTTGGTTCTCGTGGTAGGATCCTTTTTGCAGAATTAATACTTAATTCTGGCCTGGATAAAGTTTAATATGACCCATCTCAGTGTCCTTATAATTCTTTCTTAGCCAGACCACAGTTTTCTTTTACATTAGCAGCTGTTAAAAGGAAGGGGGTGTCAAAGAGGAAATGGGAGCCATAATTAGAAAGGAAGACCAAAGCTGCATTAAAGGGTAACATACCTTTGGGCACTGCAGGCTGGATTGTCATGGGAGAGTAATGTTTCCTGGAATTTTTGGCTTTCAGATAAACAAGCATAGCATGTATTGGGAAAGCTGTTTGACCCTCTGCATCCTCTATGTGAGTGTATAGGATGACTTCACTTGATACCAGTTATAAATCCAAGGATCTGGATCTCATTGGTGTAGAAATAGCAATAATAATACACTAGCAAGCACCTAAATAAATCTTTCTCAGCCTGTTTTAAGTGGTTTACATATGGGAAGTAATTCAGTCCTCACGACAGCCCCATTAGGTAGATACCCCACTTTACATAATTGGAAACAGGCACAGGAAATTGAAGTGACTTGCTCAAGGTTGCATAGTTAGCAGTGTTGGACTGGGGATTTGAGTCTAGGCAGTTTAGCTCCAGAGTTCATGGCCTTCACTGCTAAGCTGCACTGCCTCTCTATATGGTGCTTTGGAGGATCAGCCCCCAGAGTTCCTGGACTCCAGAAGAAGAGCCCTTCAGGTTTTACCTAGTTGCTGCCCTAGAATCACTTTATGTGTACAGGATCACGAGCAGCAGATACATACCCATGAGTCTTATTTTCAGCTTCTAGATCTAAAGATGGTAAATCTTTTGAAATAATTTTTTAAATTTATTAAAATAATATATAGAAAACAGCACAAAGTGAATATGCATCTTAATGAATCATTACAAGTTAATGTCATCTTGTGACTTTCATCCATGAAAGGAGATAGAACTTCGACAGCCACTACCCTGGAAGCCCAGCATGGGCTCCCTCCCAAACACAACCCCGCTCCCCAGTTCCCACTCCTCACTCTCCACCCCCTTAAGACTAACACTTCATCTTGACTTTCGTGGTAACCACCTCCTTACTTCTCTTTGCATTTTTATTACTCATACAGTATAGTTTAAAACAGCAGTATCTAACAGAAATACAATGTAAGCCGCTGTTACTTTTAAGTTTTGTAGTAGCCACGTTTTAAAAAGTAGAAAACAGGTGAAGTTGATTTTAATAATATATTTTAACCCAATATATCCAAAATAACTATCCTTTAAACATGTGGCACTAGTTACATTTCAGGCACACAGAAGTAGGTAGTGAGTGGGTAGTGGTTGTCGCATTGGACAGTACAGGTTTAGAATCCTCATTTGAGATCTCGTTGATTACATTTCCAGTGGTATAATTTAACATTTTCTTTTGTCCTGCAAAATTGGTAGCTGAATCTAGAATGGAGATTTGTGAAAGGGCCAGATAGTAAATATTTTAGGCTTTGTGGACCAGACAGTCTCTGTTGTCACTACAAAGCTCTGCTGTTGTATGTAGCACTCTATAATATGTAAACTAATGGGCATGGTGCCGTTCCAGTAAAATTTTATTTACAGAAACTTGCTGCTTTTCAGATTTGGCCAGCACTTGCCCCAGCTCTGATCTAAAGGCTTAAGGAGAGATAGGTTTGATATTTTGGGGGCAATAAGATCACTTCGTAGGTGGAGGTTACTTTTCATCAAGAGATACGTCTAGTTGTGGTATTAGCAGCAATGGATGCTCAAAAAAATATTGTGCTTAGTTGTAAAATACATGTGTGTATATTCACTCTGACTACTGATAGAATTGCTGCTCCTGCCTTAGTCATTCATTGAGAAAGTATTTATCAAGCACCTTCTACATATCAGGCACTGTTCTAGTGCGGTTTACAGTGTTAAACAGGGTGTACAGGGACCATGCTGTCATGGAGTTTACAATTTAATGAAGGAAAACAGATAATAAACAAAACATTGGGGATAAATACTATGAAGAAAATAGAGTCGGGTGACACAGTGGTGGGGAGTGATTGTAGGGCATCCTCTAGACTGGTTAGTCAGAGAAGGACTGTGAAGAGGTGGCATAAACTGAGACATGAAAGAAAAATGCCAGCCATGCCCTTTCCTAGGGTGTCAGAGGTCCAGGAAAAGAGAATTCCAGGAAGAGAGGACACTTAGTGTAAAGGCCCTGAGGTTAGAACATAGTGGGCGAAAGGGACTCTGATCAGAGATGAGTTTGGAGAAGATAAGCAGGGGCCAGATTGTGGGGGACCTTTAAACCACAAGGGTGTAGAGTTTGGATTTTCTTTTCTAGGTGGAATGAGAATACACCGAGATTTTAAGCAGCGGTGTGATTTGATGTAATCTACATTTTTAAAAGATCATTCTGGCTTCCGGGTGGAAACTAAATTGTAAGGTGGGGTTGAGAGTAGAAACAGCAAGACAAGTTAGGAGACTTTTGTAATAATCCAGGCAGGAGACAGTGGTGAACTAGGGTGGTATAGTGAAGATGGAGAGAAACTGGAGATAGTTTTGGAGGTAGTCAGTAGAGCTATGATTGAATTGGATGAAGGGACGAGGAATCAAGATCTCTTTGATTTTTGGCTTGAGCAACTGGGTGGATGCTGGTGTCACTGCTGAGTGGAGAAGATTCTGGGAGGAGTAGCAGGTATAGGGAAGAAAATCAGGAGTTCTGGAAGAGAAGCAGTTGATTAATTGAACAAATATTGATGGGTATATACTTCCATAGATGATGGTAATCCCTTGATTCATCATAATTTTTGGAATCTGAAAATAGCTGTATAGCTACTACCAAGAACCTAGTTCTGCCTTTTTTAGCCTGTTCCTTTAGATAGAGTAGTGAGTATCTTGGGCGTAGGGTAAGTTATTGTTGATCTGTAAACGTGTAGTGTCTCGGAAAGTTGGAGTTGCTGTTATCCCTTGTGTGTTTGCACATGCCTAGATATACGCATACAGGAATGTTACATATATAAAATATTTACATATGTATATATACACACACATACTCTTAAAATTTTTGTCTTGTTTCTTCTGGGTGCTCAGATGTTTATGTATTTTCAGTTCCTACTAATATATTTATGATTCCCGAATCTATAGTCTCAATTCCCTATTTTTCATTGATTTGTCTAATTATATACTTCCACTTGTGCAAAGGTCATGTAGGTACTACGTTGATACTTGGTGGTTTACATTTGGGAAGCTGAGTTCATTAATCCCATACCTAATTTTTTCTGCTGGGTTTTTTATGCTTGGCTACCTCAAAGTTATTCTGTCCTTGATCATCAACATTTAAATTGAATGTTTTTTTAAATTACTTTTAAAATTTGTTTTTCTATGTATTTTTTTCCAAGTCATTATCTCACGCCTAAACTCCTATTACTGCCATCCTACAATGAGTATTTTGAAAACTGAGCTTCCTAAGTCATTCCCTTACTCTTATCCCCCATTCTCTTTCTCTGTTCTGATCTGTTGTAAACAACTTGTACAAGCATTGTTTTCATTTTTATCCCTCAACTTCTTATAGTGAGGATTTAGAGACATCATTAAAATGTTTTCTTTTTTCACTTAATCTTCACATTTTATTTTCATTTTCCTTAATAAAAATCCTGCACTCTAACTAACGTCATTACTTTGCTGTTCGCTCAGAGAACAGTCATTTCTGCCTTTATGGCTTTGACATGCCTGCCATTCCAGGCAAAGGGAGCAGCTATTTCAAGACTTAAGACATGAGCTGCATATAGTGTGGTTGGTTTTTTTAAATTAAATGATACCCACAGCACTACCACACACCACACACTGCCGCGTGGCTCTCAGTAAATATTATCTGACTAACGGAAAGGAATTTTGTTCATTAGGATTCAGTGCGCCTCCTAGCTGTGGAAGCTTGTGTCAATATTGCTCAGTTACTTTCTGAGGATGACCTTGAGGCTTTGGTGATGCCTACACTTGGACAAGCAGCAGAAGATAAATCTTGGCGAGTTCGCTATATGGTAGCTGACAAATTTTCAGAGGTAAAATTGTTGCACTGACATTTTTTGAGTACTAAAGAAAAAAACCAGAAACCCACAGATTTGCTGTTGTACCAAAAATTTCTGAATTGGAAGTGCTCATGGCAAAAACATATATAGATCTTCCTGGACTCAGGATGGGGTTATGTCCTGATAAACCCATTGCAAGTTGAAAGTGCATTTAATACCTGCTGGACATCATAACTTAGTCTCGCCTACTTTAAATGTGCTCAGAACACTTACGTTAGCCTACAGTTAGGCAGAATCATCTAACACAAAACCTATTTTATAATAAAGTGTTGAATATCTCATGTAATTTATTCAATGCTGTACTAAAAGTGAAAAACAGAATGGTTTTACATGTATCGGTTGTTTCCCCTCGTGATTGCATGGCTGACCGGGAGCTGGGGCTTCCTGTCTCTGCCCAGCATCATGGGAGGATTGTACTGCATATCGCTAGCCTGGGAAAAGATCAAGATTCAAAATCTGCAGTTTGGTTTCTACTGAACGTGTATTGCTTTCACACCATCCTAAAGTTGAAAAATCTTAAGTCAAACGATCATAAGTTGGGGACTGTCTATACTTGAAGATTGCGCTGTTTTGTGTGTTCATGTTACTTATTTTGTTTAGAGTACATTAAAACCTGTACAAATTCTTTTATAGCTCCAGAAAGCTGTGGGTCCCAAAATCACCCTAAATGACCTCATCCCCGCCTTTCAGAACCTACTCAAAGACTGTGAAGCTGAAGTCCGAGCAGCTGCTGCCCATAAAGTAAAAGGTTAAGACATCAGTTTATGTTGTAGTTTATGTCATTCACTTTGGTGCATTTTTTATGTCAGTGAATTTTGTATTTTTTTTGTTCTAGATTATGTTTTCAAGTAAATAGAGATGATTTTAATGTGTTGAAATGTTACATTGTCTCATAAAGCTACTCCCTTTATATTTAAAATCAAACAGCTGTGTTACCCTGTTTCTGTTTTTAGGAAAAAAAAAAAAAAAAGGCATTTCCAGGTTGGATTGGTGTGGTACACAGTGGCATATAGATTGACCAAAAAGTGCATTTAAAATAAGCCAGTTTTCCTCCTTGGAGCTTACTTGCTTAAACATATGATTTGATTTAACTTGAAACTGTTGATAAACCCGGTTAAATTTCTTCATTTGGTTCCTTGTAATTAAGCATTTTTTTTTTTCTATTTATCTCTTTTAGAACTTTGTGAGAACTTGCCCATGGAAGGTAGAGAGACCATAATTATGAATCAGATTCTGCCCTATATAAAGGTAAACCTAACTTTAATTTATTTTTTGTTTCACTTTGCCCTGTATGAAGGTAAACCTTACCTCAGTTTTTGTTTGTATCAATATTCCCTTAAAGCTCTTTGAGTTTAAACGTGGACCAGGGATGAATGGGACAGATATGTTAACATGTGACATTGTTATTTATTACTTATTAGTGCTTTGTAAGTGTAAAGTGCTCTTTGGTGCATAGGTTTATATTATTTGACAGATGGTCTGAGGAAACTTTATCAACTAATCAATACTGAAATAGTGCTGACTTTTAAAATTCCTTGTGAAATGGTATGGAAGTTTCTATTGTCTTGCAAAAAAAAGAAAGGCTTTTAATTTTGATTTTGTTTTAGGAATTAGTATCTGATACAAATCAACATGTCAAGTCGGCTCTAGCTTCTGTAATTATGGGATTGTCTACGATTTTGGGCAAAGGGAATACCATTGAACATCTTCTACCTCTTTTTTTAGCTCAGTTAAAGGATGAGGTAAGTCTGGCTATAAATTTTGTTATCCTTTGATAGTCAGTGATTTGGTTTGGTTTTTGTTTGGGGTTTCACTGAGATAGAACCCAACAAAGTAACTTATTTTAAACCATTGACAGTGTTTGGGCATGGGGTTATAAGTTCCCCAGAAAATGGGCCATTTGATACAGACTTAAAAATGTCTTTCCATCTTCTCTGCCTATTTCCTGCTTATATTCGCTGCTTTTTTTTTCTCTTTAAACTTAATGGATCTTTGATAAGTTTCTTTCATTTAAATATAAATATAATAATATCAAAATTATAACATTAGCTAATATTTATTAACACCATGTGCCAGGCATGATCATAAATGCTTTGCATGTATTATTATTACATGTAATTCTCACAACAGTCTTATGAGGGTGGGTCTTATTATTATTCCCATTTTACAGATGAAGAAGGTGAAGCACAGAGGTAAAATAACTTACCCAGGGTCTCAGCAGTGGTAGATCTGGGATCTGAATGCATGTAATTTGATTTCATAGCCTATGCCCTTTACCTTTCTATAGATTTTTCATTGAAAGTTCTGGTTAAGATCAGTTAAATTATGTGCTTTGAATTATTTGTGTACTCAGTGTTAAGTATTTCTTCCAAGACAATACTTTTTTCACCTGAGTCAGTACTTTCTTATTTTAAATTTTATTTACTCATTGTGTTGGTAGGAGAATATTGGGCGGAGAACTTGATCTTTACATGTGGTCTTTTGGGGCTTGTGTACTTGCAGTGTCCTGAAGTTCGTTTGAACATCATCTCCAATTTGGATTGTGTAAATGAAGTGATTGGAATCCGGCAGCTCTCTCAATCACTCCTTCCTGCCATAGTGGAGCTGGCTGAAGATGCCAAATGGAGGGTCCGGCTGGCCATCATTGAGTATATGCCACTGCTGGCAGGCCAGCTGGTGAGTATGGGTGCTCTGTGAACTGAAGGATAGCATCAGATAGTGGAGCAGATTTACCATGGCAAGTAGGAGGCCCAAGTAGCTCCTATGGTTATGTTCATTTAGACTCATGAAAGTATGGCCTCTCTTAGTTGCCTGTAGAGTGGTTTGCATTTTCATCAGTGCATTAACTTCTTTTTTTTTTTTAACTTTATGTATCCTTTTTTTTTAATTTAAATTAATTTATTTATTATTTTTGGCTGCATTGGGTCTTTGTTGCTGTGCGCGGGCTTTCTCTAGTTGCGGCGAGCGAGGGCTACTCTTCGTTGCGGTGCATGGGTTTCTTATGGCAGTGGCTTCTCTTGTTGTAGAGCACAGGCTCTAGGTGCGTGGGCTTCAGTAGTTGTGGCATGTGGGCTCAGTAGTTGTGGCTCGCGGGCTCTAGAGTGCAGGGTCAGTAGTTGTGGTGCATGAGCTTAGCTGCTCTGTGGCATGTGGGATCTTCCCCAACCAGGGCTGGAACCCATGTCCCCTGCATTGGCAGGTGGATTCCCAACCACTGTGCCACCAGGGAAGCCCTGCATTAACTTCTAATAAAAAGGTATTATAGAAACACATTTCACCTCCCCACTATCTGAAAGCAAAGCCATAGAAGAATATAATTAATTTCTTGGTTTATGTCACATAGATTTTGTGCTACTAAATGTCTCTGTGATTTAAGGAATATTTATCTCAGAAGAAAGGGAAGTATGGTTTTGAGATAAATCAGTTTTGACTTTTGCTCAGGGAGGCTTCCCTGTTTGCCTATATTCTGCGCAAAATGTCTCTGGTTACCACTTTTACTACATTCTGGTTAAAGGGAGTTGAGGACTCTCCATACAAGAAAGGAGTGTTGAAGTTTGTAATGCTAGTATTTTGGCCAAAGTCTACATTATCACATTACTGTTTGAGATTCATGGATAGTTGTACTGATCTCAAATTAATTAAAATTTCAGTGCTGGGTTTTATAGCCACATCCTTCCCTTTCTTTTTTAGTAGATAGCCTCGTCAATTCTAAATTTGATGTGCCCTCACCATGTTGGTTGCACTTACTATAGTATATTATAACTGTCTGTTAAAATCTAGTTGAGGAGATAGACAACTGATCTCTTTTAGGGCAGGGACTGTGTTCAGTGTTTTATTTCCAGTGCTTACCATAGTGCAGTGCCTGGCATTAATCAGGCACTTAACATTTGTTGATTGTTAAGAAAATGAATACCTGAAAAATTTTTGAGAAAGCTCGTAATATGTCAGTTTATAGCCAACATTAATACAGTTTGTTTCCCCTCTTTCAACCCCACTTCTGTTCCTTTCATATCATAGCATATGGGATTTATTTTTTCTTTTCTTGGATCACTGAATTTGTATTGTTATTTTGGTATACTTAGTTTATGAAATGTGTCTGTGCGTGTGTGTGACGTCATATGTTTTATCAAATTTGAAGTGTCCCATTCTTCAAAATGGATGCCAAAGATTATCAGTGTACAGGTTTCCCCCACTGTTTGAAAGTAGAGCATTCCTAAGAAAGCTTTTGTAAGCTGAAATGGCACAAAGCGAAGAAGCAATTACCATAGCACATCTTGCTAACAGATACAGGAAGTAAATCAAGATAAAGCACAGATGCTCACAGGCACAGTTCAAAGCAGTGGCGGCCTGATGCTGAGATGCTGAGTGTAGTTCTAGGGGAAGGAGCTTGGCGGGGCCACTCTTGCTGCTGTGGTGCACGCTGCCTGTCGAAGGGCTCGTTGACTCGCTGCAAGACAAATGCTGAATGCTGTTTTCACCTTTTTTTGTTAAAAAAATCCTCTTCAGATTTCTTTTGGTTAGTGAAGACACGTATTGTTTTACAGCTCTTTTGTAAAAGTGAAGTGATATAAAGTGGACTTTCAAAAAGTGGAGGATACCTATATAGCTGATGGGGTCAGGCAAAGTCATCCTGTCAGTTTTTTTCCCTCTTCCATTCCCGAGTACTGAGAGTCATCTTCTGTTCTTTACTGGTGACTGTCATGAATCACCTCTCTGGAGTCGAAAGCAGCAGTGCTTAACTGGTTTGCTAAAGATTGAAATAACTGTCCAGAAGGGAGGGTGAATTTTAGTACCATTTCTTGAACCTCTGTCCCTCCCAGACCTGGGAAGCCTGCAAAGGTTGGTAGCTCTCCGGAGGAGTATGGAAACAGGCACCTGGTGACTTTGGCTGCCTCATGCTTGTCTAGCAGAGGTGACATGCATCAGTCAGAAGTGGTTTGTTATACAACTTCAACTTCTTGTTATTATTATATATTTTATCCTTAAAAAAAATCCGTAAAGACTTTTATTTCAGGTAGTCAATTTATAAAATTCTTTCAAGACTTTATGTATGGCCTGGCTTATGGACTATGGTGAGTGAAAGTAAGGCTAAACCACAAGAATCAGGAAATAAAAGTTAATTAAGACTCAAGAAAAATCCATGATCTGAAACGAAAAATAAGTCTTTGAGAGCGGACATGGTAATAATCTAAGGGTGTGCTAAAATAAAGCCTGTTCATAATCTCGTATTATGAAGCCATTTTATCATATATTCAAAGCACTTTAATTACATTTCTTTATTGAAAATACATAATCACTGGTCAGAAACTTCTTAGGATCCAAAGAAGCTAAAGACTGTGAACACGTAGACCTCAAGAGGAGGGTGCTGGGAAAGCACAGTTCACAGCGATCGCCCACATGATGTGACGTCCCACGGTGCTGGGTCCGTGCACATCAGCTCGAGGAGCTTGTCTGCAGCCTGTGCTGGTGCGGCCACCGTTGTGGGGGAGAGCAGTGGTGGAGAGAAGTAGGGTGGTCCCACTGTGACTGTGCCGGGACCACTTCGCTGTGCTCTTGTGCCTGCTTCATCCTCCCTCTGCTTTCTCCCATGGGCCCCAGAGTGCTCTCTAGCTGGAGATAAGTCTGGCTCTTGATGTCAGGTTCTTTATCCTTAAGGATTTATTATGATATTAACCAAAAGGGGGAAAATTTGAGAATTATTAATATTACTGACTGGTATTTTCCTGGTAATTCATCTTTACAAATATTCTAGAGACTGTTTGGCAGCCTGTGCATGCTGCACCCTTCCTATTCGCCTGCAGTGCTGCACCTGGCTCCAGGCCACTCTGTTCCCTCCCGCTCAGCAGTGCCTGGGCCGACTCTTCTGCTTTTCTTTATGACTTCTATCCAATAAAAATAGGTTTACAGTTTGTAAATCAAATCTCATGGTATTCTTTTTCTGGCTGGTCCATGAATTCAGCTTATTTGGAAATAAGTCGTTTTTTTTAGCTTTCAGGTCACACGGGTGTAATATAAATAGTACATCTTGATTTCTAAACTTTGGAGACGTTTGTTAATGGAATCTTCTGTATCCATAGGGTGTGGAATTCTTTGATGAGAAGCTGAATTCTTTATGTATGGCCTGGCTTGTGGACCATGGTAAGTAAATAAGTTAATGGAAGGCCCATGTTTTTGCATATATCCCATTTTGTTCGTATATTTTCTTTTTAGAAAGGAATCCTAATCTGACCATATTTTGTTTTACCAGTCCAGGGATGAAGACAGGCTTTCATTAAAATCCAGTCAGCTTTTTCTGAGCACAAGTTTGACATTTCAATGTTCTACCAGTTTTTTTCTATCTTAAATTTTATTTTCTTCATTGAAAAATCTGTTTGCCCTATTTTTCATTCTATTACATTATTTTCAGGCTGTCTCTTTTATACAGATATTCATTCCTTTCTTATCTCAAGGTCTTCTACTCGGCCATGCCATCTTTGTGTCTTCAGCCACTGTAGACTGGGTTGGACAGGGATTGGAATCAGAAGAAAGGCCTAGGGGGAAGAAATGGCTACTTGTCTTCTTTGAGGTGACATAGAGAAGGAGGTATACAGTGGTGCAATAAAGGTGTCTAGGAGTGGAAGACGTCAGCTGTGACCTAGGATAGAGAGGTCCCAGATTTCTGGTTGCGTGAAAGGCATGCTTACTTCCCGTACCCTGGCTGCTGCTGCCATGATACTGAGAGAGGGAGAGCTGAGAACTCAGGGCAGGGTCAGATAGGACAGCATTTAGAAAATAGATTTTTTTAGTATTTTACCTTTTCTTTGCATTTATAGCATAATTCAACAGTCACAGAATCTTTTTCCTCTAGTGCCACATACTGTGTTACAAATAAAAGCTGGAACTGCTGCTTATCAAAATATACAAGGCAATTCATGTTTTATATAAAGCCACTTCATGTTAACTTGTTAGCAGTTGACTTTCTGACAAGGTCTTAGGTCTGGGTATCTCCTCTTGTCTGCTGGGCAGAAGTGGGTAGGAGGGGTTCCCTCTGTACCAGTGAGGTCCAGTGCCAGCCCCATGTCCAGACCTGGCAGCTTCGGTGTAGTCTGAGATCTGTTCAGATGAGGGCCCTGAGGACTTACAGTGTCCTGTGAGCTTTGGTTCAATATTTTGGTGGATAAGATGGGTATCCTGCTTCAGTTCCACAGCTTCTTATATATACTTTATGTACTGAACATATCTCTGTGGGTGCTTATGGGTGACTCTTTGGGAGGAGTGGGGATGTTGTGTCTGCTTGTACATGTAGGTGGTTTTGCTGAGGGCATAGTTGGATCATATGGGAGATCATATGGTTAAGGAAGTGAAGAGGAGGGGTGTGAAAAAAATGCAAATCTCATAAAGGCGTGTATATGTAGATAATTTCATTGTTTTCAAACTAGATTGTGAAGATTTTATTTCTCTTTTTCTTGTCCTCCAAAGTTACCTTTTTATGGCTTAATTTTTATTCTTCTTAAATGAAACTGAGGTTTGGCAAATCATAGGAAAGGCAGTCTTCTCTTTTTAGAAATAAAGTGTTTATATTATTTCTGATAAATATTTAATGTTAGTGAGTCCCAGAAGATCAGTCCATACTTTCTTGGAAAGTTAGTGTTATAGATTTATTTTGAGGAACTTTTAAAATCCTCCTGTTCCATGAAGAATTGAATTCCTGACACCTTTTCCATGTAGGATTGTTCTGTCGATGCAGGTTAATTAATACTTCCTTTTTCTCTGATTTTTTTTTTCCAATTTGGGAGCAACAGAGACCCTGGTATCTTTTTCTGCAGTAGCATACTTAAGTGGGCATTGCAAATTTGAACCAATGAAATTCTTTGAACCAATGAAATGTCAGCTCTGAAATTGTTCTATACTTAATCACATGGGGTTTTGTTTTCACATTTTAGATAACTGCCGTGTAGTGATCAATGATCAATTAAATTTTTGGAAACTTTTTTCTGCTTATTAAACTACTAAAAGGATATTGTGAAAAATCCAGAGAACTATAAGGAAGAAAGCATCACTTACTTCTCTTCCCACGGTTGAGTGGATAGTATGGACGAGAGGGAGGAATTTAGAAGGGGAATTTATTTTTTATAGGAGGGAGGGAAAAGTACCAAAGTTAGTGAGCATATAGAGTGTGTTAGAAATTCAGAGGAACATTGCAAGTCAGCCAGACCTTGAGGGGAGAGGGAAGAAGAGGGAGGGAGAGAGACAAAACAAGCAGAGAGGAGAGGCAGAACCGTGGAATGGTTTGCATTCTTTTCACAGCAAAATTGAGAGAAGCCAAGAACATAGTAGGCATCTGGCCAAGTAGAGTTGAGTGCAGTTAAGGTCTGGGTCAAGGACGAGCGCTCTGTCTCTGGTTACTCTGGCAGTGAGATCCCTTCCCTGTGGTAATGGCATTAGGATGAGAAAAATCTCAGGCAAATAAAAAAAACAATGAGAGGAGAAGACACAGATGGGAAGAAGTTGGTTGGGGGGTGGGGGTGGGGGGGACGGTGTGCCCAAGACAAAGAATGTGAGTATGAAGGGAGGGAATTTGTGTTAGGGGTAAAACAGTTCACTTGAGCTGCTCCTTAGCGAGTGCTTCTAGATATTCCTGGCAGGTTGCTGCTCCCACAGGCTTTGGTCAGGTTGCATGTTGGTAATAAATTATATAGTTCCTTGGCTAAGCTGTCTTGCCTGTTCTCATCAGTGGCGTTACCTAAAAGGATCTATGGGCTGGGAAGAGCTGGGTATTTCCTGTCCGAAAGCCTTGTAGAAATTGTCCAGGATCAGAGCTGTGGCTTGGATAGCTGTTAAGCCACAGCTGTCACCCAGGAGGGTTGGGCCCATCTGGAGAGAGAAGTAGAATAAGGAGTCAGTACCCACCACTCTAGATTTGTTATCCAAGCCCAAATTTTGAGTCGTATCGGACACGTAAAGTGAAGCATCGCCACACCGGTCTTTGGTGAGCGCTGTATGTAGCAACTAGTTGTTGAGAAGATCGTAGCTCAGGCCTTTCTTATCTAGATTTATGACATCTTTGCTAAATGACCTCGTAGGGAATTATGAGGTTAAAGCAGGCACATACATTCATAGAAGACATTTGACATGTTGTCTCAACAAACATTTTTAAGGGAAAATAAAGCAAGTCAGTCTTAAGTTTTTATTTGCTGTTGTATAGATGACAACAGAGGCCTCTAAATAGCCCCCTCTCTGTCATTCTCTCAGCTGTTCTTGCTGCTGCTGGAATAATCTTGCTAAAATACCACATTGGTCATAGGGTCACAACTTTGCTTTAAAAACCCATCATTGGTTTTCTTACAAAGTCTAAATTTAGCTTTCATGATGCTCTGTGTTCTGGCTCCACCCTAACTTCAACCTTACAGTCTCCCAGATTTCAGTTTTTTCCTTTGTGCCCTGGGTAAATTTTTTTGGCCTTTCCAGGAATTCCTCCCCTCTTCTCTCCGTTTACACAAATCCTCCCTAATCTTTAAGGCTCAGTGCAAGGCCTCTCTTTCCCGAAGCCTTCCCAGATCTCCCTGTTCTCTGTCCTCTAAACTCCTACAGCCCTCAGGGTCTTTAGTATACAATTTCATGCTTCATTATAATCAGTCTTAGATCACATGACTTCTTGGAATGCATTAGCTTTCATTTTTCTGCTAAAGTGTGTGATCTTTGAGGGCAGTATCTTATGCATTCTTTCTGTAACACATAGCACATAGTTGGCACTCATATTTGCTAATTAATTAATGATGTGTATAATGAGCTCCTTACCTCCCTTTTCCTTGGACATTCTATACATTTTGAAACTGTAATAAGACCAAATCAGCATACTAGGAGTCATGGCTGAGCATGCTTGCCACTGCAGTCTGACTAAATTGGAGTGTTTACAGAGTTTTATTTTTGGTCCACCTTTGATGATGATGTAAGTAGAAGTAAACTAGGTTGTGCTCACGCTGTGAGCAGCACCACAACGTGACCTTCACCCCTTCTGCAGTGTACGCCATCCGTGAAGCTGCCACCAACGGCCTCGTGAAACTAGTGCAGAAGTTTGGTAAAGAGTGGGCCCAAAATACCATCGTTCCCAAAGTGTTAGTAATGGCAAATGATCCTAATTACCTGCACAGAATGACCACTCTATTCTGCATTAATGTAAGTATTACATAGCTGTTATTGCTAAGCTCAGATGTTAAACCAGTTGTTCAGTACTGTATTATGAATTCTGAATATGTTGCCTTCTATTTGGACTATATTTCTTATACTGATTAATTTGGACAGTTAGGAGGTGGGAGAAAAATGTCAATTTTTCAATTTGTGTTAAAATCTGTAGTCAAGTCAGTTGTGAATTCTGGTCTAATTCTGGGATTCTTTGCTACCTTGTATCCTTCATTCACATGCTCACACTAGAAACATTTTCCTGTTGGCCAGTTACTTTCTTATTAAATATTGTCTCTTTAGATTTGGGGATACTTAGAAAAATAAAAGTGTTTTTAATGTGCTGTCTTACTTCTTTTTCTAGGCGCTGTCTGAAGCCTGTGGTCAGGAAATAACCACCAAGCAGATGCTGCCTGTTGTATTGAAAATGGCAGGAGACCAAGTAGCAAATGTCCGATTCAATGTGGCCAAATCGTTGCAGAAAATTGGACCAATTCTAGATACCGAGTAAGATTTTAGTATTATTCTTTTTTTTAAATACTTTTAAAATTTCACCCCATATAGGCAGAAATAGCTAAAATTAAATTCGGTGATTTTCACTTCACCTAAAATGTGGGATTGGTTAAAGAAAATAATAGAGTAATTTAACAACCAGTTTTGAGTGTGTGTACTCTGACTTTAATATTTAAGCTGTGTACATATGTGGATAATTGTTCGAAGCTAATTCTACAGAGAACCTGAGAAATTATTTAATACTTGTGAAGTTTACATTATAGGTGTTTTAAGATTTTTTTTAAATTTTAAACTTTAAAAATTACCATAGAGCAAATATATATATACACACACACCATAAAGCATTTCTCTGGCTCAGAAGACTGCCTCTCACAGATGATACCATTGCATTTTAGTGCTTTGCAGGAGGAAGTTAAGCCGGTGCTACAGAAGCTAGGCCAAGATGAAGACGTGGATGTCAAGTACTTTGCACAGGAAGCTATAAGTGGTATGTCTGTTTTCTGCCTTCCAGCTTTTGCTTCGGCTAATGGGGTATGAGTGGTGTTAAGTGGGCCAGGCGATGAGCATCTGGACCTGGGAGGTGGTAAGCTCCCGGAATGCTCGTCTTCTCTTTGGGTAGAAGCTTCTTGGCCCACCACTGAGCTGGCCATTTTCCCAATTCCTAGGGCTGGGTAGGGATATGATTCTTACTGGTAAGAACAGTTTTTTGTTTGGATTTTAATTAGTTTTTAAAGTTTAACTTTTGATTAGCCTGACAGTAAAGAAACTGACCACAGTGAGAAGCTCATACATAGTTTTATGCTTTTGGGTCATTTTTGTTGTGCTTAATGTTCGCAGAGATAGTTCATGAACTTTCTGTACCACTAACTTGCTTTCGTTTGGAATTTTCTAGTGCTTGCATTGGCATAACGAAGAACAGGAGGGGAAAGACTTTACTAAATTCTTATCACAGATTTCTAGTCCATGTGTTCTTGAACTGGGTGGAGAGAAAAAATGGAAAACCTTCAAGACCTCATCTGAACAAATGGCAACAACTAAGAAGAAATCAAATTTCAATGACTCGATTCTTTCTAAAGATTGTTTTTTACTTGTCTTCCTTGTTGGGATAATTATATTTTAACTGTTCTTATTGTTTGTTACCAATTCCTGACACTTGCACGGTCATTTCTTGGTTGTCTCCTAATGATTTATTTAGCACCATCTGATCTCCTGCATCCTCATTGTTTAATCAGGCCCCGGCCACTTAATATTTCACCAAGCCTGGACAGGTTTGGACCCAGATGTGGAACAGAGTGATCCTTTTGATGTTTATATGTATCTGTGTGTCTCCATCATTCCAAAGTGAAATATACATGGTTTAGAATAACTTATTTGATAAGCACTCCGCTTGGGAGACACATTGAGGTTTAACTGTAGTGAGAGCCATGTTTTCCTGGGTAGTGACGGTCTGCCTCAGTGTCTCACCTGAAAGGGGAATGTGGAAGCTCAGGGTTCATGTATTGGTTGTTTTGGTTCTTCTTTGCTCGATTTTGACTGTAATCATGTCATTCAGAAACCTGAAGTGCAGATGCATCTTGCTGCTAATGTGTCATGTTGAAACCTAACTCATTTTCCACAGCTCCCCACTGTGACTGCGTTCAAAAATACTCTTTCCCGCTGAGAAACTTAAAATCTAGTGCCTCCTAATAAGCAGTGGTTCTACTGTTTGACTGTAAGATTGCAGTTGTATTTCTAATGAGTAAAGGAACCACTGGTATAATCCACTGTGAGGATTTCCTGCTCTTTACGTGGTTCTCCTTCCGGCTGTGTGAACATTTGGTCCTTGCTACATTGTACAGTAGTAGCTTTCGAAACTGAAGTTTCATTACTAATTTTTTGGTATAGGTGATGCTGGAATCTTATCATTTGAAATGTTTGTTTTTCTACTTTTACAGTAAAACCTCATTAGTTCCTCCTGGAATTGAAGATAATGAGTTAAGCTGAAGGGTTTGCTGAAGCAAATTAATAGTATGTGAGGAAGCCTGTTGGGTCTGAACTACTCAAACAATTTTAACGCTCCTTAAAAAGCACCCTTTTACCACTTGATATTGCTAGTTACTAATCACTCTTTTCAATTATATTAAAAGACCTTCCGTGAGGATCTTTGTGAGGGCACACCTTTATTTAGACGCATTCAATTTACTCTTTATCTCTGATATATATACATATGTATTTAATGGATAATTTAAATATTTTTTCTTTAAAATTTATGAACATTTTTCACCTGATCAAACTCAACTTGTCTCTAATGCATTTTTAATTAATGAGGTTTTATTGTAGCTTATTTTTCTCTCAGTGCATCTCGCCATGTAGTTTGCTTGTTTCCGTTTTGGTTTTCCGACTGTTTTCTTTCATTCACAGTCTCTTAAACCCAGCGAGCCCTGTTCTGTTTTGTGAAGGTCCAAAGACTCCTAGAAAACTTTGTACATTAAACCATTTCATAAAACCAAGTTTGACCAAATACTTTCAAGTTTGTCTTACCTTGGAAAAACAGAACTTTTAAAATCAGAATTACCTGCCTGCATTTAAAACTGCCAAGCTAGTTTATAGTATGTTTCTATTTTATTACTTTTGGGCTAAGGATTAAATACTTTCCTAGGCAATAATCTCTTCTACATTCTCATTTTAACATCTTAAACTATTATGCTGTAAACAATTTTAGTTTCATGGTTCTTTTTGTTTTTTTTATTATCTGCAGGTTTTGTTTGTCTTCATTGAATTTCATATTTGAGAGACTGTTGTCTTGATTGAAACAAATTTGCACAACCATTGCTTTCCTCTGGTTGGAAATGCCATTGGTTTTGGGATAGACTTTTAAATGGCCTAGTGGACCCCCCGGGGAGCTCTGTGCATTGACCTCTACCCTAAAACTGTGGTAAAGTGTGGACAGCAAGCCCTTGCTTTCTCAGGCAGGCTGGGTCAGGGAGCTCAGCAGGGCCCTATCTTTTTGGGTGACCCCAAAGGGACTTCATTGTTTCTTTCTGACTTAAACAATAGGGAATCCCTTTTGTTACTCCTCAGAAGAAGAATTGTTCTTTGGCTCATAGCTTTGTCATTTTCTCCATGGATTAGTTTTCTTGTCCTGATTTCACTGGAATGTAAGCTCCAGGAGCTCTGCAAGGGCTGGGATTTTTGTCTATTTTGTCTTCTGCTGTATCTGTAGCACCAGCACCTAGATCAGTGTCTGGTGTACATAGTAGGTGCTCAATAAAAATATGTTCAGTTAATTTCTAAAACGTGCTCTGGTGTGTTTTGTGTGTTGAACAAGTCATCCAAACTGCTTCTCATTACCCTGTCGACACAATGAAGGAATTTCACTGCTTTTAAGAAACGAGCTTTTTGTGGCCCTTCTCCAGTCCCCGTTCCACTTGGATTGTACAATGCCTGGACTAAGCACTGCCATACTTATCCATCCTAGGCAGTTTACAGCAGTTGTTTGATTGACTAGGAAAGTGAAGCAGAGATATATACAACATATGTCAATGAAAGTCTCATCAGTAGTGGGATTCACCTTGGTGTTTCTTTCTACAATATTTATGGGGTTTAGCCCATAAACAGGCTTAAGAGACCGGATCTTGTTTGTCTGCCTGTGCTGCCATGAAGATAGGAACCCGAAGCGCATTCTGTTTCATAAGAAGAAACAGGTTAATATATGGTTTCTAACGAGACTTTGTTGATATAATAGCCCTCAGCTCGCAGAAATATCACAGCTTGGCCACGGTGATCCTAGGCCCTGGGGGTCTTTGCTGGACAGCTTGTCTTGACTCAACAGAGACAGCAGCCTGACCTTTGAGCTGTCTTATCCAAGCATCCAAGATACTTGCGTGGACCTCCAGGGGAATCAGATGTGTCATTCCTGACTCAATGGTTAGGCTGTGGTAATGCCGGCTTGTTGCAATTTTATTAATCGCTGTGTTGTTATGGAGTTAAAAATCTTTCCTGTAGAAATCACATTGGTCCCATCCCCCCGGGGATGGCAGGGCAGGGTGGCCAAACAAGTCGGGTGCTCGTTTCTTGCCTTTCACTTAAATTCCTCTGACCCTTTTTATTTCCTCCTGGCATTCTTGTCTTAAAGCCTCCTTTCTGCACTGCCTGGATGTAAACCGGAGGGAGAAGGAGCTGTCACCTTGTTCTCCTTGGTTGAACAATGAAGCGCTTGTGCTCTGATGTTATGTAATTGTTTCTCTCTGATTCTCTCATATTCCTGTTTCCATCCAGTTCCTTGCTCGTCTCTCCTGTTCACTCACATGTCTCCAGTCTTTTTTTTTTGTACCTAGAATAGTCTCACTATTCCCCGTTTGCCTCCACGAGCCTGCTGTTTCCAGGAAATTATATAATGTTCAGTTGAGATGGAAATCTTCTGGAGGATGAAGAGAGTTTAATTACTCATTGGGTAGAGAAGCCAAGTCATTTCTTTATTCAGAGTTGTTGTCTCAAACTGATGTCAGTTCTGAAAGGAGTCAGGTCTTTTCTGTTTGGCTGGGGCTCTGTAGGCTGTCAGTGACCCAGACCTGAGGGATCACCCAGCCAGTACCAGTGGCCCTGCGGGGTAGCACTTTCCATGGCTCTCGAGGAAAAGGCGCCTTCAGTGAGGTCTTGGGGTGAACCAGCTCTTTCTGCACAGAGACCCACGTGCTTCCCCACTGCAGGGCTGGAACACCTGAGGCATCGCAGGTGGGCTTAGGGGGATGTGGCCTGGTTGGGACAGTTACAGTCCGCTGTCTGTGTCTCTAGTGGCGGCCCAAAGGCTGAGGAAGCTAGATTTTCCTGTGAAGGACAGTGAAGAGCCCAGCACCCCTGGGGCTGACAAGAACCACTTCCTGAGACCCAGAGACCCAGAGAGGACACTGGGAAGGTAAGTGCTGCAGACACTCCTGGCCTGAGTCCTTCCGTTGCCTGGGCCGAGGTGTGGGTAGAGGGCAGCCAGCGAGGCAGCGAAGCCAGATCTTTACCTCGCTCCCTGAGGGGACGGTCACGTTTTGAGGGCCACGGGAATGTATTTTTAAAGCCTGTTGCCCTGCTTCTTGTCCTTCCTTCTGGGAATGCTTTCTGAGGGGTGGGGTGGGCTTGCCAGCGCTCTGTCACTCGTGTGGCTCTGCCCCCATGCAGAGGACAGAGGTGGTTGGCTGAAGAGTTGCCGTTCCCACTCACCTCACAGAATAGACAGTTCTTATTTGCTACAGTTCCTCTCAGGTGGTCACTTCCATTCAAGGAAAAAACCACTTCTGTCAATTTTACTGGGTAAGAGTCCAAATGTTTTACAGGCCCCACTTGACGCCCCTCTGGAGGAGGTATGCCAAAGTTCAAGTTCGGCAAAGTTGGTGCCGGCCACTGCCCTGGGGCTGTTTGCTAGGAGGGTGATTTATGACCTACAGATACGTTCAGAAGAGCAGCACAGAGGGTCTGGCTGCCGTGTGCTGATGTCAGGCTGCATTTAGTTTATTTGGAAGATAATGGTATTTTCGCACCCACTCCAGTGGGTTTGCTTGGTGAAGCTTCTAACGATGGGAATAAAGACACAGACCTACTAGAGAATGGAGTTGAGGATATGGGGAGGGGGAAGGGTAAGATGGGACAAAGTGAGAGAGAGGCATGGACATACACACACTACCAAACGTAAAATAGATAGCCAGTGGGAAGCAGCCGCATAGCGCGGGGAGATCAGCTCGGTGCTTTGTGACCGCCCAGAGGGGTGGGATAGGGAGGGTGGGAGGGAGGGAGACGCAAGAGGGAAGAGATATGGGAACATATGTATATGTATAACTGATTCACTTTGTTATAAAGCAGAAACTAACACACCATTGTAAAGCAATTATACTCCAATAAAGATGTTTAAAAAAAAAGTTTGTCTTATAAATCTTTATGGCTTTTCCTTCATTTTCTGTGAACTGGGGCCATGCGAACCTTGTGCTATTGTCCCGGCCCTGAACTGTAGTCTTTCATCTCAGAATGTTCTCCCCTCCCTGCCGCGCTGTGCACTGTTCTCCCAGGGCCGGCAGCTCCCGGCTGTTCCTGCAGTGGCTGCCCCGCGGGAGGAAGTGCCGAGGTGACAGCGCTGCTTACAGCCTCAGCAGCCCTGGGCCCTTGCGTCCGTACCTCTGTTTCACTGAACTTGGCCTCAGAGAAGAGACCGTGGCCGAAAGAGTAGGCATAATAGTCACAACTTTTTAGACCTAAGCCACAGACTTCCTTGGGAAGAAAGGAGTTATGTTTTCCTACACACTCAGGGTCAACTGGCCATGCCATTAAATGCACGGTTTGCCTTTGATCTGCAAGTGGAATAGTTGAGGCGACCCCTCTGTGGCAGACTTGCCAGGTCTGTAGGCAGCCCCTGATGGCCACAAACTGGGGAAACAGTATTAGCTGCTGTTCCTCGAGCCTCGAGCCTTGGTAACTGTGCAGGCATCTTGTCAGGCACCTGGCAAAACCTCACTGAATCCTCGCAGCAGTGTGGTAGGTGCTGGCAGCTCTGTTTCTCAGCTGGTCGAGAAACTCCCCCCAACCCTGTTGTGTCTACTTGGGCGTCTTTTCCGGCAACGGAGGCAAGAGGCACTGCTAGGCCTCTGAGGCTGCAGAGCACTTAACCCAGAAAAATCCCCTGCCCCATGACTCAGGGAGCCTTCCCCGCGTTTGTTTCACTTAAGGAAAAGGACTCGAGGGTGAGATGAAAGGGAGTTGACTGTTGCCAGGCAGAGCCCTGCGTGTCAGGGGCCAGCAGCCAAGTGAGTGATCCAGGAAGTCATCCAACTGCAAACCAGAAATCGTTCTTAACCCCTCACTCACTCACTGTCCGTGGCCCATAGCAAATTCGCCCATCTGCCCCGACGGGGTCAGAGGGTCCCGAGAGCCCTGGGAACTGCCTCCAAAGTCCACTGGCCTCTGGGCCCCGCGGGAGCCATTCAACATCCCAGGGCTCTGGCCTGCCCCTTGGTCCAAGAGGGAATGACCCCAAGGGGTGAGAGCCAGTTCCTTTGACGAAGGGTGTCTACTTGGTTCCTCCCAGACTGGCCCTTGGTGTCTGCGGAGCCGTCTGTGCTCTGGATGTCGCCTGTGGCCCCCGCCTCGTGCAGGGAGCAGTGCGGCGGCCTCGCGCTCCCTGCCCACCCTGGGTCAGCTCGGCAGCTCCTTCCTGGTGGCGGACGGTGGCCTTCCCTCCGAGCCAGTCGGGACTGCCCTCGTGGACGGTCCGAGGGCTGCTCTCTGACGACAGAGCTGCTGATGGGCCTCTGTCAGGCGAGGGTTAACAGAGGATTTGTTTATTGAATCACGAAGTAGCTGTCACATGATTTTAATCAAAACACCATTTCCCTGACAACAGTGATGTCAGTCTTGTTATTGCAGGAAGGAGCAGCTGCGAGGGACAGTCAGGCTCCACGCTGAGCCCGGGTTCGGAGACTCAGATCGAGGGAAGCATCATAAATGACGCTTGCAGGCGCCGATGTGCCAATCTGCCCTCCTCTTCCTCTTCTGTCTGTCCTGACAGCCTGTCGCACACAGTCACTGGCCGGAGCCCGGCCCCCGTGCCCCCAGTCTCCACTGAGATTGCACCTTCTGCACTCCTTGCTCCTTTTACCCTTGTTTCTACTTCTGGTTTTTCCAGTTTTCCTTATTTTCCCGGAACTCAGTCATTTGGGCCCTTAGGATCTCTGGCCTCTGGCTCCTGGCACCCGGCTCTCCTCTGTGTTCTAAACCAGCACCTACTGGTGAACCAGAAGTCCTGCTAGCCCGAGGTGGGGGACTGTCCTGCAGCACAGGGGTCTCGGCTCCCTTCGGAGCCAGCTTCCGGCGGGCGGAGGGGCTGCTGTCCTGTCCTTTCTCTCCTGAGGGCAGGTTAGGGGAGCCTAGGGCTGCCTGAGGGTCTCCAGGGCGGTCCGAAGGAGCTTGGCTGTGGGTGCCTAAAGGCTAAGAGCTCCTTAAGGAAGGGCCAACCTCAGGGTTGCAGGATTAGTTCTCTTAAGCCCAGAAAGACTACAGGAGGCCTGTGTCCAATCCAGCTGAGGACTGATCACAGAGATCAGTGTCAGGGAGGTCGGCAGCGGACCGCTCCCAGGGCCAGTGGAGCAGTGTCCTCAGGCTCTGCCTTCTCTTGGCACCTTCTCCTCTCTTGGGGCTGGGGACCAAGCAGCTGTCTCTGCAGAGAAAGATACCCAGGCTCTCCAGCCCTTCTCTCTCCAGGAGCTTGGCCTTAAAAGTTGGGAGATGGATGAAAAAGGCCTCCTAGGTGGGACATGGATTCTCATGGATGTTCCTTCATCTGTGGTACCCACGGCTGGTGCTGCCCAGAACTCATCACTGAAAACGAAGAGTTTTCAGTGGGCAAAGTTCTTGGTTCTTAACCTGGAGCAGGTGCTCAGAATAGGGCATCCACCCTTAAGTCTGTGACGGGATTTTGTAGGCTTCAAGCAACGATTTTCTGTGTCCAGTGTTGGGATGCTCGAGTTAAATGAAAACGAGACAGGGAGAGGTGCGATACTGTGACAAGTCATTAAAGGGAGCTGGGGGGTCTTCTGAGTGCTTTCTTGTTAGAGGCCGTGCTAGGCCAGGCTGCGTCCGAACCTTGCAGTAGAGCTGTGGTTAACTCAGCTAGTCTATGTTCCCAAGTTACCGCTGAGATAACGGGCTTTTGCAATGATTTGCCCAGGTTAGCGGCAGGGCTGGGAGTGGTGCCAGGGGCCGAGGACTCAGCCAGAGGTTCTCTGCTGCTTCCCGGGCTGTCCCTGGCAGAGAATGGGTAGCATCCACCCTACCTGGAGGGCCCTTCTGGCCAGAGTGGTGCTCCAGGGGGTGGGCCGGGGAAGCTAGGCTCTGTTCTCCCAAACTTGCTCCTGGCCAGGCCCTCGTTGCTCAGCCCTTTCGTCCCTGGGGCCCGCTCCAACTGCCTGGCTGCCCTTTGACCCTCTCTTGGCTGGCACAGGGACCCTGCTAAACATCTGGGCTTCTCTAGTGACCACAGGGCAGTTCTAGTGGGCCCCAGACTGGAGTCGTTTCGGCTGTGAACTCGGGATCCCGCAGCATGGCGCGCTCCTAGGAAAGGCCTTGGGGGCTTTCCCTCAGTTCAGTTGTGTTCCACCCCCCAACTCTGTGGGTGGCCCTGGCGTGGTGGTGATGCAGTCACTCCTGAGGTTCAGGGTTCCCAGTCAGGCCCCCTTTTGGTATCTCAGGTCCCATTCAGGGAGTGAAGAGAGAGATGGAGTCAGAAGCTCTCAAAGCCTGCCTGACAGGGAGAGCGACGGCTTCTCCCTCCGAGAGGCCAGATCCCCGATACCTCTTTCTTCTGGGCCCAGATTTTCTGAGCTCTCTGCCCAGCCAGCTCTTGGGGGCTCAGCTGCAGGGGGAGTCCACTTCCCATGGGCAGTGTCCTTTCTCATCCGGGTTCCTCACCTGGTGGCTCAGCCCTGCACCTGCTTCACCTCGGCTTCAGACCAGCTCTGAGTCAATGCGCTTGGGAAAGTCCCTTAGAAATTTATACAAATGCAGCTATCAATGCTCCCTATCAATCAATGTATTTGCAACTATGGGTCCAGAGGAATTCAGCTGCACCAGCAGATTGGGACATCTATAGCAGGAAGGCTCCTTAGTCGAACGGCTGGAGGCACAGAGCAAGCTCTGCACTCTGCCTGACCTGGCTTTTGGGTTTGGCCTCAGTGATTTGCCAGTGATGGCTAGTGTCTGAGGTGAGGGTCCAACCCCTTCACTTCAGTCAAGACCCACATCTGTCTCCCAAGGGGACACTGTAAAGTATGGGCTACGGGCAATATTCCATCCCTCCAGAGCTCCTCCGCCTTGTCATTTCTTTTCTAAAATTTAAAAATTTTTTATTGGAGTATAGTTGATTTACAATGTTGTGTTAGTTTCAGGTGTACATGCCTTATCATGTATTTGAAGTGACATCACTGGGACCAAAATGAGGGCAGAGTGGCTGTACCCTGTGCAGGTGACATTTATTTTGTAGCTATGTGGCACCCAGGATTTAGTGCACAAAGCCCAGAACTTCCTCCCATGGTGCCCTGGGGCTGCAAGCAGAGCAGGGGGCTCTCTTCCTACCTGGATCCACCCAGGGAGGGATGGGAACGCTCAGCAGGGAGGGCCCTACCAGAACGGTAACTCTGAAGAGCACGAGGGGTTGCAGGCCGAGTTGCTAATATTGAGTCAGGGGTTAGAAACCCCTCTAACCCCGTGAATGGGCCTTAGGGGGTCCAGGAACCAACTCCTCCCCTGAAATTATCTGTCTAAAGTTGTACGTCTGTGTACGTATGTTTCCTAGGAAGAGGATCCAAAGCTTTCATCAGCATGTCGAAGGGATCTGTGAAACCTCAACTTAAGAACTAGTGGTGTGGAAAGGAGCAGACGGCCAACAACAGAACCTTGGGTGGGGCCCTGACTGGCGGCGATGGAGCTGGGCTCTGGTGACTGCAGACACGGCATCACCTTGGAGGTGTGGGCACAGCTGACAAGCTCTAGACCCCAGCCCAGCTGGGCAGAGGCCCTGGGTCTGGAGCTCAGGTCGCCCTGGTCCCTTGCACTGAGCCTTTGGCTCACGAAGGCCACAGACCGAAAGATGTTCTGCACAACGTGAAGGTCAAGGGCTTGAGCGGCTGCTAAAGTTCTGGCCGGTCTCTGCAGGCAGGTCTGTTATTTTTGCCTGTACCCTGGACACGGGGGTTGTTTTTGGCAACACAAAATCAAAATGATGGAGAAACTTGGTGGGAAAGGGGAAAGTTTGTAAAACATCCTTACTGAAAGTGTTTTCCTTTAAAGAAAGGAAAAAGCAGTTGAAACGCAGTGTTACTGAAGTCTCGGTTGCAAACACAGACGACAGCCATTCGGGGCAGGACTGAGAGCCTGAGGCAAGCGGAGCCGAGGCAGCAGGGCAAGTCAGTGGGGAGGGCTCCGCTCTCTTCCTGCCCTTGGCCGTCTCCCCCGGGTCTTCCACTCCCACCAGGGCCAGTGGATGGTCCCTCAGTTTGGACGCTGTCTCAGTTCTATAGCACGGGCTCAACTGGAATGGTCTGAGTGAAACCAAAGCCTAAACTTGCTGCCGGAAAGTAGGATTTTTTTTTTTGGCCGCACCACTCGGCCTGCGGGATCTTAGTTCCCCGACCAAGGATGGAACCTGTGCCCCCTGCAGTGGAGGCGTGGAGTCTTAAGCACTGGACCGCCAGGGAAGTCCCCAGAAAGTAGGACTTAATAGTGCCCTTTCACTCAGGGTCTGGCACTAAAACAAGTCTCGAATGTATGAGAGTGCCCCAAATGCCTCAGCAAACGGATTCTCCAGCACCCGAGGGCACTGGGCTGGCTCCTGTCTCTCGGAGGGGGACCGCAGTGTGTGCATGTGTGCGCGCGTGTGTGTGCACGCGCAGCGTTGAATGCTTTTGCACGGAAGATGTGCCATCGTAAGTGCCAGTGTCTGGCTGGGCCCCCATTCCCTCCCTTTGCCCTGCAGCTTGTCATAGGTGAGCCCGAGGCGCCTGCCCCCCCTCCTGCTGCTTCAGAGGTCCTTGCCCGGCTCCGTCTCTGAAAGTCCAGGAGCCCCAGGCAGCCCGGGCCTTGTCCGTGTGCAGAGTGCGGTTAGCCGTGCTTCCGTCAGGGTTCTCAGCAGCTACCGTGTCCTCCGGCGATTTCAGAGCAAGGTATTATTTACCCTGCTGACGTCAATGAGAACATATTATCCACTGTCCTTTTCTGCAGCCTGAAATGAGCACCAGAGCTCAGGGAACACGGCCACCTTCCATACTTTTCAAAATTCCACCCCAGGCCTGATGAGGGAAAGGCCCTGTCTCATCCACCTGACATTCATATCACCCAGGCTCTTAGAAAACAAGTTGTTTTTATTTTAATTCAAGAGGGTTGGAAACGTAAAAACAGTACATTTTCCTTGCAGAAAAGTACCCCATTTAAATTACGTTTGATACAAAGATCATTTATTAAACTGCATTTTAAAGCAATTTTCTAACATTGAGTGACAGGTTACATTTTGATTTTTTTCACATTGGAGCTATTATGATTTGCACTCAAAATACCAAAGCTATTGAACTCACCATTTTCTTAGTAATTAAAAAAAAAAAAGCACACAGAAAAAATAACTACAATTAGATTAATTTAATCAAAAGTAACTCTTTCACAAACCAAACATCCAGCAAAGACCACCCTCCTCCATTCAGAAATAAGCAAATAATCTTGCCCTTTCTACAAAGTGCAAATATCTCTGTATCAATTTTACTTCCTAAATTGCAATCCCCAAAGAGAAGCAAACCTCCTTTTCTCTCTGGTTCTTTTTCCTTCAGAGATTTTGGTGGAGGCAGATTTCTTTCGCCATCAGTAGTGGGACAGCATCACCACGTGTATTTCCTTGATTGAGCAAATCTTGCACAGATAGGCATCACACAGCCAGTGGCAAGTCCCTGTTATCTGTATTTGCTAATATAACATTATTCCAATCTGGGGTCATATTTTTCCAGGATGTTATTTTGTACTTCTATTTTTAAAGCTCCTCCCTAACCCACCCACTTTGCCTCTGAAGACAAAAGTATTCAAAGTATGTTATTTTTTTAACCCTAAAAGTACTTGATCAGCACTTCTACTTGATGGGCCTTAACTGTAAAGATACTTTATCCCCCTCCACAGGACTGGGCTGAGTTCCTGATTCTTTTCTGAGCGGCACCCTTTCCTGGGGTTGAGTCTGTTGGTCTGCGATGGTGGGCCAAAGCAGTGCAATTTGGCCCCTTGGCAATCAAGAAAGGGTGTGTCCCGTCATATACTTTTTCAGGAGGTTACTATATTGTGTGAGGTGGAGAAATGAGACATCTGTGATGTGAACCTCAACTTCTGTAGTTAATGGGACGCTGGAAAGATGGCGATCTGCGGGGTCTGTGTCTCCCTTGGCCTTGTTCATGCAGGGCCACCTGGACAACTACAGTTGTTACCTGGAGGGCAACACTTCCCCCAAAGCCAGGCGGCTGTCAAGTGGGAGTAAGGTTTCGGGGACAATGTCACATTCACCCAGTGCTTAACCAAGGTGGGGGCTTTGTTTATACAGCTGTTTGCTCATGAGAAGAGTCAGCTGCTACCCAGGAGGGAAGAGCGTGGATTGAGAAGCCAGAGCACCCAAAAGCCCGTCCCGCCTCCTCCGCTCACGAGCTCTGTGGCTTGGACAAGTCACATAGCCTTCCCAGAGCTTTGGTTTCCCCAGCCGTAAAAAGTGAGGCCTATTTGCTCAACTACCTTCATAGTACTGTTGTGAGCATTAGAAAAGATTACTCGTGAAAGTGTCTGGTAAAGTAATGTACAGACAGAAGCTACTGCTCCTTTTGGACAGACAAGCTGAGCGCTTGGGCAGGAACCATCAAACCTATCGCTGGCTGTGGGTTGTGCTGCTGCCTATCTCTCAATCTCCACAACAGCAGGTGCCCCGTTCTGCCAAATGCGTTGAAATCTGCCCAGATGTGGACAAGATGGTGGTATAGCTAGGGCGGCTGCGAGTCTTCTGTAATCAGCCAGGCTACCTTCACGGGGGAAAATGGTGAAACAAAGATGTGAGGGGCACTGTGAGACCAGGGACTCGGGGTCCAAGAGGGGCTGTGGAAGGCCAGCCTGAGGTCACCTCGTGCCTTCCAGGGGCTGCAGGCTGACAGACACAAAGAGCTCTGTAATTAGTCTCCTCCCTGGGACCACACGCCAGGGAGGACCAAACCAGCGAACCTGTCAGAAGGGATACATACATTTGCTATCATTTGTTTTGTCCAGCTTAGAAAGAGAGGCAGATGCTACTGCTCTTGTCCTCCACACGTCACTCTGAAGGTAAGTTCTGGAAAAATTTCCAGAAGCAACAAAACGATCAAAGATCCCTGCCTATACAATGACTCCAACTTACTACCTGTTCTCCAGTTTTTACCTTTGATGTCTGGGCACAAAGAGACTGAGCGGCTCGGTGGCTTCCGAGAAGACAGTTGAGGCAGTCCAGTTTAGGGGTACACATGCAGCCAAGGTGAGCCCCAGCACAGGGGTTCTGCAACTGTTCACTGGGACCAGTGTCATCCAATGACCCTACGAATTGTCTCAAAGGAGGACGAACGTGAAAAATTATCTAGAGTGAGATTTTCCTTAAGCCAACAGGGAGCTTAAGTGTAACTGCTGATATAGGCTTTTAAATGTAATCCAGGGTTAGAAATCCTGACCCCAACACAGAAGCCAGTATTTACCTGGGGCCTGACCACAGCTGGGAGGACCCTGCAAAGGAAACCATTCATTTCCTCAGGTCCACGTGTGTGAACCGCCCGCACCTGAGCAGGGGCTGTTCTGACCACCGTGCACCTGGACCCCCGACCAGCCAGAGGGGAGGCTGCCGCTTCTCACCTTTCTTTAGTTTCTGGTTGGCCAGCCAGTCACTCTTGGGCTGTGAACACACCCTTCTTTGCAACTCTAACAATTAGGTAGAACTCATTTCTCTGAGAAGCCCCCTTTCGGACAGAGAGGAAGAGGCCAGTGCCACCGCGAGTCCCTTCTGCAGAGGCCTGTCGTCGGCTGGGGGCGACACTCACACCAGGCGGTCCCCTCCCTCCCCATAAGGGCACAGGCCCCCCACTACTCTGAGGTGAGGGTTGCCTTTGCTCCCGATCACGGGCTCCTGCAGTCCTGCCTGACTGACTCGGGACACCGCTTCAACGTTCTGAGGAAAAAGCGACTCTGACTTTCTCTTTCCTCGGAGGCAAAGTTGGATACAGAAAGGCAGGAGTCCTAGAGTGCCATCTCCCAGTCCTCCTTGGTGGGCCCCAGATGCTTCCCCTTACGTGCAGATTGGAGGGTCCTCCTCTGTGTTCCCAGGGCAGCAAGAGGGCGGGGCAGGCCTGGGCGGGGCAGAGGCGGCAGGGGACAGTCAGCGCAGCTCACCAGTTTCAAGTGGAACATCCACCCTCTCTGCTGCGCTGACGTGCTGTTTGCCTTACAGGGACCAGCATATCAGCGGCATGTAAATACTAGAGACACACTCGCCCACCTGGAAATTGCAGAGCTAGTGCATTTTCCCCAAAGCAGAGACTAATACCCCTGGATTTAAAAAAAAAAAAAAAAAAAAAAAGCATAAACAAAAAATAGAGTACCACACATATTGCACTTTTTGCTGAATGAAATTTTTACCTCACGTTCATCTCACCAAAGTCTCTTCAGAGGAGCCTGGTTTACAAGATAATAAAGCTAATGGTTATTATACAGTAGTGTACACACTGCTAATGTGAAACAGACTGGAAAGAAAGTCATTATTTCAAAGTACCTCTAGTACTAAGCCTTCGTAGTGTTACTTTAGTATCGGTGAAGAGAAAACTGCTTGGAGGCTCACATAGGTCGCTCACTAGTCGGGGGACAGAGCAACGGCGATGGTCAGACGGGCTGGGAAAACACCTGACTGACGGACGGCACCAGTCTCCTCTCGCCAGCTTACGTTTCAGCAAATACAGATTGTTATGGAATTTATTGATTTCTGCTTGAAATAAATGAGAAAAGCAAACAGGAGCTTACAACATAGTCCAGCAGGATGGGTCATGCTATTCACCCCGCTGTCGTCGGTCTGAACAGACCCGCCACGGCTGGGTGCTCTCCAGTGTCTACCTCTGGGGCCTCGACCCTCCTGGGGCCTCTCCCGCCTCATCTGTCAGCCCAGTCGTCCTCCCGTAGCTCCCGGCTTTCCTGGGCTCAGTGGCTCATGGCCCTGTGGGGGGCAGGCATCTATGCCGATCTGTGACTCTGCCATTCCGGGGACTCTGAAATGAGCGGCCCCCGTTTTCAATCTGGAAGGCATTTTAATTTCATAAATATTATAGCGCTTCTGTAGAACATTTTGGGAAAACATCCTTCTGTCTAAACAAATCAAGCTCTGTTTTATAACTGCCTTATTTTGCAAAGACTTAAAACAGGTTAGAGATCTTAATGAAAGGATCTCTTAAATGAAATGATGGTGTCTGTTTCACGAAATCATCAATCTTAAGCATGAGGAGGAATAAACAATCCGTAGAAGGAACCTAATTCCTTCTTCCTGGGTTTTCACTGCGTGCTGTCAAATCACAAAAATGCGTCCTCCACACCACCCTCCCTTGCTCACACCCAGAGGCCAACCCCAAGCAGAGGGCCTCTGTGGAGCGTCCTGGCACCAAGAGGAGCCAGGACAGAACTCCTAGACCTTCCATGTTTCTCCCCACCTGCGTGGACACGTACTACAAAGAGGAAAGGCAACTTAAAGGTGTTTTCTAGATGCAGCATCAGTGTAGTATCTCTCTTCTTTGTGCTTTAAGGAAGATGCTTTGTGCTTAACGCATTCATCTGCTGATAGGACAAGCCATTCTAAAGGACAGAAACGATAGTCTTTGTAAATAACACTGAATTTGTAACACTTGGATGTTACTGTCCAAATGACAGATTACTCCTTACTTCTAAGTATACAGTCAACTAGCCGTAGCATCTTTTTTACTTATTCTGATGATTGGATCGTAAGGGTTAATAATATACACTGTGTTTGGCAGATGATCTGCTTAAATGGTTAACACCTCTGTGGTCTTTTGAATATTGCTGTAATACTTGAACATTTCATTGCAAGTCAAAACTCTAAGGAAATTAAGGATGTGATTCCCACATGGTGGAAAACAAACTCTGAAGTGACTTTGGATTTAGCATCGACATAAATGGAAAACTGTTGGTTTCTACAGAAAAGAAATCATTAAAGCATGATCTGGGGGGAAAAAGGCACAGCACTACCACTTCACATGGGAGATAAAAGTTCATTTTTCTCATCCTTAAAATTTCTAAGCCCTATATGAAACTGTCCAAATATACAAAGCTCAATAAACGACTAGCAACATCTAGTGTAAAGTCAAAGTAGTTATTACATTTTAAAAGAGACGCTAATTCCTCTAAAGACCAACTGCCCCAAACCAGAAGTCTCCACAGAAGACTGTGCAGGAAGCGCCCGTCTTCCCCGGCCCAGGGCTGCTGTTCTTGACGGTTTCTTGAGTTTCCTGCCCCTGGTCTCCACTGCGGTACATCTCTTGGTTCCACAGGCGACATCTTTGGAGCTCTGAGGACACTGTGACCCAGGGCACCTTCTGAAGAGGTGTGTCACCTATTCTCAGATGAAGGTGACTGCCAGTCTCAGGGGTCAGTACCCGCTGTTTCTCAGTGGGCCCTGAAACAAAGCTCACGCTCTTACCGCTTGGCAGTGATCTCGGGGACAACTTGCATCAGCAGCTTAGAACTTATGACTCACTGACAAAGTACAACTTTCTTTTATTTCCTGTGCATCAAATTTCATTATGTATTCTTGATTTCCCTTTAAGGAACATGCTGTTGCTTGGTTTCAGTGAGAAATGTATTGCCTTTTTTTTGCCTATACGTAACAGCACACATTTTTTCCTGCTTTCACCAAGGTTTCCCTCGATAATGAACTGATGTAGTTCTGTGTAAAACCTAGGTCTGGATGTCTTCCTCTTATAAAACTTTTGTTGGTGGCTCTGATGAGAGCTTGCTCCACTTGACCTAAGGGCATGAGCTGCAGCCTACAACTATGTTCCAGCACTTGCCACAGAAACCCGTGGTGGGACGGAGCCACGAGGAAGCAACATCCACCCGGCCAGGCCCTCTGATTCCAGTTGGGTGACTTGACTTTTTCCCCATCAGGGAGAGGGGGGGAAAATAAGTTTTAAATTGAAAAGGCTGGAATAAAAATAGAAATACACACTCTCTTCACCTGACCCGCCTCACTTCCCGCGCTGAGGTTAATTTACCAGGACGTAGCCACTGTGCTGTGGGTCCACGGCTTCCAGCATTTCACAATCAAAGAGTCCAGGGAACTCCGAGAGCGCTAGAGGGTCATAGCTGGAGGGGGCCTCCTGCAGTCCTGAGCTCCTGGGACAGCCCGGCGCCGCCAGGCCGCTCTGCTGGGCTCCATCCAGGGAGTACTGACAGGGACCGGGGCGGTCTGGCTCGGGGGAGCCCGCGCCTGGCAGCTCGCAAGTCTGATAGGAGAACTGTAAGGGTGCCCGGGCGGCCCCTGAGTGCTGCGGTGGCGGTGGCGGTGGCGGGGGAGCAGCCCGGGGACCTGGCGAGGTGGACAGCGGCTGCAGCCCCATCTCCCGGTACTGGCTGAGGAAAGGGCTGTACTGCATTTGCTCCGAGGCAGGCTCCAGGACGGGGCTCAGGGGCTGGGTCAGGCTGAAGGGCGGTGGCTGCTGGGATGGCGGCGGTGTCTCCTGGTGGGGAAGGGGCTGTGGGTACGAGCTCTCTGCTATCTGCATCTGATTAAAATATGCCTGCAGCTGAGACTGTTTCTGGAGGAAGAGCCGCTTCTGTTGGAGTCTAAGTTGGCAATACCAAAAGAAAGAATTTTAAATCTTCTTCAGTGACGGCAATTTTAATGTAAATCCAGTATCAGTCATTAGTGTCCGTCCTCCCACTTCTCTCTTTCCCACGGCAGGAGAAAAAAAAAAAAAGTGGGGGTAGGAACCAGTCATGTTTGGTTTCTTAAACCCAATCTTATTTTTTGTCCCCCAATTCTGGCTGATCCCTCAGTGCTCAAGTGAACATGAATTCCTTTTCTCTAAGACTCTTTTTTCCTCCCTATGAAACAAGAGGCTGATTTCCCATCTGGAGTGTTTTGAAGCGGGGTTGACACCTTGGTCTCTGTGGGTGTCTGTAGGTTGATGGATTAGGGTAGTTCTACCTTGGCCAAGGTGTTTCTACTAGTGAGGCCTGGGGGCACGGGATTACTACAAGGGAGGATGGAGGCCTTCTCTCCAGTATAACCCACTTAAACTGCAGTAGCTCACTGGATCCTGAAAGCTTAGGTCTATTCATAGCCCAAAGGGGAAACACTAGGAGAAAAAGAAAACAAAGCACGCTTAAGGCTGCTACTCCCTGACAGGCTTATAGTCCATGGACAGTGGAATATCCATGTTAGCATACTGAAACCTGTTTTCCTGGTAGAGGCAAATACTAGGGGAAAGGACAACATACCCAGCTTGTCTGCCACAAAACCACCATCTCTCACCTGTGTTCTTGCAGCTGCTGTTCAAGGCTCCGTGGTGGTTCTTTACAATAAAGCTGACAGGTGTTCTGGGCTTTTGACAGAAGGCTGGGCTTCTGGAAGAGCAGAAAAATACAAGCGTGACATGTTGTCATCTAGGACGCAGTCATTAGACTGTACTTCTGCCTGGAGGACGAAGCCAAGTGAGTCCTCCAGAATCTGTGCAGGATGCAGGGACTGACACTTGCTCGTTGAGACCCTGGGAGAACCTGTGGCCCAGCAGCATTGGGTCAGCAGGCCTGGGCTGTCTCAGCTCTAACCTGCTTCACTTTTCTGTCTCTAAAAGTCCTCTAGGACCGGGAGGTTCATGGAGACTAAAAACAATGAGAAAAGTGGAGTTAGATCTATAGCAAAGGCCACGGCACCTGCTGAATGAACAAATGATTCATTCTTTATGGGATCTATGTTGTATCATTTTTAAAGATTTTTGGGCACCAATAGAGAGCTGATGGTACATTTTTTGCTGACTTGAGATTTCCATTTTATTTATTATTCACTAAGAGGCATAATATAGAAGTAAAGAAGCCAGGGTTCCCTTTCCTGCTGCTCAGTGGCAGAACCCTTTCCTGGAGTCTGAGGACAGACCTTCTCTGCTGCCAAGACAGAGCATAAGGCTAAGTCTGAACATGTTTCTAGAAACTACAAGTGCAGAGTCAGACCCACCTGCCTATAAAGGAATTAAGCAGCTGCCCTAAAAAAATACCAAGCAAAACAGGTTCCTGCTCTGCAGAAAGGCAGATTCAGGATGAACAAAGTGAGCTGGAGCAACAAGGGGGAGGATCCCACCTGGAGTCTGTGCTGCAGGTACTGGGCTTCCAGGCTGTGCCGCTGGGAGAGCTGAGGGTGCGCGCTGCCGGGGAGCGCAGACACGCTCTTCTGCTGAGGAGGAGCTTCCCCCTGAGGAGCAAGGGGTGGAAACACTTTCAATTTCCCACATGGGAGAAAGTTTCAAATCTCAGTTTAAGCACCTTGGCAAATGTCCAAGGGGAACTCCAACTCTGTTAAGACATGACCCTCAATGCTTTTACAGTAACTAGTAGGCTGAGGGTTAATCACTTTGCAGAAAGTGTATACATGCATTACCTGTAGTAAACGATTACCTCGTCAGTACTGGAGCAAAGGGCCCTGATGTCAACAGAAGGTTATTACCTTCATGTGGGCATCAAATGCTATAATATCCCTGATGTACTGAAAATGGGCTCAAATAAAATGTATTAAATAAACAGCAATAGTTTTTGTATTTTTAGCATAAATAATTCACTTATAATATTTAGTGAAGTGATATCACATCAAAAATAGTGGCAACAAGCTTCTCATTTGTACTATTATTTGTAATTTCTGTGTGTGTGCGCATGAAGGGAGGGGAGTTCAAGGGAGACTCTTAAGGGGTGTAATTCATATAAAATCTGCCCTATGAACCGAGCATCGCTTGGCAGCGTCCAAGCCTCCATGTGGTACTGATCACCTGGGCCAGCGTGGAAGGGTCTAACCCAACCTGTCGGGCAGATGGCAGCAACAAGGAAGGCCTTCAGGCTGTGGTCTTTCCAAAAGAACCCTGTTTGCTCCAGGACTGGAGTAAATCCTCTAAATGAAATGACACACCGTCAGGACGAACTGATGCCTTATTCTCACCCAGCCACTGTGGGCAGGGCCCAGAGCACGTACCTGAGGGCAACTGCTGCCCATGTCTTGGAGATGAGGAGCAGGCGATGCCAGGTTAGGGTCTGCCTCTGACCCTAGTTGCTCATAGAGCAACTGCACTTTGTTCAACTCTAGGATTCCTTTGGTTCTAGCCAAATTCTGAAGATGCTGTCTAAATGCTACAATTCCTGAAAGAAAGAACAACGACCAAACAGTTTAAATAAAACACAAGGCCTTTCAGTGACCAGAGGCATGAAACCAACATGGCAACAAACCCCACCCAGTCCTACAACACAAGAGCTGTAGGAGCCAGCAGAGAAGGCAGGCAGTCACCTTGGGTGAGGGAAGTGTCTGACGCCCGGCGGCCCTCTCTGAAGCTCACTGGAGACCTGTTGTGGGCCTCTCGTTTCTGGGAGCTCAGAGCCTGCATGGTGGGGTTGGCAGGTCTCAGGCTCACGAAGGGAGACGTCATGCGGGGTGAGGGCTGATTGGCTAACATGATGTCCTTAAGGGAAGGGTTGTCCTCAAGAAAGTGCAGGTCCCTCTGAACAGACCCCATATCATACTCAGAGTCCACACTGTCAAGGGAGGGGTTGTCACTCATGGAGAAAATTTTCCCTTCAAGAGAAAAGACAAAAACAAAACACAACACCAACATGACCACCAATCAATCGCAACTTCTTGGAACATGGGATACAAAGCATAACCAGCTTGAGTTTCCACAGCAACAGTGTCCTTAATTTCTAACCAAAACATCTTTTCAGAACTTTTTTACATGTCAATTTAATCAGCTTTGAATTCTGTGGTGAAGACACTCCAGAACCTGTACCCATAAGATCTTGGCCACTCCAAAAGAGCCAGAGTCCTCGATGAGTCACATCGCACTCGGATGAATCCTGGGCGTCAGGGGAGGCCACTCAGAGACGTTTCATTTTAATCTCTGAGAGCTGCTGAGCAGGCCTAATCTTAACTCCTGCTGCATGTGGTCCACAAAGAAACAAGACACAGACAACATTCCAGGGGCTGGTTGGTATCATTCCTGTTTCTTGGAGAAGACTCAAGATGCCGGGAAGACCCAGGCCGGCACTTACTGGAAAGCGTACCTGAACCAGGCATCACGGCCAGCTGATTGGTCACTTCCGACAGAGTGTGCCGCCTCTGCCCGCCGCGTGTGGACTGGAAGGCGCCCAGGGCCCGCCCGGGGTCTTCCTCGGCCTCTCCTTCTGTCTCCAGCCCTTCATCAATGGAGGTCTCCATCACGTCGCTGGGCAGTGACTGGCACCCCTTCCTCGCCAGGACAGGAGGCACAGGGTCCAGGAGACAGCCATTTACCTAAATGTCAGTGTGACAGGGATGTGAGAGGAGCTATCAGGCACTGCTCTGCTGAGACACTTGAAGAATCCACAAAGGCAAACATGTCAAGACCTCTGGCCAATTACAAATTCAGTAAAACATTAAAAATGTACATATTGGTTACTAATGACAACCATGTAGATTAGAAGTTAAGGCAAGTCAACCAACGGCAGCACTTAAGAGACAGAAGCCCATTATGACCCAAACTGGCACTGCCTCCCAGGTTTCTCTGAGTCATCATGATTACAATGAACACTTTTTTTTAGTGGTTTCCAGATGAATAGGGTCTATTAGCTTGAGGCCTACCAATTATTATTATTATTTTTAAATAACGGAAATGAAGAGGGGGAAGATGAGATTTAGTAAAAAGAAAACAAAACCAACTGCACGGCTCATAGCTAAGAAAAGAGTAGTCACCAGCATTCTTCTAATGTTCAACCACGAAACATACTGGAAGGCTCTACACATACTTCTATATGCATAATTTAAGTACCTGCACATTGGATTTAGTCTTTAGTTGGCTCTATGTGCCTAAGGAATGGAAGAAAGAATTCTTTAAAGACAGACATACCACAAAAAGGAGTGAAAACAAAATTCAAATGGCAAACAGCCAAAGCCTTCCATTATAGAATAACAAATGACTCACAGGCCCCAAATTCCAGCAGAGGTTAAGGAGCGGCAGCGCTCTGAATTCTCTCCGCTCCAGCAACACACACAGTTTCTGCGCTTCCTATCCCACGGGATGAGCTCAGCACAGCTCCTGAGTGAGAGCGTCGTCGCCTTCCTCTGCAGTTGCCAAGCAAACCACCTTGGGGGGGGGCAGACACAGCCCACAAAGGGGAGCTGTGGTTGCGAGTTCTTCTGGCTGGTAAAAGCCCCAACGAGGAGGCAATTATTTACCTCATTACCTTAACTATCCCCCCATGGAAATCAATCCAGTTTTCTCCTATGAATAGCTGCTCAGGAACAGCCAGGCATAAGACTGAGCTCCCAGCAGTACTTTCACCTGGAATACACCAGGTAGCGCTATTGTTTCCTTTGGAAGCAGGAGAGGCTCATGTATGTGAGAGGTGACGTGGGACATCGCTATGCCAGACACAGGAAACTTTCCTCTTATGGCAACCAATCTGAAGGCGCTGCGAGGCCCTTTATTTGGAGAGGGAGACTTGGGTGACTCAGATCGTTGTTTGCTTGGGGGAGGGGATGGTTATTCCATAAAATCTGTTCTGGGGCTGTAGCCATTACTTGGATAAGGCAGCTAATGCACTACAGGGTTTTAAAGTGACAAGTGGCCACTTAAAAGGAAGGGTAGAAAATGCTTTCTTCCTAGACTAAGACCAATCTTCTCCATGGCACCAGAAAACAAAAACTCTGAAATCTGGCCAGGAACAATTATGCTCCCCTTCAACCATCCCCAGATAAGTGTTCCCTTTTTAACTAAACTTGAAAGTTTTCTTGTAGGAAAGAATGATGGCTTGGGGACTTAACATTCATAACTCTACGCTACGTTCCTTGACCGTCTACTAGTATAATTTTCTAAGACTAGCCAAGGATGATTTGGAAATGAATAAAAAACAACAGAGAAAAGACTGTTATCAAGTAAATATCTACTGAGCATCTTTACATTTTATAGCATATGTCAAAATTTTGTCAGATGTTTCTTGCAAGAAATATTTTGCAAGTACCGCCTTATAACCATGCCTTTCTTTCCTTAGTAGAGAAAGGCCACTTTTTTCTGAGTACTCAAAACACCTTGCAGTCCCCCCAAATTTACGATTTTTCTTAAATTGTCTGCTTATAAATTTATTTCCTCATCTAGACTACAAGAAGAATTTCTATCGTTCATTTACCAATGTTTGCTGAATTCAGTTTCACCCTGGGACAGGTAGATGACAATGATCTGGTTTTTCAGATGATGCCTGGTGATGACTGAATCAGAAAATGCTGTGGTGACCCTTTCATAGTTAAGAGGTATGAACAGAAAGCTGCCCTAGAGCGCATTCAGTTTACAGGTGTGAACACTTTCATCTCTACGATCAGTTCCTGAAACAGGTGATAATCATGCCACCTTTGCCTGCCAGTTTACCCAGGGGCTTGATATAACAAATTAAACTCTAGGATTTTGTGACTGTAACATGGGCTGATCTATCTTAGTGACCTAAGCTGCTAGAAATGAGATCTTTTGCTCTAGGAAACAATCCAGGCTAACTGTAAACTCTTAAGACTGCAAAGTACAATATGGGTGGGTAAAACGTACATTTTCCAACACAGTGTTTTTGCCTTTCCTTAAAGTTCAGTAGATCACTTCCCTTCTGATAAGAGATGTCAGATGCAGTAGATAGCATACATGTAGGAGTCAGCCTCTCAGAAACTCCACCACTAATTGATAATACCCCTGAGCTTACCACATACACAAGATTCTAGCACAGGAGACTGCTAAACTGTTATGGACTGAATGTCTGTATCTCCCCTTAGATTCATATATTGAAGCCCTAACATCAGTGTGGCTATATTGGAGATGGAGCCTCTAAAGAGCTGACTAACACGGTAGACTAATGTATAGTACTAGCCAGTGAGCCTGGAGGCTGGGAATGTGCCTTATTTAATTTGTATCCTAAGGGCCTGGCAAGTTTGGCATATATTGAAGAGGCTCAAACCTCAGCTCCATCACTTATTAGGCAAGTTGCTTAACTTCTATAAAGCTCTTTTTTTTTTTTCTTCACTTGTAAAATGGGAGTAAAGTTGTTTGGGAGGATTAACTAAAACACTGTGTATATTAACATTATTTCTGGACCAAAGAGAATGCTATTTTATAACAAAAAATTTTTAAAGCATGAGAATAAAACAACAACATTTTCTTTTAAAGCAGTTTTACCATCTTGAGGCAAATTAAACAAACAACCAGGTGAGGAAGAAAAGCACTAGATAACCCAGTTCCAGAAATTTATCCTAGGGAAATAATAAAAGGTATAGTCAAAAATTTAGACACAGGGATATTCACCTGAAGCATATGTAAGGAAGCAAAAAATATTCAAGTACCTGATGTCCAAAAATAGAAGCGTATTTAAATAAGGGTGCATCTAATACAATATATTAGGCAGTTGTTAAATATAACTCATGCTTTCAAAGAAGATTTCATGGTATGGGAAAAATGCTCATGATGTTATATTACATAAAAGCAAGGTACAAAATTACATATAATAGAATAAAATTTTGTTTTAACAAGTCTACCTACGTACTGAGTCACCCTATACTCATCCACCCACCCACCCATCTATCCATCCATCTATATAACCTACTCTAAGGAAACGTGTCAAAATGGGCTTACCTTTGGGTAGGGGGACTATGGATAAATTAATTTTTTCCTTTATCCCTCTTTGAATTTTCCATGTGTGATTCTGACTGGTTTAATGCCTTTTAATTAGAAATTAAAAAATCCAAAGTCAGAAGTAAAAGTGCAATTTCTCCCCTTTACAAAGTCTTAGAGGTTAACACGATTAAGAGTTTTTGATGAATATCCTTCTTAGATCTTTTGTCATGTGTACTACCTTTATAATTTAAAAAAGGTATTAAAAACGTCAATAGACATGAACAGCTCTACTACACTTGCACTTTCATAGTTTAGTTTCACAGTTCCCTTCCACTATCCGGACATGGAGACGGTAACTTGGAAAATCCTTTTCTCATAGAACTTTAATAAAATGTTAAAACTGACTGAAGTGTCCGTATGTGTGTGTATGTATAAAGTCCATTATTCCCAAAGAAACTCTCAAAAGTGAGAGACTGACCCTACAGGGCTTGCATCTGCTCCTGTATGGGCTCTGTACCACCTGGGGGCTCGGTTACTGCTCAGAGTTAGGTGACTGTCTCAGAAAGGTGCTATTTTGGGAGCAACCCCAAACCCATGTTTCAATGCAGACTTCCCGAGGGATTTTACTGATAAGTTTAAGTTGAAGACTTCTGGGAGAGAAGGAGAAGCGAAACCTCCGAGGCGCACAACATCTGCCACCAATCGCGAGCAGAAATGACTGAGCAACACATGCAGTTATGCGGCATCCTTTAGACGACAACAAATAGGTGTTAGAGGAAATGCATATGAAGCAAGACCAACAACAAAGGGCTAGTATGTCTGTCTGACGGTTTTGTGTGTGTGCGTTTATTTATGGGCCCCAGAGAAGGAGGTGCTAGGGAGGGAAGAGGCACAAAGAGTACTGCTGACATAAATGAAATGGTACGCAAATAAGACCAGCGGATGTCTACAGCCTGGCTGAGTGCCAAGGTGGCCCTGCCAGTGTGGGTGGCCAGTTCCAGCATGGCATTGCTCTTCCTACAAATGCAAATATGCCATCTAGCTTCTGTCTATATCTTTCACAAAATCATTCATTTCCTGTCTGTTTCCTAGTTACGGTAACAATCACAAGCTTTAAAAATAGCTTGCCCTATATAATACGGCAGACAGTGCCCAATCTGTGTTTTGGGCCTGAGGCCCTCATAGCCAAGCTTTAAGCAGACTGCATTTTAATTTTTTCAAGGGGATTAGATTTTAAAAATAAATGAGTGATGTTGCCTCAATTTATGTCTAAATTTCTGGGTGAGAATGTAATAGCAGTTTATGAGGATTTGAACATGCTAGGCAACCACAGGCAGAGGAACAGACTGTCCACAGAAAGTGGCCTCGTCCTCAGGGACAGGGACACTAACTCCTCAGGGTCAGGAACCCGGCTTAACACCTGCTTATGGCAGCCCAGCATCAAGGTGCCTTGACTACGCTCTAGTCATTACTCATTACTTAACTTCTGAATCAGCTCTACCTCCAGAGCTCCCTATTTCTGAAAATGCTATTCACCTTCCTGATCATCAAGGCTCAAAATACTGTTATCGGTCTGGACTTCTTTTCTCTGGACCCTAACAGTCTATCAGTTTTATCTGTGCAATCTCATTTATACCATCCCCTCCTCTCCAGTTTCACGGGCACCATCCTAGCTCAAGCCCTTATCACCTTCCCTGACACACACTCTAACCTTCTACTGTGCTTGTCACCAGTCTCTCTCCTATCCAACGCAGGCTACGGACCCTTCCAGGTTCATTTCTGAAGCACAATATGGATCATGGTGTTTCCTTATCAAAAAATCTCCGATTGTTTCCTACTACCTTGGAGAAGGTCCATTTGGAAAAAACTTTTTTTTTACAATTTAATTTTATTTATTTGGGCGCGTCGGGTCTTAGTTGTGGCAGGTGGGCTCCTTAGTTGCAGCTCATCGGCTCCTTGGTTGTGGCACATGGATTCCTTAGTCATGGCCCGAGGGCTCCTTAGTTGTGGTTCACCGGCTCCTTAGTTGCGGCATGTGAACTCTTAGCTGCGGCATGCATGTGGGATCTAGTTTCCTGACCAGGGATTGAACCCAGGCCCCCTGCATTGGAGGTGGGGAGTCCCAACCACTGTGTCACCAGGGCAGTCCCAAAAACTCTCTCTTTATTAAAAAAAAATATTTATTTATTTATTTGGCTGCACCGGGTCTTAGTTGTGGCATGTGGGATCTAGTTCTGTGACCAGGGATTGAACCTGGGCCCCCTCCATTGAGAGCGTGGAGTCTTAACCGCTGGACCACCAGGGAAGTCCCAGAAAAAACTCTCTTGATAATACTGAAACACGTTCCCGTGTTGAGAGCCCCAACCTAGAGAAAGAGTCTATCCCTTGGCTTGCCATTCAAAGCAAGGCTATTTGTCTTTATTTTGTACAACTTCCCTTCACATGCCCTCTCCCTCAGCCACACTGAGCTCCTGCTCTGACTTAGAGGGACCCAGGCTTTCCTGACGTTTGCTGTTGCTCAGGCCTTTCCCTCCACCGAGATATCACACCCTAGTTTCCATCCACCCTGATTCTGCCCTCCTCTCAATTCCCAGCTCTGACAGTTAAACCAAAGACATTCCTGATCAAATGAACTAAAAGCAACTCCCCCGTCTCCTTCTAGTCTTGCAGCACTTTGATTTTTTTATCTCTTTAAGGGACCAATTATGTTTTATCAATTTATTCAGTACCTGGCACGTTACCTTTAGTTAAGCTTCATGTCTCTTCTGCTAGACTACAAACTTTGAGGCAGAACTAATACCTGAGTCATCTTTTTATTACCTAACGAGCCTAAAAAGACAGGAAACCAATATTTGCTGAGTATCTACAATTTGCCCAAAACCTCACACACATTCTTTCAATTAATCCTCACAACAGTCTCATAAAGTTGGTATCCTTGTTTTACACAAGAGAAATGGAGGTTCAAAGAAGTTAGTCACTTTATCCAAGTTCACACAGCTAGTGAAGAACAGAGTCTATTTTAAACATACTCTAAGACCTGCTCATTAATATGATCCTCTGTATATCACTGGATGCTAAGTATATAAAACACAAATTAGAAGTTAAATAAATATTCATTAAATGAGGGAAGCTGTCATGTTCCATATACTAAAAGCCAACTTTATGCAGCACACCAGAATAAACTTATCTCCTTTAAGTATGTTCAAACTGGACACAAAAAGATGTTTAACTGACCAAAAAAGATGGCTCATCATTTTGTAGCTGCAGCACAGGCAGCAGAAGAGAGGCCATAATAACATAGGCAAAGCCCAATTTAGCACAATAGTTATACTTTTGTTTTCAGAATTACAATTGGTTTAAAAAAAAAATCCAAAACCTATGAGGGATCTAGAACTTGAGAGAAGGAATTGGTTAAGGAAAGAGAATGAAGAAGGATTCTGAAAAGTACACGAGATCTGACACGTTACATAACCGTCGTAATGACAAGATGGAGAGAGAGCGAGGTTAGGCCTGGATACTTTTCTCAGGTCTTCTGCACAAAAACAACTCCTCCCAAGTGACTTGAGGAAATGACAAAGTTCAGCTAAGCCGAAGTACAACATTTGTGTGGACAGAGTTGAAATCTCCAGCCAACCAACAAGCTTGGAGTCTCTCAAACACATCTGTACCTTTGGAGTGTCGACACACTCTTCCTCCATGAATGCTGCTTCCGCCTGACAGCCGGATGCTGGAAATGTGAAGGCGTCCACATTGGATGCCTGTGGGAGGAGGGCAGATCGCATCACTCGCACGTTTGGTGAATGCACCGTCACTGGGAGTCCCACAGTTTGTGTCTGTAAATATGGCAAGAACGGAAAGTTTGGGAACATTAATACTTTCTATATAAATATACAAAATTCTTGAAATAAAACAATTCTTCCTGATGTAATTAAAGGGTAAATAGTGATTTGTTGGAAACTCCAGAAAAGATGTGATGAAGTATGTACATGGTACAGGTATCGATCTGAAGCAGTCTAGCAATCAATTATTCTGAGATAGGTTGTACAGAATTTCGTTCCTGTTCCATGATGAGGTGCATAACTTTCACAGATGACAGGAAAGCTAGCCTTTGTAAGGAATCTAAGACGCTCTTTTTCAATTCAATGAACATCTATCGGCTATATCCTTAAATATATTACCTTGGAAAGATACAAAGAAGAATAGAGAAGTCCCAGTCTCTAAGAGTAGGAGATCAAAACTGAACCAGAGATAAGATACACACACAACTAACTGTAATACAAAGTACACTGCAATAAGGGCTATCTACCTGCATCTCTTTTTTTTTTTTGGTGGGGTACGGGGTGAGATGGTATATATTTCTTGGCAAGGGAGTGAGTGTAGAGGAAGAAGAGAGAAGCAGCAGCTACTCGGAGGGGATAGGAATGTCCTTTGAAAGAGACGCACAGACTGAACACACACAGCCTGCTTGCCCAGTGGAAACAGAGATGCTTATTGCTGAGCAAGTTATGTTCCTGAAGTCAACCTACTCTAGAAAGTCCATTCTCCATGTCTCCTCTGTTAAAAATTCTAAGTAAACAAGTATTACAAAGTCTTCCTCATTTAAAAGAGAATTTTCCTTTATGACAATTGGCAAGAATTGATTTTGAAGATGAAACCGCTGGATACTCCTTTCCTCCCCATTTCTTCAAAACTGGCAGAATAATTTATTAGATGCCTTTTGAACATAACAGACATTGCAAAACATCTGAGGGAACAAACATACCAGTTTCTAAAAGGCAGAGGAATGGCCTGTATTTTTTCTGCCATTGTCACTTTAAGGGATATAGGATGGTGAGCTTTAAATTCAAACAAGTGAAAAGGAACAAAATGGTATGATTCTAGCTTTTCCCTTCCCAAGACCTGGTTTTGATTCCGGGCTCCATCACTTACTAATTGTGTGAACTTAATCAGTTACCTAAACTCTTTGCATCTTATTTTCTTCGCCTCTGAAAAATGTCATAATATCTACTTCACAGTGAAGTTAGGACTGTAAAAGGCAACATGTAAAGTCCTTCGCTCAGTAATGTTAATTCCTCCTTTCTCCTTTCTAAAGTCTTAAAATGATGATAATAATTTAATACAGGGATTAGTAAAATGAATACACAGTTTTGTTCTCAGATACTAGCTAATGGTTCCCAGTTAAAATTTCAGGTTGATGGTTTTCAATAATGGGGGAATATGTTATAAATACATTTTATACTTGACTATGACTATATTTAGAATATACTTTATATTCCAACATTAACATCATTAGATATACTGCATGAGATAAAGAACAAAATAGCAATAGCAAAGTGTTGGTATTATATGGATGGTAAAAAGTGACAGAAAATACACTGTATATTATTCTGAGCATGATAAAGAAATAGCTTTTCTTATATCATCATTCCTCAGGCCTATATCCTCGTCACTTTTGAGACGAAACATTTTTTTTTCCTTTCAAGCATTAGTCATTTAAATTAATTTTTTAGCCACAATGTAAAATTTAAACTTCCGAATAAAGCATATTTGATACATTCCTCTTACCCTTATCATTGGCTTTTCAATCAAAGGATAAAGCTGAACTTTGATTTCTGTTTCCCAAATTTATTAGATTGCTCCTTATCAGGGCAAAGCACTACCTGTAGACACTGCCCTGGAAATGAGATACCAACATGATAACTATGATATGTTCTTCTCACTCCTTGCCTCTTGTTAGCTGTGACTTTTTAAATGGCAGGATTGTGCTGGGCCAGACCAAGCATAACACATTTTCCTTTCACATCCAACCTGGACTACAACAACTTACTGTGAACTTGGTAAGGACAGAGAAATAACACATTTTATTATGACAGCCGCTTCACAGGAAATACGATGACAGATTCAGGGGTCGGCTTTTTAGGATTCTTGCAATCACTGACGGGATTAAGGAAGTCTTTTTGGCACAAGTTAGAGTATAAATATTCAAATAGCATGCCCAGCACTAAAGGTCTGATTAAAGAATATGTTATTATAATAAATAGATGGTTGATTAATATCCCAAGCAAGCAGATATTACCAGTTTCTCCAAGAGTGGCCATAAACACAATAGGCACATGGAAAGATGCTCAACATTGCTAATTATTAGAGAAATACAAATCAAAACTAAACTGAGATATCACCACATACCGGTCAGAATGGCCATCATTAAAAAGTCTACAAATAACAAATTCTGGAGAGCGTGTGGAGAAAAGGGAACCCTCTTACACTGGTTGGAATGTAAGTTGGTGCAGCCACTATGGAAAACAGTATGGAGGTTCCTCAGAAAGCTAAAAGTAGAATTACCATATGATCCAGCAATCCCACTTCTGGGTATATATTCAGACAAAACTATAATTCAAAAAGATACATGCACCCCTATGTTCATAGCAGCACTATGTACAATCGCCAGACACAGAAACAACCTAAATGTAAATTGACAGAGGAATGGATAAAGAAGATGTGGTACTCAAAATGTTCACTGCAGCTCTATTTATAATAGCCCGGAGATGGAAACAACCTAAGTGTCCATCATCGGATGAATGGATAAAGAAGATGTGGCACATATATACAATGGAATATTACTCAGCCATAAAAAGAAACGAAATTGAGCTATTTGTAATGAGGTGGGTGGACCTAGAGTCTGTCATACAGAGTGAAGTAAGTCAGAAAGAGAAAGACAAATACCGTATGCTAACACATATATATGGAATTTAAGAAAAAAAAAATGTCATGAAGAACCTAGGGGTAAAACAGGAATAAAGACACAGACCTACTAGAGAATGGACTTGAGGATATGGGGAGGGGGAAGGGTAAGCTGTGACAAAGTGAGAGAGTGGCATGGACATATATACACTACCAAACATAAAATAGCTAGCTAGTGGGAAGCAGCTGCATAGCACAGGGAGATCAGCTTGGTGCTTTGTGACCACCTAGAGAGGTGGGATAGGGAGGGTGGGAGGGAGGGAGACGCAAGAGGGAAGAGATATGGGAACATATGTATACGTATAACTGATACACTTTGTTATAAAGCAGAAACTAACACACCATTGTAAAGCAATTATACTCCAATAAAGATGTAAAAAAAAAAAAAAAGATGTGGTACAATGGAATACTACTCAGCCATAAAAAAGAACGAAATAATGCCATTTGCAGCAACATGGATGCAACTAGAGATTATCATACCAAATGAAGAAAGTCAGAAAGAGAAAGACAAATACCATATGATATCACTTATATGTAGAATCTAAAACATGGCACAAATGAACCTATCTACAAAACAGAAAGGGACTCACAGGCATAGAGCACAGACTTGTGGTTACCAAAGTGGAGGGGAGGTAGGGGAGGGATGGACTGGGAGTCTGGGGATAGTAGATGCGAACAATTACATATAGAATGGATAAAGAGTAAGGGAACTATATTCAGTATCTTGGGATAAATCATAATGAAAAAGAATACAAAAAAGAGTGTATATATGTGTATAACTGAGTCACTTTTCTGTACAGCAGAAATTAACACAACATTGTAAATCAACTATACTTCAATAAAAAAAAATTAAAAAAAAAGAGTGGCCATAAACAATGACCATGTCCACTAACTGTAATGACTTTTTAGATCATATGTTTATTGTCTTGAATCTCTTCTTCTGATTTTATGCTTTCCAGCACCATTAAAATGAAAATAACATTTTCTCCTACGGGAAAAATCTTTACTGGTCCCATAGGAATATGCTTATTATGGACAGAATTGTGCCCCCTGCCCCTGCCCCCATCTATATGTTGAAGCCCTAACACCCAATGTGACTATATCTGTAGACAGGGCCTTTAAGGAGGTAATTAAGGTTAAATGAAGTCATAAGGGTGGGGACCTAATGCAAAAGGACTGGTGTCCCTCTAAGAAGAGGATGAGATACCAGAGATCTCTCTTCCTGCATGTGCAGAGAAGAGGATGTGCAAGGACATAGTGAGAAGGTGGCCATCTACATGCCAGGAAGAGAGTCCTCAGAACCCTGATGACCCCTTAATCTTGGACTTCCAGCCTCTAAAACTGCGAAAACATAAACTTTGTTGTTGAAGCTGCCCAGTCTGTGTTGCTTTGTTAACAGCAGCCCTAGCTGACTTTTTCTTACAGTTGTGGAGGGCAACCTCTAATCAGTAATTAAAGAAGAACTGGGATGAGTGTTTCATTCTAGTCTACTTACAGTTGATGGAAAGTTGGAGTGAAGGACTATTAAAAACTAGCAGATAGAATTCACAAGAAAAAGGCATATTTTAAAAAAATAGTCACCTGCAGTCAATTAGATGTAACATTTCCTGTATATTATGTGGCAAATATAAGTACTCTAAATCCATCTAAAGTGGAAATCTCAATGTTTTCTAAGTAGTAATCATGGGTTGTTCATCACTATACCATAAATTCCTTAAGGGCAGGGACTGTTTCCTGGGTACCTATGAAACCATGATGGCTGGGACTGTGCCTGGCACATAAGTGCTCTATCTAAACGGAACTGCTGGTATCAATTAATCAATTTTATCTTTGTAGCAAACTTATGAAGTAGGTATTGCTATTTCCATTTTATAATTAAGGACCCTGGAGCTCAGAGATGCTGACTTGTTGAAGTCACTCAGCTCAGTATGGAACCCAAGGTCTGCTTGATTGCACAAGTCATGTGATCTCTGCAAAGGATCTTGTGATTTCCCCAGTTCCTTATCACTCTATCAAGTAACAAGCGATTTGCCACTTCTTTAAACAGATAGTAGAACACCAAAGAATTCAAAGGGAGAAGGCTCTACTAAAGCTTTAAGCACATTTATAGTCATAAAAACAGAGAAATCTATTTTTTAACAAGTTCAATACTAAACATTAGAATGTGAAGTCTCGTAGGGAAGGGAGATCTTCTTCAACCCCAGTGCCTGTTTCTTAGCATCCAGATGGCACTCAAGACAAGTTTCTGAATGAGCACTGAAGATTGCTATTTGAATTAGATACATTTTAAGTCACAGTAAATAGCTTTCTATGATAACTTGGATCAATGCATAAAATGAGAAGAACTCACGGGGTGCTTGGTAATAAAAAAAATGATCAAACATAAGAAGCCCCAAGCCAAATGAAATATAACTTGAGATCTAAGGAATCTGCTTCAAGTTTAGATATGAAAGGAAATCATGTACAATAACATATGCGTGTGCTCAGGAGCAATCGTTTATGTAACCCTCACTTGTGTAATGTTTCAGAAGAATAAAGAGACTCGGGAGAGAAGCTACTCAGCATGGGGGCTTTCCTGCTTCCTATCCTTCCGCCTGGCAGCATTTTCCAGAGGGAAGGGGCACTCTCCATCTCACTATTACTACCCCAACTTAGGAATTCTCATTTTATCTCCCTCCTCTCTATCTTGAAAGCCATACCACTCGACTTTGAAGGATTCCAAGTGCTCAGAGATACTTCAACCCAAATATCTGGAACTTTACTGATATATTATTTTACTCACATTAGTATCAATACTCACATTATTTTAGATATTAAAATATGTATAACAAGGTACACCATTTACCTATTAAAATCAAGACGATTTTAATTTCCTGGGGTTTCTTTTTCACATATTCTGTAGAAGCCAATGCAAAATTCTACTATAATTCTATAAATTTTGTAAAATTGCCAAACAAAAAATACAAAGTGAAAACTCTTTTGCTCTTACTTGCACTTTATTTTATTTATCTAATTTTATTTATTTAACATTTTTATTGGAGTACAATTGCTCTACAATGGTGTGTTAGTTTCTGCTTTATAGCAAAGTGAATCAGCTATACATATACATATATCCCCTTATCTCCTCCCTCTTGCGTCTCCCTCCCATCCTCCCTATCTCACCCCTCTAAGTGGGCACAAAGCACCGAGCTGATCTCCCTGTGCCACGCGGCTGCTTCCCACTAGCTTTCGATTTTACATTTGGTAGTGTATATATGTCCATGTCACTCTCTCAATTCCTCCCAGCTTACCCTTCCCACTCTACATGTGCTCAAGTCCATTCTCTACGTCTGTGCCTGTATTCCGGTCTTGCCCCTAGGTTCTTCAGAACCATTCTTTTTCTTTTAGATTCTATATATATATGTGTTAGCATACGGTATTCGTTTTTCTCTTTCTAACTTACTTCACTCTGTATGACAGACTCTAGGTCCATCCACCTCACTACAAATAACTCAATTTCGTTTTGTTTTTAAGGCAGAGTAATATTCCATTGTACACATGTGCCACATCTTCTCTATCCATTCATCTGTCGATGGACACTTAGGTTGCTTCCATATCCTGGCTATTGTAAATAGAGCTGCAGTGAACATTGTGGTACATGACTCTTTTTGAATTATGGTTTTCTCAGGGTATATGCCCAGTAGTGGGACTGCTGAGTTGTATGGCAGTCCTAGTTTTTGTTTTTTAAGGAAACTCCATACTGTTCTCCATAGTGGCTGTATCAGTTTACATTCCCACCAACAGTGCAAGAGGGTTCCCTTTTCTCCACACCCTCTCCAGCATTTATTGTTTGTAGGTTTTCTGATGATGGCCATTCTGACTGGTGTGAGGTGATACCTCATTGTAGTTTTGATTTGCATTTCTCTAATGATTAGTGATGTTGAGCATCCTTTCACATGTTTGTTGGTGACCTGTATATCTTCTTTGGAGAAATGTCTATTTAGGTCTTCTGCCCATTTTTGGATTGGGTTGTTTGTTTTTTTGTTATTGAGCTGCATGAGCTGCTTGTAAATTTTGGAGATTAATCCTTTGTCAGTGGCTTCATTTGCAAATATTTTCTCCCATTCTGAGGGTTGTCTTTTCGTCTTGTTTATGGTTCCTTTGCTGTGCAAAAGCTTTTAAGTTTCATTAGGTCTCATTTATTTATTTTTGTTTTTATTTCCATTTCTCTAGGAGGTGGGTCAAAAAGGATCTTGCTGTGATTTATGTCATAGTGTTCTGCCTATGTTTTCCTCTAAGAGTTTGACAGTGTCTGGCCTTATATTTAGGTCTCTAATCCATTTTGAGTTTATTTTTGTGTATGGTGTTAGGGAGTGTTCTAATTTCATTCTTTTACATGTAGCTGTCCAGTTTTCCCAGCACTTATTGAAGAGGCTGTCTTTTCTCCATTGTATATTCTTGAATCCTTTATCAAAAATAAGGTGACCATAATGTGCGTGGTTTACCTCTGGGCTTTCTATCCTTTTCCATTGGTCTATATTTCTGTTTTTGTGCCAGTACCATACTGTCTTGATTACTGTAGCTTTGTAGTATAGTCTGAAGTCCAGGAGTCTGATTCCTCCAGCTCCGTTTTTCTTTCTCAAGATTGCTTTGGCTATTCGGGGTCTTTTGTGTTTCCATAAAAATTGTGGATTTTTTGTTCTAGTTCTGTGAAACATGCCATTGGTAGTTTGATAGGGATTGCACTGAATCTGTAGATTGGTTTGGGTAGTATAGTCATTTTCACAATGTTGATTCTTCCAATCCAAGAACATGGTAAATCTCTCCATTTGTGTGTATCATCTTTAATTTCTTTCATCAGTGTCTTATAGTTTTCTGCATACAAGTCTTTTGTCTCCTTAGGTAGGTTTATTCCTAGGTATTTTATTCTTTTTGTTGCAGTGGTAAATGGGAGTGTTTCCTTAATTTCTCTTTCAGATTTTTCATCACTGGTGTATAGGAATGCAAGAGATTTCTGTGCATGAATTTTGTATCCTGCAACTTTACCAAATTCATTGATTAGCTCTAGTAGTTTTCGGGTAGCATCTTTAGGATTCTCTCATGTCATCTGCAAACAATGGCAGTTTTACTTTTCTTTTCCGATTTGGATTCCTTTTATTTCTTTTTCTTCTCTGATTCCTGTGGCTAAAACTTCCAAAACTATGTTGAAGAATGGTGGTGAGTGTGGCCAACCTTGTCTTGTCCCTGATATTAGTGGAAATGGTTTCAATTTTTTACCATTGAGAACGATGTTGGCTGTGGGTTTGCCATCTATGGCCTTTATTATGTTGAGGTAAGTTCTCTCTATGCCTACTTTCTGGAGGGTTTTTATCATAAATGGGTGTTGAATTTTGTCAAAATCTTTTTCTGCATCTATTGAGATGATCATATGGTTTTTACCCTTCAATGTGTTAATATGGTGTATCACATTGATTGATTTGCATATACTGAAGAATCCTTGCATTCCTGGGATAAACCCAACTTGATCATGGTGTATGATCCTTTTAATGTGCTGTTGGATTCTGTTTGCTAGTATTTTGTTGAGGATTTTTGCATCTATGTTCATCACTGATATTGGCCTGTAGCTTTCTTTCTTTGTGACGTCTTTGTCTGGTTTTGGTATCAGGGTGATGGTGGCCTCATAGAATGAGTTTGGGAGTGTTCCTCCCTCTGCTACATTTTGGAAGAGTTTGAGAAGGATAGGTGTTAGCTCTTCTCTAAATGTTTGATGGAATTCACCTGTGAAGCCATCTGGTCCTGGGCTTTTGTTTGCTGGAAGAATTTTTTTTTTTTTTTTTTTTTTTTTTCTGTACTCGGGCCTCTCACCGTTGTGGCCTCTCCCGTTGTGGAGCCCAGGCTCCGGATGTGCAGGCTCAGTGGCCATGGCTCACGGGCCCAGCCGCTCCGCGGCATGTGGGACCTTCCTAGACCGGGGCACGAACCCATGTCCCCTGCATCGGCAGGCGGATTCTCAACCACTGCGCCACCAGGGAAGCCCCCTGCTGGAAGATTTTTAATCACAGTTTCAATTTCAGTGCTTGTGATTGGTCTGTTCATATTTTCTATTTCTTCCTGGTTCAGTCTTGGGAGGCTGTTCATTTCTAAAAATTTGTCCATTTCTTCCAGGTTGTCCATTTTATTGGCATATAGTTGCTTGCAGTAATCTCTCATGATCCTTTGTATTTCTGCAGTGTCAGTTGTTACTTCTCCTTTTTCATTTCTAATTCTATTGATTTGAGTCCTGTCCGTTTTTTTCTTGATGAGTCTAGCTAATGGTTTATCAATTTTGTTTATCTTCTCGAAGAACCAGCTTTTAGTTTTATTGATCTTTGTTATCATTTCCTTCATTTCTTTTTCATTTATTTCTGATCTGATCTTTATGATTTCTTTCCTTCTGCTAATTTTGGGGTTTTTTTGTTCTTCTTTCCCTAATTGCTTTAGGTGTAAGGTTAGTTTTTTTATTTGAGATATTTCTTGTTTCTTGAGGTAGGATTGTATTGCTATAAACTTCCCTGTTAGAACTGCTTTTGCTGCATCCCATAGGTTTTGCATCATCATGTTTTCATTGTCATTTGTTTCTAGGTATTTTTTGATTTCCTCTTTGATTTATTCAGTGATCTCTTGGTTATTAAGTAGTGTATTGTTTACCCTCCATGTATTTGCATTTTTTCCAGATTTTTTCCTGTAATTGATATCTAGTCTCATAGCATTGTGGTTGGAAAAGATACTTGATATGATTTCAATTTTCTTAAATTTACCAAGGCTTGATTTGTGACCCAAGATATGATCTCTCCTGGAGAATGTTCCATAAGCACTTGAGAAGAAAATGTATTCTGTTGTTTTTGGATGGAATGTCCTATAAATGTCAATTAAGTCCTTCTTGTTTGATGTATCATTTAAAGCTTGTATTTCCTTATGTATTTTCATTTTGGATGATCTGTCCATTGGTGAAAGTGGGGTGTTAAAGTCCCCTACTATGATTCTTACTTGCACTTTAAATAAAGTAAGTACTCACGTAAGTAGATGGAAATCCTAATAGATCATGTGAACAAACCACTCCTCTTCTCAACCTCTATGCAGGTGATCTCCCAATTCTCCTAAGCCCTAGTCTCTCTCCAGGGACTCAGATCCATTGTTCCTCATAAGCAGCTAAGTCTCTGCCACCACGACTCCCTCAGCCTTGGGCTCAACAATGGAGTCATCTGTAATTTGTCATCCCTTCTTCCCCAACATTGATTTATTACTTTATATAACAAACACTTATATAGCACTGTTTTAAGTGCTGAACAATTATTACCTAACTTAAACGTCTTAACATCCTATAATTATTCCCACTTTAAAGCTTGGGAAACTGAGGCAGAGAAAGACCTTAAGTAACTTTTTTAAGGTCCACAGCAGGAAATGGCAGAATCTGGGATGTGCTTGAGTCCCTACTTTAAACCATCACATTGAGCTGCCTCTCCAGATCAGTGCTAAGTTCATCCAGAGTCTACCTCTGAAATGTTCCTTACACTTCTCCCTTCCTGTTTCCTTCCACCGGCACACTATTAGCTCAAGTCTTCAGTGTTTCTCATCTCAACTACTAAAATCATCTCCTAAACAGCTCTCTCCAAATTTCTTGTCTTCCGTAGCCAATCTATCCTTCCCAATGTTACCAGATTGCTAGCTTGAAGTATGGATATAATTTTATCGCTTTTTTGCTTAACAGGCTTCAGTAGTTCCTCATTTCTTCCTGATTTATTAGTAAACTCTTTACCTTGGCATTCAAAGCCCTTCACAACATGGCTTCAACTTAGCACTCTAACTCTTTCATTTCCCTATTCTTTAATTCAAGTGAATTAATTTGAACAGGTCCTATGCTTGCTCACTTTAGTACTTCTGCTCACACTGCTTCTGCCTACGTACAATGCCTTTAACCACTGCCTCTCCCTAACAAAGTCCTACACAGCTGTGAAGCTCTACCTTGAACGCCGCCTCTCCCCCAAAGCCTTCCCAATCAGATGCATCTCTCTCCCCTTTGCCCTTTTTTTAAAAAAGCTTTTCTCTATCAAAATGATATTCACAGTATCTTCTAAATTTTGCCCTTTCTCTATTTTGAATGATGGTTATTCATGATGTTGTCTTATTTTGCTTCTATAATGTAATGACTCTGAGGGCAACGACTCTTTTATACATCCTCTTCCCTGTAGTGTCTAATAAAAGAAGTTTACATAGTAAACCTGCAATAAAAATTTGTTAAATGAAATTGAATGTACAGGTTAGTTACAATAATTCTTAACATAAGTGAATGATAAAAAAAAAATGAGAAATCTCTTAAAGAAAAAAACTGTTTGAAATAAACTTAATCCTTAAAAATAGGAAGATGATAAAACACTTGAGGATCTAGTGAACGATGACAGAAAAAAACTTTACAGAAAAACAAGGTGTAGAGGATGAAATCCTAACCCTTTGTACTACACGATGAAAAATGTGTCAAACATGTGAACAGGCACATGCACAGATAAGACTATTGGCTAATGGGGTGTTACCTTGGCAACTGTTTGTTCGGCGATGGTGCTAGGCCGACGCTGGCGGGCATCAAGTCTCTGCTCCACAGGAAAACTGCTCCTATGTGATTTCAGGCGCTCCACCAACAAGTAATAGATGGCAGCAAAGTGGTTATAGCTCTTGTTCTGCAAAGCCTGTAAGAGAAAACAAGTGCCAAAGGCAGAGAACCATAAAAACCAATTCAATGATTTAAACCTTTCTGAAAAATGAGGGAAAAACACAACATTGTAAATCAACTATACTTCAATAAAATTTGAAAAATAAATTAAAAAAGGAGGGAAGACACCATGTGTTCTTAAAAACAAGCAAAGTAACAAGCAAAGTATGCCTCAAAACGAAAGCTATTCCAGAATTTAGAATAGAAGACAGATAACTTTATTAATTGTATAAAGGATGATACCTCTGAATGACTTGACTGGCTCTTTTACATTAATAGGATCCATTTATTTTTCTGCATTCAGAGAAAATGCCATCATTGTCTCATGCAGACATTCCCCAATGCCGTTATATGGTGCCATCTCATAGCTGCAACTAGGCTGTAAGGTTGTTTAGTAACCTGAGCCCAGAGGCTCTAATTCCACAGCCTCGACACAAGTCCAAACCATTGCAAACCCTGAAGTCAATGATTAAAGTCTTTGGGGAAATTTTTGGTGATTATTTTGGGCTGGAGAATGACATCTGGATGCTAGGTTGAGAGATGCTGGGTCTCCATTCTTAGGTAATTTTTTCCTCTTGTTTTTGCGGTCCAACCCTCTTGAAACCTTGAAAATAAAGTCACTTCCCAATTTTTCACATCCCTAGCTGGCCAGCTCTCCCAGGATACTAACGGAACAGCAAAACAACGGCTCCTTTGGCGTCTAATTCCACATGACAGGCTGCATGAGTGCTGTGCAGTGCAGCTCAGATGCAGAGCACTGGCAGCAAACATCACAGGCCGGGGAACTGCACACAGCTGCCTTCAAGGGCAAGTACAAAAAAACCTCTCTAAGCACGTGATGAGCAAAGCAGGAAAGCAGTCTGGTTTCATTTATGACTGCAATGAAGGAAAAGGCAGCACAGTTTGGAGCACTTTATCTTCACAGGGGGGCGTTTTATAGTCTTTCTTGTCATGCTTCATCCTGAAAAGCACTGTTTGTTCTTTGCCTGTTGCGGGGGTATTAAACATATGTATATCCTATGCACATGCCAGCTGTTAAAGGACAGAAACAAAGCTGCCAAGGAATTTCCCAGGTTCATGACCTTCTCAGTTCTATGGCCCATAAAACTTCCAAATCAGGAATCCACCTGTTTTTGCCTTCTGAGTTTCTTCAGTTCACAACCTAAACCCGATGCCTACCCTTCTTGTTTCCTGCTCAGCCCGCAGCCTTGTTCCATATCTGCACATTTATGTTTCATATAAACTAGCTTATTACCTGTGTAGAACTTCATGTTTCATCTTAGAAGAAGCTTTCTACTTTGTATTTGCCAAGCTTCCATCTTTGTCTTTTCTCAATCCTATATAAACACTTCCTTTTGAATTTTTTTGGCAGTTGGGGCAAAGGGAGGAATTTTTATATTGATTAAAAACAAACATAAATATAGTGTGATGAAATCTTCAGGGAACACTGAACAGTAGGCCTAGGTACTGGGATGGCTAAAAGACCAGGATGACAGGTATGAGCATGAAATTTCAAGTTACTAAGTACAACAGAGTTCTAAAATTTCTTTAGTCGAATCTCTGACCACTTTACCTCAATGGTTTTCTGTTGATCTATTCCAAGGCCGTGCATCAATCGCAGAACCTGTTCATTAAACTCCCCAATGGATGGCTCATTTTCTTGCCCTTGTGGATAGAGAACAGGTCTCTGTACAGGAACTTCTACGAGCATCCACTTATGCTCCTTGATTTGAGCTATGGTTAGCCGTTTGGATGGGTCTAGGACCAACATCCTTCGAATAAGGTGCTCACAATCTACAGAAAACACAATGTTACAAAAGTCACGTAAATCACCTTGCACTTTGGGGTATTGACTTGACTCATGTGACTTTGTACAATGGTGTTAATCTTTGTATCCTCCACAGTGCCCACTGGAAAGCAGAAGGTCAAATGAATAAATGAATACCTGAAAGCTACTTGTATTTGTCAAGTTCACATGATGAATGCTGGCGCACAAAATTAACCATCACTGTGAATGAATACTTAAGAAAAAACAGGAGGGTGTAGATCTATCCAATTCTGTACTTAATGAACCTTTTTACTGAATTTCTCAACTTACAGTATCTAGACACAGACTTAGATTTCCACTAAAGAAAAAAACAAGCCTTCTTCCTAGAAAAAGCAAATAATAAATGGTTCCTTACAGTCACTTCTGAGGCTGATACACTAAGGCTATTAAGTGAGGCTGGAGCTCTCCAAGGGACTGTTGCTATTCTCCGTATCAGTGCAACTGAGAAAAATGTACATGAAACACTAGTCACTTCTGATGACACTAAGTAAACTGCACTGCTGCAACCCTGGGCACTAGCTTATTCTCTGAGCTGACATCATATTCTTTACTACCCCCACATAAACTAGCCTTTTATCACTTGCTATGTTCTAGGCACCATGCTAAGAGCTTTACAGAGCTTAATTTAATTAATCCCCACAATACCCCTTTTAGAAACTATTGTTATTTCCATTTATAGACTGAGGAAACTGAAGCACAGAGATATAACTTGCCAAGGCCAGACTGTCAGTAAGTGGTGGACTCAGGATGAAAACCAGGTGGTCTGGCTCCAAAATCTATCCTCTTAACTACTAGAACATTACTTCTGTTACCAGGAACAAGCAAATTAAGGATAAAAACCAAAATCTAAACTGAGTAAATTTAACTGCTGCCCATGCAGCAAACCAATACAAGACTGGAAGGGATTATGGCACTTCATCTTAATTCAATAGTTTTGCTAGTTGGTTTTAAATTTAATTAAAAAATTTAATTTTGTAACTTCCCACCAAAAGATGTGGGAAAATCCATTTCATACTTAGAGTGAAATGGTTGTGAATCTGTATCTACAAAATGCTTCTCTAAGTCTAAAATAAACCTGGTTGTTTAGTAGCATATTGTTTAGCCTCCATGTGTTTGTATTTTTTACAGTTTTTTTCCCTGTAATTGATATCTAGTCTCCTAGGTTGTGGTTGGAAAAGATGAGGTATCACCTCACACCGGTCAGAATGGCCATCATCAAAAAATCTACAAACAATAAGTGCTAGAGAGGGTGTGGAGAAAAGGGAACTCTCCTGCACCGCTGGTGGGAATGTAAATTGATACAGTCACTATGCAGAACAGTATGGAGGTTCCTTAAAAAACTAAAAATAGAACTACCATATCACCCAGCAATTCCACTACTAGGCATATACGCTGAGAAAACCGTAATTCAAAAAGATACATATACCACAATGTTCACTGCAGCACTATGTACAATAGCCAGGACATGGAAGCAACCTAAATGTCCGTTGACAGATGAATGGATAAAGAAGATGTGGTATATATATACAATGGAATATTACTCAGCCATAAAAGGGAATGAAATTGAGTCATTTGTAATGAGGTGGATGGACCTAGAGTCTGTCATACAGAGTGAAGTAAGTCAGAAAGAGAAAAACAATTACCGTATGCTAACACATATATGGAATCTAAAAAAACGGTACTGATGAACCTAGTGGCAGGGCAGGAATGAAGATGCAGACCTACTAGAGAATGGAATTGAGGACACCGGGGGGAAGGGTAAGCTGGGACGAAGTGAGAGAGTGGCATAGACATATATACACTACCAAATGTAAAATAGCTAGCTAGTGGGAAGCAGCTGCATAGCACAGGGAGATCAACTGGGTGCTTTGTGATGCCCTAGAAGGGTGGGATAGGGAGGGTGGGAGGGAGGGAGACGCAAGAGGAAAGAGATATGGGAACATATGTATATGTATAACTGAGTCACTTTGTCGTACAGCAGAAACTAACACAACATTGTAAAGCATTTATACTCCAATAAATATATATAAAAATATAAATAAACCTGGGACATTTATAGACAAGGGTAAATGGGAAGACTTGCTGTTCTTAATCTGGGAAATTTTCTGTTTCCAGTTATGAGTAGGAAGGTTAGAATTTCTCTCACCTACATGGAAGGGGTTGCTTATTTCTACGGCTTTTAAAGTGACTCGGTCACTTTATTTGGCACCCAAACTTAGAAAAAGAGAAGCCTTTGTTTAGGCACTCATTTTCAGAACAAATTCTGTAAAACATAATTTTAAGATAAACAGGTTGTTACCTTCTGACATGAAATACGGAATCCGGAATCTTCCTTCTAACACTCTCTGCCTCAAAATTGGAAGAGTTGGTCCATCAAAAGGTAGAGCTCCACAGACAAGGACGTAAAGAACAACTCCCATGCTCTAGGGAAGAAAACAATGCAGTCTCTTTTCTCCTGAGAACTTCAAACACTCTTTGATTTCCTAAATATCCTCAGGGCTCTTAAAATCATATGGACTGAAAAATTCCTGTTTGAATTTACTATTTTCTCAGAATTAAAAAAAAAAAAATCTGAAATGCTGACCAGTGCAATAAAGCATCCTATAATAAATACCAAAAGAATTAAATTAAATCATTTTGATTACTAAACTTTAAATCATTGCTGATATTAGTATGATAACATCTTTCCTTAGAAATTCTTTCCTAGAATCTAATTCAAGATGCTCTGACTAATTTTAGTCCAGTGGACAGGGCAAGTATGAACTATGTGTTAGGTACAGAGAGATTCCGAGATGGGCCAGAGTACCAAGTATTATCATTATAGATGCATTTAACACAGCAAAGCAAAGAAATACCCAAATATCCAGCTGTGGTCCTTCATACTGCTGCCCTTCAAAGACTTCTGGGGCTGCATAAGGGGGGCTGCCACACCATGTTGCCAGCAGTTCACCACTTTTAAAGAAATTTCCAAAACCGAAATCTATTGGGATGGAAATAAATGTTACTTTCATCTGTGCTCTCAAACTATACTGAATTTCTCATAATAATTTTATAATATGCTACATTAACAATATCACCACTATTCACTCTGTGAGTATGCGATGGCATGTATCTTATGATGTTTCCTTAGCACTCAGCACAATGAATAGCAAATATTAAGTATTCAGTAAATATTTGTTGAATGAATGTGTTAATGAATTAAGTTTTCTTCTCAAAGAGAATGAGCGAGAGGCTGGAAAAAGACTTTATCTCTTGTATTTTTAAGGCTGAAAGAAAAATCCACTGATATGGACAATCAACTTGAATTTGATAATCTTAGAATTTCAATTACTCCATGATTAAGAGCTCTTGAGCTTATATGGTTTATAAAAAAAGAAACAAATGAGTAAAACTCTAAGATATTTACCTAAACACAACCAAGGGACCGGCTGCTCTCACAGCCCCAGGCTAGCAAGATAAATATAACATTTTAAGGCAACTGAGGACAGTGTTTCCTAAGTAACAGCTCTCTAAGTGTTGGCCCGCACATCCTGAATTAGGCAGATACTTATCTGAATAGCTCATTAACATGCAATGGCCATGTGGCCCAGCCACAGGCCCCCTATCACCAATATCACTTGTTTACTCATTTATGGAACGCGGTGGCATTATACTTCAAAATAGTTAATGGCCTTCTCCTTATGATATTAGTCACACTGAATCTGCAGCTTTGATAAACAGCATGCCCTCTGGAAACACTGTACTCAGATGCCTTCAATATGCATGAAAGTTACAGCGGAAGACAAATGCAGTGAGATTTGGTATAAATGCAAGCTTGTGCTCTTTTGCTAAGCCTTCACATAGTCACATGGTCTCTTAGTGAAGGAACAAATTCCTGTTGTTTTGTAAGTTAGAGCCAAAATGTCTCATGCTGCAACAGACTCCTGGCTGAAGGATACACCTCAGTGATGGGAACTGGCTCTACTCTGGCTGGTGTACACAGTGCATGGAGAGTGAGATTTCGGTGGTGCCCCAAGGGGACTGGAACAAGTCTCCGGCGCCAGACTGACTGGCTGCGTGACATGCGTTCAGTCTTTGTGAGCCTCAGTCTCCCCAGTTGTAACACTGAAACATCGTAGTCAGCAGGTTGTTATGGGGATCCAATGAGTTAACAGAAACTCACACTCCACTCACACCCTGAGACTATGGTGTGCTTCTGTACCTTAGGGGAGGCATTCTCTTAGCTCCCTGACATAAGCAGTAGTAACAGAAACAGTCATGATCCCCAACACCACAGCCTCATGGCAGAGTATGACCTATGAAGTAAGGGAGACCTACAGCTGATTTCCAGTTTTGCCACTTTCTAGCCTCAAGGCCCCTACATAAATTATTTAATTTTCCTGAACCTTATTTTCTGTATCTATAAGTGAGGGGATAATCCACCTACCCAGATAGGATGCTGTGAGGATTAAATGAGACTAAGAATGTAAAATGCCTGGAGCGCAGTAGATGTGAAGTGTCAGCTACCAAAGCCATCATTACCAATTACTGCCTTTCAGAGAAAAGGGTCCTGAGAAAATACACAGGAAGGGTAAAGACAGTGTGGAGAAGCTTAAGGTTCATGAGAGAAAAGATGGTGTATGTGGGGAAAGAGATGGTGCATCTAAACCTGGTGGAACACAGCTGTGGCCTGTCCTTGGCATCCAGGAGTACGAGGCGTACTCCACAACATAACTGCAGTTCAGTCCTACGCTCAGCTTTCCAAAATGACTGTCAGAGAGGTCTTATCTTCTCAATTCCACCTGTAGGACTAACCACTCACATCACATCACAACCCATGTGTCCATATTGATAGGTGTTTCTAATTTTCTAGAAAAACTATACTCTCAAACGATCCAAGGACTAGATGTTCAAATAACATTTAAAGAGGAAAATGTTACTTTCACTCACAGAAAAGCCCAAGAAGCTCTGGGAAGTGTGTTTGGAGATCATGAAATAGGTCCAATAATTGCTGTACTTTAAACCGTAATCACAGGATGAGTTTTAGCACATGTAAGTTGAGAATACTCTCTAAATAGCACTGGAACGTTTTAACGTCTCACAGAGCCATTCCAGAACTCCTTCATTATGAACCTCCCCCGACTCTTGTAGAACGAACTCAAAGAGTGACTGGGACAGAGGTCTGTCAGGAAGGTGGCCTGGACTCTTTATTCCCCTAGGCTCTCTCACTGGACACTTCATAGGCAGGAAGAGAGCAAAAACTAGGAAAGCACCATGGTGCCGGTAGTAGCCTAGTCTCAACCTTGGCTGTACACATCTGGGACAAAGAAAGCGTCCTGTTACCTTAGAAGAAAAAGGGTACTAAACGGATGTTACTTCTATTTTCTGTAGGTAACTGAAGAAAACAGGAACTTCAGTCTGTAGGAACATTAAGAGAAGCACTGAAAGAAAATCAGGTTCATTAAAATTATTATAATAGCATTTATGTAGATGTCTTCTATAACCCTGTCAAAGCACTTAAATATTTTATTTGTAATCATCTGATGTATGGGTTAAGGAAAGCTTTGGAGTCAGGCAAATCTTGGGTTTTCCTCTTAGCGGTGTGATCTCGGGCAAATTACTTAATTTCTTTGCAAAATGGGGACAATGTCTACACTTCACAGTTATTATGAGTAACATATACTCACAATAAGTGAGTATATGTAGATAAGTACACTTACATCATAAGTAGATAACATAATAATGCTTTAGGCATGCTATTGAAACAAAGCAGGTGCTCAATAAACAGTAGCCACTGAGTACGCTACTCGACAGAAGAGAAGAATAGCAATTCTTCTTCTTGTTTTACTTATCTGTCTTCTCTATCAGACTAAACTCCTTGAGAGTAGAGAAGGGGGAAATGATATATGTCTGTTCCTCTAGGACTTAGTACGCTGTCAGCACACAGCAGCTGTTTAACAAAGGTTTGCTGAATGAATATGTTGTCATCGTGTCTTTTAAAAGTGTCAGAAGCTGACCTAAGCTCTCCTAAGATAATTTCTTCTTAGTAACCCCATGAGGTAGCCTTATTTTAGGAAAGAGTGAGGGTAGAAAGTTAAGTACCTTGCTAGAGGTTACACTAAATTGCAGACTTACCAAGTCTGGCTACAGAGCTCTCACTGTTAACCACCTTTATGTCTTTCTCTGGTACAGTGATATGTAGCTATTTTTGAGCAGGTTAATAATTGTCAGGTTTAAGAAGTGGCAATGGGAAAACACTTAAAAATAAAAGCCTTTTTATTTCTTCACAGGAATCTGGACAATTTGCTTCATTCACAGTCTGCAGCTTTCTGCCTAAAAGCATATAGTGAAATGAGGAGCGAGCAAGAGGGATGAAATACGAAAACGGCAGAGCTATGCAGGATTTTTTTCTTTAATGTTTCTTTAAAAATTCATTTATTATTTATTTGGCTGCTCCAGGTCTTTGTTGCCACATGTGGGATCTTTAGTTGTGGCATGCGAACTCTTAGTTGCAGCATGTGGGATCTAGTTCCCTGACCAGGGATCAAACCCGGGCTCCCTGCATTGGGAGTGTGGAGTCTTAGCCACTGGACTACCAGGGAAGTCCCAGGATTTCTTTCTTATCACTATTTATTCATGTGGAATGGTTACTTAATGTTTCATCACACCAACCAAATTCATTGCTTCCTTCATTAAACATTTGAGTGCATACATGTGTCAACCACTGTGCAAACACAGAAGATAGTCTCATAACAACAGAGAATAATCAAAGACCCCACATTATCACCTGACTTTTGAAAAGCATTATGAAAACAGTCACATGGGTATTCCTCTCTATGCTAGACCCAGACCCAGCCTGGCTTTGCTGGAAAGGAAAGTTTAATGTCTAGTTTAATGTCTTCTCAAATGTTCTGATCTACAAGTTAATACCTCAAATGATGGCTGCTATGTCCCTCAGACACTTTTTTGCTTCCTGTTTCTCTGTCATAAGAATGTATGCCATGCTATGTTGGATTCACTTTGATATTTTTAACTTTTAATTTCCAAATAGTTTTACAGAAGAGTTGCAACAATAAAGTGAGGAGAATTCCCTATGCTCTTTATCCAACTTCCTCCCCTAATGTTAACATTTTACATAACTCTATTAGTAAAATTATCAAAACTAAGAAGGTAACACTGGGCTTCCTTGGTGGCGCAGTGGTTAAGAATCCGCCTGACAATGCAGGGGACACGGGTTCAAGCCCTGGTCCGGGAAGATCCCACATGCCTCGGAGCAACTAAGCCTGTGCGCCACAACTACTGAGCCCGTGCTCTAGAGCCCATAAGCCAAGCCACTAAGCCTGCGCACCACAACTACTGAAGCCTGCACGCACCTACAGCCCTTGCTCTGCAACAAGATAAGCCACCGCAATGAGAAGCCCGTGCACCGCAACGAAGAGTAGCCCCCGCTCACCGCAACTAGAGAAAGCCTGCGCGCAGCAACGAAGACCCAACACAGTCAAAAAATAATAATAATAATAATTAATTTAAAAAAAAAGTAACACTGATTCAGTACTATTAATTAAACCATGGACTTCATTAAGATTTCGCCAGTGTTCTCTCTAACGTCCTCTCTCACTGCAGGGTTCCACAGTGCACTTAGTTGTCATGACTCCTTAGTCTTCTCTAATTTCTAATAGTTCCTCAGTCTCTCCTTGTCTTTCTTGACCATGACCAGTGCTGGTCAGGTATTTTGTAGACTGTCTCTCAGTTTCGGTTTGCTGGATGTTTTCTCATGATTAGATTAAAATGATTGCTTTTTGGGAAGAACAGCACAGAGGTGAAGTGCTCTTCTCAGGGCATCATATGATGGGGTGCAGGTATTATGGCTTAATTATTGGTGGAGTTAACCTTGATCTATGGATTAAGGTGGTGTCTTCCGGGTTACCCCATTATAAAGTTACTATTTTTCCCCTTGAGATTAATAAATATTTTAAAGATATATTGAGTCTATATATACCCTGTTTCTCCTTAAACTTTCACCCATTAATTTAGCATTCGTTGGCAGATCTTGATTGCAGCAACGATTACTGTGGTGTTCTAACGGTGAGCTTTCATTTCCCTCATTCCTTCTACAGTTATTAATTACAACTCTTCAAGAGTTGTCCCTTCTTCCCCTCTTATTTATTTACTCATTAAACTATTTGTTTATTTTTTACAATACTGTCATATTATATTCATCATAAGTATTCATTTTATTCTTTGGGTTATAATTCAATACTATTGTTATTTATTTTGATGCTTAAATAGTTCCAGCTTTGGCCACTAGGAGCTAATTCAGGTTGGCTCCTGTATCCTTTCAACATGCCCCCATCCTTATAAAATTTCATTTTAAGTATTTCCTTATCTCTTGGTACCAGATGTTCCAGGCTCATCTTGTACTTTCCTGCCCCATCCCATGAATCAACTGCTTTTCCAAGGAGCCCTGATTCCTTTTTTTTTTTTTTTTTTTGTGGTACACGGGCCTCTCACTGCTGTGGCCTCTCCCGTTGCGGAGCACAGGCTCCGGACGCGCAGGCTCAGCGGCCATGGCTCACTGGCCCAGCCGCTCCGCGGCACGTGGGATCCTCCTGGACCGGGGCACGAACCCGCGTCCCCTGCATCGGCAGGTGGACTCCCAACCACTGCACCACCAGGGAAGCCCGCCCTGATTCCTTTTACAGAAGAATGGTATTTAGAAACCAAGACTAAGACCTAGATGTACTCACTGCAACTGGGCTGTCACTGGGTCTAGGCCCTGTCATCAAACAGAGGAAATATACATATGAATGCTTATCAGTGTACACACACACACACACACACACACACACACACACACTCCTATATTTGTTTTTGTGCCTGTCTATATGTATATGTATTAAGAAAAAACAATAACCCATGAATTCATACTGATACTTCTCACTCCAATTCAGGGTTCAGACTAGCATTATTTTGATACTATTTTTATTCATACATGATTGACTAAACAACTCTGACAAAATTTTGAAGGTATAAAGAAGTTTTTTTTCCTCTGCGGTAATTTGTCATTTGTATGGGAGTAATTGGTTGAACTCTCACTCATAACATACCTTGAATTTGTCAGATCAATCAAGATTTTCAACATTTCTTGAGCACAGTAGGGAAAAGACAAATCTTTCTCAAAGAACCTCTTAGCTTCACAATTTTAAGATATGAAATCATAAGAAGTTTTTGAAACAAAATGACAACTAGTCCTTCAACATGGTGTATGAGTTATAATCAAATCCCAAAACCATTTATGTCTTGCCTACTTTGGACTAGGCATTACCCACTTGGTATTTTTGTATATATTATCTCATTTAATCATGATGACAGCCCTGTGAGGTATGAATGTCCTTACCTTACAAAGGGGGAAACTGAAGCTGAAAGTAGCTAACTGAATTGCCCAAATATCTACAGCTGCAAGTAGCTTAGCCAGTATTCAAATACAGGGCCTTTGAACTCCAAGCCAGGTGTTCTTTTTTTTTTTTTCACTATACCACAGATGTTCTAAGAACGTCACTAGTCAGAGAAGTTGTTTTTATTTTTTTTGTTGTAAGGCCTCATAGTCAGAGAAGTTTAATCCAACTTAAAATTGGAGATAAGGCTGTTATAAACCCAGGAAAAATCCTTTACATTATATAGAGATGAGAGATTTTCTAATTTATCCCTCTGCTAGCAGAAGTCGACAAGTGAGGGCTTTCTCATCTCTACAATATTGAATGCTATGTTAAAAGCATCCTTAAAAAATGAATGGGAATAATTAAGATGTTTGCAAAGTAAATGTCAAATATACACCTACATTCATTTTAGAAATCTATATTGATTTTAAGAATGTGTTAAAATAGACACATCTTGTCCTTTTCATGTGAAGATTATTTATGTTCCTATCCCTACAACGCTAAGGCATGTACTCCAAGTTTTTACTTTAACGTTAGTTTTGAGATTTCCTGATATATCCATATTTTCTCACCTGGTTTCTGTGTGGCCTAAAATGTTGATAGAAGAGAGTGTTTGGGGTAGAGTCTCTAACCACATTAATTAGTGTTGACTGACCCATGGAAATCAACTTGGCCTTAAAAGCTGAGTCTTCTAATTACCTCTTATCTAACTAGTAACAGACCATGGATATATTTGAAAACAGTATTAGAACTACTATTATTCTTTTCTGCTTTATATTTTGAAAGTGACTGACCTGAATCTTCCTGATAACAAAAATCAATTATTATTACTGTCGTCACTAAATCACATAAATTATCAGTGCCCAATCGTCATTAGCAAAGGGCTAACGTTTTAGGAATAACAGGGCCTTCCTTACACAGAGTAAATAAGCTGATTACTGTCTGATGGGAACAAAGCACATTAGTGAATACTGTCGGAGTGAAATAGATCAAACATTAGCATGCATACAAATCATCTGGGGAACCTGCTAAAATGCAGATTCTGATTCAGTAGGCCGAGGGGTGGGCTTGAGAAGTCTGCACTTCTAACAGACATCGCAAGTGATGCTCATGCTGGTCCCCAGACCACTCTTCCAGTAGCCAGGAAATAAAGAATGAAACGGAGGTTGTGAAAAAGATACAGGTGTTAAACAGTTTGTCGCTGTTTATTGTTGCAAAATAATTATAATTACTAAATACTTTCAAGATTTAATATTTAAATAACAAAGACTAAATAGAAGTCGTTAGGTAAACAATTTAAGTCATTATTTTGAAAAGGAAAAAAGCAACCAAAACATTGAAAACCAGTCTTCAAGCTAAGAGAAAGTAAATGATTTCTAGGAATCAACACAACCAAGGCAATTTTTAATCTCCAGCAGTGTGTTATAATGTCTAATTTATAATTTTAAAAATCCTCCTACAGAGAAGCAGATGGTTTTAGGGTTAAATTTATCCTTGTTTCTAAAATTACCCGTAGAATTCAGATATCCAGTCTTGCTGAAGAGTTACACATCTTTTGTAGTTATTATAATAGGAACGAAGAAGACAATTATGAGGAAATGAAAGCGGACAAATGAAAGGTAGTAGAGTGTGGAGACGGAGCTGACCCACTGCACAAACTGAATACCGATCAGCCAACGCTGACGTCACTGCATACCTTGTTGCCCACCAGCAAGAGGCCAGCTGCACAGTTTACTTCCAAACACCAGTCACTCCCTCCCTACCTGACAAGAGGACACAAGAACAATCATCACAGTTGAGATGAAATGTGATTCTGCTGACCACTGTGAGACATCTATTTGTTCAATGAGAGAGTTCAGTGAGCTAAGAAGCAAGTAAACGCTCTTCCTCAGCCCAAAATGGAGTGGGGGAGGCGGAGGGAGGTGAAGAGGGGAAACACAAAACAAAAGGAAACAAAACCGTTTGAGCTGTCTTCCATATTCCAGGCTTAATGTGTGGCTAGTGCTAAGTAGGTTTGAAGGATAAAGACAAGGTCTCATTGTGTTTGCTGATGCAAAAGCTCTTTGCACATTTTACATAATACTAGTGGCAGGAGGATAACAAATGGAAGACTTTTAATAAATATTTTACTAACAAAACCTGCTTCAGCCTCTCCCACCCTTTTTCGGTTCCAGGGCACAAAACTAGAATTATATATACAGAAACCCTGTCTCAAGGTCTTCTAATAAGCAGGAAGGTTGTTAGAAGCAGTCATGAGAGATGATGGGCTACTCAGAGATCATAGGTCAATTCAGAAAGGAAGCATTCCTCTTGGGCTAAAGACAAGTGACTTGTGATGCACAGGTCAGATTAATCAGGCTTATATCACATTACTAATTACACTGAAGGTCCCTCCAAGGGAAAAAAAATTAATTTACATCAAGCAGAGACAATTTAGAATATAAATGATAAACGTTCCTTGTACCTCTGAGATTTGTATTAATAAGGCTTTAAACCTTGGTAATTAAAAAAAAAAGACACGGTGGGGGGGGTTATATGGCTATCAAACTTTTCAGAATTTGTTTTCACACGGAATCAATTATACACTGAATACAAATAATAGCTACCTTTTATGAGTGTTTACATGGTGCCAGGAACCTTAATTAACAATTTATTTGGGACTTCCCTGGTGGTCCAGTGGGTAAGACTCCGTGTTCCCAATGCAGGGGGCCTGGGTTCGATCCCTGGTCGGGGAACTAGATCCCGCATGTATGCCACAACTAAGAGTTCACATGCCACAACTAAGGAGCCCTCATGTCGCAACTAAGAGTCTGCATCCCGCCACTGAGAAGTCCACATGCTGCAACTGAGAAGTCTGCATGCCGAAACTAAGACCCAGCACAGCCAAAATAGATAAATAAATAAATAAATATATTAAAAAACAAAACAAAAAGCCCCCAATTTATTTAACAAAATCTTAGCTAGCACTAACTATGTACCAGGCACTGTGTACTTTGCAAATATTAACTAATAACCACTACGAGATATGAACTTCTGTCATTCCCTCTTAACTGATAAGGAAACTGAGGACAGAGAGGTTAGGTAATGTGTCCAAGGTCATGCAGCTAGTAAGTGCAGTGCCAGGGTTCAAATCCCGGTAGCCTGGCTCTAGAGCCCATAATCTTACCTATGACCTCTCTGTGTCTAACATTATCACTAATCCCTACAATGTTCCTGAGAAATGGATTAATCTCTGTTTAACAGATTTGGAAACCTAGGCTCAGTGAGGTTAATTAATCAGCCCAAGGTCACACAGCTACTAATGGCACAGCCAGAATTTGTACCAGTACTGTCTGATATCAAACTCTACATTCTTTATGAGAAGCCTTGTTTGAATTGTGATATTTTCTGAAAACCTCCTCTGAGTAATTCATACATATTAATTCTTATCTAAGTATTCATTATAAACATTTCAGGTTAGGAAAGTTGAAGAGTAAAACTAAATGTCCTTCATCTATTTACTCTCAAGTTAATGCCTAAATAGTCATAGCCAAAATAGCGTGGAGGAAACAGTACTGCAATTATCAAAACCAATGAAAGGGACTTCCCTGGTGGTGCAGTGGTTAAGAATCCGCCTGCCAATGCAGGGGACATGGGTTCAAGCCTTGGTCCGGGAAGATCCCACATGCCGCAGAGTAACTAAGCCTGTGTGCCACAACTACTGAAGCCCGCGCGCCTAGAGCCTGTGCTCCGCAACAAGAAAAGCTACCACAGTGAGAAGCCCGCACACCGCAATAAACAGCAGCCCCTGCTTCACTGCAACTAGAGAAAGACTGCACACAGCAACGAAGACCCAATGCAGCCAAAAATAAATCAATACATTTATATATATAAAAAAAAACTAATGAAAGCCAAAATTTCTTTGCATTCTGCCTCTTACTCTGAATATCCTAACACTCGTATTTTGCGATGGCTGTATGTCTCATAATTGAGGCAATGAGCACACACAGGTGTGGATGAATTCATGGCCCACCAGTGTCTGAAGTTTTTACCCGCTGGAGGAGCATAAACAAGAAGCTGATTTCAAAACCAAGTTTCTGTATTTATTAAAATGAACCACGTCTGATACTTCTATTCCATTTTCTGTCTTATAAACAGAGACAAATGTTTTAATTTAAATCTAGTTTTGGTTTGCACTTCTCTTCAACTTCAACATACAAGATGGTTAAAACAGTTCATTTATTCAGCCCATTTAGCAATTAAAGAGATCTTCATAAGCAGAATAAACAGAGATAGTATAATTTGAGAGAATAATTCTGTATTTTATTCTGAGGTTTTGTAATTTTTCCATGGAGCCCCATCTTTCCTACATGTATTAGATTTCTTTAAAATTCAAGAAGAATCCTCAGAGATCAGAAGATGATATTTTTAAAGGGAAGCAGGGCCATAAAAAAGTTATAAAAATCTATGGATAAAAATAAATACCCTGGAGAAGTTCTTTTGCAACACTGGAACACATCTAAACTTCTGATGACATGTGGAATCCTCCATGATCTGGCTCTGCCTACCTGTCCAGGCTCTTTTCCTATCATTCCTCACTGGCACTTATGCTCCACTATCCCTGGTCTGTAGTTTCCCTACACACTTTGAGTTCTCTGGGCTGCCTGCCTTTGCATGTGCTGATCCATTTGCCTGGAGCTGCCATCCCTACCTCACCCCCTCAACAAACTCTCCTTTCTCCTTCTCTCCCCCAATCCCACCACAAATGTCTCCTTCTTAATCAAGTCTTAGCTAATAATTTCCCTGATTCTTCCAGGCAAGTTAGTCTTCCTCCCAGCCTCATAGCCTGTATGACAGTTATCTTTTTATGTTATATTTACTTAAAGGTCTGGTTCTGGATTAACTCCTTAAGGTAAGAGCAGAGTTGAGTGTTTTTGTATTGCTGTTGTTTTTGTCTTGAAATATTTGAATCTCCAGGATTTAGCCCAGGAGCATAGTAGATACTTCATAAACATTTGCTAAAATTTGGGGTAAATGGTGGTGAGGATGACAGCGAAAAAAATGTGGGCAATAAGAAATTTGAACACTTAGCTATACTCCGTGTACATGTATGTGTGTGTGTGTGTATCTACTTGTGAGATATGGAATTAAGGACACTAAATGTATAAATATAGAATGATGGAACCCAAAATTCAGTTAGTGAGTACTCCCTGAGGAATAACTGACAAACAATGTTTAGAAAATACAACATGGTGCGGTGGAAGAAGCCAGATACTGTGGTCAGAGAGATCTAGGCTTGGAATTCCAGGTCTGCTACCTATTATCTGAATTGCCTTAGGAAGTTATTTAATCTCTTTGTGTTTCAGTTTTTTCATCTGAAAACAGAGTACCTGCAAATAATGAAGGCTCAATAAATGTTAGCTGTGATACTAGCTTAACCAGAGAGAACAACTTTAGGTCTCTGAGATTTTACCTGTCTTCTAGATAAAAATTAGAAGGCCTTGAATATCAGATATTCAAAAATAAAAATAGCAAAAACAAACAAATAATTAGATTTCACATAATGACAGAAATACTGGGTTTATCTACCTATACTATAGGCTAGAATTATAGAAGACATTATTACAGCCAGGCAAAACTTGGTTATAACCTTAATGGAATATTCTGCACATTTTGTTTGCAAGATTTTCTGATGTTCTATTTTGACACTGTAATTCCTATAGCATATGACTCCCACCTCTAACCTTTCTTTCTCTGCCTGAAATGACTCCCAGAACTCCTTTAAGGTATTGTTTTTGTGAAAGTTTTGTTTTGGCAATAAAGGAATGTAAAGGTGACGCAGGGGTTTCCCCTTCTTTCTACAGAGTAAAGAACTTCAAAAAAACAAGAGTCCGCTCTGAGAAGGACAATTTTAGGGCAGCTGATGCTTTCAAGGAGAAGTAAACAGAAAATTACAGTGAAGTGCACTACAGAAAGTTTGCAAAAAGGAGTGAAATGAATGAGACCAATGGAAGGGCCAAAAGAAGAAGGAAAACTGGGAGAAATGAACATACATTATAAATTACAGAAACACTAATATTGTATTTTTAAAGCGAAAAAGATAAATCAGTATAAGTCTTCATATATAATGGGAATGTAGCAAACTAACTTAAAAAACACTCTTATTCAGGCAATTCCATTAGGAAAAAAAAAAAATCACAGACTACAGAATGAAAAATCCATTACTTCCCTGAAACAAATGTGACATTGGTGTTTAAAATTAATTATTAAAATTAAAGTAAGTAAAAGTTAAAGTAAGTAAAAATTATTTGCCTTCTCTAAAATGCCCAAGTTGAAAATGAATGATAAATGGCATAGAAATAAACCAGTTAAATGTACAAATCAGAGGCTTTTCACTTATATTTTATACCACAGTGCAGCAAACTAAGGCAGTTGTTTTCTCCCTAAACTTAGTGAGTCCAGTGAGTATCCAACCTAGCTAGTCAGCCACTTCTTGGTCAGCTTCTCTCATGTGGATGCCTCTGTCCCTCTTTAATATCCTAAGACAAAACACCACCACTTACAACTTTGCTAAGCTTTTGCTTTGTGCCCCTTATTTTCCTCCAAACCCTAACCAGAATAAATCTCTCTCTCTCCTTCCCACACCTACAACCTCTACTGCTGTACTCTAGCACACACCCACATTTTCTTAATTGGACTACTACATTAGGTTCTTGATTAGTCTTCCTGTCTTCAGTCTCACCCCCATCTCCCACCTATCTTCACTCTGTGGCCAGAGACATCTTTCTAACATGCAAATCTAATCACCTTGTCCCAGTCCCACTTCATCTCCATCCCCGCCTTAAAATTTCCAATAGGCTATGCTCCCTATTACCTACAGAATAAACTCTAAAATCTTTTTCATGGCCTTCAAGACCTTTCATATTCTGATCTTCGCCTACCTGCTCTTCCTGTATCAATCCCCCATAACTACAGATTTTACATTTAACTAATATTGAGCAATGGTTCCCCACCATTACAATTTCAATCTCTTTCTCTCTCTTGTACCTGTGGTTATTTACACAGTTCACCTGTCCTACTTCTGTTTATCTCCCTGGCAAGCTTCTAACTCATCTCTCAAGCCTAAATTCAAAGAGTTCCTTCTTTGTGCAGCTTCCTGACTTCTCAGATAGACTGATGTTCCTACATCTATATTCCTATTGCACTCTGTACATATATTTTTTGGCAACTATTATATTGTATTTTCATTATTCTTATTTCCGCACCAGACTTTTAAGATCACAGGAAATGACTTTTTGATTTGTATCCTTAGTACCTAGCATAGCACAGTACCTGACACATAAATATTTATTGACTGAATGAGAGTTCTGACCATGTGAAAAAGGAAACTTGGAATATAAAATATTTATAAAAGATTTTGCGAATTGTGAAAAGGGTAGGAGGAAAACTAGCAAAATAATCCTTAGTCTCCATGTTATAAATCAAAACCCTATTGTATCAGAAGAAGGCAAGGTGCTTCTCATTCTACTGCCGTTACCTCCTCTGTCATTCTTCTGTCTACAATCTCTTTGCAGCCACGAGTCGTAATTAAGAGAGCAGGGTAGAGCACCAGCAACCTATGCTACTCCTCCAGCCCTATCAGCCCCTCCAATCATCACACACTCAGTGGAGTGCCACAAAGGGGCCTGAACACAAATCAGACTGAGGATACAAATCAGACCCCAGTCGTAGTCCTGCCACAGTGTGCGTTGATAAGGAACTTATTTCCCTTACTTTTCATTATTACACATAGGACTAAGGAAATGAATAAAATACATTCTGAGAGAGCTTGATGTCATGGGTGGAGGCTCCTGAATCTCTGCCTGAAGGTCTGTTTCTGCACCCTGAGTGCCATGGCTCATATCTGATCACGGTAGAGCCAGCTGTGTCCCAGTTACCTGCTATTTTGATATTCATGTTGTTATCCAGCAGAAGATTTTCAGCCTTGAGGTCACGGTGCACAATCTTCCGACCGTGACAGTAATCAACAGCAGACAGGATTTGCCAGAATTTGCGCCTCGCCTCAGACTCATTTAACCGGCCGTGATTAGCAAGGTAGTCTGTAAAAGAAGAAAGAATTGAGAATTATTCACACACACCAAAAAACCCCACTATTAGTATTCAGGATTCTTTTTTTTCCCTCAAAAAGTTCTTTTTAGAATCTCAAAATTAGTTAATAACAATAACAATAAAAGAATGAATGAAGGGAAATACAGCACACAGAGACTCAAGTTCAAGGTCTTGGCTAAGTGACTTTTCCTCTCTGTGCCTCAACTTCCTCAATCATAAAATGAGAGGGTTGGTCTTTTTTTTTTAATTGACGTATAGTAGATGTACAATATCATGTAAGTTACAGGTGTACAATATAGTAATCCACAATTTCTAAAGGTTATACTCCATTTATAGTTAGCCTATAAAATATAGCCTATATTCCCCGTGTTGTACAATATATCCTGGTAGATTGTTTTATATCTAATAGTCTGTATCTCTTAATCCCGTTACCCCTATATTGCCCCTCCCTCCTTCCCTCTCCCCACTGGTAATCACTACTTTGTTCCCTATATCTGAGTCTGCTTCTTTTTTGTTATATTCACTAGTTTCTTGTATTTTTTAGATTCCACATATAAGTGATATCATACAGTAAACAAACAACAAAAAAAGTTCTTTTAATAATGAGAGTTAGTGGTCAAGTAAAACGCTGTTTTCCAAGTTCCTTGCCCTGAGAAAAGTAATTCTAATCATATTTTCACTGGAGCCCAGATACGTGGAGAGAGCCCAAGACCAGACAATAGCAACTGGCATAATATCCACAGTACAATTCAAAATGCTTTTTTAGGTTAAGAGATACAAACTATCATGTATAAAATAAACAAGCAACCAGGATATATTGTACAGCACAGGGAAATATAGTCAATATTTTGTAATAACTTTAAAAGGGGTAAATCTGTAAAAATACTGAATCAATATGTTGTAAACCTGAAACTAATCATATTATAAATCAACTATACTTCAATTTAAAAAAATGTCTTTTAAAGCCCAAACACTCTCTCTGTTTTTTGTTGAAAAATTTATTGAATATTTTTCCTAACCACATTTTAAAAATAAAATTTATTTAAAACAAAGAACATGAATAAATTCTGACATCTCATCAGACGAGGGATATCTTTCCTTTAAACAACCATTCATGAAGTTATTGTACAAACCACCTGTAAAAGGAGATACAATGGTCCCTGAAAGTAACTTAAATAATTCTCACCCTGTTCTCCTAATCAGTGGAGCAATTCTGATATACCCCAAAACATGCAGACTTGTTCTCAAAACCATGTTCTTTAAACAAATATACTGTGCAAGATACCTTAGCTATTTTTGTGCTATGTTATAATATCTATTAAAGCAGTTTATTCGAAAATTAATTCTGTATGAATTCAATAAAACTAAAAACATTACAATTTATTCAAGTTTTACCTGAAGATCTAAAAGCCCTCTGAAATGGTCTTTTGAGGGAAAGGGGGTCAACATAAACCTTGAAACGCTTTCCTACTTAAGATTATTTTACGAAGTTAGGAACTGTATGAATGAATGAATATTTATAGTTACCTTCACATATTTTCTGCTCTAGGCTTTGGTTTTACTAGTTTTTAAATTCCATGCCTTGGCTCATGCCATCCTCAATATTTATTATAAAATTTACTAACATTTGTACAGTACCTTACAGTTTATAAAGCATGTTCATGTCACAGTATCTCACTTAATCTTCCTAAAAGCCCTCTATGATAACTACTACTCTAATTCCCATTTTGTAGATGAGGAAACTGAAGATCAGAGTCATTAAGTAATCTGGCTGAATTCAGACAACTGGTAAGTGAATGGCTGATCTGGAACTAGAACCTTTGAAAAAAACTGTTTTAAAACTGTAACAGGCTTCTTTACTAGACTCCTACAGAAATCCTAACTATCCTTCCAAAACCCTGCTCAAATGCCACCTTGCCCTAAAACAGTCCCTCATCACTCAGGTAGTAATAATCTCTTTCCTCTGAACTCCTTATCACTTATAACACACTGCCTCACACTTTAATTATCTGTATATATATCATAATATCTCAATGTGCGTGCACATCTGGGTGCACATGCAGACACAAACAGCCCTAATTCTAACACTCTGTGTATAAGAAAATAAAAGATACCATCATTTAAGCTTCATGAGGATAGGGGCCATGTCATTCTCTTCTGCACTCCCCACACTGCTTAGCACTACGCACAAAACAGCACAGGTGAAGCACTTACTAAATACTTGTCTGACTAGTGTCTTAATATGGATGGTATCATGAAATGCTCCAAAAACAGTATTATAAAAGTGTGGAGTAGGAGTGCTATACTCTACATGTTATAGGCTTTAAATGTAAGTGAACATTTTGTATATTTTTCTATATCTGCTAGTGTCACAAACCAAGATGATCAGCTCGTCACAACTCCCCTTTGCCTTTACAGAGCACACACAGTAGCCATTCATACTTGTGAAGGGGAAAAAAGGATCACTTAAGAACTAATATGTAGACTTTTCGGCCAAAATGTCCGAACTGTTATCAGAGCGACTATATCTAAGTAAACTGGCAAGTGAACAGTGTGCTTTCTATTCAAAAGAGTAAACCAGAGCCTCATTTCTATACTGGATGAGCTGGGAAATCTAATAAAGGATTGGATCCTTGGGCAAACAGAAATTCCCAAGGGGAATGCAATACGTTTTCTGTAAGGGATTATCTTTTGGCTAGTTAGTAATATCTTTCCTAAGATTCCACACAAATGCTAATTAAACTGTATCTATCACTAAATGAGACAATTTTTTCACAAATGATTGACTTCTCCAAATAGACAAAATTTCTTCCTGTTGAAAATTCTGCATCAATGGGTCAATGGGAAAGATTTTTGAGATTTCGACAACACAGAGAAACCTAACAGATCCAATGTGAACAAGTACAAGTTAATACATGTGGAAAAATAACCTGAACTATTGCCTACAAAATGAGTCTTGGGAAGCACAGCAGAATCTGCAGTAATTGTTTTTTGAAGCGATCAGTCCAAACTGGAACCGCTACAGCCAAGGGGGTGAAAAAGCTTTGAAGCCTGGCAGGAAGGGGACTGTCTGAAAAACAAAGGTGTGGTATATCTGAACCTAAAATTACCGTTTGAAGCTACAGTCATCACATGTCAATAAGCCTGTAACACACGGTGAGAAAAATGACAACATCCATGTTCCAGAGATTAAGAGACCAACTATTTAAAGAGATGGTATTTTCACTTCTTAAGTGAAAATTTCAGCAAGTATTTAAGCATATCTATGATCTTCTTCCCCACTCTTTATGATTTCTGCAGTGTAAACATCCTCCAAAACTATACTATTTGCTGAGAGATGAGAAAGTAACTGAGGCAAAAACCTGTGGCTGCAAATTACATCAGTTTAGGTTTAGTATATCATCCCCATGAGGGGCACTGTTATCAATCCAAGCTCAAATTAATGCACAAGGTCTAAAGAGAACATGCAAAAAGCACACATTTCACATTAAAAAACTACTTAATTATGGTAACAGAAAAAACTTATATACTATACATAGAGAATCTGAAAGATGCTACCCGAAAACTACTAGAGCTAATCAATGAATTTGGTAAAGTTGCAGGATACAAAATTCATGCACAGAAATCTCTTGCATTCCTATACACTAATGATGAAAAATCTGAAAGAGAAATTAAGGAAACACTTCCATTTACCATTGCAACAAAAAGAATAAAATACCTAGGAATAAACCTACCTAAGGAGACAAAAGACTTGTATGCAGAAAACTATAAGACACTGATGAAAGAAATTAAAGATGATACAAACAGATGGAGAGATAGACCATGTTCTTGGATTGGAAGAATCAACATTGTGAAAATGACTATACTACCCAAACCAATCTACAGATTCGATGCAATCCCTATCAAACTACCAATGGCATTTTTCACAGAACTAGAACAAAAAATTTCACAATTTTTATGGAAACACAAAAGACCCCGAATAGCCAAAGATCTTGAGAAAGAAAAACGGAGCTGGAGGAATCAGGCTCCCAGACTTCTGATGATATTACAAAGCTACAGTAATCAAGACAATATGGTACTGGCACAAAAACAGAAATATAGATCAATGGAACAGGACAGAATGCCCAGAGAGAAACCCACGCACATATGGTCACCTTATCTTTGATAAAGGAGGCAAGAATATACAGTGGAGAAAAGACAGCCTCTTCAATAAGTGGTGCTGGGAAAACTGGACAGCTACATGTAAAAGAATGAAATTAGAACACTTCCTAACACCATACACAAAAATAAACTCAAAATGGATTAAAGACCTAAATGTAAGGCCAGACACTATAAAAACTCTTAAGAGGAAAACATAGGCAGAACACTCCATGACATAAATCACAGCAAGATCCTTTCTGACCCACCTCCTCTTACAGAAATGGAAATAAAAACAAAAATAAACAAATGGGACCTAATGAAACGTCAAAGCTTTTGCACAGCAAAGGAAACCATAAACAAGACGAAAAGACAACCCTCAGAATGGGAGAAAATATTTGCAAATGAAGCAACTGACAAAGGATTAATCTCCAAAATTTACAAGCAGCTCATGCAGCTCAATATCAAAAAAACAAACAACCCAATTGAAAAATGGGCAGAAGACCTAGACAGACATTTCTCCAAAGAAGATATACAGACTGCCAACAAACACATAAAGGATGTTCAACATCACTAGTCATTAGAGAAATGCAAATCAAAACTACAAGGTATCACCTCACATCGGTCAGAAGAGCCATCATCAAAAAAATCTACAAACAATAAATGCTGGAGAGGGTGTGGAGAAAAGGGAACCCTCTTGTACTGTTGGTGAGAATGTAAATTGATACAGCCACTATGGAGAACAGTATGGAGGTTCCTTAAAAAACTAAAAATAGAACTACCATATGACCCAGCAATCCCACTACTGGGCATACACCCTGAGAAAACCATAATTCAAAAAGAGTCATGTACCACAATGTTCACTGCAGCACTATTTACAATAGCCAGGTCATGGAAGCAACCTAAATGCCCATCGACAGATGACTGGATAAAGAAGATGTGGCACATATATACAATGGAATATTACTCAGCCATAAAAAGAAATGAAACTGAGTTATTTGCAGTGAGGTGGATGGACCTAGAGACTGTCATACAGAGTGAAGTAAGTCAGAAAGAGAAAAACAAATACTGTACGCTAACACATATATATGGAATCTAAAGAAAAAAAAAAGTTCTGAAGAACCTCGGGGCAGGACAGGAATAAAGACACAGATGTAGAGAAGGGACTTGAGGACATGGGGCGGCGGAAGGGTAAGCTGGGACGAAGTGAGAGAGTGGCAATGGACATATATACACTACCAAATGTAAAACAGATAGCTAGTGGGAAGCAGCTGCGTGGCACAGGGAGATCAGCTCGGTGCTTTGTGTCCACCTAGAGGGGTGGTATAGGGAGGGTGGGAGGGAGATGCAAGAGGGAGGAGAAATGGGGATAAATGTATATGTAAAGCTGATTCACTTTGTTATACAGCAGAAACTAACACACCACTGTAAAGCAATTATACTCCAATAAAGATGTTAAAAAAAAACAAACTTATGAGTGTAATAGCAATTCTCTATACTAATTGCCTACGTGTGTATTTTTGATGACTGGATACAGTTTAAAAAATTCTTCTTTCCTATGTTTACATCTGTTCTGATTGTTAAGTGAAATGTAATTTTATGTTTGTTGGTTTTAATAACAGAACTCTTTAAGGCTATATTTTGTATGCCCTCCCCCACCCCCCAATTTTGCTCTTATGGTAACTGATTTTTATTGTATTTTTACAAAAACCATGGTCTGTGACAGACAGGCCAATCAAAAAAATTGGTGTTTCAATACTGATAATTTGAGAAATACTGATAATTTGAGAAATACTGGGATAGACAAGTAAACAGGCAATTACAATAAACTGTGATAAAGGCTAGCACAGGAATAAATATATCCTAATAAGTATTTCTGCATTTTAAATTTAAAATTTTTTATTATAGAAGTTTCAAACATACATGAAAGTAGAGAAAATATTGGGTTGGCCAAAAAGTGCCTTCGGTTTTTAAGTAAAAATAAAAGACACATTTTTCATTTTCACCAAGAAGTTTATTGAACAATGTATTCACCCTTCTGTTCTACTACCTTCTGCCGTTTTTCAGACAAGTTCATAATTCCATCTTCCCCAAACTTTTTATCTCTTTGAGCAAAGAACTGTTCCTGGTGCCTTTTACAGTCTTCCAGGGAATTGAAATTTTTTCCATTAAGAGAATTTTGTAAAGACCTAAATAAATGGAAATCCAAGGTGCAACATCTGGTGAATATGGTGGGTGAATCAGAACTTCCCAGCCAAGCTGTAAGTTTTTGCCTGGTCATCAAAGAAACACGTGGTCTTGCATTATCCTGATGGAAGATTATGCATTTTCTGTTGACTAATTCCAGACGCTTTTCGTTGAGTGCTGCCTTCGGTTGGTCTAATTGGGAGCAGTACTTGTTGGAATTAATCATTTGGTTTTCCGGAAGGAGCTCATAATAGAGGACTCCCTTCCAATCCCACCATATACATATCACCTTCTTTGGACGAAGACTGGCCTTTGGTATGGTTGGTGGTGGTTCATTTCGTTTACCCCATGATCTCTTCCATTTCACATTATTATTATTTTTTAATTATTATTTTTTTGTGGTACGCGGGCCTCTCACTGCTGTGGCCTCTCCCGTTGCGGAGCACAGGCTCCGGACGCGCAGGCTCAGCGGCCATGGCTCACGGGCCCAGCCGCTCCGCTGCACGTGGGATCTTCCCGGACAGGGGCACGAACTCGTGTCCCCTGCATCGGCAGGCGGACTCTCAACCACTGCGCCACCAGGGAAGCCCCCCGTTTCACATTATTGTAGTGTCCACTTTTCATAGCCTGTCACAATTTGTTTTAAAAAAGGAACGTTTTCATTACGTTTAAGTAGAGAATTGCATGCGGATATACGGTCCAGAAGGTTTTTTCGCTTAACTTATGTGGAACCCAAATATCAAAGTGATTAACATAACCAAGCTGGTGCAAATGATTTTTAGAGCTTGATTTGGGTCTTTTGAGTATGTCAGCTATCTCCCGCGTGGTACAATATTGATTGTTCCCAATTAATGTCTCAATTTGATCACTATCAACTTCAACTGGTCTACCTGACTGTGGAGCATCGTCCAGTGAGAAATCTCTAGCACGAGATTTCGCAAACTACTTTTGACACGTTCGATCAGTCACAGCACCTCCTCTGTACACTGCACAAATCTTTTTTTGCATTTCGGTTGCATTTTTACCTTTCTTGAAATAATAAAGCATATGCTGAAAATGTTGTTTTCCTTCCATCTTTAATATTAAAATGGCTACACAAAAATTCGCCAATTTTGATAAGTCTTTTTAAAATGCATGCTGATGTGACAACTGTCACATACAATCTAACAAAATTGTTTTGAATGAAGTTAAGGACAACTAAGTGCTTCCAGAGCCATCTTACGGAAAAAACCAAATGAACCTTTTGGCCAACCCAATAATATAATGAATCCTCCAGATTTAAAAGTTATCAACATTTTGCCATACTTGCTTCATTTATCCTTTTTTCCTTTCTTTTCTTCCTTCTTCCCTCTCTCCTTTCCTTCCTTCTTCTTTTTTGTTGTAGTAACCTAAGGCAAATCATTTTGTTTCACCCTAAATACTTTTTACGTATCTCTAAAATAAATGGCATTTTCTTACACAACCACAGTACCATTATCACACCTAACAAAATGAACAACTCTTTTAATACCGTCTAATATGCAGTTTGAATTCAAATCTCCCCAGCTGGCTTATTTGAATCAGGATCCAAATAAGATGTATATTTTGTATTTGCTTATTTTGTCTTTGCAATCCTTTTATTCTGGAACAGCCCCCCACTGACACCCCCACCTTCCTTTTTTTTTTCCCATGCTACTGACTTCTTAAAGAAACTGGGTCAGCTGTCCTATAGAATTTCTGGATTTGTCCTTTGCTTCCTCATGATATTATTTAACATATTCTTCTATCTTCTGTATTTCCTATAATTTGGAATTCAAGTATAAAGTATAGAATAGATTCAGGTTTAATTTTTTTTGGAGGGTGGCGAGAATATGTCATAGGCCCATCTACTTGGATAAATATAATGTGGTTCTCCTGCTTTTAGGAATGCTAAGATTGATCAGTGAGTTCGGGGGTGGGGGAGTGGTAATACCTTGATCCTTCAATTAAAGATTCTCGTCACTTTTCCTCGTAATATGGCCCTCAAGCTCCAGTGTACATCAGAACCCTTAGTGGGTTTATTATAACAAATTACTGGGACCTACCTTCAGAGTTCCCGATAAAGTAGGTGTTGGAAAGGGCCCAGAAATTCATATATTTTTAAGAGGTGCACAGGGGAAGCTTAAGATATTGGAACAGGGGCCACACTGAGACCACAGCACTAATATTAATATTTATTGGTACCTTAATCAATGACTTCATTGGGGTTACGAAATTGTGAGTTTCTAATTTTGTTTTATTCCTGCTACATTTATTAGATGAAATTCTTCTGCTGTCAGTAAGGGCTATTTAGTTATCCTGAAATACAACTAAAACAGGTCAAGAAGTATGAATGCTTAATTCTTCCTCATTAAGTAACAATTTTCAGAGTAAGAGGATGGCACACTAGCTACTTCCAATGATAACTAGTAAGATTTGTGTTTATTTTTTAGCTTGCTTTTTTTTCTCTCTCTCTTGTGATTCTCTAAAGTATCATAATGACTGCATGGATTTTTATATGTTCTACTATTTCAATCAACTACAGTCATCGCTCGTTTTGATGCTCAAATTTTCCCATCTTTGACCAGTGGGAACCCCTTTATACTGTTTTTTTTTTTGAAACATGACCACAGAAATAATGCCTTTGTTGCCTTCTGGCATAATAAAAATGTCTGATGCTTATCTTGAATACTTCCTGCCCCCAACCAGGAATCAGTAATTTTTTTCAAGAAGCCTTGGTTGTTTTTACTGGGGAATGGTATCTGGGTGCTCAACGCACTTTCTACTACTGGGTTGGTACTGTTTCTAAGCCTTTTCAGGGACAGACTAGGAAATAAGTGAGGAAAAAAAAAATAAATGAATTCATTCCCTTTCAAATTTGGCATTATAGGAATTACTTTTCTTTGATTTTTATATTTGTATTTCTTGTTCTCTTACATAAAAGATCCTGGTTCTTAACATTAACATAAATTACTTGCTTTATCCTACAATACATGAAATAGTTTCAAAATAGCTATACTAATACTACTACTAACAAGAAAATTACTGATGAAGTTGAAAAGCTAACATTTCTTTGCAGCTCTTTTTATCTTGAGATTATATTGTCCTAAGAATATACTGTTTTATCTAAATACTACCTTTTAAAGTTACTTAAAAGCTAGTTCTGTGTGTTGTGTTGCTAACATGATATAAAGATAGTATATTTATGTGTTTGTTTACAAATATTAGGGGTTATTTTTCTTTCTCCTGTTTGATTTAACCTTATTTTTTGATCATGTAAAATACTTACCTGTTGTTTAATATGATGCTGAAGTTAAAACTATGTAATAAGGGAATTCCCTGATGGCACACTGGTTAAGAAGCTGCCTGCCAATGCAGGGGACACGGGTTCAAGTCCTGGCCCGGGAAGATCCTACATGCCGCGGAGCAACTAAGCCCGTGAGCCACAACTACTGAGCCTGCATGCCACAACTACTGAGTCTGTGTGCAACAACTAGTGATGCCCGCGCACCTAGAGCTCATGCTCCACAACAAGAGAAGCCACTGCAATGAGAAGTCCGCACACTGCAAGGAAGAGTAGCTCCCCGCTCACTGCAACTAGAGAAAGCCCGTGCGCAGCAACGAAGACCCAATACAGCCAAAAATAAATAACAAACAATGTAATAAGATACAGTCTGAGAAGACTTGCTTCCATCCCTGTTTCCTTCCTCTGCCTATAGGTAACTGTTTTTATTAGTGTTTGGTTTACCCTTTCTGTGTTTCATTTTATATGTGAAAATATGTACATATATCTCATACAACGTTTATCCCTTCTTTTCTCCACTTCGTAGCATTATATAGAAATCTTCCACATTCCTTTTACAGCACTGCAGATACTTTTAGTATTTAATAGTACGGTGCTAAGATTGAAGGCTCAGGAGTCAGGCTGCCTGGGTTCAAATCCTGTCTTTATGAACTTGCTAACTATGTGAACTTAAGCAAATTACTTAACCTCCCAAAACCTTCATTTGGTAATCCAAAAATGGGAATAATAATAGAATCCACCTCACGTAAAGATTAAATGAAAAAAAAAGCAATTAAAAAAGAAAGAAACCTTTTCATGGTGCCTTGACACACATAAGTGCTCAAAACATTAGCTGCTATTATTTCAACTATGATTATTACTATTGTTGTTGTTACTATATTTTCAGGGGTTGACTCAGGCTACCTTCCTTTTCTAACTACTGTCTACCCGTTAGCCCCTTATGATATGTTTCACACTCCACCAACATTGCTTTAAAGTTCCTGGCAACTTCCCTAGGCTAAAGCCAATTACCTTTCCTCAGTTCTCATCTTTTATGACCTTTCAATTATATTTTATACTTAAGTGGTTTCCAAAATAAACATCTCTCCCTGTTCGATTCCGTGTCTGTCTGGTTTTCCTCCATCTCTTTCACTAACTGGCTCTTCTTTCTCTTCTAACCACATAAAACTATCATAGTATAGTTCTGGCTTTTTGCTTTTCTTTTTCTATACTCCTTCCCTCTTAGAATTAACTCTCACCTTCCTGTGGGTAATCTTTGATCTGCTTTATTCTTAGCTGGATGATTTTAGTTTTCTTTCATACTCTTCTCATTCATTGCCTGTCTCAGGGATACCTCTTCAGTCACTCCAGTCAAAATATGTCTTAACATCTGGCCTGGAACTTTCTAGTCACAGACTCTATTGAGAATCTAATGAAAATTATACTTACATACAAACACACACATAAAATTTTATGTGCAATTTCAAGGGGGTCTATAAAATCTTAAGTTTAATCAAGGTTAGGAAATTCTTCCTTGGAGAATTTCATTCCCTGATTAGAAATTTTATAAAAATAACCTCCAGATCTGCCAAGCACATTTGACCGTTCAGCAGCTACTCTATTGTGTATTTAAACAGATTTTTCTTTCTGCTACTGCAGTGCTATCAAGACTGAGCTCATCCTTCTTTTTATAAACTTTATTACCACCTTCTAAGTCACTATAACTATCATCTTACAGTCACTCAACCTCAAAAATTCAAGAGTCATCTTCTACCAACCCCTGAATTAAGTATAGCTGAAGCCCCAATAAGTAGGTTTCAAGATTTAAATGGTATAATTAATCAATGTTTTCATATTGCTTTTATAGATTGTAAGTCTAGATTTCAGAGCACAGTGCGTGACATAATAAATGCTCAGTAAATCTTAGTTGCTCTCAATATCGACATCAACATCATCATCATCATTATCACCCCCACCACCACCACGTGGCATCCCTTATCTTTCCCCAGGGATAAGGAGCAGTTTTCCCAGCCAGCTGACTCTTCTCAAATTTCAGGAATGTCAGAATCTTTGAATGACTACCTTTAAGCTTAATGCTCTTCGGCCAGAAATTATTAGCATCCCTTCAAGCTGGAGCTGAGTAACAGTCCAAAAGATTAATACTTTATGCAACTAAATATTTAATGTTACGTTAAAAAGATTTAATTTGTAATTTCATCAATCTAATCTGGGAGTAAAGTAAAAAGGCTGATGCCAATTTAATATTTTATGCTTAAATAGCCTTAAAAACCACCCCACCTCAGATAATTAAATCCCAGTCAGAGGTTCCTAACCCACAAATTTACAAAGATTTCACATTTCTAATTACTAAAGTTGAAGAGAGATCGTGTTTTCAGGAATGTGACCATTATGAATCCTGAAGCTCCAGTAAGGTAATCAAAATTGGTTCATTTGTTCTCTTCAAAATACTTTGAAGATCCATAATTTTCCATCCCAAAATTCAAATCTCTATTCATCTTTTTCTCTAACATTTCTTTCCTCTAATCAGTACAAAATATTACTATAAAATAAAACTATCTCACTGTAGATCAAGACTCTAGTCTTTGTCAATTTAGCCTGTGCTGGTTCTAACCAACTACTCTTGGAAAAAACATAATTAAGAAAGGAAGGTCCATTAAATAAAAACCTGAAAAACAGTTTTTAGCACATTAATATATGTACCACCTTACACTGTAAACACTAATAGAAAATGGATTAGGTGTATGATCCATATTGAATTAGGATAACATGGGTTATCCTAATTTTAAATATTAGATTATAATATTACTTATACTATTAAATTAAACTTTTAACCTTGAGATACATTTATGAATATGAAACTATAGATTTTAAAACATTTTGCTTTTTTCTGTTTGTTTTTGTAAGTATATAATCATTTCAAATTGGGTGTTTGTCAAAAATTAAAGGAAATTGTTGCTTGTGGTATATACTCTGGCAATTTAATTGTGCTTTCAGCAATTTCCCTACATTAGACTGTTCGCATCTGTTAGACTCTGAATCAGTTCTTCAAGCTATGTGGAACTACTGAAACAAACCACAGTCTTCTGAGAAGATGAATTTTTAGTTACAGACTTTAAAGATTATTTACAATCAACTTCTGTGACTCTACTTTTAAGTCTTCAGCAACAATTAAAAGCAAATATGGTCAAATTTTTCTAACATTACATATAAACCACACATAGAAGCCAACAGACTGCAATATCTGATGATAGTAATGGATGCAAACAAACTGATGACTTCAAAAAATTGTTGTATCTTTAAAAAACACATAAGTAAAATAAATCTCTGATTTCCTTGTACCTAGGAAGATATCAAAATATAGCAGAAAAAGTTATGGAGTCAGACAAGCCTGATTATGCATGCTGTTTCTACTTCTCACTGCTAAGTGACATAGGAAAAGTTATTTAGACCCCTGACTACCCGGGTTTTTCAGTAAAAAAAACCAAAATTTTGTTCTTTGTGGGAGGGTCCTACCTTAACTGCTCCACACATGAATTCTAACTTTATGGCAGAGAATATTTTTAGAGTATTTTATTTTCATATCTATCCTATTGACTTCCATCTATACACAGCAATTTCTTTATCCTGTTGCATGAAAATATGCTGTCTGCAGTGCCTAGTAACAGTCTAGTAGTTATAACACAAAATATGCATTAGAAAAAATTATATTTCCAATTTGAAATACAGCAAATCAAGCAAGACTTGTAAAGATAAACAAGTAAAAGAACATGATTTTTGGCCCAGTTTCTATATATGTGTACAGATCTTAAAAAAAACACACAGACACATCTCAGTTATCAATCAGAATAAATTCAATTGCAAAAGAATAATGAGCACAGTAGCATATGAAGACTTGGGCCCTCAATTGTACTGATTCTTTTCAGGTCAATCTTGAAGCACAACGCTTTCTCTCTCATGGAATCAAATTAAGGAAAAAGTCAAACTTTATTGTGAGTTTATTTTTTATAAATTAATTAATTTATATTTTGGCTGTGTTGGGTCTTCGTTGCTGTGTGAGGGCTTTCTCTAGTTGTGGCGAGTGGGGGCTACTCTTCGTTGTGGTGCACGGGTTTCTCATTGCAGTGGCTTCTCTTGTTGTGAAGCATGGGCTCTAGGCACATGGGCTTCAGTAGTTGCAGCACGTGGGCTCAGTAGTTGTGGTGCACGGACTTAGTTGCTCCGCTGCATGTGGGATCTTCCCGGACCAGGGCTTGAACCCGTGTCCCCTGCATTGGCAGGCGGATTCTTAACCACTGTGCCACCAGGGAAGTCCCTATTGTGAGCTTACAGTACAAGAGTCATCTGTTTATTCATTCATTCAACAAATACCTAGAGGGGTGGGATAGGGAGGGTGGGAGGGAGATGCAAGAGGGAGGAGATATGGGGATATATGTATATGTATAGCTGATTCACTTTGTTATAAAGCAGAAACTAATATATCATTGTAAAGCAACTATACTCCAATAAAGATGTAAATAAGTAAATAAATAAAGCAGAAACTAACACACCATTGTAAAGCAATTATACTCCAATAAAAATGTTAAAAAAATAGTAAAGAAAGAAAACAAAAACAAATACTTTAGTGACCTCTTTGTGTCAGCCACTACGCTCAGCACTTTGGCCTCATGAAACTTGTATTTGGTTGGAGGAAACAACAATAAATAAGTAGACAAATAAAAAATTGTAATTTTAAAGTATAATAAATGCCAGAGAAATAGGGTGATCCTCTGGAAAGTACCTGGGGGAGCTACTTTATATAGGGTGATCATGAGAGGCCTTTATGAGAAGGTACTATTTCAACTGGGGAGAAAAGCATTCAAGGAACAGATGTGGCACACTCATGAAACCCAGAAGAAACCAATGAGGCTAAAGCATAAAGATCAAGGAAAAGGGGAAGGCATATGATGAAACTGAAGAAGCAAGGTCAAACTCAGCAAGAATTTAGAAGCCTGAGGAGGGAGTCTGTATTTTAAAATATTGGGACACTAGTTAATGGTTTTAAGTAGGTGAGAGACCTTATCTAACTTACATTTTTAAATTACTTAAAAATAATCTGAAACTGTGAACTCTATATTAATAAGCAATACAGTTCCATAAAGCAAAAATTTAAACAGAAGATTTAAGCACCCCTGTGGGAACAGTCCTGATGGCTGATGTGAGAGCCAGAAGGAAATAAAATTCAGTCCCTAATAATGCAAACAAATTTATAATACATATGAGAAAAGAAGGCTAAATAATAAAAACTTTAGCTCTTCAAGACAATAGAAGAGATGTCAGGCTTACAGACATAAGATGAGATACTGTCTGAAACACCATAAACTCTCTTAATATAATTCCAGAGCAAGAGCTGGGTTCTCTTACTGATTTCAATATATGTAGTAACATTTCATTAACTGTACCAGAACTGCTTTTAAGGCAATAATTTAAAAAAAAGAAGTCAACTGAATAGCCTAGGAAAGTACCCAGTCATATTTAATACTACCAGATGATGATGTCATCTCAATGGCATTAAACATTCCAGACAATTCCTTAAATAGGTATTTTCATCTCACCTATTTTTATCATCTCTATAGGACCTCAAAGTCTGTTGTGAATTATTTCCGAGTAATGAATATGACTGGACTGATAAATGACTCACTCTAAACTGAACTACTGATGTTGTGTGCTATTTACTCAACTTACGGTAGTGTTATAATAATATTTATAAATGCAATCTGGTCACACTTCTAACACATTCTTTACACAGATAAATACATCCAGATAGCGATTTTGATTTTGATATGCAATTATTTCTTAAGAATGAAAGAAATACAGTCTAAAGAACAGGCTGTGGTTTACCAAACCATGCAATTTTTAGGAATTAGGATTCAAATGCCAAGCTTACAGAATAAGATGCTGATGAAGGAGGAAGAAAACTTGTTAATTTTAATATTTTGTCTTCTGTATATATACTCTAAAGATACAGTGTTAGCAAATACTTGAGATCTAAGACATTGTTGTCATTCACTCATAACTCAAAGGACAAATATATTTCTTTTATTTTTTCATTGAGTTCTTCAGGTGAATTGAGAGTGGAAAACAATGAAGCCAGGCTATATTGCTTCATTCAGAAATGTGCACAGAGAATTCAAGACTGTAGCTTAAGCTGGTCTGGGCAAGAACAATTTTTCAATGAAGCTCTTGCAACAAAATTAGTTAAAGAGCAAATCACGTTTCTTGGGTAAACAAATTCAGGAAAAGTCAAGCCCCTTAGTTTATCATCCAGTGGCTTGACTATGATGTATTTTTCCTGGGGTCCTACACAGGTAAGTAATAATGACATTGTGAAGTCACTTGTCAGAGAGGAGAAAGGAGAACAGTGAAAGGAAAGGACTAGCTGGAAAAAACAAGTCCCTAGCTACTCGCTCAATTATTTAGAAATCAAAGACGACAGTTAATTCAGTAACAAACTGACATTACAAGGCTGAAATGTGTCTGTGGTAGAATTTTGTTCCCATTTCTTTACTCTGTTCCTGTAAAAGGATTATACATATCTATACTCTCTGTTGTGTAACTCTGCAATGTTTCCCAGTAGAATAGATGGTATATATCCCCGCCCTATTGCCTTTGGTCTTGGTCATGGGGCATATGTGTGGTTTGACTTGATCCCTTGTGTTTCTACCAAGTGCTGTGAGAAAAGCATGCTTCAGAATGAGAAACATGTGGAGCACATCTGAACCCAACCTATAGCCTGAAATAAAGCGACCCCAGCTGACCCACAGACAAAAAATTTGTTGATGTAAATCACTGAATTGTGGAGTTATGTAACATTATCACAGAAGAAATATGACTGATAAAATTTTCAATATTAGAAAAGAGAGGACTGCTCAGCTATATAATGAACTACAATTGTACCAAGAAATCTTTTGGCCATTTCTGTCACACAATTTATGTAATATTTTGTGTTCCCTATTATACGTACACTTGTATTATTTTTACACATCTGGATGACTTTTAGATATCAAAACCAATTTGATTGGCCTTGAAGAACAACTGGTTGGGAGCTGCTCATGTAGACTGCATTAATTTTTGTCTCTGTTACATAAGATGATGCAAAAAGGATTAGTCTGGTTTCCTCGCAGAAGGAGGTCAATTGATCACTTTTTCCAAGCCAGTTTGCCCACTATTAGCACCTAGGCTTACCCACTGCCTCCTATTTCCAGGTTCAGTGCTGATTAGATATGGTTCTGAAGAACCAACTATGATTCAATTCCAAAGAAAGATAAAATAGGCGGAGGGGTTAGTTATGGCTACTCGTAAGTCAAGGAAGTAATTAAAGAAGATAGCTCCAAAACAACATGGGCTAATGTTGAAAACGCTCTATCATCAGCTCTTACGCAAATCACTTAACCTTTCTAGGTCTCAGTTTCTAAATATACTTAATACAATTTCTAAGGCTGCTTTTTAATTCAATATTAATACTTCAGTGGATATCAGCTTTGTGTAAAAATGTGACTTCAAGTTTCCCTTGGTTTATTTATGAAAATTTTTTTATTGTGGTAAAATACACATAACAAAATTTATCATCTTAACCATTTTTAAGTGTACAGTCCCCCCCTGGTTTATTTTTATCGCACCTCTTCTCTCTGTAATTTATGGTACAAAAATCCCTAGGGCACTTAGTTTAGGGCTGGAGAGAAGTTAGATGTATTGGGGTGGCAGTTCTAAAGCTACTACTCAATCAGCAGTGATGCGGAAAGGACAGAATCCTAGGTGGAAATGACTACTAGAAAACAGATCAAATCCAAGAAGCTCACAGGAAAGATAAAAGGTAAATGGTTTTAGTTTGGGCAGTATTCAGGGGTCTAACACAGGCAGGAAAGCCTGGATCCCTACCTCTGATAGTTTTAGATAACAAGAGCTAACATTTCATAAAGCTACTATTAGTGTGCCAAAACAAGAGTTCTCAGAGTGACAGAAATACAATTAAGGCCTCTGAATTGTATCACATAGCTAATTAATAAATGTTTCTTTTTAACATGAGAAAAGCTGTAAATGCTTATGACCCCTACTGGTTCTAAGAATTTAGTGGTGATGATCCTGAATAACAGAGGAACAGGTATAGTCTTGAGTAAGGTTTTCTCCTGTGGTCCTTGAAACATTAATATTCGACAAAGGACATGACTTCATAGAGTTGGGTTTGCAGATTCAACTCTTACATTTAATGATGTCTCCAGGTGGTTTAACTGGCTAGCCTTGTGTTACAGGTGTGGTTAACCAGAAAAGAGATTAGCATGGGTTTCTAATCATTACTATCAGGAAAACCAAACGCTATTACCACATACTCCTGACACTCAAAAGTTTAAAATAAAGCACTCTAAGACACAGGTTGATACCTTTCTCACTAACCTGAAAATTTTATTAAAGCCACAGTTTAAACTAATAGTGGCCATCACAACTAACTGCTGAACAATCATCGACAGGAAGACACTGGAACTCACCAAAAAAGATACCCCACATCCAAAGACAAAGGAGAAGCCACAATGAGACGGTAGAAGGGGCACAATCACAGTAAAATCAAATCCCATAACTGCTGGGTGGGTGACTCACAAATGGGAGAACACATACCACAGAAGTCCACCCACTGGAAGGAAGGTTCTGAGTCCCATGTCAGGCTTCCCAATCTGGGGGTCCGGAAACAGGAGGAGGAATTCCTAGAGAATCAGACTTTGAAGGCTAACAGGATTTGATTGCAGGACTTCGACAGGACTGGGGGGAACAGAGACTCCACTCTTGGAGGGAATACACAAAGTAGTGTGTGCATCGGGACGCAGGGGAAGGAGCAGTGACCCCATAAGAGACTGAACCAGACCTACCTGCTAGTGTTGGAGGGTCTCCTGCAGAGGCAGGGGGTGGCTGTGTGTCACTGTGAGGACAAGGACACTGGCAGCAGAAGTTCTGGGAAGTACTCCTTGGCGCGAGCCCTCCCAGAGTCTGCCATTAGCCCCACCAAAGAGCCCGGGCGGGCTGGCTCCGGTGTTGGGTTGCCTCAGGCCAAACAACCAACAGGAAGGGAACCCAGCCCCACCCATCAGCAGACATGTGGATTAAAGTTTTACTGAGCTCTGCCCACCAAAGCAACAGCCAGCTCTACCCACCACCAGTCCCTCCCATCAGGAAACTTGCACAAGCCTCTTAGATAGCCTCATCCACCAGAGGGCAGACAGCAGAAGCAAGAAGAACTACAATCCTGCAGCCTGTGGGAAAAAAACCACATTCACAGAAAGAGAGACAAGATGAAAAGGCAGAGGGCTATGTACCAGATGAAGGAACAAGATAAAACCCCAGAAAAACAACTAAATGAAGTGGAGATAGGCAACCTTCCAGAAAAATAATTCAGAATAATGATAGTGAAGATGATCCAGCAAGAAGAATGGAGGCAAAGATTGAGAAGATGCAAGAAATGTTTAACAAAGACCTAGAAGAATTAAAGAACAAACAGAGGTGAACAACACAAAAACTGAAATGAAAACTACACTAGAAGGAATCAATAGCAGAATAACTGAGGCAGAAGAATGGATAAGTGACCTGGAAGACAGAATGGTGGAAATCACTGCTGCGGAACAGAATAAAGAAAAAACAATGAAAAGAAATGAAGACAGCCTAAGAGACTTCTGGGACAACAGTAAATGCAACAACATTTGCATTATAGGGGTCCCAGAAGGAGAAGAGAGAGAGAAAGGGCCAGAGAAAATATTTGAAGAGATTATAGTCGAAGACTTCCCTAACGAGGGAAAGGAAATAGCCACCCAAGCCCAGGAAGTGTAGAGAGTCCCACACAGGATAAACCCAAGGAGAAACATGCTGAGACACATAGTAATCAAACTGGCAAAACTTAAAGACAAAGAAAAATTACTGAAAGCAGCAAGGGAAAAATGACAAATAACATATAAGGGAAGTGCCATAAGGTTAACAGCTGATTTCTCAGCAGAAACTCTACAAGCCAGAAGGGAGTGGCATGATACACTTAAAGTGATGAAAGGGAAGAACATACAACTAAGATTACTCTACCCCGCAAAGATCTCATTCAGATTCCATGGAGAAATCAAAAGCTTTACAGACAAGCAAAAGCTAAGAGAATTCAGCACCACCAAACCAGCTCTACCACAAATGCTAAAGGAACTTCTCTAAGTGGGAAACACAAGAGAAGAAAAGGACCTACAAAAACAAACCCAAAACAATTAAGAAAATGGTCATAGGAACAGACATATCGATAATTACCTTAAACGTGAATGGATTAAATGCTCCAACCAAAAGACACAGGCTTGCTGAATGGATACAAAAACAAAACCCATAAATATGCGGTCTACAAGAGACCCACTTCAGACCTAGGGACACACTCAGAATGAAAGTGAGGGGATGGAAAAAGATATTCCATGCAAATGGAAATCAAAAGAAAGCTGGAGTAGCAATGCTCATATCAGATAAAACAGACTTTAAAATAAAGAATGTTACAAGAGACAAGGAAGGGACACTACACAATGATCAAGGGATCAATCCAAGAAGAAGACATAACAATTTTAAATATATATGCACGCAGCATAGGAGCACCTCAATACATAAAGCAACTGCTAACAGCTCTAAAAGAGGAAATCAACAGTAACACAATAATAGTGGGGGACTTTAACACCTCACTTACAGCAATGGACAGATCATCCAAACAGAAAATTAATAAGGAAACACAAGCTTTAAATGATACAATAGACCACATAGATTTACTGGATATTTATAGGACATTCCATCCAAAAACCACAGATTACACTTTCTTCTCAAGTGCGCACGGAATATGCTCCAGGATAGATCACATCTTGGGTCACAAATCAAGCCTCAGTAAATTTAGGAAAATTGAAACCATATCAAGCATATTTTCTAACCACAATGCTATGAGATTAGAAATGAATTACAGGGAAATAAAAGTAAAAAGCACAAACACATGGAGGCTAAACAATACGTTAATAAATAGCAAAGAGATCACTGAAGAAATCAAAGAGGAAATCAAAAAATACCTAGAGACAAATGACAATGAAAACACGACGATCCAAAACCTATGGGATGCAGCAAAAGCAGTTCTAAGAGGGAAGTTTAAAGCTATACAAGCCTACCTCAAGAAACAAGAAAAACCTCAAATAAACAATCTAACGTTACACTTAAAGGAACTAGAGAAAGAAGAACAAACAAAACCCAAAGTTATCAGAAGGAAAGAAATCATCAAGATCAGAGCAGAAATAAATGAAATAGAAGCAAAGAAAACAATAGCAAAGATGAATAAAACTAAAAGCTGGTTCTTTGAGAAGATAAATAAAATTGATAAACCATTAGCCAGACTCATCAAGAAAAAGAGGGAGAGGACTCAAATCAATAAAATTAGAAATGAAAAAGGAGAAATCACAACTGACATTGCAGAAATACAAAGGATTATGAGAGATTACTACAAACAACTATATGCCAATAAAATGGACAACCTGGAAGAAATGGACAAATTCTTAGAAAGGTATAACATTCCAAGACCGAACCAGGAAGAAATAGAAAATACAAACAGACCAATCACAAGTAATGAAATTGAAACTGTGATTAAGTCTTCCAACAAACAGAAGTCCAGGACCAGATGGCTTCACGGGTAAATTCTATCAAACATTTAGAGAAGAGCTAACACCCATCCTTCTCAAAGTCTTCCAAAAAATTGCAGAGGAAGGAAAACTCCCAAATTCATTCTATGAGGCCACCATCTCCCTGAACCAGAAAAAGATATTACAAAAAAAGAAAATTACAGAGTAATATCACTGATGAATATAGATGCAAACATCCTCAACAAAATACTAGCAAACAGAATCCAACAACACATTAAAAGGATCATACACCATGATCAAGTGGGATTTATCCCAGGGATGCAAAGGTTCTTCAATATATGCAAATCAATCAATGTGATACACCACATTAACAAATTGAAGAGGAAAAGCCATATGATCATCTCAGTAGCTGCAGAAAAAGCTTTTGACAAAATTCAACACCAATTTCTGATAAAAACTCTCCACAAAGTGGGCATAGAGGGAACTCCCTCAAAATAATAAAGGCCATATATGACAAACCCACAGCAAACATCATTCCCAATGGTGAAAAGCTGAAAGCATTTCCTCTAAGATCAGGAACAAGACAAGAATGTCCACTCCCACCACTATTATTCAACATAGTTTTGGAAGTCCTAGCCATGGCAATCAGAGAAGAAAAAGAAATAAAAGGAATACAAATTGGAAAAGAAGAAGCAAAACGTCACTGTTAGCAGATGACATGATATTATACATAGAAAATCCTAAAGATGCCACCAGGAAACCACTACAGCTAATCAATGAATTTGGTAAAGTTACAGGATACAAAATTAATGCACAGAAATCTCTTGCATTCCTATATACTAATGATGAAAAATCTGAAAGAGAAATTAAGGAAACACTCCTATTTACCACTGCAACAAAAAGAATAAAATACCTAGGAATAAACCTACCTACGGAGACAAAAGACCTGTATGCAGAAAACTATAAGATGCTGTTGAAAGAAATCAAAGATGATACCAACAGATGGAGAGATATACCATGTTCTTGGATTGGAAGAATCAATATTGTGAAAATGTTTATACTACCCAAAGCAATCTACAGATTCAATGTAATCCCTATCAAATTATCAATGGCATTTTTTACAGAACTAGAATAAAAAATCTTAAAATTTGTATGGAGACACAAAAGACCCCGAATAGCCAAAGCAGTCTTGAGGGAAAAAAACGGAGCTGGAGGAATCAGACTCCCTGACTTCAGACTATACTACAAAGCTACAGTAATCAAGACAATATGGTACTGGCACAAAAACAGAAATATAGATCAACGGAACAGGATAGAAAGCCCAGAGATAAACCCACACACCTATGGTCAACTAATCTATGACAGAGGAGGCAAGAATACACAATGGAGAAAAGACAGTCTCTTCAGTAAGTGGTGCTGGGAAAACTGGACAGCTACATGTAAAAGAATGAAATTAGAACACTCTGTAACACCATACACAAAAATAAACTCAAAATAGATTCGAGACCTAAATGTAAGCCCGGACACCATAAAATTCTTAGAGGAAAACATAGGAAGAACACTCTTTGACATAAATTACAGCAAGATCTTTTTTGATCCACCTCCTAGAGTAATGGAAATAAAAACAAAAAAAAACAAATGGGACCTAATGAAACTTAAAAGCTTTTGCAAAGCAAAGGAAACTACAAACAAGACGAAAAGACAACCCTCAGAATGGGAAAAAATATTTCCAACAAAGGATTAATCTCCAAAATATATAAACCACTCATGCAGCTCAATATTAAAAAAACAAACAACCCAATAAAAAAATAGGCAGAAGACCTAAACAGACATTTCTCCAAAGAGGACACACAGATGGCCAAGAAGCACATGAAAAGCTGCTCAACATCATTACTTATTAGAGAAATGAAAATCAAAACTACAATGAGGTATCACCTCACACTGGTTAAAATAGGCATCATCAGAAAACCTACAAACAACAAATGCTGGAGAGGGTGTGGAGAAAAGGGAACCCTCTTGCACTGTTGGTGGGAATGTAAATTGATACAGCACTATGGAGAACAGTATGGAGGTTCCTTACAAAACTAAAAATAGAATTACCATATGACCCAGCAATCCCACTACTGGGCATATACCCACAGAAAACCATAATTCAAAAAGACACATGCACCCCAATGTTCACTGCTGTGCTATTTACAATAGCCAGGTCATGGAAGCAACCTAAATGCCCAACGAGAGATGAATGGATAAAGAAGATGTGGTAAATATATACAATGGAATATTATTCAGCCATATAAAGGAACGAAATTGGGTGATTTGTTGAGACGTGGATGGATCTAGAGACTGTCATACAGAGTGAAGTAAGTCAGAAAGAGAAAAACAAATATCGTATATTAACACATATATGTGGAACCTAGAAAAATGGTACAGATGAACTGGTTTGCAGGGCGGAAACTGAGACACAGATGTAGAGAACAAACGTATGGACACCAAGTGGGGAAAGTGGAGGGGTGGTGGTGGTGGTGGTGTGATGAATTGGGTGATTGGGATTGACATGTATACACTGATGTGTATAAAATGTATGACTAATAAGATCCTGCTGTATAAAAAAATAAATAAAATAAAATTCAAAAAAAACCAAATAAACAGTGAGATCTGATGAACTTCAGAATTGGCAAACACATCCATGTGCTGGGAGGGTGGCACATCCAAGTCTATGAGGACAGAAGCTCCTGTGGTTGGGACTCTTCCAGATCTCACCCTATGTACCTCTTCATCGGATGTTCATTTGTATCCTTTATAATAAACCAGTAAGGTTAGGTAGAGTTAAAAAAAAAAAAACAAAAAACTAATAGTGGCCAGATCTACAGAGTTTAGAAAATGCACCCTTCTCAAAGCTCCATTTCCAAGTTAGAACATGGCTCCACGACTGGAAAAGCATTAAAAGTCCTCGTATCCTCTCATAGGTGGTGTTGTATATAGATTTCAGAGCAAGAGTTTTCTGACTACCTTGTTGCTGTTGTTTAGTTAGCAGTTTCTCAACGGTCTCTGACCTATCCTTCTAATCAATCTTTTCTATCCTCTTGTTCCTTCCTCTTTGAACAAAGGAAAAAAAGATTAATGGTAAGTCCATTTTACTTTCTGGGAATTTGTTAAGACATGCTAAATCCAATCACTATTCAACTAGCCAATTATTACGAGAATGTTAACAATAAAAAATAAATGGATTCCTTCATAATTCTGATTGTGCACGTAAAAAATTGCTGCTCTAAGGTTAACTAAACATTCTAGGCATAGTCAAAGAATATTCTGTTGCAGTTTAACATGTCTCATAATACTATGGACTTTTAGAGCTGTGTAACTCTAGGAGGAGCTGAAGCTAAAGCCTTGGGGAAATTCTGAGGTTGCCCTATTTTTAAAGCCCATCATGTGCTAGTATTACCAACAGTTCAAATAGAATACCTTATGTACTACTCAAATATTTGTGAACCATTAAGTTTTGTATAAATAAAGACGTCTATTAACCAAATTGGAAAAAAACAGTGAGATCTGTCAATGACCTTGGATTCGATCCTTTGAAATCTACAGGATTAAGCCATCAGTGCCAGCATGGATTTATCATTCAGATGCAGTGAGTTTACTAAAGAAAATTTCATCACGCGGATAAATGACAGACTTAACTGGCAGCCTTCTGAATTACTATAATTAGGTTGCAGTTTGTGCCATGAAGAGAATGAGGCTTTATCAAATATGGGTATCCTCATAACATACAGATAAAAGGTAGAAAAGATACTTTGGGAACTGAGAATGTGGAGTAGGGTTTGGAAATGTAGTCTATAGTCAGTAAGAAAGGGATAGCCAAGATCAAAGAGGATGCTAGGAAGTTAAGGAAATGATGCATGCAAAAGGCAAAGCAAAGTTGAGATCTAATGACCATAAAGTCATTATGGCTGGGTAAATTACCATAACCAGTATACCACAAAGTGATTAATATCTTAATTGCTAAGAGGTTTTCCAACTCAGCTTATTAGGGATTTTTGTGGGAAAACATTTCTAATTTAATAAAATAATGAATGAATAAAATAATAAAAATGAAAAGAGGTTTTCTTTATAATCATTTTCATGAAACACAGCAATTCCATAAAGATAGAATATCTCTATACAAAATGATTAAGAAACACAGCAATTCCATAAAGATAGAATATCTCTATACAAAATGATTAACAGCAACTATTTTTCTGAGGACTGTCATTCTTAGATACAGGTAGATTCTGAGAGAAATAAATATATACATATGAATGCATTCTCCCCTTCCCACCTCTCCAAACTCTTACCAGTTTAATTCTATTCCAGTCAAAATGAGACCTATCTGGAAACAGAGAGAAAAGGACCATGTATGTGAGTCATAATAAAGGAGTTAACTGTAATTCTTGTTCTCTTTCAAACTTTGCTTATACATTTCCTTCCTGATTTACCTATCAATGCTTCATTCATTTATTAACAAAATATTGGCCATGCTGATCTCTAGCCTCACCTATTAACTGCCTACTCACCAACTCCACGTGGATAACTAATATGCATTTCATACTTAACATACCCCAAATAGAACACTTGATCATTTCTCCTAAGCCTGTACCGCTCCCTATCTTCCCAACTCAGGAAAAGGCCTAGAACTTTCATCTGAGAGTTAATGTTTCTTTTCACATACAATCCATTAGCAAATCATGTCAACTCTAACTTCGACATATGTCTGGAATCCTACCATTTTTCTTTATCATTTCTCCTCTAGTCCAAGTCACCATTATCTCCCGCCTGAACAATTACAGTAGCGTCTTAACTGGTTTTCCTACTTCTGTCCTTGCCTCTCTGTCTTCTATTCTTGACACAATAGCCAGAGTGATCTTTAGAGACATTTTTATATATCACATCAGTCCTCTGCCCAAAATCCACCCATGGCTTCCCATATAAAATGGCTTTTACTCAGAGTAAAAGCCAAAGTCCTTACCATGGCCGAAAAAGGCCCTAAATGACCTGAAATTGAAAACACCTTTGATTTAATCAAAACAACTGACTCAAAAATTATACAATACAAGGAAGTGTGATTGGTCATGACTCAAATCTGTCAATGCTATCAAAACCAAGGCCTAACCTTTGACAGAATTACATTCACAAGTTTGCAAGGACACGTGTACAAGTATGTTCAGTGCGACATTATTTGAAATAGCCCAAACCAAGCAACAATTTAAACATCCACTGATAGAGGAATGGTTAAATAATTTATGGCATATAATCATACTTTGAAATACTAAGAAGCTGTTAAAAACTGTGATGAATCTTTATGTATTTACATGGAAGGATTTTTCTCCCTCTCTCTGACACACACCCCTCCCTTTAGTAATTCCAAACTGAGTGCAGTTCCCCACATCTATTTGCCCTTGCACAGGCTGCTGCCTCTGAATATCTCCACCCTCCTCACTGTACTAATTCCTACACATCCTTCAACACTCATCTCAGAGTATCACCTCCTTAAGGAAGCATTTCCTGACTCCCCTGGCTGTGTAGGACAGGTGCTCAATGTTTGTTGACAAGATTAAAGGAAAAATATCTACATTTTCTACTCTAAAAACTAGCTTGAAACGTCATTCTAAAAACGAAGTGGTATCTACTCTCTCTTTCTCTCAAATACAATGTAATTTATTTGTATGTCACAAATTCTACCACTGATATGGAACTATGGTCTTTCCCTAGTGATCTTAAACCACATCTATTCAGAAAGGTGTGCAGTGAGGAATAATTTTTTTAACAGCTTTATTGAGATATAATTATCACAACCATGTAATTTAATCATTCAGATCACACAATTCAATGTTTCCTAGTACATTCACAGGGAGATTTTGTTTTTAACAACACTAAAAACAGTCTGAATTTGGAAGCCATCAATTTGTGATTATCATAAGGTGTAACACAGAGGTGGGGGAAGAAAAGCAATTATTATATCTTATATAAATGGCTTAAAATATTTCCTTAAGACAATCTACCTAGGGACCACATTATTGGGATTATAGGAGTAGGAAAGAAACCTGTATTACTCTCAATCTCATCAAATGTTAAAAAAAAAGATATTTCTAGGGCTCGATAAATATTTGTTAAATGAATAAAATTTCCAACTATCTAGTAAATATATCATCCCAATCCTTCATACTTAACATATTCCGAATGGAACTCATTGTCTACTGGTTTTCTTTGTAACTTCCTCATTCCTACTAATGGCGCCAGTAGTTCCCTCATAGTCATCTTTGACATCTGGCCCTCCTTCATTCTGTCATAGTCTGTAGTTTTCACTTGTAATTTCACAGCTGCAAATTCATACTCAGGACACAATTCCCCTCCTCTACTCAGCCCATCTGAAAAGTTTCCTGCAGTTAGTCTCTTGATGTTTTGATGTGTATGATGCGAACCACACATTAAGTCTCAGTCCAAGTTCAGTTCACAACCACAAACTGGGTCTTCTGCATCGTATAACAAAATAATACTCTTTAATTAAAATAACCAGTAATAGCCATTAATAAGTATTTTTAAAGATGCCTCTTGAAAGAGACACAGATCTCTGGTATAATCTTGTATCTTTCTCCCTAATATGTATTAGTGTTATCCATAACTAAATCTAACCTTTTTTTAATCTCTAAAATCTGATCAGAATGCTCATGCAATCCTGGAGACTCTTAATCACACACCTTTTAGAGACTGTACTTATTTCTGGCACTGCAAATCGGTTAGCTATTCAGGAATTTGCTCTAACTCTCCTGTTCTCTCAGGTAGTATAAAAAGATAATGAATACATCTTCGAACTGTAACAGAGGATAAATATGTCATAGTTATTCTCTGCAGTAAGTTCTATTTTCATAAGACTTTCTGCCCTTTACTATTATTAGCACCAGGAGTTACTAGTTAGCTGTTTCCTAAAATGTACATTCAAGTTCCTATTTTTAGGTAAATATGGCATCATAAATGTAGACTGGTTAAAAAAAAGATTTTTAATCTTTTTAAAAATTTTTAAGCTTTAATTGAAGCATTAGAAATGTATCAATCTGATGTGAAAACCATGAACATGCCCTAAAACTGAGGAGAAAGAGAACAACAATGAAAATAGAAATGTTTGGATAATGTTAGTACCCTAAAAACAAAAAAACAAACCAGATTACTGATATTAGAGGAGGCTAGTCAGCCTGCAATTTATATTGCAAAAGTCTGTTGTTGCTGCTAATAGTCTGAATTACTTCAGCTTTTATAAATCAACTCTAATACACAGAATATCTTTTTTTACCTTTCAGTTCCAAACGTAAGTGTTTACCAGAAAGCAACTTTTAGGCAAATCTACCCTCCCAGCCCCAAAAAGGATTTTGATTAATTTCAAAGTAGATCAGTAAATAACACAGAGAAGCAATATGATACCTTAGGACAGTCCTTAGGAGAAAGCACAGTTATCTGAAAGTCCCATGTCCCTCTTGTAACATCAGCATTTAATGAAAATCCTATTGTAACTGTGATGGCTTTGTGCGTGTTCCACAAGATAGACTGAAATCTCTAGCTCCACCAAGGTCTCCATGAGGCTGTAGGGAGGCAGAGGTGCCAGCCTTTTAAATCTTGGAGATACCAAGAGAAAGCAAACAAGAGTGTTGCTTCAGCATCAGTTGTAAGAGTCTTTATCCTGTCTACTACATGCCAGTGCAATAGAGCGTATTTCTCCTGCCCTGCTCAGTTTGGAACTCTCCAAGGTTCTGACCCTCAATGGTGGTCAGTAACCTAGTGAGCAACACTTGGAAAACCAAAGTCCATGCAAAACAAAACTGTACGCTCAGTGGTCCTCTGCATTTCTAAATTTTGATTCTAATATCTCACACCTACTTTGGCCTTACCCTCATCATTTCATCCCATCCCTGGTCTATACCTGCCTCACAGCACCCTTGACACATCACCAAATCCTATGAAATTCCTACAGTATCTGGATCTACTCCCTTCTTCCTTGTTTCATACATTCTCTCAAGTCCAGTATTTTAGGAACAGGGTTCAATGGATTGTGGAAGAAGGGTCAGATTTAACTTAACCTTCATTTGTTTGGTTAGATTACAGCCAATGCAACTGGAGAAAAGTATTTCTTTCAACACTTTAAATGTTTTACTCTACTCACTTCTTGCTTGCTTGGAGAAGCTGGATGTAGTTCTCATCTTCTTTCCTTTATAGGTAAGTCCATCCCAGCCTCCTTTCAAGATTTTTTTCTTTATCTTTGATTTTCTGCAGTTTGAATTACAACAGGCCTAGGTATAGTTTTTCTGGCATTTATGCTGCTTGGTGTCCTCTGAGCTTCCTGGATCTGTGGTTTGGTGTCTGACATTAATTTGGAGCAAATTCTCAGTTATTATTGCTTCATATACTGCTTCTGTTCCTTTCTCTCTTCTCCTCCTCCTTTCCCATTACTCATGTTATACCTTTTGTAGTTTTCCCACAGATTTTGGATATTCTGTTCCATTTAAAAATAATTTTTTTCTCTTTGCTTTTGGAAGTTTCTACTGATACATTCTTTTTTTTTTTTTTGCGGTACACGGGCCTCTCACTGTTGTGGCCTCTCCCGTTGCAGAGCACAGGCTCCAGATGCACAGGCTCAGCAGCCATGGCCCACGGGCCCAGCCACTCCGTGGCATGTGGGATCTTCCCGGACCGGGGCATGAACCCATGTCCCCTGCATCGGCAGGCGGACTCTCAACTACTGCGCCACCAGGGAAGCCCATCTACTGATATATTCTTAAGCTCAGAGAGTCTTTCCTCAACTGTGTCCAGTCTACTAATAAGTCCATCAAAGGTATTCTTCATTTTTGTTACAGTGTTTTTGATCGCTACCATTTATTTTTGATTCTTTCTCAGAATTTCCATCTCTCTGCTTATATTATTCATCTGTTTTTGCATGTTGTCTACTTTTCCACTAGAGTCCTTAGCATATTAATTATAGTTGTTAAAAATTCCCAGTTTGATAATCCCAACATCCCTGTCTCATTTGAGTCTGGTCTGATGTTTGCTCTATTTCTTCAAACTGTGGTTTTTGCCTTTTAATATGTCTTGTAATTTTTTTGTTGAAAGCTGGACATGACGACTGGGTAAAAGGAACTCCAGTAAGTAGGCTTCAGTGGTATGGTGGTGGGATGTGGGGGAAAGGGAAGCATTCTACAGTTCTAAAACAAAAGCGTGGACCACACCCACCCACCCTGCGCCCTGGAGTTTTTAACTCTCAGACTTGTCCACACTGAGCTTCCAAGAATTCATCATTCAGATTTTCTTACCCCAGTACTGGTTCCTTCAGAGGTTTCCCCTGTGGACTTCCACTCTGGTAAGATGTGGATCTCTGCATCTGCCTGTCTGCTTTAATTTGGGGCGGTGGGCAGTGGTTTGCCCTGTGCTGATTTTTCAGTTTGTTCAGATTTTTACTCGTTGTTAGGATGGAGTGATGACTTCCAAGCTCCTCAGATTCCAGATCAGAAACCAGAAAAAAATATTTCAAATGTGTAAATTCCTAAGATTGCTTCCTCCCTCCCAGAAGTTCCTCTGAAGCCCTCAAGCCAAGGAGAAAAAGGAGAAGATAAGAGTAAGGTAATGAGCAACAGTAAGCGTTCTCCTGCTTCAACCATCAGAATCACTCAAAGTAGTTTGGCCACCAGGAGTTGGGAAACAAAAGGCAATTTATAACATCCTGACTGCTATCCCATCTCTCTCACAGAAGCTGTGTGTGGGGAGGGAATGTTTCAAACAACTGTCAGAATTAACCCCAAAAGAACACCTGGAATCTTATCTCACTCTCTCCAGTCTGCCCAGCACCAGTTTATGCCGCCCCAACCTCTTCCTGTGGTAAAGTCAGAAAACATGATTTCCCCTGAGACACTTTCAAAGTCTTTCAAAAACAGAAAAACAAGGAAAAGGACAAGGTTATGTGAAATGTAGCTCAAACGTTTTATAAGCAGATTAAAGAAGAAAAACTTTGATTTTATTTCTTATGAATTTTGCATATATCGGATGGATGGAAGAAGGCAGAAGGCATTATATAGTGTTTGCTTGGTACTGGCCCAAGATTTTCCTCTAATTCCTCCCTAGAGAGGGTAGGGGCCAGGATGACAGAATGACATAATAGAGCACAGGTTCTGGAGCTGTGATGCCTGGGTGCAAAATCCAGTGCCACCACTTATTAGCTGTATGACCCTGGGCAAGCTACTTTTCTGTGCCGTGGTCCTCTCAATTGTAAAACAGAGATAACAACTGTACTTACCTCACAAGTTTTTTATGAAGATTAAATAATTAGTGTTAAACACTTAAAATATAAAACCTGGCACATGGTATCACTGACAGAAATTCTTGTCAACTCTTAGCTTTAAAATTCATCCTTAAGCAGATTGCTTACTACCACCTGCACCACTACCCCATGAGACCAAGCCACTGTCATCTCTTGTCTAGACCTTGACAATAGTCCTAACCAGTCTCCTTGTCTCCACTGCAATTCCACTCCAGTCTGTTCTCCAAGCGGAAGTCAGAGTGATCACCTAAAAACTAAGTCACACTATGTCACTCCTCTGCTCAAAACTCTCCAATGGCTTCCGGCCTCACTCAGTATAAAATCCGAAGTCCTTACCATGGTCTATTAGGTGTTTAAGGCCTTCCGTGATCTTACTCATTTCCTGTCCCTTCCCATGCTCCTTTTCCCCTTCTCCTACCATCCTCCACTTCAGTCTGCTCTAGCCACACTGGGCTCCTATCTCAAAGTTTTTGCATTGCTGTTCCCTCTGCCTAGGTATCCACATTGCTCTCTTTCTAACCTAATTCAGGTCTTTGCTTATGTGTTCACTCATCAGAAAGGTCTCCCTCTAACCACTGCCCAGGGACTCTACCTTTACTCTGCTTTATTTCTCTTTTTAGCACTCTTCACCGCTTCACATTTTACATATTTGTTCATTTGTTTTTTCGTCTCTTAGGACACAAATAAACTTCACAAGGACAAAGATTTTGAATTTTTTTTTCTGTATCCCCTGGATCGAGAACAATATTTGGCATATGGTTTGGGCTTGATAAATATTTGAATTAAGGAATAGAAAACATTCACTATTATTCCATCTGTGACATCTTCTTCATACCAAATTATTCCAACAGCTTCCAAACAGGACTTTAGGCTTTCGATCTCTTCTGTCTCCAATTCATCTTACATATCATTAGGTCGTTCTTACTAAAACTCTGCTTTCATAATGTTATTCCTCTGCTCAAGAACACTCCTCTCTGACCTCAACAGTTTCTCAGTATGCTCTGCAAGATGTTAATAGATGTTATATGACAAGAGAGACTTGGTAATTAAGAAAGTGTGGAAAATACAGGGTTAGAGAAATTTGTGTTACTTCTCAGAGTCTTTTATTTACTAATGTGCATTATAAATCTCCTGGAGAAGAATTTGTTATTTCCCACTATTTGTGACTGCAGAATGAATCCTTTTCAAGGAGCAGGTCAAGGATCAGCTTTTGCGAAACATGCTGTAAAAAATACTGGCCTGTGGAAGTACCTAAGACCATTTTCAGAAGTGACCATCAGGGCTCTAGGTAAAAAAGTAAAAAATATAGTTGTCTTAGGTGCCCTTCCTGCTTCCTTTCCCCATCCCTATTCTACATTCTATGGTTTCTTTTTCTTACTAACAAAGCTTATTAAGGAAAAAAACAGCTCGGAACTTCCCTAGTGGTCCAGTGGGTAAGAGTTGGCACTCCCAATGCAGGGGGCGGGGGTTCCATCCCTGGTCGGGAAACTAGATCCCGCATGCACGCCACAACTAAGAAGTCTGTACGCAGCAACTGTGAGTCCGCATGCCGCAACTAAGAAGCTGCCAGTGTGAATCAACGCCTGGAACGCCCTGATTGCTCTGTTCACCTCCGGCGGCCGCACGCCCACCCAGCCCAGCACCCAGGACACAGCCAAAACCCCCAGCAAGGTGACAGTCCAACCCCCTCAGCACCCACTATGCCGGCGCTCAAGCCGCCTCAAAACCTGATAGAGGGAGCGCCCCACAGCTGCCACGTCTGGGCCCAGATCTGCTACGCTTTCTAGGAGTCTTTTTAGGAGTTTTTTTTGTTGTTGTTGGTGGTGGTCAGAAGGTGCTTTATTGAAGGGCGGGGGCTCCAACATCCCGTGGCAGCTACCAACGGATCTCGCGGAACGCCCGCTTCTCCACCAGCTTCACTTTGTACTTGCGCTTGAACTTGGCTCGCTCCTGAGGCTCCATCATGTTTCTCCTCTGGAAGCTGAAAGATCCCGCACCTGAAAGATCCCGCACCTAAAAGATCCCGCAAGCTGCAACGGAGATCCCATGTGCCACAACTAAGACCCGGAACAGCCAAAACAAACAAATAAATAAATAAATATTAAAAAAAAGAAAAGAAAAACCCATCTCAAACTGCAGATATGTGTATTGGCATATATATTTGAAAAGAAGAGCCTTTCTGGGCTTCTGACCTACTTTAGTTTTCCTTTTGATCCATAAATAATCTTGTTCTTCAATGAACATATGTTATATTTTGAATCTTTTGCTTGCATACTGTATCAAGAAAAGATTCTCATAGTAGATACTCAGTATTTTTAGATTCATTAGTATGCACAAATTCAGTAAGATGCAGGCCATGCAAAGTGTGACACTCCTTACTAAAAATTAATTCTGAAAATCGTATTAGATAACACAGCTTGGATAGTAAATCTATTAGGTTCAAGTTTTGGCAAGAATACCTCTACTGGTACTATACTATTATACGGAATCCTCATTGTGAATAAGTGACCTTCTTTAAATTATATTCCAAACTTTGCAAAAATTTTATGTGACTGAATACTCAATGTTTTTTCATGACAACAGTAAGAAGCACGGTTTCACTGAAATGAATGTATTCATTACTGAAAATCTCTGAGGAAGGATTGTGTCTGTAAGAATTCAGAAAATGGATCCCAGAGAGGTATAGACCATATATATTTCATGGTACCTATCTGCCATGCCCTGTTGGGAGAGCCCTCACTTATAGTATAAAGTGGTTTTGTTTTATATTATGTATATTCTATACACTGTACCTCTCTCTCCAGGCCATAGCTAACTGGGAAAGGGGCACATACCTCACCCAAAGATAATTGTAGTAAACTATCTTTCATCCTGATAGAACTTCAATTTTCTTCAGGTAAAATTCCCACAATAATTGCCATTTTAAAGAAGAGCTTATATACCAGGGTACATGGACATATACCTTTGAACAGAAGGACTTTTCTGGGTCCCCATCAATAGACCACCATTCCTTTTTACTCTCCAAATATAAGGCTTCATTTACCACAGGGGGAAATGACTTCCATTCCAACTACAGAGATGGGCCTGATTTAATCACGTTCCCCTTGCCAGTGATAGGACAGGAATTATATATTCTGGTGGCTTCTCTTTTCTACCAACAGAGTTTATTAACCCAAACAAATCTTTAACTGCAAATTTCGTCAATGAGACACGACGGAAAATCTGCTCACTTCCAGGGCAGATTTTAGGAAAAATTTCCTCACTCCTAAGAAAAGACCATAGGAAGAAATGGCCACTTCTTTTTCTGAATGTCGTTGTATCTGGATGTGATGCCTGGAATGGCTGTAGCTATTTTACTAAGGGTAAAGCCAATCCCAAGGATAGCAGAGTGAAGGGATGCAGAGAACTCAGCGTTCCTGATAACACTGCTGAGTCTCCAATCAACCAACTCTAAAGGCTGCCCTTCCTCTGAACTTCCTGTTATAGGAGATAATACATTTCCTCTTTGTCCAGCCAATCTGAGTCAGGTTTTTATTACCTATAGCTGAATGATTGCTGGATCAGAAAGGATATTAGGACTTGGATTGAGTGAGTTGGGTAAATCAGATTCCTTCTCTTGGGAAATACTAGGACTAAGAGACAAAGAGGGAAGCTGCCCGTTAGTTGTGAGAAACTGAACTGAAAGAGTATATAAAAACTCAAACTCGATTGAGCCATTATAAAAGGAATAAGAAGGCAGAGGAAGTCAGCTAGGAGAGAGAGAGAAGAGGAATACGGAGCTGTGTAGCAAGAAGCAGAGAAGCCATTAGGAAGAATGAGACTGCTCCTTTGAGAAAGACATTCTTTCAGCTTTCTAGCTCCTATGATGCCCAGCTAATCTTTCCATAGTCGTGAATTACCATAAGACATCTCTGTAACCTGTCCCTGCATTCTCCTTCATGACAGTTAGGTTGAGTGTGTTCTCTGCTACTTAACAAGCCCTGTCTTAGGACACATAAGGGTTGATGGAGAGGGGAAAGTCAAATTAGACTAAAGCTGCTAAATAAAAGGGGCCAAAAATAATGGATGAAGGACAAAAAAATGGATGCAATGATAGTAAAAACTTAACAAATGAGATTATAAAAGAAAATAAAAAGTGAACAAAATGATCACACAATCAGTATCAAACAAATTGGCCACCAAAAGAGAACAGATCATGTGTCAAAGATGTTCTAAAAGGTATCCCAGGTCCGGCATTAGATTTTCAAATCCTTTCCTGACACATTTTTGCCTTTCATTTATTCTTTTGCTTTTGGAAAAGAATGTCAGGGCTTGACATTTTCTCTCTGCCACCTTTCTCCCATCTGGTGCTTCTTTCTTCCACTCCCCCACCAACTGAGTTCTGCTGACATTACCCCATATTAGTCCTGACTACATTTCACTTGGGTTATTGTAATACTTGTCAAGGTGATCACCATAGCTCTGGGATCTCCCAATTCCAATCCAAAGTAACCTTTCTAAAGCAGAACTATCATGTCATCCTTCTATTTAAAAATTCTCAACAGCTCTTCCATGTTTATAGCATTAATTAAGCCCATATTACTTCTTAGTCTACTAAATATACAGAACTCCATAATATATAGTTTTAACCCATCTTTTACACCCTTACTATCTCTTCCCATTACTATATTCTCCTACTATCCACCTTTCCTCCCCCATTCGCTCCAGTCAACCTGAACTGCTTTGTTCTCCATATAAACCTCAAAAATTTCAAACTTTGTACCTTAGTTCATGTTGTTACCTTCGTCTGAAACTTACCTCCCCGCACTCTAAATTCTCTTCCACCCTTGAAGGCAGCATAAAGGAGTAACAGATTTTTAGGAATAGCAGCGTATTCTAATTAATAAAATCAGCATATGAATGGATCAGAGTAGATATATGCAAAATCAATTTAAGGATTACCAACTCAGTAATACTTTACTGAAATAGAAAGATAGACTGTAGCCAAAATGGGAGTTTATCAGCAAGGGCAGCAGCAATCTAAGAGTTATCCAAAGGTATCAATCAGAGAAACTAGATCCTTTGAATAGTCCTTCAAGTTCCAACTCAAATGCCATCTTATTTAAAAAAATCCTGCCTTGCTCTTTAAGCTTTGTCATTGTTATAGGAATATGTCTCATTTATTCCAATTGACTAGAAAGCAGAAAACACATCTTATTCAATTTGTAGTCCACAGCACTAAGAACAATGACTTATCATAGATGTCCAGTAAATATTTGCATAAATTTAGTCTTAGGCTGTTGGAGAACAAAAGGGACATTGAGGTTTCCTTTTCTATCTTCAGGTTAAAATAATAAAAGAAAGACTTTAAAGGGTTCCTACTTCTCTCTCAAGGAGAATTTGAGTTAGCTAAACATCTTGTTTAAAGTATAAAAACAATGAACATGTGTGATGATATAATGAAGGAGGAATAGAAGTTTTTAAGAAAAGTTAAGTAAGAAAACTGAATGGGAACTGAATTGGGCAACTAGCTTACTAAGCAACTCAGGTCAGAGTTTCATAGCATAATTATTTTACTTGGAATGCCAATGATTAACAGTAAAGATCATATATTATTTGTAAGAAACAATGCAAAACAAAATTTCAGATCAGACACTTAAAAAATGTTAACATGCATTTCAGAACCAAACTGAATTGGTTATTTTGCATTATGAATAACATGTCCCTGTTTCTTTCCATTAATGAATTTCTCTAAAGAGAGATAAAAGTGGTGATAACTAGTATGTCAGTTATCCTCATAGAGTAGTAAAGTAGAAATTGGTGAGTTATACATAAGGAGAATGGGTAATAAACTTGCTTGAAGTCATATAATAACCAGGACAAAGTATCCTTATGTTAAGGCTTATGTATAGCATTTGACTATACTGGGTCAAATTATACAGAGCCAAATTTGGAATACAAATTTGGTTCTGTAATGAGAATACACTGAGGATGTTAAACTTTCTTGGTAAATTGAAAAATAACACATTCTCTATTAAGTAAACAACTTAACTATTAATAACAGAGAAATGGTTAAAAGCAATATAAGTATGTTTTGGGCTGACTATCTTGGTCCACCGAAGTGCAATCTTAGTTCAAAACAGCAATCCGTCAACGTTTGAGAGTCAATACTCTCAATTCCTCAATAAATGTTTACATAATATTTACAATATGCTGTGGGCTAAGCACTCTGCCAGGTACTGAAAATACAAACATAAATAAGAAACATTTGTGCCCCCAAGGAGTTCGGTTTAGTAGGGGAGACAGATCTAGAAGCATATAATTATAAAATGGCAAGTACAGCACTGAGAGCTATGCACAGGCCATTATGGGACCACAGAGAAGGGACCTCTGCCTAACCTACCTAGCATAAGGGAGTCAGGAGAGGCTTTTCATGCCATTGTTCTTTCAATAACATCTATCACCACTGTCATAATCATCATCAAAAGTCCCTGTAGGGACTTCCCTGGTGGCACAGCAGTTAAGAGTCCGCCTGCCAATGCAGGGGACATGGGTTCGATCCCTAGTCTGGGAAGATCCCACATGCCACAGAGCAACTAAGCCTGTGTGCCATGACTACTGAGCCTGCGCGCCATAACTACTGAGCCTGCGCTCTAGAGCCCGCAAGCCACAACTACTGAGCCTGCGTGCTGCAACTACTGAAGCCCATGTGCCTAGAGCCCGAGCTCCACGAGAAGCTACAGCAATGAGAAGCCAGTGCACTGCAACAAATAGTAGCCCCTGCTCTCCGCAACTAGAGACTGCGCGCAGCAACGAAGACCCAATGCAGCCAAAAAAAAAAAAAAGTGTCTGTATACACAGCCAAAAAAGTAAGCAGTAGATTCCCCACACAGATTTTAAGCAATAGTTAATATAAAAAACAGAAAAAAAATTACTGATATCTATTGACCTATATATAGAAGTTTGGGATGTCAGATTTTACTGGTAGATAAGGTGACCAAAGGAACAAGAAAAATTTAATTTAAATATTTAAATTTAATTCAAAAAATCTTTAAAAATCCTCCATCCCCGCCCCCCCCCAAAATCCTCCATCCCTCATATAGTATTTATTATATATGATAAATATATATGTTTATATATGAAGGATCTGCTGATAAATCTAATAAATTGTTTGCTACACTGCAGAATAATGTTTTAAATATTCTGATTCTGATTAACTATTCTCTCAAAGGAATTTGTATTCTTTTTTAAAAAAATATTTATTTATTTATTTGGCTGCACCAGTTCTTAGTTGCGGCATGCGGGGTCTTTAGTTGCAGCATGTGGGATCTAGTTCCCTGAGCAGGGAACGAACCTGGGCCCCCTGCATTGGGAGTGTGGAGTCTTAACCACTGGACCACCAGAGAAGTCCCAGGAATTTGTATTCTGAAATCAGATTTCATACTCATAATTGTCTTCTAAAGCAGCAGCCCCCAACCTTTTTGGCACCTGGGACTGGTTTCATGGACGACAATTTTTCCACGGATGGGGGTGGGGGAGGGGGGATGGTTCAGGCGGTAATGTGAGTGATGGGGAGCGATGAGGAGAAGCAGATGAAGCTTTGCTTGCTCGCCGCTCACCTCCTGCAGTGTGGCCTGGTTCCTAACAGGCTGAGGACCACTACTGGCCCGCGGCCCAGGGGTTGGGGACCCCTCTTCTAAAGGATCTGCATCTACAGTGAAAAATAAAACCAATCCTTACCTGGGAAAAGAAATTTCACCTCACATAAAACATAAAGCCATATTCTCCATGAAGCTTTTATACTATACTCCTCTAAAAGAGTGAAGCTGATGGGCGTACAGATTCTTAATAAGACATAACAGATGGACATGGTTAGTGAAACATGGTTAAGACTGAGGAGAAGAAGCAGTTGATGACAAGCAGGAAAATGTACAATTCTCACTTGCATTTAGGTGTGGGGAACTAATTTAAAAGCTACTTGAGATGCCTGTCTTAGACTTGTAAAACAGCACATTAAAAAGTTATACTGATTAAACACAGCACAATATTAAAGAATTTACATTTCATTTCAATTAGGTTTTTATACAGATAGAATTATAAACAGAGTACCAAATAACAAAATCATACAACTAAGTCAAGAAATAAGTAGAAAGAGGTAAGAAAATAGTACCTATTTTGGCTAAACAATCTGACAATGGCCAAATACTGTTTGAATAATAATAACTAAAATCTTGGAGCATTCTATATTGCAAAGAGTACAGACCTGCAGAGAGGAGATCATACAATAATCAGAGATTTCAACAAGCAAATGAAATGTTTAGCAGAGAAAAGTAAATCAGCTACTCTAACCCTGACATCTATGTTTCTTTTTCCCATGAGGATTCACTCCATTATTAGAGCTTCTCTAAGACTTTTTTCTCTCCTTTAAATGTGTTTAATTTGCACTGAAAAACGCTGAAGTAACACAGCAGAAATTCCTTTAAGAGGAAATAATAAGATCATTGTTACAGAGCAAAAAATATTTACTAACATATACTTTATCACAATCATGTCTTACCTGAACAATTTCTATTTTTGCTTTCCTCACAGTTTTTTGTTTCAAATTCTTAACACTGGATCACATCTTATAATTGACTGTAGAATTCTAATATACACTTGCAGGTGCCAAAGAATGACTAATCAATAAAATGGAATAAAGCAAACTGAAATCAGAAAGGCGTTCAATCTACATAGATAGGTAACCTATAAATTGCAAATAACAAGGAAGGGGAAGAAAGACAGAACTGAAAAGAGAAAAAGACAACTTGCATTACAGAAACCTCCCAGCTTGCCCCACACAGACCCTAAAATTACTGGTGAAACATTTTGGTATTGGCTCTGAAATTGGATCGAATCTACTTTCTGATACCAGTCTTTGGCATAAATCTGCATCCTGTTCCTACAACTGATGATTCCTCATTGTTTTAAGTTCTTAGAAAGCTTCTGTGCAAGGCAATATGTACAATCATTATCTGTATGTAATCTGAAATCCAACCCGCGAGGAAACAAGCCTTCATTAAACCAGTGTTAGAAGCCCCTCTATGAACATGTCAAGTCCCTTTCCCACTGCCTTTCTATTTGGATTGTCTCTTCTCTCTCCTGCTGTTGGAAGAATTCTTCTAGTGCAGAGGAAGGATGGAACAAGGGCTGAGGATCAAGCTACTGAGCATTTCTGAGCTAAGGAGGAAGAATGAGAGGCTGCTTTCCTCATTCTGTGGTTCCCAGGATGATTCCAGAAATGACAACATTCAAATTCAAGTCTAAAGTTATTTTTATAATGTATGCTCTGACTGAAGGATCTCCAACTAAACTGTCTTTTCAGAATTGAAGTATCAATGTCTTTTCCTATTACCTCTACTGTTGGATGGTCTCCTGTCTGTCCTGCTCTTGGGGTGACCCTTCTGGTGGAGGGGAAAGGTAGCTGGTCCCATGGCTGAGGGTCAAGTTACTAAGCCCTGTATCAGTTCTGCTGAGCAGGAAGACAGACTACTGTGTCTCTCTGGAAATTTTCTTCTTGGGGCATCTGGAAAGGCTCAGGATTCAAGGTTGGGTTAAACTTCAATAGTTGATTCATGGAAGCCAAGTCACAGCTTGAAGCTCTTCCTTGGATCTGTGGGTTTAGATAGGGAGGTGACGCTCAAGGCTCTCAAATTTCTAAAAGTTGACCCAGAAAGGACTCTGGCCCAGTTTGGGCCTTCCAAAAGTTCTAAAAGAAAAAAAACGGAGACAATCTGACATTTATTAGGGATCTGTATGTACTAGGAACTAGGCTAAGAGATGGGGACACAACAGCGAATAAAACATAATATCTAGTCTCAAGAACAGTTTAATGAAGGAAAGAGCTGAAATAGAATGTTTCAGCATTACGATACAGGTGTGAGTGAGCAAGGTGTTAATGGAGCAGAAGTTGGCATCCAACTCTGTTCAATCTACTGGGAACTTCCTTCTTTTCTAAAGCACTGTCCTAATCTTTAAATTAGACTTCAACATCCTCCAAGTCCTCTATATCACAACCTATGTTTTCCAATATTACAAATATTGCCAGTCCACATGGAAGTTATTCACCCTTCCATTACTTCATATGTATCATTCCTGATGTCAGAAATATCCTTCATCCTCCTACCCATCAGTCCTTATTATTTGCATACTCAAACTACATAGCAGGGCTTCCCTGGTGGCGCAGTGGTTGAGAGTCCGCCTGCCGATGCAGGGAACACAGGTTCGTGCCCCAGTCCGGGAAGATCCCACATGCCGTGGAGCGGCTGGGTCCGTGAGCCATGGCCACTGAGCCTGCGCGTCCGGAGCCTGTGCCCCGCAACGGGAGAGGCCACAACAGTGAGAGGCCCGCGTACCGCAAAAAACACCCAAAAAAAACCAACTACATAGCAATATAGTATATATAGTACAGTTGTTCTCACACGTTAGTGTTCATAAGAATCCCATTGGGAAGCTTGTTAAAAATGCAGAGCCCTGGATCCCATATCCAAGAAATCTGATTCAGCAGGTCTAGTATGGGACCTAGAAATCTTTTTATATAGTTAGCCAGTATAATTTTTATATATTGTATATAAATTATACATAATATTAAAATTATATATAATTTTGATACCTGTTGTCTACAAAACATACTTTGAGAAACACTGTTATAATGGTTAAAAACATGAGTTTTTCTAGTCAAGACACATCTGGGTTTGAATCCTACCTTTTTCGCTTATTCACTATAGTACCATGGGCAAATTTTATTTTACCGAGTCTCCCTTTCTTCACCTATATGAGGATAATGATAACACATTCACCTTTGTGAAGTTTAAATGAGACAAGAGGTACGAAGCAGTTGGCAGAGTGCCTGGCACATGGTAATGACTCAATAAATGCCAATTATTGTTATCAGCTTTATTAACAATAATTTAAAAATTAGCTTTTCTAACAAGACCATCTGAATCTGGTTGGTTCTGTCTCTCTAAGCATTTACGTTAGTTAGATGCCCTCTTACGCGAATTCAAGTTACTCTCATTCATATCTAGGCGGTCCATGTTTTTCATGACAATTTGTTTAAAACTGAAGTGGTGAGCCAAAGGCAGCCCACAGCCCCAAGATGATATTAATGACATACTGTCTATCACAGGATTCTTGGCAAAACTGCAAACTAGGTGATTTGATTTTGGTGTTCTATCAATTTCAGTCATTTTTCCCCTCCCTCCATCCTCATCCCCACCCCACATATGTGTGACCCATTTGACTATAAAGGTGTTTAAGGGACTTCTCTGGTGGTCCACTGGTTAAGGATCCACCTTCCAATGCAGGGGACCCAGGTTTGATCCCTGGTCGGGGAACTAAAATCCCACATGCCGCAGGACAACTAAGCCCGCACACTGCAACTACTGAGCCCGTGCGCTCTGGAGCCTGTGTGCCACAACTAGAGAGAAGCCTGCACACTGCAATGAAAGACCCGACACAGCCAAATAAATAAATAGATAAATAAATAAATATTAAAAAAATAAAGGTGTTTAAAAGTCAGAAGTGATGAATTTTACTCATAGTTCCCTAGCCACCAATTTCCCATGGATTTAGTGTAGCCAATGGCAAGATTTAAAGTTATATGTGCATTCTGTGTGAACTTAGGATTTGACTGCATTGTTTTCACATATATAAAACAATGTCATATATTTATACACATATTGTTTATATATACATATACATATTTATATATATATACACTTACATACATTTATATATATAAATAATATTTATCTGTTTTATTACTGTATGTTTTTCAGTGTATACTCAATAAATCTGACAGATTTTTAAAGAAATGGTATGTCTAGATGAGATCTTACAAACACCCATGCATCATCTTCAATCACAGTTATATGGGATACATATTTGTATAAAGAGCTGATATTGGTTCCTTGGTACAGTTAATAATTACTCTTATGTAGTATTTATGTAATGCTTTTGGAGTAGCAAATTACTTCCATTAAAATTATCAGCCCACCAGACACTACTGAGCCTGCAGTTATGCTGGCCAGAGTAATATATTTGCCATTGACAAAGCCAAAATCACAACTTATTACACTGAAGCAAATTAATCAAACTGAAGTGTCTGCCATATTGTAGGTGTTTTCTATATACCTGTTGAATGGATGAATGAATGAATGTACAAACAATGTTACCTTTATACACATCTACTGGACCAAAAAGAAGTAAGCACATTATTTTATCTTAAAAAAAACCCAAAACACTAAAACTAAAAACAAGCAAGTTTTCCATTAGATCTCAGTTAAAACCTATCTAATTCCTACAGGTCACTACATTAACTCAAATTTAAATTACGATTATTTAATTTTACTTTAGCGAATTAAAAACCAATCTTTCTTGCATATGTATGTGAAATATTAAGCATTTCAGCAAAGAATATGTAGCTTGAAGCAACTTAACAATATTATAAATCTAGAACTCAGAAGTGCTCTTAACAAGACTTAAAAGATGTCCAATAAAAGCAATAAAAATCTATTTCATTTTTATATATAATATTGAAGGTAGAAAACACAACTTTTCCTCTATGCTGAAACTCATAACGAACGAGTACTATTTCTAGAAAATGCATGCCTACTGAGACCAGCCATATTATTAGATAAACATAAAAGTAGAGCTCACTTTGGTTTTAGCTCTATTGAATACAACCTTTCTTTAAGCTTATTAGTTTTACTTTCACTAACTTTATATGATTTTATGAAAAGTATTTTCCCAATTTTAAACATAAAATAACTTAGGGAAAAACAAGCAACATGGTCAATTCAAAGAATGTATATTTTGCCATTTGAATTACTGGAGGTCTGAATAGGAAAAATAGAAGAGGTTGAGAATGATTATTTAAGAAGATCAACAAAATGCTTATAATATTTTTAGATGCTGATGCCTAGCCTTTACTTTCCCCAAACTGATAATTATGCCAAAGATTTTATATATCTACTAGAGCATTACATCATTACAATTTCTGTAACAGGTGCAAATAAGTATTTTAAAGATAATAAGCAAGAAGCATTTCTGCTTTTCAGCGGAATGCTATTTTCATAAGAGCTTTTTCTTATTGACTTTCAATACAGAAGTCAAAATTCTTGTTTCAAAGTCTTAAAGAATAGCAGGTAGAATATATAACTACTGATAATTAAAGTCATGTGCTTCTATAAAGGTCAGAGATTTTTCTTCTACTTGTTCAGAAAGTTCAGAACAGAGATAGTTGAACTAATTCATGAGTTGAAATTTAGTCGCTTATAAAAGCCAAAGAAAAGTATAATTAATTGCTACGGCTAAGATTTAAAATATATGTAAATTAGGGATATTAAGCAATATTTTAGCTGGTTAGCGTATTGACATAAAGTGTATACATCCACTAATCCAATGTTTTATGAGCGAAGAGTCTATAGACTCACAGTCAAGTAATAAAGCTTTCAGGGCTAATGAACTATTTATAGTCAGTGTTGAGAAGGTACTATTGCATTTGTATATGCCTTGAATATGTGTTTATTAGTTAAAGACTATGATATTTTCTGCCTCTCTTCATTCCCTAATCCACTTCTGGATGTACAAAGACTTACGAGTGCTCCTAGAACAGTTAAAAATTGTTTTAAAAATCAAAGACCTATTCTGGAGAAAAGATCTTGTCAGCCACAAAAAAGTGATGTTGAAAAAGTACTAGCAATATCTACCTTTTGCATTCCCAGCACCACCACCCCCTGTGACGTTACAGGGACTCCCACACAATAGCAAAAGTAGATGTAAGTGTCAGAACTTCATCTGCATTGTTCTTATCATTTATAAAATACTCTCACTTATATTATATTGCTTAATCCTCATGAATGATTCTTCCTTGTTAGGTTACCTCAACAAGCAAGTATTACCAGCCCCAAGTAGATGATGTAGCTCCTTAAGTACATAATAGAGCTAGGATAATTATATGGGTCTCCTGGTATCTAGTTAAGTGACTTTGCCACTGTAGTATTGTAAACTTTAAGTACTCAAATACCTTCACTTGGTTACCTGTGGTTATCTTGGTAGACAAGATGTTACCTGATCTGGGGGGAAAATTTGCTATGTACTTGCAATAAGAATATATTATTTTAGAACACAGTGGTCACCAGCTAAAGTGCATACTATATGATTAAGAGATTCAAAGTCGGAGTATAGACAGATACATGGAATATGTGCAAGGCTCAACAAAATACTGTACTCACAGATGGAGAGACAAATGCGCAGAAAAAAAAAATGAAACTATGTGACACTCCCCTAACCAGCTGCAGCATGCTGAATTATAATAGGCGCTCGAACACTGGAACTGACAAGCTACATAACATATCAATTAAAAAATATGTGTAGCCTGACAGAATTTAGGGAAGAGTAAAAAGTATATACTTTGCTGAGTAACAATTCAAGAATACAAATACTGACTGGGAGACCATAATTGATAAACAAGACATATATTCCAGTAATAGGATATACTTGTCACAGCTTTCCATCTAGTTGGACCTTCTCCAAAAGATCTACACTCTAAAATGTCTTCTGAGGTTAACTGCAGAGCTGTCTCATATTTTTCCAAACAAAAATATACTTTTTTACCCCGACAGTAAAAGCTGTGCATACTCATTGTGAAAAGACTTCAAACACAGAAACACACAAAGTACAAATGAAAACGCCCCATAATCCCACACTTTACAGCTCAATTCAAATTTTCTAAACTTTGCCCTATGTCTTGAAAATATGTATGTATAATGAATTATACGCATTACATATAAATATCTTTGTTATATAAATATTTCATATCAATATGAAACATATTATTAAACCTCGTTAAATAGTGTTAAATAGTAATATATTTGAAAACCTAAATGCAAGCATACCATACATACTATTCTGCAATTTATATTTTTAATCTCTTAACAATTTATCCCTTAACTTCACAAGGGATAAATTCCATTTATCCTAATTCCAAGGGTAATTCTTTCATAGCCACAGTTGAATCAGAAAGAGAAATTCACTAAATGATACAAACAGAATAAACCATTTTTAAGATTCTAGACTTATTTTCACCTATAAATCCTAAAGAAAGTAAAAGAAAAGTGTTTCATTACACAAAAGGAATATTTTGGCTAACTGTGTCTAATATATAGTTTCGACTAACTATATCTGACATAACTTAGTATTCAAATGAAAAAATCTGACTGATGAAGATTCAATTTGTCATGTCTAGAAGGCAATCTGTAACAAAAGCTCGAATGTTTGGCTAAGCAATTTCATTTCTAGGCATTTATCTTAAAGAAATAATTAAGAATATATTCAAAGATTTAGTTTGAAGGTAATTTTTTTTATGATAGTAGAAAAAAATCTAAATGTCCAACTACAAAGAATTGGTTAAAATACACTATATCATGTTTAATTGATGGACTACTACAAAGTGACTTAAAATAATTTTATAGGAATATATTTATTGAACTGAAAATATTTTCACAAGATATTAGGGGGCTACATAGGTATACTTATATTTCTTAGGAAGTTCAATACACACCTATCATATTTCTAGCCATTCCATTCACTGGTATTTAACCAAGAGAAAAGTAAGCATATATCTATACATAGATTTGTACATGGATACTTATAACCATTTTATTTGCAATAGCTAGAAATTGGAAACCACCCAAATATCCATCAACAGGTGAATGGATAAACAAATTGTGTTATATCCAGAGAAGGTAATACAACTCAGCATTAAAAGGAGTCAACTACTGATACATGCAACAATATGGATGAATCTCAAAATAATTATGCTGAGTGAAAGAAGCCAGACAACAATGAGAGTGTGTGTGTGTGTATACATGATTCCATTTATATCAGATTCTAGAAGGTAATCTATAGTGACAGAAAGCAAATCAGTGGTTGCCTGGGGGTAGGGGGTTAGAAGGAGGAACAGGTGAGAGGGAAGGATTACAAAGGGATATGACGAAGCCCTGAGGGGGTGGGGGACCCATTCATTATCTTGATTGTGGTGATGGTTTCATGGGTTAGTACATATGCCCAGATTTTTCCAGTTGAATAGTTTAGATGTACAATTTACTGTATGTCAATTATACCTTAACAAAGCTGTCAAATCACACAAACACACACACAAACTATACTTATGCTATCATCCCATTGCTTTGCTTGAGATCTAAAACACAAATGGAAATGCGCTTAAAACAGAAACATGTAGTTTAATGAATTATTATAAATACCTATATGAGCACCACTAAGGTCAAGCAACAGAACATTTCCAGCACGCCAGAAGCACCTCCCCCACACGTTCCCCTTCCTAGTCACAACTTCCTCCTTCTCCCCAGAGCTAACCCTATTCTGACTTTTATGGCAATCACTTCTTTTTTAAAAAATAATGTTTTTTACTATCTCAGTATGTATCCTCAAACAATATAGCTTAGTTTTTACATATTTTGGGGTTTTATATAAATAGAATGTGTTCTTCTGTGTCTGTTTTTTTTTCCACAATAACATGTTTTTAAGAATCATTCACAGAGTGTAGTACATTGGTTTTTATTGCTGTATAGTATTCTGTTGTATAAATATACTACAATGTATTTATCCATCCTACTGTTGGTAGACATTTTGGTGCTTCCAGTTTGGGACTATTAAAACAATACTGTTATGAACATTCTTTTAGGTGCATTCTTATCTATATGTACATGAAATAGAATGAAATTTCTGCCCCAATGTTCAGAGCAGCACTATTTACAACAGCCAAGACATGAAAGCAACCCAAGCACCCATCAACAGACAACTGGATTAAGAAGATGTGGCATTCGTGCATGCACGTGCGCATGCGCGCGCACACACACACACACACACACACACACACATATACACAAAATGGAATATTACTCAGCCATAAAAAGAGCAAAATACTGCCATCTGCAGCAATGTGGATGGACCAAGAGAATATTACGTTTAGTGAAATAAGTCAGACAAAGATAAATACTATATGATATCACTTATATGTGGAACCTAAAAAAAATAATACAAATGATGTATACGTAAATAGAAACAGACTCACAGATATAGAAAATGAACTTGTGGTTACCCAAGGGAAGAGGACAGGGGTGAAGGACAAGTTAGGGGTATGGGATTAACAGATACAAACTATTATATATAAAACAGATAAGCAACAAGGATCTATTGTACAGCACAGGGTATTATACCCATTATCTTATAATAATCTATAATGAAATATAATCTGCGAAAATACTGAATCACAGTGCTGTACACCTGAAATTAACACAATTTTGTAAATCAACTATACTTCAATTAAAAAAAAGGAACACCCCCCCAAAATTTCTGGGTCACAAGGTATATTTATATTTTAGTTTACTTAATAATTTACATACTACCAAGAGTATATGAGAGCTCCTGTAGCTTCATATCTATGTGTTATCTTCATAGCACTTACTGCTACCTGAAAATTTGTTTACTTTTACTTGTTTAATATTCATCTTCCCCTAGTGTAGAGTGTAACCTCCAGAAGAGCAGGGACTTGGCCTGTCTTGTCCACTGCTCTACTCCTAGTACCTGGAACAGTGACTGGAACAGCACTCAACAAACAACAGAGGCTGAACAAATATGTGTTGAATTACTAAACAAGTAAGTGAAAATTCTAGCCTATTAGTAATTTCAGCCTGGGCTAAACGGAAGGACAACTGGCTTTGCTCAGAGTCTTATATGTTATGCAATAAAAATATTTATATGTTATGTAATAAAAAATGGATACATAATAACTTAAATAACATGATTCTAACTACTGAAAACTATGTGCATATACAGAGAATAAAAGTTGAAGGAAATAAACCAAAACTTAGTAATACTTGTCTTGGGTCTTCTCTCTTCTCCCCACTTCTACCCCTACCTTTTACATATTTTCCAAAATTTCTTCAAAAAATGTATTATTCTTGTGAAAAAGGTAAACTTAAAAGAATGAACTACTGATACATATAATAACATGGATGAATCTCACAGACATAGGTTCAATAAAAGAAGTAGACATAAAAGAGTATTATTCCATTTATCTGAAATTCAAAAACAGGCAAAACTAATCTATGGTGACACAGATCAGGCTAATGGTTACTTTGTGAGGATACAGACTGGAAGGGAACATGAGGGAGCTTTCTAGGGTAATGGAAATGTTCTCTGTCCTGTCCTAGGAGATGTGTACCTAAGAGGAATCATAAGTAGAAAATTCATCAAGCTATAAACTTAAGATATGTGTACTTTATTGTACATAAATTGTAATTCAATTTTTATTTTTATTTTTTTTGGCTGCACCCCGCGGCTTGCAGGATCTTAGTTCCCTGACCAGTGATCAAACCCAGGCCCCGGCAGTGAAAGCACCAAGTTCTAACCACTGGACCTCCAGGGAATTCCCATTATACTTCAATTTAAAGAAAAGGAAAACATGTAAATGAAGAATGACTGGATAGGAACAAAAAATGGAAATGGCTTTTATGGTTTTCTGATTTTTTGTAACCACATATTCCAATTGAAATAAATAATAGAGGTCCAGGAAGCTTTTAAGTATGTTAGTCAAGAACGTATTGACAGTATTAGATTTGTAAATCAAATTCCTCAAACCATGGAGAAGCAAAACCTTCCCACAACAGTTTCTGAGTCTTTTAGTTTTCCTTTTCTTCAGATTCTTTTACTTTATGCAGCATGAGACATATTGTACATTTAGAATATAAGTTTGCAAATAAACTAACAGGTGAAACTAACAGGTAGCAGAGCTTTTCTCATTTCAAGCAAATCTGAATTTTCCAAAATCAATGACAATAATACTGCTCTCAACAGCAGAAGTCCTGAGAGCAGTCACCTAAAGCGTGAGATATACGCCATGTGGCTAATATGTTAGGAAAAATGCTTCCCTTTTTCTCAGTTCCTTGTGGGAAAATAGGATTTTCTACATTTCTTTGACACTGGTAGGTGTTAAATATGTTGTCTTACTATAATGCCAATTGGTTATTTTTATTATTATTTTTGGCTCTCAAGGTACTGCCTACTTTTCATGAATCAGTAAAATCAATATTCAAAGATTTTTTGCTATTATCAAAAGGTTGTTATTGAAAAATAAAATCTATTCATACATTTGTAATGATTTCCTGACTACTCTATACTTTAAAACGTTAATATACCTTAAAATCGAAACAAGCCCTACCTCATTCATTCAACTACTGAGTGCCTATTATGTGTAAGGCACTTTGCTAGGTGCTGAGGATACAGAAAATGAATAGATATTGATCCTGCCCTCAAGAAACTCAGAGTGGAGTAGAAGATACATAAACTGATAATGGTACTTTACAACAGACAAAACCATGAGAATGTGAATGAATTTGTTTTCGATTAAACTGGCAACTGTGCATAGGATAGATTGGTAAGGGAATACTAGAGGCGAGAGAGCACTTAGAATGCTAATGATGAGATGGAGGTGAATTAATGAGAGATGAAATGAGGGTTAAGGTAATAGAAATATAAAGAACAGAAATGAAAAATATTTTAAAGAAAAAATTTGTTAAGACTAGGCAACTAAGGAGATAATAACATAAAGAAGAAGAATGAATCAAACACATTCAGTGGTGATAAGAATGGTCAAACGGGTGACAGACTTTTGGACATAGGTAGAGCTTATTTAGAAGAGAATATGCTCAGTTTTATAATTTATTCTCCAGATATCAAGGTAGAAAGTAAGGATCTGGAGGTCAGGCTAATGCAAAGGCTCAGGTCAAAAATTTGAGAATCATCTTCCTAGAGGCACTGAAGCCTTCAGAATAGAGGAGCTCACAGTGAGAGAATGTACAGAATTCCTTCTCTTAGGGGATGGAAAAATGAGACAGGTAGACAAGTCTTAAGCAGGAAAAGAAACCTGGCACAGAAAAGAATTTCCAAGAAAAAGAGAGTGCTTACTGTGTGTCAAATTGCTGCAGTGAAGACAAAGAATGAGGACTAAAAAGAAGCAAGTAGACTTGGCCATGTGGTTGGTCACTGATAAACCTTTCCCAGATGCTATATTGTCACTGAGTTTGTTAACTCTTCACCCTGCAAATTATCTCTGCTTGTTATGACTGTCTGTTTTTTTCCTGACTTTCTTCAGAACTTTTCTCGTACTTTCTAATAGCATTTATCACATACCATATTCTTGCATAGCTGTATCTTTAATTCTCTCTTTAGACAGTACCCTCCCCCTCAAAAACCTAGGTAAGAAACCTGATAATTATTTCTTGAATCAAGAGCCAAATAAATGGCCCATAATGGGATAATGAAGCAAAGAGAAAATGTTATAATACTTATCGTTTACTTTGCCAGTAGTGAAGCTAGATATTTATTTTTTAAAAATCCTGATATTTAATGAAAAGCAAATCTATTAAAAATGACTGAACACAGGACCAAAAGAGATTAGTTTGCGTGCTTCAAGATAGACTGAGAACTAGCCAGTTTTCCCCTCCTACATCGAATCCTGGAAATGACCGAAAATTAATTAGTCGTCACCTGAGAACATAAGGAATTGAAGAGCTAGAAGCTGGGGATATTCTGTGATTTACAACAGACTACATCAAACTAAAGAGAAAAATCAAGCGTAAGATCAATATGGATCTTCAAAGGTAATACAGATACAAAATGGCCACAGAACTATCAGTGCTCCATGTCCAAAGGCAGAATGTAGGAACAGAAGAGGACCAAGGGGTAATCAACAGCATTATTAGGCGGAATACCACAGTGGGTGCAGCCAACTCAAATCAGCCTGTATTCATCTCCTGCATAACACTCCTGGCAGTGACAGAGGGTATATGACCCCAGGAGGGAGTACTGTGTATAAGATCTTAGAGAGACAGGGCAGTGTCCTAGGAGACTGGTGATACCTAGAAAGAAAAGGAAACATTCATTCCCAATAGATCAGCCACCAGGATATCTAGCCCAGAAATACTTCTACTCGCTCCTTTATTCTCACTGAAAATTGAGTGAAAACTCCAATGGCAGGTTTTAGCCCTCTTCCCAAGCAAGCTGCATAAACAGAGGCAGAGAAGAGTCTAACAAGGAATTTCAATTATAAAAATACATATGTAATCAAAGGATAAGCAAATGCATGAGGAATATAAATCTCATTTAAGACAGAAAACAAGTTCAATCAATAAACACACCTAAAGAAAGAGTTAAAAATTTAATTGGAATAGGATTTTAAAATAAGTACGTTGACTTCCACTTCTAGCCATAATATAGAACAGGAACCAGATGTACCCTTTATTTAAAACAACTAGAAAACTGGCCAAAATATATAAAACAACTTTTAAGAAAAGATGACAAAATCCAAAGACTTGACAATGTAAAGTCTACAATGTCTGGCATCCAATAAAAAACAGTGTTTAGACACTGGGCAAAAGGCAACACAGACCTATGATTCCTAAGAGAGGGGAAACAAACAAGGTGAGGCCTACGATCTCCTGACTTTCTGTGTGGAGGCACACTCTGAACTTCAGAGCAGGGTCAGAGATCGAGATCCCAAGCAGAGCACGGGTGGCTTGCAGAGTAGAGGAGGCAGAAATGAGAATTCAAGAAGTCTCAGGTTTCTGGAAGATGTGGGGCTAAGTTCTGGAGAGGAGGGAGTGACGCAGAAAAAAAAAAAAAGTTCACAAATCTGCATGGGGTGCCATTAAGTCTTTGCTAAATTCTAAGATATGTGTGTACAAGATCAAATTCTACAAGGCTGGGCAAGGAATGACTGGGGTGCTGTGAGCTACATAGTTCCCAGAGCTCACATAGGGCTGAGATCATTCAAATTTCCACCAGCCAAAGTGGAGAGTTCTCACTGATCATTCAAGGCACTCAAGTAGAGACCTTCGTAGTGAGGCTAAATTGTTTCTAGTGTAAAGGTTATACTTTAACACCCACCCTAACAAAACCTGAAAGGATCAAAAAGAACTATAAGTAACTTAACTGCCTACCAAATCTCAACACTCTTTAAGAAAAGATGACAAAATCCAAAGACGTGACAATGTAAAGTTCACAATGTCTGGCATCCAATAAAAAAAAGCACTAGACATAACAAAAAGCAGGAAAATGTAACCTATAGCCAGGAGAAAAACAGACCATAGAAACAGACCCAGATATGATATAAATGATGGAATTATCAAAAACTAACAATAAAAGGGTTATTTTAATCATGTTCAAGTATTTAAAGGAAAACACAGTGATGAGAAAAAAAGGAACATCTAGAGATAAGTATAATGTTTACTATCTTCCCAGACATAAGGGAATAAATCACATCTAAGAAAAAAAAATAGGAAATGGGAAAAAGAACCAATTGTAGAGCTTGGAAACAAAAAGCTTCAGTGTTGAAATACAAACCTCAATTGACTTGAGAGACCTGAAGCCTCAGCAATGGAAAATACCTTGAATCAGTATAACTGACCCAGAAGAATTCCCCCAAAACTCAGGAACTGATGGCACAAGGAACTCTGAAAGTTGGTATGAGTGAAGCTAAACTAAGGGTGATCAGCTGAAGATGTTTTAAGAAGCAATTCAATCCCCAAATCTCAACCCTCATTCTACGTAACTGGGTGTGTGCCCTGACTTCTACTCCAGTAGAAATCTGCAGGCTTAGTCTCTTGAGAGACTAAAACAGAGGGTTCCTAAACTAGGGATCCTAGGCACAGCTGAGGACAGGGATACCACTGAAAACAAGAGGATTACATAAACATATGCATACTGGATACTGACATGCCTCAGTCTTCCTTACCCATGAGGTAACCAAGCTTTTACCCTCTTGGTAGAAGACTGGAAGAATCTTCTTGTCAACTCAAGAGTGAATATACAAACACTGGGTATCTCTAATAAAAGAACACAGTCAGATCACTCCTATAGTTAAACTCATAGCTGACAAATCCCATCCACTGGCTTAGTTTCTAGTCAGCTTCTTAGTTCCTCGTTCTTGCCAGGAATTGACAACCAAATACATCTAGTAATCATCTAAAAAAACCTCCTAACATAAAATACATAAACCACAACAACAGAAAAAAATCAAATTGGAGGAAAAAAGGAGAAGAAAATGCAGCAAAATTATTGTTCTCAGAGAGCTAAGAAATTGTAAAATCATCAAATAAGAAACAGGTGTTCCTTTTAAAGGAACAATCAGGGAAAGAAATAAACTTACAGATATCAAAAATATGATAGGCAAAGAAAAGTTGGAAGAAAACTTTTATAAAATCCCCAGAAAGCAGAGCAGAAAGACAAAAACATGGATAACAGGAGAATAAAAAAGAAAAGAAAATTCAAGGGCCAGTCCAGGAGGGTCAATATCTGAATAATAGGCATTCGTGAGAGAGAAGAAAAAGAAAATTAGGGAAGGAAACCATCAACTAAGTAATTCAAGGCAATTTTCTAGAACCAAGGTATATGAGTTTCCAGATTAAAAGGGCCCACCAATAGCTCAACACTCTGAAGCAAAACAGACCTACACTAAGTTGTATCATTGTGGAATTTCAGAAGACTGGGGACAAAGAGAAGATCGTACGAACTCACAGACAAAAACCAATAATTCTCAACAAAGCATCAGGAACTGGATCACTCAAAGCTTTTCAAAAGCAATCCTGGAAACTACAAAATAATGGGACAATGTCCTCATTACTCTGAAGGGAAAGTATTTCCAACTTAAAATTCGATTCCAAGACAAACTATTAAATATTATGGATGACATGCAAGATCTCAACGCATGTAAGGTTTCAAATATTTATTCCTATACACCCTTTCTTCAGGTTTCTGCTCAAATATGTATCAGAGAGGCTTTCCTTGACCACCTTTTATAAAGGAACAAATCTTCATCCCCATCCTGGCTTTCCTACCCTTCTTACCTTCTCTGAAACAGTGACATAGTACATTTTCTTTTAATCCGCTCAACCTAAAACACTCTCACTAAAATATAAGGTCTAAGAGGGAAAGGACTATATGTTTATTGATGTGTTCTGAGCACCTAGAACTGTATCTGATATACAACAGACCCTCTCTAAACAATGTATTCCCGTGACAGAAATAAAAAAATAAAATTTCAAAAGTAGACATGGAGCACAGACTATCTATTCATGTATGAGGATAAAATGCAGGCACTTTCAGATGTATAAGGTCTCAGTGGTCTCCTTCAGAGACCTTTTTCTGAAAGAAGAATATTCTCCAAAAGGGGAAGAAAAGATCATTCCCTATGTGGACTATAGTTTCCCCATTTACCTTAAGTAGGAAATCTATCTCTCTTACCACCTTAATCAGCAGATAAATGCTACCTCTGGTTCTCCCCTTTCACAAACAAAGAAATAGCTTTCTCTGAATTAATTCAACCTTACTGAAATTCCTAAATACAATGGTTCACTTAATAGAAATTCATGTTTAAAGACACAGAAAACACAGACTGCCAAAGCCTCACATTAACAGAATTCAGCTGGGTATGGTTATGGCCAAGAGCAGAATAGCTGATGCTTCTCCCTCTCCCTTCACTGTAGCCTAGCTGCAGCTACAGCTGCCAGACATGGGAGAAGCTCACTGCTCACAGAACAGAATGTCAGCTTTGAACCATAACTAAAGGCAAGCTGCCAATAATCAGCAGGAGATAGCTGAAATTAATACAGAAGTTAACAGGAAAACTGGACTGCTTTTCAGAAACTAGTCTATTCAATTAAGGCCTGTTATGCTTATATTTCCAAACATGTGAAGCTTAAAAACAATTTATTTAATCATTTCTGACAAATCCATTTCATTCATCAAATGTTCAGAAAACTGTTTCCTAAGATTTGTAGACATCAGCTCTTTAGACCTAGAAAACTGACCATGAACTCTTCTAGTACAGTAGTCAAGTCACTTATTTTTTTCTTTTCAATCCCCCACACTAGGCATAGTATCAAACACATAGTACTTAATAAACTTAAACAATTCCCTCATTTCTAGAAGACACTGAGGTTCAGAAATGTTATATGGCTCACCCCACGATGTTTATATTAGAAGTCAGATCTAGGACTAGCACACAGACCTCACTTGGGATTTTTCTTTTAATGTTTGACGGAATTTTAAAAAGATGAGGGGAGACCAACAGCAACTTTTTGGATCATGAATCATGGTGGCTCTTTCATGCAGTTAGCAGTCCCTAAAAGTTAACTAGAAAAATTTATAAGTAATCCAATTAGATAAAGTAACTGTTACAAGTGTCTAATAAAAATTCAAAAGGAAATATCCTAAATTTTATATCCAAGGACAGGCTAATTCTATCTGTGTGAACTCAACATTTACATACCCCTTCTGAAGTATACACCAATTTAATATCTTTCTACATTGACATCTAACCTCAGGCACGTGAAAGCAACATTTGCCGATACATCTGCACAATAGATTATGTTCGGTTAATTAAGCTCATAAAACATGTGAGGGGGATGTCATTGGGAAGGTAGATAGGGGCTACATTATTACATCAATTCTATATGAAATCCTGATTTTATACACTAAAGGCAATGAGGAACAATAGAAATATTTTAAGCAGAAAACTGACAAGGATCAGATCTGCATTTTAGAAAGATCATTTTGACAGCAACATGGAAGACGGATTAGAAGAGGTACAGATCTGGAGCCAAAGAGACCTTAGGCTGCTGAAGTAATTAAAGTGAGAAATGATGAAGGTCAAAAGTAAAGCACTGATGGAAGAAATTGGAGAAGTGAGGACAGATTTAAGCACTACCGCACCTGGAACCCTGGTTAATAATTTTAAAACCCAAAGAATTAAAACTTAAGTTAGAGCCATACTGGTGTTATAAAGTGAGTAAAACCTTCAAAGTTTATTTAAACGTATAATGAAAGGCAAATGAACAACTTTTCTAACATTACCTTTATGCTGTTAAGATAGTAACTAAAGGCCGCAAAAATTGTCACTTAGTTTCTCTGAGTAACCAAGTGTCTAAAGGTATTTTGGCTAAAACAAAGTCCTTTTTCAGTCACCAGAGCCAGCATCCTAATACGTTACCACTGAAAGGGAAAGACAGGAAATGAATCAATAAACCTCAGGCACATGCTTGGCCTGGAAAGACACAGAATATCAAGGAGCAGAAATCTGAAAACAAAGGCCTTGGGTAATTTAATTACCAGGCCGGAATCTGCTGACTGCCGGTTTAATTGTTTGAACAGTGCCGAAACGGTCTGACAAGGTGACCACCCTAAGATTTTGCACCATTTTCTGTGTGTAACCACATGGACAAACATGAGAAAGAGCTCTAAAGAATGTAGGAATCTTGAATAACTTTCATTAATCACACCTTTGATTCCAAAGGAAAATTTGAGTCAAAACCTTATATTTATAACTAACTCTAGGCAAAACCTTATATTTATAACTAACTCTAGGCTCTTTTTAGCAAATTCATTTGCCATTACATACTCCATGCTGCTAGATTAAGAAAATAATATCCTTCAGAGATGAGCACCAACTGCTATATAAGAAATGGGAAACAAAAATTACTCAGATTAAATGTATATGCTCTTATTTATCATTATACTCCAAAAAGCTTATTTTAGGGAGGCGTGGGAGTTGGAAGAAAGAATATAACTGTAGGGTGGTAACTACCAGCAAGTACTCAAAAACTGCTCAGTACGCTAGAGGAAGCCAATTTTCTCCCTTGATTCAGTTAGTATTTCCTCATTCATGTTTATCTCCTGTAGAGTAGTCCGACAGAAAACTCCTTTCAAAATCTGAACAAAGAAGTACCTTCAGACTACTTCACCTGGCAGTGTTCACCTGTTGTCTTCACCGAGTAAACAAGGTGTATAACGCCAAAGTAGACTATTACACCATTCATTCAACAAGTGTTTATAAAATGCTGTGTATTGTGCTAAGTCCTCAGCAGAAGCTTACAATCTAGTAGAGATAAAGAGATACACAAGAAGACCTTAAATAACAATGAAAGGCAGTATGTAAACAAATTCTAAAGTGAGTTGTGCAGGAAAGAGAATTAAATGCTTTCAAAAGAGGAAATCAATGTGGATAGAATTCATTGAGAAAGACTTTACTGAAGAGATGGAACTTCAACTAGGCCTTTAAAAAAGGCAAGACTTGAATATGTAGAGTGCAAAGAGCGTTCTAGGGCTCCAGATCAACAAGAGCAGATTTGGAATCAGAAATTCATGCATTCTATTTTGAGAATCAAAATGAAGATCTGAATAGTTATGGGTTTTGTGGTCATTAGATTAGATTTGGTCATTAGATTTGGTAAGTCCACTAGCCAGTTTCCAAAGTACTGAAGACAGGGGCTTAAATGCTTCCTACTTCCATTAAAGATAAGGAAGGAATATGGGACCAAAGCAACTCAAGAAGCTCTATCAAAAACAGTTATATACACCACCGTGGACAAAACTGTTACATGCTTTGCCTGTCTTTAGTTTTAATGATAATTTAATTAATTATGATTAAATCAATTATATCCTTCAAGATTCAATTAACTGACATGCTTAAGGGGATGGGGGTGGCAGAGAATCCTTCTGGCAGAAGAAAGAGTAATGTGTGATGTCACTGACAGAAGAAGCTTGTTAAGTTCAAAAAACTTTAAGAAGGCATATAACCAGTTAGTATAGTAGAGTCATTCACAACTTAGGCTCTGAAGACAGACTACGGCTTCAGGCCTTGGTTAAGTCGCTTATTTGCTTGCGTGCTCTGCGACCTGGCAAATGGTTTAACCTGTTCCTCAGTTTCCACTATTGTAATATGGAGATATTACTAGTCCCTACCTTATAAGATTTTTGAGAGGACAAAGTGGCACAGTAAATGTATAGGACTTAGTACAATGCCTAGCACTTGACAAGTGTTCAAGGAATGATAGTCTTTACTGTTATTGTTTTTAAGGCTCAGATGTGTACCGTGTAATCATCCTTGTTGGCCTTGTTAAGATTCCTGGACTTTATCCCAAAACCAATGAAGCCTCTGAAAAGTTTTAACAGTTTTAACTGGATTTTTGTTTTAAAAATATGGCTTACTTAGTACCTCTCATAAGTAACCCCAAAGGAAAAATTTATTCTAGAATTTACTACCAAGAAAAGTTTTCCTTTCTTTGAAGAATAGGTACCTTTCTTTCTTTTAGGTAAAATTCTGTAAATGACTATATCTTCTTTTCATTTTGAGAGCCAGAAAGCTTAGAGCCAAACCTGAAGCGCTTAGGCCCTTACTGCCTGCATATTTGTGTTCACTTCCCCCACCTCCCGTGGTTGTTTTCTACTCTTACATGTGTTTTCTGATTCAGTTCTTTATTCTTGTTTATATTTTACAATTATTGTTTTTGTATTATTTTCACTTAAAGCTACCTCAGCCATTTATGGAATGAGGTGCAATCTAATTAACGAAACAAAAATAAAGGGCATAAACACCATAGCCTCATAATGCATGAATCATGCACTGTAGATGCATTCTCAGCACGCCACCAAAATCACTTTTTTGGCCTAAACCTAGTCAGATGAAGCAAGAAAACCAGATGGCACAGGAAACCTCTCTCTATGCAAAGAAGGAACAGATGAGGAGAGTGCAAAGACCTACGGCCTTTCCTGAATTAGCAGGGCGCAGTTAGGGCAATCAGTGCCAGGAGCAGAAGAGAACTTGAAAGTGGCAAGCTGCTGGGAAGTTATGTACAGACTCAAGGTTAGAGTTTTTATTTTTTTGTATACGAATGTTTTCTCCCAAAGTACTTCACCCTCTTCTTAACCTTCAGTCGCTCCACTGTTCTGTTCTCAGCTCATGAGACCCCTTTGCTGTTTCACTTATCTCCATCCTCAACTTGGATCTCATGGTCAGCCACTTCAACACTGCTCAAGTCCTACATGCATTTGTCCTGTACCATTCCATTCTCCAACCTGGGCCATTCATACTGTCTACTCTTTCCCCTCCTGGGTTGGAAAGCACTGCTGACTGTGAGTCTACCATGAACTCCCTCCCACAAAGCTAATCACTTATGCTTTTATGCATCCCTTGACTGTCATATGAACACCGCCAGCTGCTCTAAACCTTGTGTCTAATGTATTGCTCTTTCCCTGATGTCTCATCTGCTACATTACAGAATGAATTAAATCTATTCTATATTAACAAATTCATCTTCCTTCTATTTCCCCCGAAGTACCTCTGTAGCCAAATCCTTAGCACAAGCTCTAATTCTCACTGTAACTGCACCCATGCACTTTCTCAGAGAAGAAGGAATTCCTCTCCTCTAAGCTAACCATGTCCTCTGTGCTCTTGATCCCACTGTCTCTTGTTTACCCTTGTTTCACCAACTGTGTCTTCTTTCCTGCCTATATTCTTTTCTTTTTTAGCTTCTTCAAACACCAAGACCAACACCACAAAAAAAGCATGATATAATACTGAATTCTATAGACCCCAATTATCCCTCAATTCTTTCCTTCTCTCCTTTCTACCTTAAAAACCTCAAAATAATTTTATAATACCTTTCTCCCTTTTCTCACCATCCATATGTACATAACTTCTTGAAATTTGGCTTTACCTCCCAATTTATTGAAAAGTACTCTCTTCAAAGCATTGTTGATCTCTTAATGACCAAACATACCCCTCTTCGTTCTAAACCCTCGCTTGTCTAATCAGGTCAGAAACTATCCTTACTTCCCAAGATATTCTTCTACTTTACCAATTCCACTTTACCCACCTGCCTCCTAAATGAAGGCATAAACAAAACTCACTTCTTAGCTGCCTTCTCTCTGGGGTCTCATTATTAATTATAGCTTCACTCATACTTCTACACAGATAATTGTCAAATCTATACCTCTATTACTAAACTCCCCTTTTTTGACAGAAAAGGATTTACTGAGGTATAAATTACATACAATAAAATGCAAATTCTTAGGTGGTTACTTAGATGAGTTCTGATAATGGCATACTCTACATAACCACCACTCAAAACAAAAATAAACAGTTCCATCACTCAAGATAGTTCCCTCTTATCCCTTTGCAGTCAATTTTCCCCTCTCCTCAGAAAGAGTGAAAAGAGACAACCACTTATCAGCTTCTTGTAACATTATTATTATTATTACTTATTTATTTATTTTTATTTTTGGCTGCGTTGGGTCTTCGTTGCTGCGTGCAGGCTTTCTCTAGTTGTGGCGAATGGGGGCTACTCTTCGCTGTGGTGCGTGGGCTTCTCATTGCGGTTGCTTCTCTTGTTGCAGAGCACAGGTTCTAGGTGCACAGGCTTCAGCAGTGTGACATGCGGGCTCAGTAGTTGTGGTTCACGGGCTCAGTAGTTGTGGCTCGTGGGGTCTAAAGTGCAGGCTCAGTAGTTGTGGTGCACGGGCTTAGTTGCTCCGTGGCATGTGGGATCTTCCCGGACCAGGGCTTGAACCCCTGTCCCCTGCATTGGTAGGCGGATTCTCAACCACTGAGCCACCAGGAAAGCCCCTTGTAACATTATTATTGTTGCCTGTTTTAGCAACCTGTTTATGTTGCTGCATGTATAAGCAGTTTATTCCTTTTTATTGCTGTGTCATCTTCCTGTACTGCTGTATTGCTATACCACAATTTGTTTTGGATACATTTTCCTGCAGATGGACATTTGGGTTGTTCCTGCTTGTGAAAAAGGTTGCTATGAATATTCTTGTACAAGTCACTTTATGAATATTTGTTTTCATTTTTCTTGAGTAAATACCTAGGAACTGAATTGCTCAGTAACAGGATAGATATAAGCTTAACTTTGTAAAAAACTGAAAAATAGCTCTCCCAAGTGGCTGCACCATGTTACACTCCCACCAGTAATGAATGAGAATACTAGCTGCTTTATATCCTCCTAACATTTCATATAATCTTTTAAATTTTAACCATTCTAGTTGATATGTAATGTTACCTCATTGTAGCTTTTAATTTGCATTTCTCTGATGACTAATAACATTTAGTAATTTTTCATGTGTTTATTGGCCATTTATATATCTTCTTTTGTGAAGTGTTTGGTTCCAGTCTTTTGCACGTTTGTTAAATTGGGTTGTTTGTCTTTTTAGTGTTGAATTTAAGTTCTCTTTTGAAGGTTACCTGTTTCTATCTTCAACTGCCAACAGCTCACATCAAACTAAATGTCTTGATGTTATTTCCAACAGTACATCTAAAATCTAATTTGTAATTTTTTAGTTGGGAACGAGGCCTCTCTATTGCTGTCAACCACATCACAAATATTCTTCAATCACGTTTGCTTTAAGTCCTAACTCTCGATGTTTTCCTCTTGACAGTCAGTAAGAACTCTTGAGAGATGGCAGATAGTAATTATTAATGTACAGCCTCTGGAATTGCATGGTTCAAATTCAAACTCTCCCACTTATTTGCTGTGTGACTTTGGACAAATTACTGAATCTTTCAGTGCCTATCTTACAAGGTTTTTGTGAGGTTTCAATAAATAAATTATGTAAAGTATTTTAAATAGTACCCAACAAAGAGGGAGTACTCAATAAATATGGCTTGTTGTTATTGTGGAAATGCCTTTTGCCTAAAATCTTTTCTCATGAATCTAACAACTAACATCTTAATCTAGGCATTCAGCCTCTTACCTCTAGACAATAAAAACAGTCCCCTAAATAGCCTCCTTCCTCTCCTCTAATTCAGACTACTGCTGGACTTATCTTCCTAAAAGTCCTTACACATAGCATCACCTTTTGGCTCTTCACCATCTTCTGGCTCACAGATGCTCACTCTGACAAATAATCCTAACCCTTTATCCAAACACTCAAGGTCTTCCACAACTGCTCCTACACACCTCTCTAACATATGCTTCTTACTTATAGCAGTAGGGAAAGAATTAAAAAACTATCAAAAGATTGTGCCTTAAACAGAAAAAGCCAGAAGCTGCAATATAAGCATATTACTTAGGAAAATGGAGGTAAATCTAAATTAATCAGCTGAAAGAAGTACAAGTGGTTGCCTCTGAGAAAGGGAAATGGGGGTGGGGAAGAGGATGGGAAACAGGCATTTTTTTGTAACAAATCTTGCAGAATTATTTGACTTCTTACCTTAGTACATGTTTAACTTTTGTAAAAATAAAAACTTGTAAGATAGAAAGATACAGACCAAGAAAAATGGAAAGAAAGAAAGAAACAGAGGGAGGGAAGAAGGGAGGGAGGGAAGGAGGAAGGAAGGAAGAAAGGAAGGAAGGGAGAAAGGAAGGAAGGAAGGAAGGGAGGGAGGGAGACTGATTATTAATTGAGGCAATTTGGTCGTCCTTACCTAAGGATAATCCGTAGACCTATGTAAGGAATAGTTGGGCACATCCATTTACTTAGTGGAGTTATCCTATTTGCAGATTGAAGATTCTGAATTTTATCCAATAAATAATAGGAAGGTAGGTAAAGGTTAATGAACATAGTAGTAATATAACAAAAATAATAGTTGGGGAAGATTAAACAGGAAATATATCAGAAATGTACTTGACTGGAAAAGAAATAGGGTGTGGTAAAACATGAGGTCTTCATAATTGAGACATGAGGGGATGAAAGCCTAGATAAAGGTGATGACTGTGGAAACAGAAGGGTTTAATTTCAAGTTATTTTTCAAGAACACAGAGTATGACTTGCTGGCCACCTAAATACAAAACTAAGAAAAAAAAAAAGGAACACAATGCCCTCCCGCACAGAGGAGGCACTAAAGGTATATTTGTAAAGAGTAATTCCAACATTATAAACATGAACATTAAATCTTAATATATAGTTCTTAATACATAGTTGAATATTGTTTCTGTGGTTCTGTTTCATCTAAAACAGACTGAAAACATTTTGGCTCAGAATTCACTTAAAACATTATACATATTTTTCATTACTTGATTAATGTTCCATGGACTGCATCTTCCCACTTCTATTTTACTGTCTTCATGCGCTCCACCTTAGAAACTTGCTTGCTTTGCCTGTAACTACTTGAATCTACAGTTTACTCTGTCTTATCTTCCATATTTACTCTAGCTATTTTACATGAAAAATCCCCAAATTATGCTTCAATTTATATAAAACAATGTGATCCAAAGCTTTATCATCAACGGTCTTAGCAAGAAGTAGCAACTCAGAATATTCTATTTTCATAGAAATGACACCTAACACATAATAGCCATTTCTATCTAGTTTACTCATAAAACTACAGCCCGAAGCTTTAAAAAATATTCCAATGGGGCTTCCCTGGTGGCGCAGTGGTTGAGAGTCCGCCTGCTGATGCAGGGGACGCGGGTTCGTGCCCCAGTCTGGGAAGATCCCACTTGGCGCGGAGCGGCTGGGCCCGTGAGCCATGGCCGCTGGGCCTGCGCGTCCGGAACCTGTGCTCCGCAACGGGAGAGGCCACAACAGTGAGAGGCCCACATACCGCAAAAAACAAACAAAATCCTTCCCTTGACCTCAACTACCTTCCCATTTTTTTTTCTCCCTTTTTGAAATGGAAATCCTTTTAAGAGTTTTCTGTTTGGCTCTCTCCATTTTCCTCTCTCATCTGCTCTTCAATGTAGCTTTGGCTCACTCACTCCACCAAAACAGATACAATGGTCAATTGTCATTCTTTATGTTTCTTGACTATCAGTAGCATCTGACATAGATGTTCACTCTATCCTCCTGAGAACACTTTCTTCATTTGGTTTCCAAGACACTGCATTCTCTAGGCTTTCTTCTCTGTCTTCTTTGCTAGTTCTTTCTATTTTCCTGAGGTTTTAATGTTTGAGTGCCTTGGGGATCAGACATTGGTCTCTTTCCTAATCATATTCTCTACTTGGGTGGTCTCCATCTCTCAAGAAATCCTACTGATTCTACTCATTCAAAACATACCGTGAGTGACCACCTGGCACCATGTACACTACTGCTACCCTGGCCTGAGCCATAATCATCTCTCACTTGGGGCTACTGGTCTCCTACCTGGTCTCCCTGTTTCCATCCTTGCTCACTACAATCTATTCTCAACACAGCAGCCAGTGATGCTTTTAAAATGTTAGCTTAGATACAATCACTTCTTTGCTCAAACACCTCTCTAATGGTTCCCTAATTTTATTCAAGGTAAGAGCCAAAGTCCTTACATGGTCTACAAAGCCCCCAAATCTGCCCCACTCCTGCCTCCCATTTACTTTTCTGACCTCGTCTGACCTTTCTACTATTCCTCCTTGCTAGCTCTTGCTCTTCCCTCTTGCTTGCTTCTCTCCACCTACACTGGACTTCCTGCTATTCCTTGAACACACCAAGCACACTGCTGCCTCAGGGGCTTTGCATTTATTCTTCCCTCTCCTTGGGCCACCCTCTCTTCCCCATATCTATATGGCTGTGTTTTCTAGTCTGTTCAAATGTCAGCGAGGCCTTCCCTGACCACTCTATTTCATACTGCAATCAACTCTCCCACTCCACATGCCCCCTTCCTTGCTTTACTTCTATAGCATGTACCACCATCTAGTGCACTATACAGTTTACTTATTTTGCATATTGTCTCTCTCCCCACACTGAAAGGCAAGGTTCCTGAGAAAAGGAATTTTTGTCTGTTTTCTTCATTGTGGTACTCTTCCCACGTAGAACAGTGTGGGACATATAGTCAGCTTTCAATAAAGATTTCTTGAAAGACAATTAATATGGTGTAGCCAGCATTGCAAACCAGATCTTTTTGGCTTCAAAGCCCACACCATTCTATTAAAACTTCAGCTAAGAAGCTTCTAGTTGAAACAAATAGCTAAAGAATTTAAATAACTTGAAGACATAGAAATAGCAACTATCCAAAATGAAATACAGACAGAAAGAGGAATTTTCAAAATTGGAATCAGTGAGCAGTGGGAGGATTTCAAACAGCCTAATATATGTGCAATTGGAGTCTTTGACAAAGAGACCAGCAAAATAATGGCTGAAAATTTTCTGAATCTGATGGAAACTTAACATTCACAGATTCAAGGAGCTCAATGAACATCAACCATAAGAATCATGAAGAAAACCACACAAAGGCACATCATAATCAAACTGTTAAAACCAGTGGTAAACAGAAAATCCTGAAAGCAGCCAGAGGGAAAAAAGGCACATTATACACAGAAGAATAAAGGAAAAGGATGACAGCAGATTTCTTGTCAGAAATAATGCAAATGAGAAGACAGTGGACCAATATCTTTAAAGCACTGAAAGGAAAAAATGTCAACCTAGAATTACATACCCAGTCCAAATATCATTTAAAAATAGACAAAATAAGGATTATTTTAGACATACAAGAGCTGAAAGATTTCATCGCCAACAGACCTGCACTGTAAGAAATGCTAAATAAAGTCCTTCAGGCAGAAGAAAAATGATGCCAGATAAAAATATGTATCCATATAAAGGAATGAAGATGAAAACATGCATCTACATACAGAGATGTGGCAATGGTAACTCCACTAGTAAATGTATAAGATTTTTAAAAATATTGAAATCTCTTTAAAACATAATTGACTTTTTAAACAAAATTAATGACACTGTATTTTGTGTTTTATAAAATAGGCATAAATAAAATGTATGACAAAGAAATAATGGTGAGGAAGGGTTAAACAGAAGTATATTATTGCCAGGCTCTTACACTCTGTGTGAAGTGGTAAATATTACTTGAAGGTAGACTGTAAGTTAAAGACTTGTACATGAATGTTCATAGCAATTCATGTGTAACAGCCCCAAACTGAAACCAACCCAAATGTCTATCCATACATGAATGGATAAGCAACTTGGGGTATATTTACAAAATTGGATACTACTTACAATAATATGAAACGATATGTTATTACGTGCAACAAAATGGATGAATCATAAAATAAATAAACTGAGAAAAAGAAGCCAAAGAAAGGGTACAGACTATATAAGCACCTTTATATAATAAAACTGTAGAAGACATAAACTAATCTATAGTGACAGAAAACAAATCAGTGCTTGCCTGGTGGTGAGGTGGGGCAAGAAAGATTACAAAGGGTCACAAAGAAACTTCTGTGGTGGTGGTCTGTTTCACACATCTGTGTGTGAAAACTTATTAAATTGTACACATTATATGTGCGCAATTTACTGTATGTGAATTCTTCAATAAAGCTGTTTAAAAAACAATTTCGGACTAAATTTAGGTTAAAAAACAAAATATTTAGACTACCTACAGTGTTCTTGCTCCATAAAGTAAAAATAAAATAGATGAAAGCTAAAACCAATAAAATAGTTATAATTTTTTAAGGGTTAGAATGGATCATAGAAACCAATTAATCAAATATTTTTTTATTAGAGACAAAGGAACTGAATCCCAGAGAGGTTTAGAGACTTCCCAGAGGTCTTATAGCTAAAGTTAACAGCTTACTAAACTATAAGATCCACAATAGCAGGGACTGTGTTATTTAGGTCACCACTGTATCCCCTACACCTAGTACAATGTCTGAGACATAGTACAAGCTCAATAAATATCTGACTATCTTTACCCTGGAAAGAAAGGTAAAAAGGAAGATAAATGAAAGAAAATCTCCTTTGCAATATGACTGAAAGTTTCCCCCTATCTTTGATTCTCCAATCTCTTTAACACAGATGAAAGAATTAAGCAATAGCTTTAATATCATAAATACAAGAGACTAAATTATATTCCATATTTTTAGCTTACTGGATATTTTATTATGTTCTAATGCTTAAAAATTTCTAATTCATGTTAGCAACTTTTAAACAAGCAGGAGAATTAATAGAAGATACTCTATTCATAAAGCTTACTGACATTTTCAAATTTAAAAAAAAATGGAAAGAAATGTGCTTACCAAAAATTTCTCCATTTTTGGCATATTCCGTCACAAGGTACAACATGCTTTTGGTCTCCATTACCTATTGATAAATAATTCCACATTAGTCTCACAGGAAAAGACTGCAACATTCTATGGAGTTACCTAAATTAAAACTACTAATAAAAGTATCAAGTTATGAATAATTCAGAAGCTGGTGAGGTTTACAAGACTGACAATATCCTTCTGCTAATATTTTTGTGAAAAATCTAGACCCTTCATCTTCCAAATGTGGTCCACAGACCAGAAGCAGGAGCAGTGGCACTGCCCAGGCTTCTGTTAGAAATGAAAAATCTCAGATCCCATGCCAGACCTACTGACAAAGAATTTTCATTTTAACAAAATCTTCAGGTGACTATAATGCACATTCATGTTTGAAAAATACTAATATAGGTAACAGGAATTTTGAAGATCAACTTTTTACCTCCTCACTGACTTTTCTAGCTGTGTTATATGGTAGAGCTTATAAAATAGAGCTCAGGTAATCTGGCCTATAACCTAGCTAATCTGGCACAATGTGGTAGTCCTCCTACTATACTTTCATATTTTTACAAAGTACTGTTATTTTAAAACATTGTTCAAAAGCTTCTTCATAGCTCCACTGCTATACACTTTTAGTTAAATTAGTTTTTCTAAATTCAGAAAGGAACATACATACTGGCACATGCTAACAATGTAATATTTAAGTGCTATCTACTGAAAGGCTAAAAACTAATTTTGCTCTAACATTTAAGTTTAGGACTATTCCTAAAACAGGTCTGAAAACTAAGAGCTACCTACAATTTGGGTCTAAACAACTCCAACTAGTAAGTTAATGTAACTGATTATTGGAGTTCATATAAAGACAGAATTATCATGTGAATCGTGGTAGTTTTTTGGTTTGTTTGTTTTGTTTTTTAATTGAAGCATAGTTGAAGAATCATGGTAGTTTTAACGTCAGTTTGAGTTATGGGTCATCAGACTTCTAAGGATGTGATTAGCTTCTTATAAGTATCCTCTTTAGGGAAAAAAAAAGAAGCCTGAGGGGAGAAACACTCTGACATAACTTTGCTCTAAGAGGCCCTCTGCAGTTTTAGGAATTGTTTTGAGTGGCACACCATAGTCTCTCATTCTCAACTAACAGTAATGCTCTCCAATGGTCTCCACATGGTTTACATTATAAATCTCTATTGATAAAGTCATTTAGCCAAATACATACATGTATGTATGTATAGAGGTAAATGTATATATACACATACATGTATATATATTTATGAATATATACACACAGAGACACAAATTACATACTTGTGCCATTTTATAAATATATACATTATAAGAGGCACACAAGAAGATAAATATAAAAGATAAATAGAAGTTCTAATATTTTCTTATTATACCCCAAGGGATACTTGTGCTAACCAATTTGAGTGCACAGAGTAGTGTGCTAGCACTAGCTCTCTGAGGAAAAAAAAAAGAGCCTGACTTGTAAACCAATTTCTGTGGTGTAAAAATACTCCTACCATCGCTGATTTTGAGCTATTGACACTAACATGGTGTTAACTGGCTCACAAAAGTTCTGAATATTTAACAATCAGCTCTCACAAGCAAGTACAGGCTGAGCCCAGCACACCACTAGGTACACACATCATACTTTAGAGATCAAAGTCATAGACTAGCATACTGTAACATTTTAGCTTAAAAGCAGTTTTCCAATATAAAAATTCTAAATATTAATGAATAGAAATATAAAAAAGGGTTTTGTATTACATTATCATTCTTAAATATAAATTACTCTTCAAAAATCTGAGAAAAATCTTCCTTTCACAAAAACATGGCTTGGGCTTCCCTGGTGGTGCAGTGGTTAAGAATCCACCTGCCAATGCGGGGGACACGGGTTCGAGCCCTGGTCCGGGAAGATCCCACATGCTGTGGAGCAACTAAAGCCGTGCGCCACAACTACTGCGCCTGCGCTCTAGAGCCCGCAAGCCACAACTACTGAGCCCGTGTGCTACAACTACTGAAGCCTGTGCACCTAGAGCCCATGCTCCGCAACAAGAGAAGCCACCACAATGAGAAGCCTGCGAACCGCAATGAAGAGTTGTCCCCGCTCACCACAGCTAGAGAAAGCCCACGCACAGCAGTGAAGACCCAACACAGCCAAAAATAAAATAAATTTTAAAAAACAACAACAAAAAAACATGGCTTTACACTTGAAATAGGTGCAGCTTATTTTAACAAAAACTGTATCTTAATAAAGTTAATTAAAAAAAATAACTTATTTACTTTATCTGATAAAAGAACCCCCCAAAAATAAACATTTGGCTCTAGGTATTATAAAGTATGCCACTAAGTAATATACTATTTTAGCCTTTGTATTTCATAAAACATAAACAATATATTTTTTAAGTAAGCAAAACTGCCATATCCTCATTAATGGTACCACCACCAAAACCCAGCAGGTTTAAGCATGTTATCATAAACGCACAACTACAAACTTGGCAATCAAATAACTTACAGTCTGAGAGACAACTTAAAATTAAGCTGCTAGTAGTTTTTTATTTCTTAATTTTTAATTTAAATATAGAAAAATGGATGTATTCAGATGAATAAAAGCATACAGTTATCTTTTTATAGACTGAAAAAACTAACATAAAAGAGAAAAATGATGATGTAAAATAGAGTATTGAATGTAAAAAGCATGCAGAGGTGTAAAGCTAAGTCATACCTGATAAAGTTTGATTATGTGAGGGTGGTCTAACATTTTCATTATTTGTACTTCTCGGTAGATTTTCTCAAGGTTCACTGCATCCAGCTGAGACTTATCTATTATTTTTATCGCCACCTGCATCCCAAACACAAAATACAATTAGTATACAATGGTTAACATCTCCAGTTAAGAATCTTTTAAAAAAATGACATCTAAGACTTCGCCTGTAGGTCCCTGTGACGATGATAACTAGCTTAAATTCAATGCTCATTCATTCATCATTCAACAAGTATTTCTTAAACATCTACCATGTATAAGGCACTGTGGCAGATTGTTTGGGAGTGTCTTTAATGTGCTATGAAGAATAACCCTGCAAAGTTACTTGAATAAAACATACTTCTCTTTCAGTACAACTATAACTCCCTATTCCACTTAAAAACCGAAAAAATAAAATCTCAGCAGTTTCAATTAGTTATCATCCCACTGCAAAGTACCTATAAACAAATGATCAGCCAAGTAAAAGATAGTTTCTTTTACACTGAAATACAATTGTTCTAGAAAAGCAAGTGATAGGTTCCAAAGCATAGAGATATACCTTTCTGGAAAAAAACTAAGTGTAAATAATTAAAACTCATCTACATGAAAAGATACCAATTGGATTAAATTTTGTTTTAAAAATCAAGTGCAAAAACTCAAATGTTAGTAATCACACTAAACTTTTACTTCCCTAAAGGAATTTGATTTCAAAAAATGTGGCCTCTTCCTGTCATAACTAGATAGGAACCCAAACCACTCAAGTTAACAATTTGAAGGAAATGCATCTGAAGGTGAATAACTAGGTAGTCAGAAATCAACAATCGCGTACTTTCTTCATGGAACCAAAAAGAACTAATTTTTTTAAATTAGTATTTGGCATTTGGTTAGGAAATAAGCTATTCTGACTCAGATAAAACTTTCAGAAAATTGGGAACTACCCAAACTTTAACAAGTTCTGAAAAAACTCTGAAATGTACTTCACATTCTACCCAAAAGCATTCTGAACATAATTCGGTCTTATGTTGTTGTTTCAGGGTAATTTTTTATATCAATTATTGTATGCGGTATAAGAGTTCAATACTCCTAAAAGGTAACCAAGAAAATAGGACTCAACCTGTCAACTCACTTAATTCCCTTAGGCTCCTGTTAATACATTTTTTCTTCTTTCATTACAGTTGCCCTGTCCTTTCCTGTTATCTCTTAAAGTTCTACAGTAAGGTTTACTTCTTACCTTTCTCTATTTCTATTTTGCTGTCCATAGCTTGTTTCCTAATTTGAATTAATTGTAACTCATAGAAGAACTCAAGCTTCCCAAGGGAAATAAGATTACTAAACATGACAAGTAAAATTAAATTTATTGCCTAAGAAGAAAGGGGGTAGCTCCTTCTCTAGGCAGTAAAGTTTGCAGGTTTTGTGATAGCTATTTTCATTATGTTTGGTGGTATTTTATTTATTCCCATATCAAAATATTCTAGAAAGTAAAAAGTGCTAAACTTTGACTGCTAGAGGAGTGACTGATTTTGTACTTGCTAGTAGGAACATTATTGAACCACCTCAAACCAATACATGTAAGATGACCGCCCTGCCCAACTACAGTATGATAGAATACAGGATTATCAGTTATTTTGGGTAACTTTGGGTAAAAGCTGCCAGATAAAAAGATAAGTGTATATTTTAATTTCCTCAACATTCCTTAGGAAGGTAACATGTAGTTTCATAGACATGCATATTTTGAAGAAAATTTCTTGCCCTACAATTTCTGGAGTGCATCTACATACCAGTAGTCCCTCCCCAACAAAAAGCTTTTATAATGAAGTGGGTCACAATTATCTAATAAACAGAAAAAAAATAAATAGAAAGGAATCATGGTTTAAAAAATCTCAGCATGGTTACTGTCATTAAGAAAATTTTTTATTATATATATCTTGAGCATCATATTTAATGTTAAAGAAAAAGTTTAAATACTAAATACCAATTAAAGTGAGGTATTACCAAGAGATTTCTCCTCTTTGATACTCTTTTGGAATCTGGGCCTCAAATAATGAAAAAGTGAAAAATATATGTTACCTAATTAAATTTTATTAAGTTATAAACTTCATTATTTAACTGTTCTCAGCCAAAAAATTCTCTAATGACAAAATATAATTCTCTCCTCAATTTTATCTTGGGTCACAGACTGTATGTATGTGGACCACAAGGCTATATATTTATATCTTCACACTGTTACCCCTTGTTTGTAAGGCTGCTTTCAGAGGATTATGAAAAAGTAGATTGTGTGTTAGCATGCTCCTTGTAATAGTCAGGGCTAGTCTAACTGCTATAACAAGTAGACCCCAAAACGTATACTGATTTGAACACAACGGAAGTTTATTTTTCATGCAGCAAAACTGGACGGGTAAAGAAGTTAGCAGGTAGCCCTCTTCCATGCAGGCATACGATGTATACAAGGAGTCTTTACCTTTAAAGGGTTAAATAAAGGTGGTAAAGGGTAAAGGATAGACAGTCCTGGGAATTCCCAGGTGGTCCAGTGGCTAGGACTCTGTGCTTTCACTTCAGGGGGCCCGGGTTCAATCCCTGGTCGGGGAACTAAGATCCCACAAGCCACGCAGCTCATGGCCAAAGAAAAAAAAGGACAACCCTGAAGGTTGTCCCCATTCCAGTCAGACAGAAGGAGAAAAAAGCTTGGAGGAGCCCTCCTGAGAGGTTTTTATGGGCCAGTCCTGGAAGTGGCACACAATAGTTAAAACTTAGTCATATGACCATACCTAAATGTAAGGGAGGCCAAGAAACATTTGAGCTGTAGGTCCAGGAAGAAGAGGAAAGAGTGGAATTTTGGTGATCAGCTAGTCATCTCTGCTATACTCTTCCAGGTAATTTCTTAACAATGGGACTCTTTACCAAGTACTTCCCAGAAATATGATGATGACTTTCACAATTGTACAGCACTTTTTAATTTAACATGATACTTTCATATATTTTATCTCATTTATATCTCAATTTTTTGAAGTAAATGGAACAAGCAGTACACTCATGAGTTGATGAAACTGAGGTTCAAAAGATGTTACATAATCTACAAGGTTCTAAAGCTCAAGTGAATTAATGGGAAAAAACCCACAGCCCTTCTAACTTCAAGTTCCATCTTTTTACTCTTCAATGAGCCTATTATTCACACATTTACTGAGCACCTGTTGTATGCCCGGAATTATGTCCAGGATACAAAAATGAACAATATATGATTCTTACCTTCAAGGAACTTAATAGGTCCGTGAGAACAAAGAGAACACATTTTGGAAAACAAATTTAATGAACAACAAAAATCTGCATTGGGGGATTTCCCCAATGTTGTACGAAATTCTGAATTTACAAAAGAGTTGTGCTCCACTAGTTCATTTTAAAGATAACTATGGGGCTTACCCTGGTGGCGCAGTGGTTGAGAGTCCGCCTGCCGATGCAGGGGACACGGGTTCGTGCCCCAGTCTGGGAAGATCCCACATGCCGCACAGCGGCTGGGCCCATGAGCCATGGCCGCTGAGCCTGCGCATCCGGAGCCTGTGCTCCGCAGCGGGAGAGGCCACAACAGTGAAAGGCCCGCGTACCGCAAAACACACACACACACACACACACACAAAAGATAACTATGAACTTAGATTTCTGGGAACTTCCTCTCTGCATCCCTTCTCTACTTAGTTCTGAACATAGTACCAAGGACAAAATCTCATGGTTACAACAAAGTCAAGCAAGGGACTCCAAATCAAAGGATCCATTTTTGGTGTTGCTCATCTAAATTATTCAACTCTCTAATTCCCAATTATGCATACAATATCTTAAGAAAACCTTCAATGAATTTATATGGTGATAAAAAATTAATATTTCTTCTGCTAGGACACAAAAGGAAGGTTTCCTATACAACTTTGGAGAGTGTATTGGATAAACTAGGATAATTACTATCAAACTAAATCCCATGTAAAGTAGCAACACTGGATATTCAACCTCATAAATAGGAAAATGTATATATACCTAATATAATGTTATATGTCAATTATATCTCAAAAATACTTTTTCAAATTGTATTCATAAAGATGAAAAAACACCCTTGTGAGCTAAAATTCAATGAGATGGCCATTTTTATATACTGTTAGTAGGAATATAAAATAGGTTATAATTTTTCTGGAAGGTGATTTGGCAATCTTTTGCAAGAACCTTAAAAATCATCCATCCCATTTAGCCTAAGGCTTCTATTTCTGAGCATTTATTTGTAGAAAATAATCTGAAATGATGATGAAGATTTGTGTGTAAATATATTCAAGAGTATTGCTTATAATATAAAAAATAGAAACAATAATTGGGAAATAAGTACATGATTTATGGTACGTTTATATTATGACCGTTACACAGCTATTAAAATAGTTCCTTTTAATAATATGGAGAAATGATGAGACTAAAATATTAAATTAAAAAATCAGGATATCATTGCAGTCTCAACACAAGGTATATATAGAAAAAGACCAATAAAAACTAGATATAAATATGACAAAAATGTTATTGGTGGGTGAAAAAAAATTATGAGTTATTTTATTTTCCTGATTTACTTTTCAGTGCAATTTTTCTTCAATGAGCATGAACTACTTTTTTAATAAGAAAAAAAAAGAAAAGTGAAATGAAGTTATATTTATTATATATGCTAACTTCTCCATCTGTGAAACATTAGTCATTTTCATTTTATTATTTCTCTAAGTTCTCTATAAGATGGTTATATTGTTTAATAAGATTTAAATATTAATTATGAAGACTATATACATAGAAATGTTTCCAACAATGTTAAGTAAAAAAAAAAAAGTAAAAGTAACAACTATGTAAAACACAAATTTGCAAGGAAGACAAAGAATTAAATGTAAGAGCAGAAATGAAATAGTGTTAAGCTGATGGATAAAAGGGATTTTTTCAAGTTTCAAAATGTAATTTAATGGTAATGGTACACTTTTTGATACTTTTAGAAACAATTATTTCACTTCTCATAAAAGAAATATTAATCCCATGCACTTAAAGAAACCACACACAAAACTGGCTTTGGGGGACTTTATAAGGAAGTTACACAATAAGAGCTATCCTTCTAGTAAAAAATCAGAAGGGATTAACGTATGTTTGCTGTCTCAGGTAATATGTGGTTCAGTGCTATTTACTACTAATACACTAATTCTACACTGTCCTTCTGAAGTACCAAGTAGCAAAATCCTTACCATATAATTAGACCTCTGAAATTAAAAAAGTGAACGCACTTTTCAAGCTTATACATTAAATCACAGGTAGAATCAGAACATACCAGCCTATTGTTTGATTGAATAGTGATTGTGATTGAGTGGTCTACAATGAAAGGGTTTCTGAAAGCAGTAAAGTCAGTAATAAAACTGACATGGAGTTCTCCAGTTATCCTTTAAGAATAAATAAACTTTTTTTCTAGTTTAAAATTTGACTTTTAAAATGTAAGAATTTATACAATAAAATAAATCCTCATTAAAATTTAATCTGACTTTTATAATGGTGTGTAAGGAAAAGAGATTGGAGGAAAGGTAAATGTCACTACACTTTTAGATCCATAAAAATTGAACAGAGAATTTTTAAGACTATAAAAGAAGTGATTAAAAATAATCTATCTTAGGGCTTCCCTGGTGGCGCAGTGGTTGAGAGTCTGCCTGCCGATGCAGGGGACACGGGTTCGTGCCCCGGTCCGGGAAGATCCCACATGCCGCGGAGCGGCTGGGCCCGTGAGCCATGGCCGCTGAGCCTGCGCGTCCGGAGCCTGTGCTCCACAACGGGAGAGGCCACAACAGTGAGGGGCCCGTGTACCGCAAAAACAAACAAACAAACAAACAAAAAATAATCTATCTTAAAAAGTACTTAAATAAATCAACAAAAAGACAACCCAATTAAAAAAATTGGCCAAAAGACAAAAAGCAATTCACAAAAGAAATGTAAACAGTCATCTTATAAAACTGTAATCAAAGTAAATCAAAGAAATGCAAATTCAAATAAAAATATTGTTTGTCCCTATCAAACTGGGACAGATTTAAAAATTATGTATTCTTCCTGACAAAAATTATTAGGTACTCCTTTTTTGGAGGTAATTTGGCATCTCATGCCATCAGATATGGATGTAAGGACATACTCCCTGACCCAAGAATTCCACTGCTATGGGATTACCCTGAGGAAATAATCAGATAGATGCACAAAGATGTATATACAGGAATGTGCTCTGAAATATTATTTTAGAAAGAGAAACAGCAAGAGAGAGAAATAATCTAAATGTTCAATAACAGGAAATTGATTAAATGAAATACAGAGTCATATGCAAGGATATTATTTAACCATGCTTTAGACATTATTTTTTTAAATGGGAAAATGTTAATAACAGATTTAGTAAAAAACACAGATTATATGTATAGATGACATCAATTTTATTATATATATCTATATTAAATATATGTGAATAGCTAAGAGTATATGAACCAAATATTAACAGTGGTTGTCTCTTGGTCTGGATGGTGGAATTAAAATAGGAATGTTTATTTTCTTCTTCAAGTTTTTCAACAATGTCTACAAAGAACATACATATCTTTTGTAATTGGGGGAAAAACACATAAATACTATGTTTACTTTAAAGAAGAAAAAACAAATTTTCAGTTTAATTCATCCAAGATTCCCATGTTAACCTGTTTAAAGTATTTTTTAAATGTTTTTTAAAATGAAAAGTTTCTGATGAAATTCCCACATCTTTCACGCTTCCAATAAACTCAAACTGGATATATGGGCTGCTTCTCTTTGAAGGGTGAGAAGGCATTCTCCACAAATGTCCTGTATAAAGGAACTTTTACATAAATGACATATTTTAAAAATATGGAGGTGGAAAGTAGAAGAGGTATTAGGTACACTAAAGAGGAAAGAAAGATATCTTAATGAATTTCTGGAATCCATTTGGCTCCAAGGAAATGAATCTGCCATCAGTAGTGGGCCATAAATCAAATAACATCATGTGAATCCAGGAATCGAGGCCAGTTTCAGTTATTTCCAAATAAATGGTTTCTTAATTGCCTGATGACTGGGACAGAATTTCCCAGTGGAATTAAAAGCAGAATGCATGAAACCCTGTTAAGCGTTTCTACAGAACATAAAAATTTATACAACTCTTATTTTGCATGTTTGTCTTCCCCTCCTCCCAAAGAACAGATCATTCTGAACAATATGTAGCAGAATAAACTTGACAAATTTTACTTGTCTGGAGTGCCAAGAAACTAAAGAACAATTTCTAGTAAAGCATATATGTTCCATGAAAAATCTAATTTTTATTTCAACACACAGTTAAAGATCATACATAGGCCTAGATACAAACATTACTGGTTAACTTATTTGGTAACAATTCCTCCTGTTGCACATAGTACAGCTGCTTCTTGACATCTGGAATATTTTACAGAACAAGATTAACACCAAGACTACAGAGAGGAGTCTTAAAATTTTAAAGCAAAATATAAAATTCAAATGTATTAAAAAATTGAGTTCTCTTCCTCAAGAAATACCATAATCAGGGTGTAATATGCCCTTCTTTTGTTTCTACCTTTGCTCTAAAAATGCAATTTTGTACTTAACTATTTGGAAAGCTTTAAAAGTGCTTACATTTTAAGGTAGTAGTTTACGAATTATGCCTAAATATAAAAGTGCCCAAATGCACACAGAATGATTTTCAGTGAAAAAAGCAGTTTTTGAAAGTCCCTTGCTATGCTTTACATTCCAGATTTTCTTAATTATAAGTAATACCTACATGCCATTTTAATAAAATAATTTTCAGAATCTGTGTGAAATATCTTTAAGATTCCATGGACCGCACATTCATATGCTCTTTAGCCAAGCAACACAAGAGGTATGGTATTGAGGAAAACTCAATTATCACAGAAAAGGTGTGAAAATAACTAATGATGGTTATCTCTGGGTGGTGATATTATAGTTAATTCTTTTCATTTATCTTCACTTTTAAAAATGTTCAATAATAAACATGATAGATTTGATAACAAAAATACACTATTTCTTTAATGTAAAAACAATACCTTCTTACTTGGTAATTTCCCTTCTAGGAATTTACCTCCAATCTCTCCCCCCTAAAATAACTGAAAATGCAGATACAGAGTTACATACATAAAAATTATTTGCTGCAAATTATTTATTGTAAGTGAAAACTTGAAACTGCATAATGTTAAATAAGAAAATTGTTAAGTAAAATAGGATTCATCTACAAGGTAGAACATTATGCAGCTATTAAAAATGTTTAATAAATTTATATATAATAAGCAAAATGTTTAGGCTATAATGATAAGTGGAAAAAGAAGATACAATTTATATAAGTGTATCTACCATGTGATCTCATCTATGGGGAAAAAAAAGCATTAAAAAAAAAGAAAGACTGGAGGGAAATATACCATAATGTTAAGAATGATTTATTTCCACTGAGGGAGGAATTACACATGTACTTTTTTGTGCACTATATTCTTCTTGATATTTTCTACAGCAAGATTATGTTTCTTTTATAGAGACAAAAAAGTTTAAGGGCACAAATGACTTTTCTGAAATTTTACTTAACAGACAAAAAAACAACAACAAAAAACTAGTCATATGCTTAGTTAGAGGGAAAAAGTTCTTTACTAGTGCAGTATTAATAAAATACACTTCTCAAGGACACTCACAGCATAGCAAACTAGCTACCACTACTGCCTAAAATAGTTTAACAGTCTAAATGCTACTATTCTTTTTCCATTATGTTAATTTTATAAAATTAGCTACTCTAATTCATAAATCACAAACCAATACTACAAAGCTTTTATGAAGTATTATATTAAGAAGCTGGATTCTACCATCACCTGCCTTCCCTTTTGTGTGTAAAATTTACATAGAGATCTAACATGAGAACACTGCTTCAGATGATGATGTAATTATATTTCTTAAACAATGTTAAGCTATTTGATAGATTAGACCAAAATGAAGATCTCTTTCGTCTACTGATTTTTTTTTCCACCTAAAAGGCAGTATTGGATCTCCCAAGCTCTGTGAAAATACATCATTTTTGAGTGATACAGAACAAGAGACGGAGAACCAATTAAAAATAAAAGGGTCCAACTGTTCATCACTTAGCTGTTCAAACTGAACACTAAAATTTGCCTGGAGTTCAAACTTAGGAAAAAAGACCCTTACATTTTATTTTATTTATTTATTTTTTGCGGTACGCGGGCCTCTCACCGCTGTGGCCTCTCCCGTTGCGGAGCACAGGCTCCGGACGCGCAGGCTCAGTGGCCATGGCTCACGGGCCCAGCCGCTCCGTGGCATGTGGGATCTTCCTGGACCGGGGCACGAACCCGTGTCCCCTGCATCGGCAGGCGGACTCTCAACCACTGCGCCACCAGGAAAGCCCAAGACCCTTACATTTTAAAACACACAAACTAATATTGATGTCAGTGCATACTATATCGAAGAAATTTTTCTAAGCAGTAAGTATAATCATATTTTATTGATATTGTTCTTTATGCCATATTAATTGTTCTCACTATAATTACTGTATGTTCAGCAATGAGAACCTCAAATAATGTTAAACAACACTTTAAAGTTTCCACTATCCATCTTACTTATAGTATTTGAGGTAGTTGTTGTATTTATTAAAGATACAAATATTTACCCAGTGAATAAAGATAAAAAATACTGCTTTAAATCCTCATTAACAAATAGCAAACTACAGTAAGAGACAATTGCGTCTGTGCTAAACAATTCTTAACGAAAATTACCACAAAAGTTCACAGAGCAACTTTATAAAACTTGACATGTACAGGAACTTTTCTCTTCATTAATGCCTTGCTATCTCCCTCACCCCTCTCATCTTTAATATCTCCAGTTACACTAAATTACCACAACACTCATACCCACCCATCTTAAATTCACACTATTTCTTTTTAAATGTTAAGAACACTTTCTTTAGAAAAGCAACGATAGATGGGTTCTACGGACTAGAAATTTAGCTTTTACTTTAAATCATTTTACACAAATATACTATGCACACAATTCAGGATCTGAGTGCTCTTTAATGATCTGACCTGTGCCTTCAATTACAAATGCGTTGATCTCACTGATAGCCAAACCATGATACTACTCCACACTGCCCCCTAGCCCTACAAAATGTATCAGTTTAAAAGTTACGGTTTGAAAGGACAACCTCAAGAAAAAGTGTCAGTCACTTATCAGCTCCCCTTAAGCAGTTCTTAAATAGATACTATATTACCTAAATTTGACCTAATAAGTAACAGCTGACAATTAAATCTTTCAATTAATACTGATAAGAGCTGATGAGAAAAAAATGTTATGTGCTGATGGGTTTGGAATTCAACCACCTAACAATCTAGTTCAAAAGTTCTGTAGAAGTCCTTTGTGAAATTTGTTTGATTTTTAGAGTCATTAAGCAAGGACCCATATAAAAATACACATTACAAGTGCCTTCTTTTCATGTAATTAAAGGACAAATAGCATGGCATTGGGCCATCGTTCTTTGGAGGAATGGAATTAACTTCTTTCTTCGTTTTTAAAAATGCTGGGATCAGATTAAGTAATCTCACTATAGTCACATTATTTATCAATACAAACTTAACCTAAATTTCTAACTCTGGTAAATTTGTGAGAGGAAAATTTGTGATTTTGGTCCTGATGCTAAAAACATAAGCCGGATTTCGGCTGCCTCCGGATAAGCAGGGGAGGGCAAAAAGTGAGGATGACACAATGACATATGCCCCTTCCTTTTGGAAATGAAATTCTTCACATTAAGCAAAACTTCTAAGAACAACAGATACAAAAATCCCTCTAGTTTTCAAATGTCCTTTACCTTACACAGCCATTCTGAAAAAGAATTCTACGTTCATATCCGAACTCTGGTACATTTCGCACTAATAAGGGGAAACACTGAATAGGATGAAAACTGGAAGAAAGAAAAAAACTGAAAAGGGGTGAAACTCCAGAACAACTACAATGAGGCACAGCAGAGTACGTCAAAAACACAAGGTTTATTCTAAAGAACGGTTTTGTTTCTACCGTTTTTCTAAAGTATTTAATTTGCACGTCTTAAAATAGAGACCCTGAGGAGAGCAGCTCGAAGCAGTGAAAGGAAGGGGGGGCGGGTTAGGTAAGAACAGAGACTTGCGAGAAAATATGTGCGGTGCATTAGAATGTGCAATGGAGGGGGGGATGCTAGCTTCACCGTCAGGAAGCAGTCGAGGGCTTTATGAGTAGAGAGGCAGAATATGCTGCGGCTTAAGGAACGCGTACTCACAGCCAGAATGCACACCTGGTAAAGGGATAACCTAGGATAAGAAAGACCAACCCACCAACTGTGCAAATGCAGAGATGACCATTTTAACCAGCTCTATTGTCTGGAGTAATAGGTGGAAATGCCTCAGGCACGAGATCAAACTAGCCTGACACTAAGTCAGAGATACTGTCTGGCAAAAAGAGAGAGAGAAGATGGACAGTGGCGGCCCGGGCATTCCCGGCCAGTGGCCCCTTCCTCGCGCGGGGGAGGGGCGCCGGGGTCCCGGGAGCCGTGCGAAGCCCAGTCCGGGGAGTCCGAGCACAGGCGGTCCCCTCCTCGGGGCTGGCGACGTCTCTCACCGCGCAGCCCAGGAACACGGAGACTTCCCCTCCCACCCCACCCCCAGCTGAAAGCAGGGAAGACGCGGAACTTGGGCTCCAGAGCGGAGGCCACAGACCAGGTCACGGCTCGGGTGGGAGGCTCTGGGTGAAATTCCGTGTGGTCACGGTGGTGGCCTAGGAAAGGCAAAACCCCTGCTGGTCGGGCTTCCAATCGGACGACACTGGGGTCCGGGTGACGCGGCCCCGGTCGCTGCGGCGCTCACCGACCCCTGGACCTCCTGGGTCCTCATACTCCCAGGCCCTCTCGCCTCAGCTAGTGACCCGGCCTCTCGGATCTCCCCAGGCCCCCGCTGCGGCCGCCCCTCTCGGTCAAGCTCCTCTCCAGAACCCTCGCCTCGGACGCTCCCGCCGAGCCCCGGGCCGCACCTCCGTCCTGGTGATCCGGTGTCGCCCCAGCTTCACCACGGCGAAGTTGCCTTTCCCCAGCGTGCCCTCGATTTCGTAGAACCCCACCCGGACCGGCCCGCGCTGCAAGTGCCTCGGGCCATCCGCCATGACCATGCTGGGCCCCGCTGCTAGACACTGCGGACTGGAGCGCGGGCTGGAGGGCGGAGGGCAGGCTGGCAGGCTGCTCAGCTCCGCTCGGGCGACGGCCGCTCCGCTCACTCCTTCGCTCAGTCCCTCCCGCTCCGCAGGGCCCAGCCAGGCGCGCGCCGCCGCTGACGTGCGCCGACGTCAGGGGGCCGGGGAAGAGCGGCGGGGGCGGGACTGGGCCTCGATTGGTCACCATGGCGACCGGAGCACCGCGGACGTCCGCGGGCGGGCGGGTGTGAGGGAAGGCAGATGGGCGGGGCCTGGACGGCGCGTTTCTTCCGGGCTCCGGCGCCCTCCATGCTCCCCGTTGCCTCGCCGCTGCCAGGGGCGGGATAGCAGCCCGGCCCGCCCAGATCCTCGGCCACCCAGCCGAAGGGCAAGAGCGAGCCCTGGTGGGCGGAGCGGAGGGCTGCAGAAACCTGGGTCTGGCTCGGGTCTCCTTACCCCACCCCGGCGTTCCCCGCCCACCCGGGGACCTTCCCGCCAAAACCTCTCACCTATGACTACTGTGCGTCCTAAATTTGGAAAGGGCAAAGAACTGTGGCTGAGTAATGCATTGCTCACAGGCTCCTTTCTTTGTATCCTTTTTCATCTGTTTCTATATAAATCCCTCCAAATTTGATGTCTCTTAAGAATCATTCTGACAGCATCGCGGGCGCTTGTAGACTCACAGAATGTCAGCGTTGATGAGACCTTGGAGGTCACCTAATCCAGGGATTTGAAGCCTCAAATGGGCTTTGGAGACCGAACCCCCTAAAATGTGTGCAATTTTTTGCCTCTTTGAGCTTGCCTCTGGGGAGATGGGACTCTAGTTTTATCAGATTCTCAAACATGTTGGTGACCAGGAAAAGGTTAAGAAATACTTACTTAATCCAATTTATTTTCAGATGAGGAATCAACCCCAGGGAATGCAGGGAATTACCAAGGTCACACAGGTAATGCTAGAATCAGGATTGCATATCGCCTCACCAATCTTCCATATGGTGACCCAAGGAAACAGATACAGTGTTATTTTAATATTTTGAAACATATTATGTGTCCTTAGACCTTGGTTTCTAAATGCCAGTCTCCAATAAAAGGAACCAGACTCTGGAGAAATGGCTGATTCCCAGACAGAGGGAGGGAAAGTATAAAATGCCCTTGAAAATCTTGTCCCATAAAGCAAGATTTTCAAAGAATGATGAGGACGTGTCAAAAGGAAACAGGAGGGCTTCCTTGGTGGCGCAGTGGTTGAGAGTCCGCCTGCCGATGCAGGGGACACGATGCATTCGTGCCCCGGTCCGGGAAGATCCCACATGCCGCGGAGCGGCTAGGCCCGTGGGCCACGGCCGCTGAACCTGCGCATCCGGAGCCTGTGCTCTGCAACGGGAGAGGCCACAACAGTGAGAAGCCCGCGTACCTCAAAAAAAAAAAAAAAAAAAGGAAACAGGAGCCAGTTTGAAGGTACCTCTACTTACCCATCTGGGACAATTTGAGCATCACGAATGAATAATGATGGAAATGGATTATAACAATGAATTAAAAAAAAAAGAATCCATGGGTGCTTACTTGTTCTTACAATGTTAAATAAGTATTGGGGGGGGGAAGAAATGACAATTCTTGATAGTGGAATGTCAACTAATATACATACAAGAAATGATGAAATTAGGAAATCACCATTTTTCAACCATTATAGTAGTAATTGACTCAGATAGAATTATCAATAGATGTTAAAAATCATTGGGTGAAATTTTGCTGGGGAAAAGGATGTTTACACAATCTCAAAGTATCCTCTAATTTCTTATTCATTACAAAGGGATAAAAACAGTACTTTCACTGTGGAGAAATCTCACACACCACCATAACTAAATGGTCAAAGTTAATGTCACCAATTATGGGACAAAATGACATGATGTACCTCCTGATGTAAGGTACTGAGAAGTATACAGTATCTCTTTTGTAGTATTCCTGTCAAAAATACATCTTCTGAATCTAATCACAAAGAAACAATCAGAAAAAAATGCAACTTGAGAAACATTCTATCCAACCATTGGTCTGGATCAGTGTCCTGAAAGACTGTGGAACTGTTCTAGATTTAAGAGATTAAAGAGACATGTCACCAAAGGCAATATGTGACCCTGGATTGGGAGAAAAGTGCTAGAAAGGAATATTTTCTATTAAATTTGCCTATGGATTGCATATTGGATAATTTGCCTATGGATTGCATATTGGATATTATTTATTTATATAAATTTATTTATTTATTTTTGGCTGCGTTGAGTCTTCATTGCTGCTCGTGGGCTTTCTTTAGTTGCAGTGAGCGGGGGGTGAGGGGGCTACTCTTCCTTGTGATGTGCAGACTTCTCATTGTGGTGGCTTCTCTTGTTGCGGAGCACGGGCTCTAGGTGCACGGGCTTCAGTAGTTGTGGCTCGCAGGCTCTAGAACACAGGCTCAGTAGTTGTGGTGCACAGGCTTAGCTGCTCCACCACATGTGGGATCTTCCTGGACCAAGGCTCGAACTCGTGTCCCCTGAATTGGCAGGCGGATTCTTAACCACTGTGCCACCAAGGAAGTCCCAATAGTATTATTTAAATGTTAAGCTTTTTGAATTTTATGCTTGTGCTGTTGTTTTGAAAAAGAGTACCCTTATTAAGAGATACACACTGAAGTATTTAGGGATAAAAGTTTTGTTATATGTGACCTGCTCTCAAATAGTTTAGGAAAGATAGATAAGGCAAATGTGGCAAAATGTTAAATTGATAAATCTAGGTAAAGGGTATATGGTAATTCATTGTATTGTTCTTGCAACGCTTCTGTAGTTTAAAAGTTTTAAATTAAAATTAATATATATTTGTATACATTTTATTTCATTAATTTTATGTTATTATTTTAATTTATTTTATATTCTTTGTGTAAGATCGTCTGGCTCTTGGGACCTCCACCTGCTCACTGTGCTTCTCCCCTTCACTATTCTTTTTTATTATTTTATTTTTATTTATTTTTGGCTGTGTTGGGTCTTCATTTCTGTGCGAGGGCCTTCTCCAGTTGCGGCGAGCGGGGGCCACTCTTCATCGCGGTGCGTGGGCCTCTCACTATCGCTGCCTCTCTTGTTGCGGAGCACAGGCTCCAAACGCGCAGGCTCAGTAGTTGTGGCTCACGGGCCTAGTTGCTCCGCTGCATGTGGTATCTTCCCAGACCAGGGCTCGAACCTGTGTCCGCTGCATTGGCAGGCAAATTCTCAACCACTGCGCCACCAGGGAAGCCCGTGCTCTTCACTCTTCCTAAGCGATACCTTATTCTACTGTGAGTTATGTTGTTTGTAAAAGTGAGAAGGAAATTGGGGCCGGGGTTGAGGAGAGGTGGTTATAAGACTGATGATCGCTGGCAGTAGTATATGAGGATTCATCTAAGTAGACCAGGAGCCCACATATGTACCCCAGTCAAAAATAGTTCCCGTATACCCTTTTTCCAATTAGATTAATGTGTTTTAATTGCTCTGTGAATGGGTTCCTTTAGGAATCTGATGAAAAGCTACTTACTTAAGAACCAAAAAATACACATAGAGATCCACTAGAGCTAACAATCTCCTTCTTTTGAACAGAAATTAAGTATGTCTTTTGGACAGAAATTAAGATTCATTTCTATCTGATTATTTTAATCAGATAATCAGGCCAACTACCTCCTTGTGCAGTCTGGGAATAAGACTTGATTTGGGGCCGGAAAGAAGAGAAAGGATTGGCAGTGAATACCAAAAGGTTTCTGGCAAGCCAGAGTTCAGTGTGAGGGTGCTGAGTGTCTAGAAGTTAGAGAAAGAGAGGCCAGAGGTGGGGGAGAGGTAGGAGGGGCTGGGCCAAAAAATAAATCTTGATCACCTGGAAATGCAGTGGGGTGGCCACTGAAAATTACTGGTAGGTTGTCAATGTAACCCTGAAGAAGTACATGTGGACTGTTAGAATATTGCAACCTTGGAATACATGATTCAGCTCTGTTTCCTAGGTCCCAAAGATCTTCTCCCTCTCCAGTTTCAACCCCGTATGTCTCTTATGTGCTTTTGCTTCCATTAATTGATAATTGTATACAGTTTAGCAATTATTAATATTATCCAAGTTTTGCTTTCCTCTTGCCTTTTTCTCTCTTTTTTCTCTTCTTTCCTCTTTCTCTCTCCCTACTCCACCCTCCCCCCCCCCACCCCCACGCACACACACCACCACCACCCTGCCCCTTGGGAAAAAGAATAAGGAAAAAGGGAGAAAAGGGAAAATAAGAGAGGCTTCATACAATTCCCACCTTTTTCATCTCCAGTTTTTGTATCGGTGAGGTAGAGTGCTCTAGTCATCAAATTTCCTATCTGCTTGGCCTTTAAAATGCAACATTCCCAGCTAAGGCTGTGAGTCCACTATATTTGCCATTGAGTTGCTAAAAAAAATGTTAAGATTACACTTTAAAAAGCAAAAGTATGTACTCATAGAACGAATTAAGAAAATGGTGAAAGTCTGAGATAAGAATTAATTCTATAACATACTTAGAATAAAATGGACTTAGAATAAAAATGTGGAATGGGAGAGGAGTTAGCAAAGAGGTAATGAAAGAATAATTTGAAATATGAGGAAAGAAAACTTCGTGGCTCATAGTGTTGTACATATTTTGCTGAAGCAGATCCCATGAACTTGAAAAACAAAATAGGTATCGTATATTTCCTTGATCATGAACAACATCTGCATTTTTACTGTTTGATCATTTCAGGACCGAAGAAAAGTCAATACACTGGTAGGCTCAGGCCTGAATTTAGAGTTAGTTCAAATCGAAAATTGGTGAAGGCTTTATTAAATGACTTTGCTTAGAAAAAAATAGGTTACAAAGCTAGAATGAATACTTTGTTTTTTATATTACAGAAGGTAGAAAGTACATCAGAAAAATCCAAATCACTGACCTGTGCCAATTACAAGTACTTGTTATTATTATAAAATACAGGTATTCCTGAAATATGCATAAATCTGTCAGGTTAATGAACATGTGGGTGCCACTATGTTTAAGGTACCATTATGGAAATAAACTAGAGGACTGACATTATTTAAGGAAAGCTTTCTTTGGCTCTTTTAAGGGATGGGTAACCATGCCCTGGTTTTAACTTTTTAAGTGTGGTTTTAGCTGTGATGGAGCTTCTCTAAATGAAAAAATGTATGGTTCTCTCTAAACTTTTGAAATAATTTCAAAAATTTTGTGTCTCCTCCCAGATGACAGATTTCCTCAGGATCTTAAATTTTAAAGGGATCTTAGAATCATATGAGTTCATCTTCCCATCTGATACAGAAATCCCTAGACACTTGACAGATGGCATCAAGCGTTGGTTTACTGTTTCATACTTCATGCTTCACTACATGTCTCACATGTAATCTATGTGGGACAGTTCATATCAGTAGAAAATATTCTTTCTTCAGTTCTCCAAGCAAAACATTCCTAAATTTGCTAGCTAGTTGACTATGTTTCTAGCCCACTACTCTTTCTTCTTGTGCTTCACTGCACTCTGGTTTGTCAAAGTCTCTCTTAAAGTATCATTCCCAAAACTGAATGTGGTAACCCAGGCGCAGTCTAAGCAGTATCGAATACTGGCCATTGACTAGTCCCTCCTTTGATCCAGACACTCTGCTGGTACAAGTGCAGCCAAAGATTGTGCTAGTTTTCTTTTTTAGCAGCCACAGCCTACAGTTAAGATTAAAGCCAACTTAAACCTCTGGGTCTTTCAAAATAACAATTATTGTTACCATTTTCTTGGGTAATTGCTTTTTTAAAAATGTAAATGGAAATTCTGATAGTTAAAATGTCATCTTGTTGATTTTGCTTACTGTTCCAGATAATAAAATTATTTTGATTCTTCACTCTGCCATCTATCATGTTATCTAATCTTAGTTCTCTGAGTCATTTGCAAATTCTACCATCATTTTCTATGTCATTATTGCAGTCATTATTCTTTGTATCACCACTCCTAGTACAAGTGTATGGCTCATAGTAGGTTCATAACTGGATTGGTAAACTAGTGAATAGGGCAAAGCCTGGGCCGGACTTTTAGAGCTTGTCACTAGACATCTTCTAATTTGACTTCCAACAATTTATGCGTCAACATTCACTTGATTTGAATTTTCATATAACCATGAGTTCCAGGAAGATCCTATGTCTAGTACTGCTGGGGTAAGATTTTAAAGAGGGTCCTCAACATTCTAATACCAGTGTTTCAATATATAAACTACCCCACTCTCAGTTAATTTCCCTTTAGCTCATTCTTTTCTATTATTGCAGTATTTTACTAATCTTCCTTAACCCCACTAAGTTGTGCACTTCTTTGAGGGTAAGGATCATATCTTAAGTCATTTTTTAAATTCCTTTAACTTTTCAGCAGAATTCAACAAATGCCGTTTAGTTTGACATTTATTGCATTTATGTGCTATGCACCATGGTAGACACTGGGGATGCAAACATGAATAAGGTGCAGTCTCTCTCCTTGAGAATTTATGGTTTAGAATGGGAACTCTGAAATCTGATAGCTGAGGCATGACTTGTAGGTCTACTACTTACTAGCTGGTGACCTTGGGAAAGTCGCTTAGCCTTTTTCTGCCTCAATTTCTCATCTGTTAAACAGTCCACCTGCCTCAAAGGATTACTATGAGGAGGGCGGATACATAAACAAATACTTAAAGAGGTGAGAGTTAAGAGGTTTGCACAGGGAGCTCAGAGGAGAGTTGATTAAGTTTAAAGGTTCGCAGGAGAGGCTTCTAAAAGATGAAACTTGAGTTGTAAATCCTACTAAGAGTTAGCCAGCTGAAAAAAGATCGGACGAGCATTTGAAGACAAAACAGCATGAGCAATGGTCCCGAAGGTATGAAGAGACAAGATGTGCTCAGGTACATACCATCAGTTGTGAATGTCGAGACTCGATGAGAGTGTCCACAGATAGAACGGGAAGATACGTGGGACCAGGTCATGGAGGGCTCCTTCTTCCCCTTCTAGCCAGACTGCTGCAAAGTTGCAGCTGGGCAGGAAACTGCTGGAGCGATGGATTCCAACTGTGGCAGCGATGAGATGTAAGGATCGGGAGAGGGATGCTGAAGATTGCTACCAGGTTTTTAACAGGAGTGAACAGATGTAATCAGTTACTGAGAGCTTACCACGTGCCATTCACTCTGCTGGGCACTAAGGTGGGTGAAGTAAGGACCCAGCCCTCAAAGGGCATATAATCAATTTCATTCAGACATTCAGTCCTTATTTCTCTAATACATATAAAGATACTCTGAAAGCCTGTTAAATCATTGTAGAAATCAATATATATTATGTCTGTCTACTGAAGCAAAATGAGTTGTGCTAGGAGTCAGATATTCTGCCCTGCCATTTACAAGTTCTGGATACATAATTCTGGAGCTTGGTGAGGAGATCTAGGCTGAAAATTTAGAGACTTGAGGGTACTGATAGTTGAAGTCAAGGATGTGGATGGTATCATGCAATGGGAATATCAAGATTGAAGGAAACAATTTTGCAGCTACTTATTGCCTTCTGCTAGTCTAGTCTAGGAGCCTATTACTTACAGCTCAGGGAGATAAGCCCACAGATTCATGGGGGCCAGGTTTTGAGTTTTTGCCATTGTGACTCATCTCTTAAGGGAATAAACCTTACAAGTAAGTAAAGAGTCATTCTTTTCTAATCTTCAGTCTTGGAAAGTGTGTTATATTATGAAAACTGGCACTATATTAGCCTCTAACTTACTAGTTCTTTTTGGACCTGTTCTTTTTGGTTTCGTAGGTATATTTTGGGAGCTGTGAATATGTAAGTTTCAGTTTTTAAATATAATCATATCCAATTTTGGTGACTATTAATTTTAACCTAACCTTAGCAGATACTTTTAGATTAAGTGTTTGTTGAATTTAAATTTCTTATATTTGTAACTACAAAAGTTATCTTAAAATTTGCATTTATTTTTGGTCTTCAAGACTGAGGAATATATTCATTTGCTTAGTTCCTGGTCTAAAGATAATAAAATACAAAAACAAGCCAATTAAAAACTCCCCCCCTACCTCCCCCTCAAAAAGAGTTAAGGAGAAGACAGAATCCTACAGCATTTGTTTAGCACTCACAGGAGTGGGCAAATAGGGAGAAGTATGCCTCCCTGCCAAGGAGGAGAGTCCAGAGAAATAAAAGGAGAATGGATCAAGATGGGAAAATATTTTTTAAAAGTCTAGGGAAAAGAGAGTTTAAAGGAGGAGAACTTCAAGAAGAAGGGAGTACTTTCAATCTCTGAAAAGATGTCAAGCAAGATAAAGATGAATTCATTGGATTTAGTCATGAAGAGATAATTGATGATCTTTGCAGAGGATTTCAAAGTACTGAGGGCGGAAGCCAAACTGGTGTGAGTGGGAAGAGGTGAAGAAGAGTGAATGTAGACTGTTCTTTCAAGAAATTTATCTGTGGAGGAATGAAGATAGAAGAGGATGCAGAGTCAAGAGAAGTTTTGTGTTTTGTTTTATTTTTAAATGGTAGAAGTTGAGCATTTTTGGAAACAGTAAGAAGAGAGAAAGATTGAAATAAAGGTGATTAGAGATCATCTATGGAAGGCAATGAAATCTTGAATGCAAGAGTCAGGAGGTGAGATGCCTCCTTTACTCTGATGTGGGTGGGGGAAGGAAGCAAGGGCAATTTTGACGGCAGGTAAGTAGGTAGTTTGCAGTCCAGGAAGTTTACTCTTGGCATCGGTTTCCTCTGTGAAGTAAGAAGCAGATTATCCGCAGTGTTAGAGTGGGGCATTGGAGCATATAGATGAGTTGTGAAAGTTTGAAAAAGCTGCTATGAGAATGGGAGAGGAAATTGATTAGAACACATAGAAAACTTCCTGATCAATAAGAATCTCCAGCTGAAGTGAGAAAAACATGAATTGGTAGAAATACCAATCCACATGGTCATGGGACTTTTTGTAACCACGTTTGGTCGCCTGGGTGTCAGATTGATACAGGGCTTAAGCTTGCTGAGTGGATCCTACAGAATGTCAAGGGAGTTGAGGATTTGGCAAGAAAAAACACTGAAAACAAGTATCATGTAGTCGGGATAGAGAAAAAAGTGAAGATAAGAAAAGGAAGGGAGACTGATGGGCAAATGGAGGGCTCAAGCGTCTAGAGCATAAATGAGATGAGAGTAAGGACATGAAATTTCTTGAGAAGGAGTTATGTCTATGCTAGTATATTTGAATGAGATATTATTTTAGGTGATCCTAATATCCAGGGGATATCCTCAAGAATGGATGATTAAAGTGAAGAGGAATGGTCTACCTCTTTCCCCACTGTATTCCCAGTTACTTAACACAATGCCTGGAACACAGTAAGTTTTCAGTATATATGTGTTCAAAAAAATGAATAAAAATTCTTTATTTTCTGCTTCGCAGTATATTATACCAATTCTCCTCTTCTTCACATATTTCACTAGTTAACTATAATTATGATAAATTCTCTAAAGGAAAACTACTGCTTGCTATGAGTTTGTGTAACATGGGATCCTGATTCAGTCTGGGGGGTTGGGGTCAAGAAGTTTTCCTAAGGAAGTGACATTTAAGGTGAGAGCTGAAGAATCAGTAGGAGTAAGCCAGGGGATGACAGGTGGGGAGAGACTTACCAGTGTAAGTAAAAGATTTCTGAATATCTTGAGGTGGGAAGAAGCTGAAAACATTCCAACTGAATAGAAGAATAGAGATAGAGGCATGGGGCTGAAAGGGTAGATTAGGACCATATTACATAAGGTCCTATAAATCATGAAGTACATTTTGATCCATTAGACTTAAAATGGGAAAAGTTGACATGCTATTGTTGTTGTTAGCTTATAAGCATTAATAAGAATTATAATGTTATATGGATGTGTGATTATACGCAGTGAAATGTGAAAGCTGAAAGATTATATTTGTCTAAAAAGTCTCCTCCAGCAGCCTACTCCTTCCTTATACACAACCTTATTCCTTTGGATTAAACAAAGTAAATGAATAGCCTTCCAAAAACCACTATAGAAATGCACTTTTGTTACCTGGAGAGAAAGTCTCTAGGCCTCCTTCTACTCTGCTATTCTCATTTTTTTCCGTTAGCTTCATGATTGGGTTAATTCGGTGTTTGCATAGGGAAAAGATAAGCATCATTAATGGAATATGAAGACCATTAGGAATAGCAGAGACCTTTGGCTGATGATGGGAAAGGGAGGCTCAGGTAGGCAAGCGTTGTAATGGAGATTTTGAATATTGGGCTGTCCCGTTGCACCTAAAGTTCCAGAGTATACTTGTTTCACAATTTTGTCTAATATAAACCTATGTAAAACCTCCAATTTTGCCAAGGTAGAGAATTACCACAGGCTGGCTGCTGACCCCAAGATCAATCTCAGAGGAACTGTAGGAAATACTGGGGAAAAACTCCAGAGAAATCCCCAGGGACAAGGAAGCCTGTTTTGAACTGGTGTGTGTGTGTGTGTGTGTGTGTGTGTGTGTGTGTGTGTGTGTGTGTACATCTGAAGCCTAGCACAGGAGAGTTGTGTGGAAATTAGCGATAGAGGCTCAGACTGCTGGTCTAAGTGTCCTCAAGAATAACAATCAGGGCAGAACAGAAGCCAGAGTGTGGAAAACTGGTGGGGATTGATGGACCTTGAACGTTTATTCACACCTCCCTCTACCCTCAACTCCCTCTAGCACCTAGGAGTACTTCCTTTTAAGGCTGCTTCTCCTTGAGGGGTGGAGGGTGGGATGGGTTCTAAAAGTAGTGCCTTGATCTTAAGTGTTATTTGGTGGCATGATACACAGCCTGAGCAATTAATTATGTAGTCTGGTGCTTGGAGTTCTCCACCTTAATGTTATCCCTCCCCCTCTCCTTGATCTCACTGGATGTTGACACAGATTGGGATATGCCCTTTGGTCTTTTCCCGTACCAAATGCTAAGACAGAACAGCTGATAGCATCAGAGAAATATATGCTCAAAGGCCAAGGTAATGAGATATCTCAGGAGAAAAACTACTTGAAAAGAAAGCAACAACCTGGATTACAGATGCCACCAGAAAGCAAATATGTTAAATCCAATGGTTAACAAATATAAAATAAGCATAATAAATAACTGATAAGGAAATCATAAAAGTCAAGAGGAAATACTAGGCATGAAAATTATGTTCATAATAGTAGAAAGAACAGAGATGGATGCTATAATAGATGTAGCTGAAAAACAAATTAGTGAGCTAGAAGATTAGATTAAAGAGCTCTCCTGGAAGGAAGAAAGGAAGAATAAAGAAAAAGAATATATGAAATAAGGCTTCCCTGGTGGCACAGTGGTTGAGAGTCCGCCTGCCAATGCAGGGGACACGGGTTCGTGCCCCGGTCTGGGAAGATCCCACATGCCGCGGAGTGGCTGGGCCCGTGAGCCATGGCTGCTGAGCCTGCGTGTCCATGTGCTCTGCAACGGGAGAGGCCACAACAGTGAGAGGCCCGAGTACCCCCACACACACCAAAAAAAAAAAAAAAAAGAATATATGAAATAAAAGCTAAGAGATAAAGAAGATTGAATTGGAATGTGAACTTCAACTCACAGAAAATAGGAGTGTCAGGAGAAGAGGAAAATAAAAAGGAAGAAGAGGAAATACTTGAAGAAATGGAAATAAATTTCCTAGAATTGAAGAAAGATGAATGATGATGTATTTATGCAGTTCCAAACAAGAGCAATAAGAAGAAACTAACCCTGGCAATATTATAATGAAATGGAAGTTTTACAGGCAAAAATAAAATTCTAAAATTTTCTAGAGAGATAGAGCAGATCAATCACCAAGGAATAAGAATCACCAGGATCTCAGACTTTTCATGAGCAAAAAGAAGATAATGGTAATATTTTTAAAATATTGAAAAGACAAAAGAACATTGAGCCTAAATTTATATCCAGCCAAATTGTCATTTAAATGTGAGGGTATAATAAAAATATTTTCGGACACATAAGGTCTCAAAAGGTTTGTCACACAAAGACCCATATTGAAAAGAGTATTGGAAAAGGTCCTCAAATAAGAGGAGAAGCAAATCCAGGAGATGTTACTAGAGGTGTATGACATAAAGATAATTAAATACTTGGATAAAGTTTGGTGTTGTCTTTCAAAAACTACCAAAGACCAAAGAAAAGAAAATGAGAAATTATGTCTACCATAACCTAGAGTTAAGTTCTACACAATATCAAAAGGTGGTGTCTTTAAGTTAGACACTTTTTTAAGATAGAAAAAAAAACCAGAATAAATTTAAAGAAAGTAGAAGGAAGGATGAGTAAAATAATAGCAAAATTAATGAAATGGAAACAAAAATAACAATACAGAAGATCAACAGAGCCAAAAGTTGATTCTTTGAAAAAACTAATAAAATAGGCAAGCCTGTGGCAAGAGTGATCAAGGAAAAAAAAGAAAAGTAATTTAAAAACTAGTATTTTCTTATCATCTTTTAATCTCAACTTTAAAACCTCAGGAGTCTGGAGCATGAATGAGATGAGAGCAAAATATGTCAATGTTATTGTTTGTAATATCATCTCCACACTATAGAAATACATTTGAAGAAAATGAAATGGACAACTTCCTAGAAACATATAATCTACCAAATGAGTTAAGAAGAAATAGAAGGCCTTAATAGTGCCATAACTTTAAGAAATTAAAGCAATTTAAAAAATCATCTCACAAATAAAACTTTAGGCCAAGTGGTTTTGCAGGCAATTCTACTAAACTTTCAAGGAACATACCATATTAAACTTAGTACAAACTGTAATAAAGACTAGAAAAGGAGGGAATACTCCCAACTTATTTATGAGGCCATATAATCTTTTTTTTTAACCAACTAAAAAATAAAATCTCTCTCTCTTTTTTTTTTTTTTTTGCGGTACACGGGCCTCTCACTGCTGTGGCCTCTCCCGTTGCAGAGCACAGGCTCCAGACGCGCAGGCTCAGTGACCATCACTCACAGGCTTAGTCGCTCCGCGGCATGTGGGATCTTCCCGGACCGGGGCACGAACCCGTGTCCCCTGCATCGGCAGGCGGACTCTCAACCACTGCGCCACCAGCGAAACCCTAAAATCTCTCTTTAAATTAAAGAATCCTAATGACTTTGAGGTAGATGAAGCTGTTATCAGATAATGAAGTAATTAGGTGTAAGATATAAAAATAACAAAACTGAGAGAAAGAAAGCACTGATTTGAAATTATCTTCTTTAAGTTTGGATGGAAAATTAAGAGCACGTCCAATTCAAAGTTCTAGGCATAAAATCCAGGTACGTCATGTGGTGGACTTGCTTCTTCAACTTGGCAGCCAATGGGAAGAATCCACACTCTATGGACCAGCAAACTAAAAAATGACTGTCACCATGAAGAAGTCAGTGACTTTGCATTTGAGTTTTCCATCTTGGCTCATTCCCCAAAGTTCAGGCTTTGGAGTCCTAAAGTCTTCTTCAACATTTAACTAGTTCTTCGTTGGTAGAAGGGGCTGGGACTGTCTCTCCACATGTAAACTGATTTTTGTCATAAGTCACTTTTATAATGAGAGACCAGCTAAGGCACATTACCACGTCTTCCCTATTCTCCAGATCTTCCTTGGTGTTGCAGAAGTTACTCCCACATGGGCAGGGGTAGAAGTACTTCTCCGAGTCCTCGTCATGTTGGAAGTCCTCAGTCTCCACCTCGTTGTGAAACATCGCCATCATTACTGGGGCCAGCAGAGGTCTGTCACCTCCGCTGTCCGACCCAGGCCAGGGCATGTCCAGCTTGGCCATATAATCTTGATTTTCAAACAAGAAAAGGATAATATGAGAAAAGAAAATTACAGATAATTTCCTGAGGATTTTAAGTGTAGAAATCCTAAATAAAATATTTGCAAACTAAGTTCAACAGAGTATAAAAGTAAAATATACCATGTAGTTCACAACATTAACAGCTTTAAGGACAAAATAACATGATTATCTTAAAAGGTTTTGAGAAATATTTCATAGAAATCGAGCATAAATTCATGATAAAAATTCTTAGCAAATCAAGAATTTGCTTAACCTAATGAAGGACAATTATGTTATGGCAAACATGGGGAAACAGTAGGAGCATTCCATTTAACATTGGGAATGATTAAGGGTGCCCAGTACCGTCATTTCTATTCAACCTTGTATTGACAGTTTTAGCTAGTGCAATAAGGCAAGAAAAAGAAAGTAGAGGCATAAGGATTGGAAAAGAAGAAATGCCAATTATTTGCTGATGACATGATAGCCTCGTAGAAAACCAAAGACACCTGGGGCAAAGTATTATATTATTAGAAATAATAGGAGAATTTAGCAAAGTCAGTTCATTTCTATACACCAGTAACAAATAACCATAAAATGTAATTTAAAAGAAGATATCACTTATGATATATTAAAAAAATCAGATATATAGGAATAAAAATTTTTAAAAAGATGTGCAGGACCTCCTTGGAGAAAATTTAAAACTATTGAGATTCATTAAAGAAGTTCTAAATAAATAAAGAGAAATACTATGATACATATTTCTTATTTCTTAAATGGAAAAAAACTTTAATATTATAAATATTTCAATTCTCCTCATATTGGCTCATAGACTTAATGCAATTCCAACAAAAATTTCGGTAGGATTTTAATGGAATGTGATAGTTTATTCTAAAATTTATGTGAGGACTTCCCTGGTGGCACAGAGGTTAAGAATCTGCCTGCCATTGCAGGGGACACGGGTTCAAGCCCTGGTCTGGGAAGATCCCACATGCCGTGGAGCAACTAAACCTCTGCGCCACAACTACTGAGCCCACGTGCCACAACTACTGAAGCCTGAGCACCTACAGCCAGTGCTTGGCAACAAGAGAAGCCAGCACAATGAAAAGCCCGTGCAGCACAACGAAGAGTAGCCCCCACTAGCCACAGCTAGAGAAAGCCCACACACAGCAAAGGTGACCCAGTGCAGCCAAAAATAAATAAATAAATAAATAAATTAAAAAACAACTATGTGAAAGAATAAAGGACCAAGAAGTCAAACATTTCTATAGAGGAGTAGGGAGGGGAGATTTGCTTTATTAGCCAACAGGGTTTATTTTGAAGCTGTAGTATATATAGCATGATATTTGTTCAGAAATAGAAAAATAAACTTTTGGGCAGGTAGAAAACTCAGAAGCAAACCCATGTATGTATGGAATTTTGGTATATGACAGATGTGACCTGGCAGATCAATGGAGAATGGAGGGACTATTCAATAAATGTATCTGTAAAAACTGGTGATCTATAATGGAAAAAATGATATTGATTCCTTCCTTAAGTCGTTTGAAAAATGAACTCTGGATAAATTAAGGACTTAAATGTTAAAAGTAAAATTTTGTAAATTTTATTAGAAAATATAGGTAAATACATTTCTGACTTTGAGGTAGGGAAGAATTTATTAAAGACACATAAAAAACCCTCTAACCGTAAAAGAGAAATCTGATGACATTAAAATAAAGATCTGAACACCAAAAGATATCTTATGAAAGAAAAGAGAGAAGGTACCAACTGGAGGAGGATATTTGCAACCCAACTAACCAACAAAGGATTACTAGCAAGAATATATAGAGGTTTCCTCAAATTAATAAGGAAATAGCAAACAATCCAATAGACAATGGGCAAGAAATACAAACAAGAATTGCACAGAGGAGAAAACACAGATGATCAATAAAATCATTATGAGAAGGTCAACTTCATTATTTATTGGGGAAGGCATATTAAAACCACAACGAGATACCAACTTATACCCATTCAATGGGCAAAAATTAAGAAGTGGACAATGCCACATATTGGAGAGAATATGAATTAACTGGGTACGACCACTTTGCAAAGTTTGTTGTTATCTGATGTTGAACATTTCCATATTAACTCAGCAATTCTACTTTTAGGTATATACCCAAGAAAAACTCTATGTACAATAGGAGACATAAACAAGAATGTTCCCAGCAGCACTTATTGCACTCTTAGCAAGATAAATACCTGAAACGACCCAAATACTTATCAATAGAAAACAGATAAATAAATTGTGGTAATTTCACACAATGGCATATTATATAGCAAAATAAATAGCTAGAAGCAAAAATATGAATAACCTGAGCAATAAAATTTTTTTAAAAAGGAAATTCCCTCATATTTTATAGAGCCTGAAGCTCTTTTATAATGTTGAAAACAAAGAAAATTGAACAATAGAATTATTAGGAATACAAATGTGATAACGCTATAATTTCAAAAACAAGTTATAATAATAACTGCAAGATTCAAGGAAGGGGAAGTAGAGGAATAGACTGGGGAGAAGCCCATAGGTGGGTGTAAATGATTGTTAATGTTCTAATTCTTGCATTGGGTGGTTGGTTCACATGTATTTAAATTATTAATAATAATAAGCAAATTCATATATAAGTACATAGTTTATATAAATAAAAACAAAAGAGGACCATGCTTAGACCAGTGATGAGGGTGTGTTACAAATCAAAGATAATCCAATTCTGTGCTCTTGAGTGGAAAACCAAGAACAATATCAACTCCCTCACATGTTTTGCTTTTATTATTAGTTATCATTAATCCACCCAACAATCCTATTTTTGGTTACTACTATGATTTTTTTTTTTTGAGGCTAAACCACAAAAAGAATTTATTTAAGTGTCCTGAGAGGACAGGAAGGTGGGAGCTGGGAGAGCTAAGACCAGGATGTCTGATACTTGCTTCCCATATCCTGTAGAAAATATTTTCTATTCCAAGACCTAGTCCTTCACATTTTTTTGTTTTCCATTAGTGTTCTGTTTGCTCATCTGTATGTATAGCGTTTCAATGTACATTTACATACAACTTAATGTAAAAATGCCTTTTACTACAATAACCATTGTGTCAAACCACAGACTAAAAAGTTAATGTGCTGTAATATTAGCATGTCAGTGCCTAGTCCACCTTTAACTGCTGGCTCAATCAATAAATATTGGATGGCCATTTCTTTAATCATTTGAATTTTCATAAAATACATATCCAGTTATTCTTCCCCTCCTTCACCTGACTCGCTGTTAAACTTCCTTTCTTCCTTTTACTCCATCTCATATTCTGCAGTCAAGACTTTTCAGTACCTACTCTTCTGAGAGATTGGCTCAAAGAGACACAGATGTAGAGGATAAACGTATGGACACCAAGGGGGGAAAGGGGGTGGTGGGATGAATTGGGAGATTGGAACTAACATATATACACTAATATGTATAAAATAGATAAATAATGAGAACATGCTGTAATGCACAGGGAACTCTGTTTAACTTAGCTGTACAGTAGAAACTAACACAACATTGTAAAACAACTATACCCCAATTTAAAAATAAAGAAAATTTTATGTATTATGATTTCCTTTTTACAGATGAATCAAATCTTAGTGAGTTAACATAACTTGCTTGAGTCCACAAAGTTGGCATGTGGTAGATTCCAGAATTTGAAGTTTCATCTGTTTGACTCTAGGGCCTAGCCCTTACAACTGGGCTAGGCTCCTGGTCATTAAGACTGTTTTAACCACTAGTATACCAACCTAGAGTAATTGTTGTGCTGAGGATAACAATCTCTAGATATGTGAAGATAAGAGTTCACCAAAGAGTTCATTTAAGCGTTTTGTCAAAGTATGCCATGGCAAGTTGAGGAATTTGCCCATGTGTGTCATAATGGAAAAACTGTGTAAAAATGAAGAATCATTGAGTAATAAGAATTTGAATGCAAGAGAGCTCAAGTAAGAAATGTCATGCACTGTTGGATCAGGAGTGATTCATTCCTTTAGTCTGCATAATGTTCCTTTTCCATATGCCCACGCAGGAATGTATAGATATAGAGACAATGTTCACAAAACCTTTTGAGTGGTTGTAAACGTGCTCTACACCTGATTTATTCTGCTTTGTGACCTCACCCAGACACCCTTCTTTCTGGTTTCTTGTGTCTTTAAAGCACATCAAATGTGAAGCCCAGGCCCCCTCTACTGGTTAGCCACATTTTGTCATAAGTGTCTTCCTAAATAGGCATCCATCCATCCCTGTGAGTAAAGATAAGTTGATGCTTATTTCTAGTGCCCTGATTTTTTTGGGAATGCAGAATTGACAGTGAGAAAGAGAGAGGAGTATGTATTTTTTGTGAAGAAGACAGAATGTCACCAAGAACCTGTTTTTGGGCAGATGCCGTACAATGACTTGTATGGAAACTTTGGGGGAAGAAGATTGGAGGTGTGGAGATCGGCTTTAGAGGCAGCATTTGTAGCCTTTGCTTTATAGCTTAAAAGTCTATTAGCTTTCTTTAACTCATCATCCAAATTAAATTTATTAGGTAATCCCACAGACAGATGTCTTTTTGGGTGTATCTCTACCCCATTTCCCTTGAAGTTGGGATTCTCTTCTTCCTGTGTTTACATGCCAAATCTATTCATCAGAGTAAAATGAGGACCTCTGAGGCAGAAATCACGTTTAATTTTCTGTCAGGTTCAGCCCCCAACTCCCAAATAGTGCATGCCACATGGTAAATATCAATTATGCTACTTAGTTACCCTTCTCAAATTGCCATGTAAGGACGGAAAACATCCCCACCCAGTAGTCCAAGGAAATTCAAATCAAAAGGATGAAAGAAGATGCTGACCACTCCCCAGAAGACCAAATACAGTAATTTTATTGTTGTGCACATAATCACTATTTGACGGGAAACATTTCAGTGTATGTTAGTTCCAAGATGTTGAAGTTCAATAAGTTCAGAAAACATCTATTAAAATGACTTCCCTGGGCTTCCCTGGTGGCACAGTGGTTGAGAATTTGCCTGCTAATGCAGGGGACACGGGTTCGAGCCCTGGTCTGGGAGGATCCCACATGCCGCGGAGCAACTAGGCCTGTGAGCCACAACTACTGAGCCTGCGCGTCTGGAGCCTGTGATCCGCAACAAGAGAGGCTGCGATAGTGAGAGGCCTGCGCACTGCGATGAAGAGTGGTCCCCGCTTGCCACAACAAGAGAAAGCCCTCACACAGAAACGAAGACCCAACACAGCAAAAATAAATAAATAAATAAACTCCTACCCCCAACATCTTTAAAAAAAAAAAAAAGTGACCTCCCTTTTCCTCCACCTCTGAACCTCCAAATCCTTAAACACTGAAGAGGGCAAAACAACATGGTTCTTTTATTCTTTTCAACTAACAAAACCCTGACAGAAATATAGAAGCAACTCTGAGCATCAGGAAGCAGACAGGAGCAGCAGGTTCCGTGGGCAGGGAGCCAGGAGCCCTGGGTTCTGATCTCAGCTCCACCAAGTGGTGGCTAGGTTACCATTGGAGAATCACGTCAATTTAGTTTGTGCCTCAGTTTCCTTATTTGTAAAATAGTAATAATCATGTCTGCTCTATATACTAACCTCACTGGGTAGGTAGATAATGCATGAGAAAGTGTAACAGGGAAGAGCCAAATCTGACTACATGTTGGATCTGTTTCTTTTACTTTAACCTTTGCTTCCTGTTGCTTTTGTTCACTAAAAGGACACTGTCTATACATACTGGCCTGCCTTAGGGAACCCCGCCCCTCTGCCTGAATGTCAAACCAAAGTGCCTTTGTTCAGGGAAACATCCGGACCCTGTCCACCTGTGGATGGCTGCAAGACAGCGGAAATTAACACGTCCCCTCCCTGAAGCTGGCCATTCCAGGGGATATTTGCAAAATTTATGGCTTTTTTACTTTACTTCCCCACCTCCTCCCCCTCTCTAAAAGAAACTGGCATCCAAACCCCTATAAAGTGGTTAATTTGAGATATTAGTCTGCCATCTTCTCGGTCTGCCGGAATAAAGTCGTATTCCTTGCCTCAGCACCTCATCCCCGCTTTATTGGCCTGTTGTGCAGCGAGCAGAGAGAGCTTGGACTCGGTAACAAAAGCACTTTGTAAACTCTTTCTTTCTAGGTCCTCTTCTCACTCTGTATTCTCTCTGGAGCAGAGTACAGGGCGTTCATGTCACACCTACTCTTTCTACTCCATCATGTTTATGTACTGGAGGCTTCTGACGGCTCTCAGACTGGGGCGAGCAGGTCTGCCCTGGCTTTAGAGGGCCTTGCATGTCAGAACTCCCCCACCCCACCACAGAGTATTAAAGAGCACCCGGGCCCTCCCTCACTTGGGCATTCAGCATTTACATAGCACGGCCATAAGCCTAAATATCCACTTTAATAACCAACACTGTTTAACCCCCAGGAAAACGTTTTCCCACATCTCTTGCTGGCTGCCTCGGAATGCTGGGGAGGTTTGTGGGTCGAGCTGTTTGCAAAGACAGAGTCCCACAGTGCTGGGAAATCTGGGGAGCATTGGGTGATGGAAGTGCTTGGATAAGAGGAAAGACAAATTAATCAATTCTTCAAACTTCTCTTTCAGTAAGAATGACTACATTTTCCCATATCCCAATTATTGGTCTCCAATACCGCTGAGTGTACAACTTGTCTTACTTCTTTTGTGTTCACAAATTTAGGGTGATTTCACAACTATTGCACATGGTGGCTGAAGAATATTTTGCAACATAAAGTAATTCATATCCCTCTTAAATTGTACATATGGAGTTTAATTAAAATATTTATGTAGCATGATGCCAATTGTTTGCATTGGCAGCTAGAAGGACAGTAAATTCTGAATGAAGAATCATTTTATTTTTATAAACCTATTAGCAACATTTAATTAAATTTTCAAAAAATAAATTTAAAATATTTAATTTAAAATGTTGACATTTGTTAATTTTAATTTATGCTTTCCCCTTTAATTTTAATAGATGCTTTTGAATATTTTAGAAGAGACATAACTTTGACATTATATGAAAAATAATTTCACATTGTTTTTACATTTAGTTTACCTTTATGATGAAAATATAGTAACATTTTGTACAGTTTGAGTACACTTACAATTTACTTTTATATCATTATTGTCAAGAAAGCACAAATCATGTGAGTGTCTTCATTATAACACCTTAATTAGTGATTTTACTAAAATAAGAGCAAGAAAAATAGTAGATACTCTATAAATATTGGTTGAGTGAGCAGAAAAATACAAATTAAAAAAATATTAAATTACCTTTAAGAGTGTGAATTCTACCTCAGAGCAATAAAAATTTATTATATAAGTTTCTCAAGTAGGGGTTTTTCAAATGGGGATGTAAGACATGTGCCATGATTGAGGAGGGGGAGGGATTTCTTAAAGCGTTTCTTAAATATACTGCATCTTCTGGAATATAAATTTTCCCTTTTAAGTTTTTATTTATTTATTTATTATTATTTTTTTGCTGTACGCGGGCCTTTCACTGCTGTGGCCTCTCCTGTTGCGGAGCAAGGCTCCAGACGCACAGGCTCAGGGGCCATGGCTCACGGGCCCAGCCGCTCTGCGGCATGTGGGATCATCCCGGACCGGGGCATGAACCCATGTCCCGTGCATCGGCAGGCGGACTCTCAACCACTGCGCCACCAGGGAAGCCCCTTTATTTATTTTTTAAAGTTTTCATTTATATATGAAAAACAGAGTAGGTGTGAGATTTAAACAAATAAGATAGACATAGTACTTTGGAGAATGTTTATTTCCCAAAGACTGTGTTGGGTCACTTTCCCAGGGCTGTGCATTTACACATACGAGTGCCCCTGTGTGCATGCGTGCGTGTGTGTGTGTTGTGCTGTGTGCAGCTGATACTCTTCTCTCTCAGTTCTTCAGTGGAAAGGTTTAAGAAGCACTGAAAGGGATAACAAGCAGTTGAGAGTTGGACAAGATTAGTATGCCTGGGGAGGGACTGACAAAATCCTTTTCTTTTCTTTTTCTTTTTATGTTATCTTATTTTATTTATTTTTATTTAAGAATACAGCAGGTTCTTATTAGTTCTCCATTTTATACATATTAGTGTATACATGTCAATCCCAATCTCCCAGTTCATCCCACCACCACCCCCACCACTTTCCCCCCTTGGTGTCCATACGTTTGTTTGTTCTCTACATCTGTGTCTCTATTTCTGCCTTGCAAACTGGTAAATCCTTTTAAAATCCTTCATTTGAAGAGGAGTGAGGCATTATACCAAGTCGCCAGCTTGATGGATTCTTTTTGTGTGTGGCACTAATGAGACCATGTCATTAATTCTGTTCCTGAGAGGGCTGGCTAAAACTCTTCTACTCTGCTGAGATGGCCCTACCTTGGCCAACCTAGTATGAGGCTGCTTGGCTATTGGCAAACGGGAAGGAGAGAGGACACAGCGCAACCTAATAGTGCTTTGGAAGAACAACCACACGAACATTTTCTGCTGAAGGTGGGTAAGTAGTGCTTCCTTCGTGCAGGTATGTGCTCTGAGTTCTCGGTTCCTCCATCGGTTCCTCCAAGGCATTATGAAATCCTAATTGAGCTCCATATTCCTTTCTGTTCTGCTCTGCTCTATTTTTCAGTTCTGCAACATGAGAGTGGTAACCCTAGGGATAAGAGTCAGAAAAAAAGAAACAATAATATTAGGAGTTAGGTGGCCTGGTCCTAGTTCTGCCTTGGGCACGAAGTAGCTCTGAAACTTGGCACAAGTTCATTGAACTTTGCTAGGCCCCCCTTTCCTCATTTATAAGTGAGAGTTTTTTGGTTATTAGGTGATCCCTAAGTTTCCTTCTCATTTGAATGTTTTGGATATTTTTGAACACTTTCCTGCAAAGTTTTCCCTTTATTTTTTGTAACCTCCCCCCTAAAGTGTAAACTTAATGAAATTTTAAAAAGTCTTAATCAGATAGCTTTCAGGAACTCTGATAGGGTCCACGAGTTTCCAAACTTCTACAAAAATAGAAGGATTATACGTGTACTTCTAATTTTGAATTGGAAGTATCAGTATGAATGAATGATATGTATGAAAAAAATTTTCCTAGCTCTGTCCACTGGAAAGGCCTAGAAACAGACCCAGTGCTCAGAGCAATGAGCACTCCTAGCACCCAGACTGGTTAAAGATGGTCAGATTATGAGTATCAATAATGATAATCACTCAATGAACTGATGCTTACATTCATGACATAAAGACATGAAAAATCCAAGTCATTGACACTTTGGATGGAAGATGCAAGGAACTACCTCATTGATTTGAAAACTGATGAAGAAAATAAGTATTTTTCCTGTTATTCCTATATAATATATATCAGATATCTATAGGTAGCTATAGATATCTATATCTATCTTTATATGATTTAGATAGATGATGAGGGGAAAACGAATACAGAGATGATAGAAATAAAACATCACCATTTGGCAGTCCCTGAAGATTTAATGGCATTAAGCCATGGTCATCAATGGCTGACCACTCTGTAGTGGTCTTGTGGGAAGTTTAGGGGGCAGTCCTTAAGACAGTTCTCACCTCTAACGTCAATCGCAAGTTGGGAATTTCCAAAAGCACCCTTAGTTTTGATAATTCTCTACAAGAACTCACAGAACTCACTGAAAGCTGTTATACTAACCATTATGGTTTACTATATCAAAAGGATACAGATTAAAAGTAATCAAGGAAAAAAGTGCATAGGACAGAGGCCAGGAAAATTCCAAACATGAATGTTCCAGTTGTCTTCTCCTCACAGAGCTGTGGACACCGTAACTTTCCCAGAATCGATGTGTGACAATATGCCCAGATTATTGCTAATAGGGGAAGCTCTCCTGAACCTTCCTCTGCAGAGTTTTGACTGGCCATGTGACTTCTCAGTCTCCAGGCCCTCCAAAGTTGAGCCAATTATGTGTGACCCAAGGCCCCCAGGCAAACAAAAATATTTTTTTTTTTTTGGCGGTACTCGGGGCTCTCACTGTCGTGGCCTCTCCCGTTGCGGAGCACAGGCTCCGGACGCGCAGGCTCAGCGGCCATGGCTCACGGGCCCAGCCGCTCCGCGGCATGTGGGATATTCCTGGACCGGGGCACGAACCTGTGTCACCTGCATCGGCAGGAGGACTCTCAGCCACTGCACCACCAGGGAATCCCTAAACAAAAACCTTTTTTATCAGGGATGATATTGCAAGAGCTTAGAGATTACCTTTCAGGAACCAAAAGCTGGATTCCTTTGGGACAAGATTAAGTTCTTTACTACACATCTTGTAAAACCAAAACCCAAAACCACCTACATTGAACTGGAATCTGATTAAACCTTTAGATGCAACTAACAATTTACAGGAAACATAAGGGATAGAGAACAAGTTAAATGACACCATAGGGATGCAGTCAGCAAACTCAGTTTATGGGAAATTCTACAGACAATTAACCTGCTATCTTTAAAAAAAAATTGCAAGGGAAAAAAAAGCATGGCAGAGAAACCTATAGATTAAAGTTGATTTAAAAGACATATCGCTCAGTTGCAATGTGTCTTATTTGGATCCCAAGTCAAATAAAGAAGCTGAAAATATTTACAAGATAATTGGGGAAATGTGGATGCTGATTGGATATTTGGATGTTGGATATTTGATGATATTAAGGAATTATTGGTAATTTTTGCATTTGATAATTGTGTTATGGTCATGTTTACAGCCTAAAAAGAGTCTTTATTTTTTAAAGATCCACACAGAAATATTTAGAGGTAAAATGATATGCCTGGGATTTGCTTCAAAGTAACCTGGTGTGAGGTGGAGGTGGGTGGAGTTTTGGATGGAACAAGACTGACTAAGAAAGCAAAAATCTGTTAGGTCATGTATTCATTTTTGCCACTTTAAAACATGCAAAATGGATATGTAATACGGCTTGTGGGGCACAAGTCACCTTCCCTGGGCCTTGCTTTTCTGCTAAGGTGCTTGTGTATAATAGATCCTTCTTAGTTACCCATCACCTAGTTTCCCCTGGGCCTTTGAGAGAGCAGAAGCTGGTAACTTTGGTTGAAGTTGTAACTAATATGCATAGCAGTTGTGGCTGTACAGTCATGGAAAGAGATACAGGTGTGGGTACAAGATAATGGATATATTTCATTTATTCTTCAAGAAGAATGTTACAGTTTTATTAAGACGATAAATTTAATGTGGATAAACATTATGTCATATTATTCTGTTAAGATCAATAGGTTTTAAAGTCAAAATTAAAAGCTTCATATTTGCCATTTAACTGTATATTTATTTATTTTTTAAAGAATTTTTAAAATTTATTTTTGTCTGCGTTGGGTCTTCGTTGCTGCACGTGGGCTTTCTTTAGTTGCTGTTAGGGGGCTACTCTTCATTGTGGTGTGCAGGCTTCTCATTGCAGTGGCTTCTCTTGTTGCAGAGCTGGGGCTCTAGGTGTGCAGGCTTCAGTAGTTGTGGTGCATGGGCTCAGTAGTTGTGGTGCACGGGCTTAGTTGCTCTGCGGCATGTGGGATCTTCCCAGACCAGGGATTGAACCCGTGTCCCCTGCATTAGCAGGCGGATTCTTAACCACTGTGCCACCAGGGAAGTCCCTGTATATTTATTTTTATATGTCTAAATGTATGCCATGTTGGAATATTAAAATTATTAAGTGAAGGGAGTTTACAGATGATGAAGAGAAAGTTAGGTATTTCACAAGAACATTGAGCTTCTTGTATTCATTCTGCTTTGAACAAGAAACAGCAAAAAGTTATTCTAAAAGTTAGCAGAAATTCCAGGGGTCACTAAAATATACTTACAGGAGAGCCTGTTAACATTTTGCGAACTTTTTTGGTCATGCAACTTAATAACTTTTTAACAAAAATCTACTTCTGAAAAGGCTACAGTTCGTAGGACTTACTGTTATTTGCTGGTGTGTATTTTCACTATAACCAAGACTATAACAGTTTCTTGGTTAGGCACATGTGATTTATGTGCCCATCTTGTCTATTCGACAAATTTTTATACTGACTTCTACAAATTCAGGCCCCAAATTTCAAATAAGAAAACTGCTCAGACGTCTTTGAGAATCAAACTATCTTTGAGGTTTCTCAGAGAGCTGCTGGACAGCACCAAAGATTTACTTTCTCATTTTGTAAAAGGAGGGGTGCTAGAAATCATCAGGAGCCCTTGGTATTCTCTGTATTGTTATTACCAACCAGGGTTCCTGGCCTTCCCCAATCAAAAGAAATTGATCAGAGGACTGACAAGAAATTCAGGCAAGGCTTTACTGCGGCCCCTGCTGCAGCAGGGGGAAGAGAGAACAAACAACAGTTGTTTTGTTTGCTCGCTCCCCAAGGTGGGGCAAGCTTGTTCCTTATACGGGGTGAAGGTAGGGGTGTGTCCAGGTGTCCGGCCAGACAGGTGACTTAGGTGGTCTGCTGGTCTCTGGTGATGGTGTGTGCGGGAAGCAGCTCAGTACCGTGCTTTTGTTCCCAACACCCTGTTTTTGCTCCAGGCTCTTCAAAAGTGGCAGTTGGGCTTTTTGGTCTCTTTGTATCTTTTGGGTCCAGAATTTGCCCCAAATGCAGGCAGTTATTTTGAGTCAGTTTCTTTGTATTTTGTTGCTTGAGGAGAGGTGTGTCCAGGTGCAAGCATTGCAGCACGGCAGCAAAGGGTCCCAGGTCCCAGCAAAGGGTTCCAGGTCCCAGCCTGTCTCATTGTGAGAGCTGTTTGTCAAGTCCATAGTGTGGGAAGAGCTGGCAAATCAACCTCCATAGGTCAATTGTATACAAAGCATACAAGTAAGATGTTATTAAATTTGTTGTGTTATATTAAATATGTTATATGTTATGCTACATGTTGTATGTTATATTACATATGTTATAATGTTATGTTATATTAAAATGAACATGTTTCAGCAATTGTGTGTCTTCAGGATGAATAGAGCATACTCATGCTCATGTGCAAAGCCCAACATGATAACTGTCAACAAAATTTATTCACAGCTTTGTATTTTAAAATTCCTGTGTCTCATGCACACCGATGGTCATTGCAGCACTATTTACAATAGCCAGGACATGAAAGCAACCTAAATTGTCCATCAACAGAAGAATGGATAAAGATATGGTACATGTATACAATGGAATATTACTCAGCCATAAAAAGGAAAGAAATTAGGTCCTTTGTAGAGACGTGGATGGACCTAGAGAGTGTCATACAGAGCGAAGTAAGTCAGAAAGAGAAAAACAAATATTGTATATTAACACATATATGTGGAATCTAGAAAAATGGTATAGATGATCTTATTTGCAAAGCAGAAATAGAGACACAGATGTAGAGAACAAATGTATGGATACCAAGGGGGAAGGAGGGGTGGGAGGAATTGGGAGATCGGGATTGACACATATACACTATTGATACTATGTATAAAATAGATAACTAATGAGAACATACTGTATAGCAGGGGTCCCCAAACCCCAGTCCGCGGACCAGTACTAGTCCACGGCCTGTGAGGAACTGGGCTGCACAGCAGGAGGTGAGCAGTGAGCGAGCGAGTGAAGCTTCATCTGCCGCTCCCCATTGCTCCCCATTGCTCGCATTACCACCTGAACAAACCCTACCCCACCCCGCAACCAGGTCCGTGGAAAAATTGTCTTCCACGAAACCAGAACCTGGTGCCAGAAAGGTTGGGGACTGCTGCTGTATAGCACAGGGAACTCTGTTTAACGCACTGTGGTGACTTAATGGGAAGGAAATCTGAAAAAGAGGGGCTATATGTATATGTATAGCTGATTCATTCTGCTGTATAGTAGAAACTAACACAATATTGTGAAGTAACTATACTCCAATAAAAATTAATTAAAAAAAACACCTGTGTCAATTAGTTACAATAAAATACACACTTAATGGAATAAACTAAAAGACCCTGGAGATCTGTCAATGCCCTAATTGTCCATATTATTACTACTCTCAGGGTAATTATTGATTAAACCCTTATAAAATATTTATGCATTATGTCTCACTTGTCTTCTTGTAGATACTGTTAGTTATTATAGTACATTAACCCAAGCCATTCAGTCCTGTCATCAAGTGGTGGTTTCTTCTTTCCTTAACACTTGCCGAAACGCACCTGTTATTACACTATAGACCAGTAATGGAGTCTTCTGGAAGAAACGTTAAAAGAATCATAACCTCAGGAAAGGCCTGAAGCCTGTACTCTTTACTATTGATACCAACTGGAATAGATTCACAGGTACAGGCTTCCCACTCTAAGCTGATGTCACCAGGTGCATGGTTGAATGATGACTGAGGATTTCCAGGACCTTTTTTTTTTTTAGTTCAAAAGCAGTTGATTTTGTGATAGTGGATGGCCAATTCTATACCAAGATTACAAGATAAGAAATTAATTATCCAGGATGGAAGGAAATTAACATGAAATACTTGTTTATGACTAATATTCTATTGATATATTCTATTGGGCAAAAAAGAACACCCCTTTCTTCCTGATTTAGCACTAATTTTTGATTTAACAAGCTAACTATGTACAAAGTGGAACAAAACACTTTTAAATGGTGTCTTATTGCAATTGGTCTCCCAGAGTTCAGGAAAAAAAATCTATAAAATATCTTAGAAAATGATAAGGTAATAAATCAAGAGGAAAACCTAAGAAAAATGAGTTTTTTAAACTTACAACATTTTATTTTAAAAATTGAAATATAATTGACATATAACATTATGTTAGTTTCAGATGTACAACAGTGATTTCATACTTGTATAAATTGCAAGATGATCACTAAGAAAAATGATTCTGAGGAAAATAGTAACACATACTGATTGGCTTTGTCTGTAAAACTACACAGAACAATTATTGGTACACAAAGTGCCATGTTTTGCTTCCCTTTACTTTTTCATGACCATGTCATTATTTACATAGGTTCAGAACAAATCTGTCCTTTTTCTATTGGGATTGAATAAAAATTTGTTAACAGAAATGTCACAATCAAAAACAAATCTCATTTAATTAGGTATGCTAAGCTCACTATTAAGGAACAAGGACTGCAGTTGAATATTTCGAAATGATGCCTACAAAATCCTTCCAGAAAACTTACCTGTACGTGTTCTATGGCTAGTGGAATCTTGGCCTTATAGTTAATAAAGAATGCTACTTCCTGACAGACAAGGAACATCGGCTGACTTGGGGATCTCAGAGAAGGAACAGCACCCCAGTTATACAGTTACTGCAGGTAAAGCTTGGTAGAGGCAAACTGGATGCCTTTTGTTCCCAGACATAGAAAGGACAAGTGGATAACATCGATTCAAACACATTACTTCTGTAATGCTGATGGGATCCAAGTTATGACTAGGAGCTTTATGAAACCTCTAGACAGACGTTAATTCATCACAAGACTTTAGTTCTTTTAAACCATACAGTAAGGAAATCTTTGCATATGAATCGATACCTCTTGTGATTGCTATATAAATTAAACTGGCCAAATAGGAAAAACCCACCAAGTTAATGACATGAATCAGAAAGTTGCTGAACAAACCTATATGCCTATGCTTCAGGGACAGGAACTCACCAAGCAAGCAGGAGTGATACTTGTTCTGCTGCCCTCTTGACTTAGGTCATCATGTACCACAGTCAAAACCCACCCCACTGCAGCAAACAAAGAAAGAAAGAAACTTCGAACGTTTGGCATTTTTAAATAAACTAAAAAAAGGCAGAAACATCCTAACACTAGCCTCTGAATGAAGACCTGAACCCTCCTTGTAAGCTGCTAACAACCTAATACAAACAACTTTATTCCTGATTTTTGCAATATTGATATCTGACTGTAATCCTGGCAACTTCTCATTTTTTCTCTAAATACCTGCTATGTTCTTTGTTTGGAGAACACAGTTGTTCTGAAGTATCGTCTCCCTTGCAAAATAGTGAAAGTAAAAAGTCTTTTCTTAATGGTTCTGTGTCTTGAGTTCTCCTTTCACAATTGGTAATTGTTGAAGCTGGGTGAACAGCTTCTCTCTAATTTTGTATATACTCTTAAATTTCCATAATAAAAAATTAAAATAATATAGAAGGACTACACACAGTATTAAAGATATTGTTACTGCTTTCATGCAGAGACACAGGGCTTAGTCTAATTTTAGCTAGTTTCCAAACCTGAAGGCTACTTGGAAGCTGTGTACAATTTTACAGCACATGCTGCTGGTAGAAATGACAAATTGTCACAATGACGGTACTGGGGTTGGCAGCCTGGACCCAAGGAACGTTACCTTTGTAGTTGTGAAGCTGCTGTTTTCTGCCCTCACTAGTGAGGCTGGGTTCCTCAATGTCAAACAGAGATGAAAGGGGCCAGAGTTTCCATATCATTTGTTGTGTTCAGTGTGCATGTCAAAAATATATCCCAAAGCTATGGCAACTGAAAAATATTTGTTTTAGTCAGTGTTTGGGAAACAAATGCTGGTATTTGGCTTTAGGGATGGCTTCTCCAGCATCGGTATTGGCACATTCAATTCACAATAAAGTCCAACAGCACTGTGTTGTTTTTTAAAATCCCATATGGACTTACTCTGTAAAACCTCTTGGCACACTTGCACATTTTTGTTTCTGGAGGTTCCTTTGGATTTGTTTGGCTCCGGTATCATGATTATTTATTATATTTTCCCTTGAAATATAGAAAGAAAGAACTCGCTTGTTACATTTTGTCCTTTGTATATTTAACAAGTATTTATTGATCTCCTACTGTGTATGAAGCTTTATTCTGGGCACTCTGGAAAGATATGAAGATCAATCAGATAAATATTTTGATCTCAAGGTGCTTTCAGCCCAATCAGGAAGACAAGTCAGGGGCCAGGCATTGAACTAGATGCTGAGGGTGCAGAGGTGAACGCACAAAGTTCCTGACTCTGTGCTGCTCCATGTAATTAAGACAGATAAGTACAGAAATCAGAGAGGGCCTTATGGAAAAAAATAAGCTTGAAGATGGAGTCATAAACGACAGATTAGAGTTAGCTAGACAAAACAGAGTGGGACGTAAGGAAGGTGTCCTTTTCAGTTGTCTCAAGATGTCTTTTCTGGTTGGTTGGTTCATTTCACAACCAAACAAAGTCCCCACATCCATAATTCCTTTCAGTTAAAATTCTAATCCAGCCCATTACCTCGTAGGTAATGTTTCCTATGTTCTTTTTATCGTACACGCAAAAGAGACAGCTCCAAATTCCCCTAACTGCTGACAGCCCTCCAGCCCACCCAGTGGGCCCAAGTCCCTTCTTTGAGCCTGAGGAAGGGATGATTTGGGGTGAGTTATCTGCCAAGTATGACAACTTGAAGTGCTTCCTATTCCAGATTAATTTACTCAAGACTCTTATACTCATTGTCTGTGGGGTAGGGCTCAGGGTGAAATGTTGAGGACACGTGTGGCATAGGATTGGGAGTGGGGCTTAGGGGCAGAGTTCCTCAGCCTTAATACTACCTAACTCTTCTCAGTCTTTAATAAAACTGGCTGTTAGAGATTCTAGATCTTGGTAGAGAAAAAAAAAACCTACCACCAAGCTTCTTTGCCCCCTTTCCTTTCCCAGCTTTTCTAGGGTCAAAGGAAAATGACTGAAATTCATGCCCTGAGATGAAGAGTGATGCTACAGTTATTAAATTCAACTCTCCAACCAGCAGGAGGCCCCCTCTGCTAAGAAGAACTAACAGTTTTATAGGGTGTGGCTGGGAGGCGCAAAACCACAGGGCTCCAAATCCTACCCCCTCTCGGGGGTCATGTGGCCTCTGTGTGAGCTTCCTCAGAGAATGAAGACCTTATAATTCTCATTGTTAGCAGGTATCTTCCTGTGTTTCACTGAAATCCCCCTCCCTGTGTTGGGAGTTTTGCTCTCTCTTGCTCCATAGTATGTCATGATTTGGGTGGTGTGTGTGTGTGTGTGTGTGTGTGTGTGTGTGTGTGTGTGTGTGTGTGTAGGATATAAATCCATGACAGCTGGAAAATGCACTTTAATTTACAGTAGAAATGGTTTTGTTGCCTTGGTACAGTTATATTAAAAGTGTTCAGGGCTAATAACAGCTAATATGAATTAGTACTTTTCACGTGCTGTTTGTTTCCCAGGGCTGCTGTAACAAAGTACCACAGACTGGGAGGCTTAAACAGCAGAAGAGTATTGTCTCACAGTTCTGGAGGCTGGAAGTGTGAGATCAAGGTGTTGGTAGGGTTGGTTTCTTCCAAGGGTTCTGAGGCAGAATCTGTTCCATGCCTCTCCCCTAGTTTCTGGTGGTTGCTGGCCATCTCTGGTGGTCCTTGGCTTGTAGAATCATCACCCCAAGTCTGCCCTCATCTTCACATGATGCTCTCCCTCTGTGAGTGTCTGTGTCCAAGTTTTCCCTTTTTAAGAGGACACTGACCATATTGGATTAGAGTACACCTGAATAACTTCATTCTTGTGAACTAATTATGTCTGCAATGACCCTATCTCCAGTACAGTTTGATGTACTGGAGATTAGGACTTCAACGTATGAATTTTGGTGGACGCAATTCAACACATTAACATGTGTCAATGCTTTGAATATATTCCTGATTTTATTCTCACGACACTTTTAGGTAGGTAATGTTACCCTCACTTTAAAGATGAGGAAAATGAGGCTTAAGTGATTTAGTAGTTTGTTCAAGATTGCACAGCCAGTAAGTGGCAGAAGCAGGATTTAGAACCTAGACACTCTGCTTCTAGAACCCAGGATTTTAACTACTTCATTGTACTGTCTTATTTCTCCTTATATCATTTTTACTTCCCTTTCCCTTATAGTTGCAGAAAGTCACTTGTCAGAAACCAATAAACATCAGTACAGTAGTAAGTAAAATTTCTGTGGTACCCTAACACTGCCACCTGGTGGTGGAAACAATTAAAGCAGCTTCTAACTTCCTAGCAAAAGTTGCCTTACATGAAATGTTCACTGGCATTTTCCTCTTATTAAAACAGTTCAGCCAAACAAGTATGGACTCTGCTTGATATTGCTTTGCACCAAACACAAGCCATAAGAGAAAAAATAAGAATGGAATAGAACAAATTTTGAGCCCTTGATGGGCTCTAAATTTTGCTAGTTAAAATATGTAACTCATTATATTGATAGAAAACTCTTTAGTGTCTATTCTGTGATAATACATATTTAATAGCTTTGTATTTTTGAAACTTATACTTGGTCTTTTCTTTTGGCCGTGCCGCCCGTGGGATCTTAGTTCCCCCACCAGGGATCGAACCCGCACCCCCTGCAGTGGAAGCATGGAGTCTTAACCTCTGGACCACCAGGAAAGCCCTACCTGGTCTTATTCTATTTTGAAAAACTGGTTTCTCCTGATGCCCTTGCTCCAGTGACTCAGTATAGACATTATTTCATTCTGCTATTCAAACTCAGGATTCAAAAATAACTTGAGGTTAGTTAGCAATTACTAACCACTTACTATTCTTTAAAGGAAAAAAAAAGAGGGGGTGTACAGAATTGGCTTTGTTGCTTTTCCGTCTCTGGGCATGCTATTTCCTAGGCCTTCATCTGGTAACTCTTTCTACAGTTTGCAATCCACTATTAGATTATTAATTTATTATTTTATATCAGTAAGGTTTCCTGTTTATCCAATGGTTTATAATCTATCACTATAATTATTTTGATGCTGAAATTATCCCACATTTGGCCAATGCTGCCCACTGTAAGCTGGCTCCTGTGATCTACTGACACATACCCATCATTCTTGGATACTTCCCTGCTTTCCTGCACAAAAAAATTTTCCAAGCTAACCTAGCATTTTCCCTACTCTGGTCATGGAATCAGCAATTTTTTCAAGGAGCCCTTTTGTAAATCAGCTATACTTCAATTAAAAGAGGAGCCTTGAATAAAAACAAAGAAAACAAAAAACAAACAAAATAAAAAACCAAAACCATGAAGGAACTGGAGTATTGAATAAAAAAAAAAAAAGGAGCCCTGGTTTATTTTACTGGAGAATGTTATTTAGAAGCCAAGATCTGAGTGCCAGCTAGAGGATATATGTATATATATATACATGGTATATTGAAAACCATGAGATCACACCGATATTTCTAATTTCAATCTAATATCACGGAGCCCACTCCAGTTTTCTCTTTTTTCATATCTGCAACTCCCTTCTCTGATGGCGCGAAGCCTGGCGCTTCTTACCCTTAGCATGCTTACTTGTTTCATCAACACCACTGTGCAGCCCATCTCCCATCGTAGCTGCTGCCCCTCGGCCTGTGTGGATGGCCTCCTCACTCACTTGGGCCACACCCGAACCAGACTTCTGCTCTGCATGGACATCTTCCTCATCCTGCTCCGCCGTGACACTCTGATCTAAGCCACCAAGTCCCCCCATGTCTCCGGACATGGACGCTACCTTCCTCTGACTTGCCTAATGGCTTCAGGACCGAAGGGTTAAACAGGAAAGAAGGGAAGGGAAGGGAAAGGGGAGGGAGACTAGAAAGAGCTGCACACAATTAAAAAAAAAACAAAACCTGATTACAGCAAATTCTCTTTCACTCACTTGTGTTCTGATGTGGCTTCATTCCCTACTAGAATGTAAGCTCCATGGATGGAGCCTGTGTCTGTCTTATTTACCATTATATGCCTAGACCTTAGCGTATTTCCTGACACAAAGTACGTACGTGAAAACTTTTTGAATGAATGAATGAATGTATAACAGGAGAAAAAAAAAGAGCTTTATAAATACAATGTTGGGAAATGTACATAACCTACAATCCCACTTGTCTAAGCCTTAGCCTGACATCCGGCTGTGTCACATCTGGCACAGTGTGTGGCAGGCACATAGTAGGTATTCAAGAAATTATTTTTAAATGGATAGATCCAAGGAATTATCTGATACATTCATTTCATCTACTGTGTGTCACAGTGAAAAAAAAAAGCTGGAAACTATGGTTTTAAATGAATGAGGTTAACTAAATTTTCAAACGATACAAGGACAGGTAAGCTCAATGTTCAGTTTGGACATAATGCTTCACATTTAACAACTGCTTGTTAAACTGGTGAAGTGTAATTAATCAGAGATAGAAATGGAGTTGGCTAAATTCAAGCTAAGAAATCTGAGGAGGAAAAAAGAAATTGAATAATGTAAATACAGGGTATGACTGGCTGTGTGCAAACACAGAATAAGAGATCTGTGGGTCCCGGCGGAGACAAGACACTAATGACAAAAGGAAGATGCAGAGGGTTAGCTCTGATTATAGCCTTAAGAATGGGTCCTCATTTTAAGTTTTAGTGACATAATTAAGTTGTTAACTAGCTTCTGTTTACTTGTTACTAATGCTTCCTTCTTCCCAGGCAGTAGGAGTGCTTTTCAAACTAAAATAACTCAATATCCTCCCCCCATCCAGGTGGAGTGTGAAAATCGGGTCCTACAAACTTTTAAGCTGAAATATGCGGGTAATTTTACATCACTCTGAAAGAGGAACTGTTCATCCGTCCAACGAGTATTGATGGTTTACTCTACGCAAGGCACTGTCTTGGGTGCCGGAGGTATATGGCTGGCAGGGCAGATTGGATCCCTACTTTCATGGAGCTTGCAGCCTAGTAGGGGCCAGAGCATAGGGGAACCGGGGCGTTTGGACAATGAATCAGTCCTTCAGACTATATGGTCACTCTTTTTGCTTGCAATATTGTTAACGCCACAGAACACACTTCCCTGAAGCAGGCATAAATGATGTTTTTGTTATCCCCCCTGCTCCCTGCCTTGGTAAGGCAGGTAATTGGCATTGCTTAGAATCCACTACATTTGATACTGCTCCGACCCAGACGAGCTTACTCTGTCTAGATTGGGGCTCCACGTGTCAGGCAAAGTTACAAACTATTCAAAAACAAGACATACGAGGAATGGTTAAAACACTAAGATTATTAAGCTGATAGAGGGATGCTGTTGGTGATTTAAATAATGACCTTCAGAACTTCGTCTGGTAAATGACTGATGTTAGGTGACTTTTCTCTGCATTTGAGTCCAAAAGTTTTTGAAATAGTCAGATCCCGAAAACAAAAAGGTAAAATAATTAGCATTATTACTAATGCTATGTTGATGCTGCAGTAAAACAAACACACAAACAGAACAACGTGTAGTAACAGGGCTGGGAACACAAATAAGCCGAGAAGCCTAGATTCAAACTTCATTTTCAGTTTCTAAAGTGTTTCCAAGTTTGGATGTCAGGAAAAAGAAAAAACGGTCCCCAGAGGCCACATGCAGAAGAAGGGCTGTAGACACAGACTGACTAATATTCTGTTTCCTGCTTTTTATTTGATTTGATTCTTTGAAAAAAATAGATATAAGGATTGCTGTTGTGCAGCCCAGCTCGAGGCTGGCATAGGCGAGCTTTGAAAAGATTCTGTACTTTCTGTCTCTTTGTGATGATGTTTGCTGCTGTACAGAGCAAGAGAAACAGAACCTAGAGGCTGGTTTCCCAAGCTCCACAGCAACTACCCCCACCCCCACCCCACCCGCCAGTGAAAGCACTGTCCCTTGAAAGTCAGTTGTAACAATCAGTTGTTTATTTTCTATTATGTGCCAGATGCTGGACAAGGTGCTTTCTCAGAAGTTCCAGCCAGGTGAGGGACTGGGATAAGGGATATAGCCCAAACTGCGGATTCAACAGGGGCTCTCATGCTCACCCCCAGGACTTGATCTGAGCACTTTCACAGACCTTCTGAGTGTTTTCTTTATAGAAAATAGACTTTTGCTTCTCTCTTCTTTCCCATTCTTGTCAGTTCAGGGTTCGTTCATGCATCCTAATAACCATATATTTCATTTTCCACCCACTCGGCCTCCTTGCTCCTTCCCACTCGGTCTGGGGAGAACTCATAAACGTCGTTGGTCACGAAGCCACTCTCCATGCTCACCAGCGTCACGAACCCGCTTTCGGATGGGTTCATGGCCACGTTGTCATAGTCACAGGACACAGTGTCGGGAGTGGCCTCTCGCGAGCGCGCTCGGAATGAGATGTTCTTCAGGTCCGGCCGGGTCTCGGCTAGATCAGCTTCGCTCTGCTTTCGTATGACATTGTAAACCTCCAGGTCCGGGCTGTTCCCCGGCTGAGGAGCGGGCCAGGTGGGGCGCTGCTCCTTCTTGCTGGGGCCTGGCTGCCCCCGTTTCCTAGGAGTAAAGAGAACCAGGGCTCAGTGGACAAGGGGACTGAGAACATCCCGGTGCCCCTGTGCAGGCAGGAGGGGGTCATTCTGGGCAGTCACTACACTGCACTTCTCACCTGCCTCAACCTACAGGTCAAGGTTTCGGGTGGGGTGGGAATAAAAGAGGAAAGTGTTGTTATGTATCTATCGCTCACGGCTGCCAGAGCACAGAACGGAGGTGATGACTCTGGGATCCCCAGAGCCTCCAGAGGGTCCATGGATAGAACTGCATGGGGGAAAATACCACATTTAAAAAAATCCATCTCTAAGAGAAATTGAGCTTGTCCTTCAGTTTTGAATGTGGGCAGTTAACCTGAGTCGTAATAGCTTTGTTTTTGTTTTTGTTTCTGTTTTTTTCTTTTTGGCTGCACCACTCGGCTTGTGGGATCTTAGTTCCCCTCGGCAGTGAAAGCACGGAGTCCTAACCGCTGGACCGCCAGGGAATTCCCACTAGTAATATCTTGACTTGTTCACCAACAGAAATCATAGATATTTTCATATCACATCACATATTTTATGCTCATCTCTACTTCAGTATTATGATACTTATACTCACCACTAAATAAAGAAGCATTAATAAAGGAGCACGTGTATTACTGTTTCACATTAGTTGTTGGAGATATTTTGCTAAACTATATAACAGCATTATTCCTTCCCTTGTAATCCAGTGTAATTTATTTTATGCATTTAAAAATATTGTTCTGGGAAGTGATCCATAGGCTTCACCAGACTGCTACAGGGGTCTGTGGCACAAAAATGGTTAAAACCCCGAGATAGACTCCAGCTTCAAAGCCACAATCCCACATTGTGGTGAGGTGCTAAATAGACAGGTAAGGGAGGGAAATCAAGACCCAACCACAGAGTAAGCAGTCAGAAAATATATTTGCAAGTTTTTGAACTGAACTCTATTTTTAGGTTAAAAGGAATTAACTAATGAAAATGATCATAGGAAGAGATAACATTTTTGAGTGCTTACTATATACTCATTCTGCATATATTAACTGCTTTAATTCTTCTAATAATCCTATAAGGAAGTTATTATTAAATGAAGCAGGATCTTCATTGGAATCTTACTAGTTTATCTTAAATTGGTCATCAAAGGGAGTCAAGTCTTAAACTGCACCTTTGCTTTCCTTCTTCTCTGTAGACCATGATGATGGGGAATAAAAAGGTAGCTGAGAAGACCTCTGGTTACCTCAACAATGGTGGCACATGATCCACTAACAGAGGTGCTTTAGGCTACTTAGTGCAGCTATTTTGTAGCAATCTACACTTGTGAATTCAATTAAAAGTCAATTAAAAGGATTTGGCTATTTCATTTTGAATTAAGTGGTTTAGTTTCAGTGGTTTGCCAGGCTTTGGAACAGTCGTTTTCAAAGGGCTCACTATTCATTCCTTCCCTCACCCAACAAGCATTCCTGGAGTGAGCGCATACATGCATGAGAGCACTTTGCTGAGTGATGTGTGGACACACAGATGAATAACACAGTCTCACCCCTCAAGTCGTTTAAAATCTTCCACACACACAAAAATTAAAGAATGTAAGATCACTCTCTTAATCACAGCTAAGCACAATGCTTAGTACTTCTGAGTGCCCTGAGCCCATCAGAAAATTTACTCTCAAATCTGTAGAAGTGATTGTCTTGGAGCTGCCGTGGCTTTTAATGAAGTCCAAATCTTGAAGAGTTCAGAAAACACAAAGGTTTACATGATGAAGGTTTTACTTGCCTCCTTCTACAGATCCAAACCCAACATACACCTGTGGTGACCACGAAGAAGAGAAGAGGGACGCTGGGGATTAGGATGTAGGCAAGATTCAAGGCAGATTCTGAAAAGAAAAGCACACTTTATCAGCACTGGTGGTGTTTCTGTGTGCTTCAAAACAGGCTTAAAAAAGCGTAATCAACACAGAGCATTCCAAGGAGCGCATTCTGGAAGGAAACAGATATAGTTACCCAGAGAGCAAAGTCTTCCAGTTTCAATAAATGAGGCTTTTCTACCTGTCCTATTATCTGAAGTAACAGAGAGAAAAGAAGTTTACATTTTTGGGTTTCTTGCAAATATAAGATGGGCAGTTTTATTAATTAAAATTTTTTTTCAGACGAAAGAGGTTTTCTCTTTTCTCGTTCTTCCTCTTTGTTAACAAAGATGAGGCTGCTTGGGGGTGCTGGTGTCTTTGACTCTAAGGACAGAAACAGTAGTTTCCAAGGTGGGATCGGGGAGAGGGAGGAAAAAAGAAACAAGCCAGAAGTCTCGGTGTTATTGCCAGGAATGAGAAGGTCATGTGTAACACATGAATCAGACTGTAGAGCCTTACTGACGTTTCTGACTGCTAACTGGATCCAGCTGGGCCCATGAGCAGCGACTGTGGAGGGCACTTAGAGATCTACCATCCTTACCTTTCCTAAGACTTAAGTCTTAGAACTAGAGAATTTTCCCTCAAGGGGCTTTGGGAGGAATCAATGATTGGGGACTGATCCCTTTCCTACTCCTACTGGTTAAGATTCTCAACCATCCAGAGGCTGTGGCTTTGTTTTTCTGTGAGGCTACAAACCTGACAACCACCAAAAAAACCCTCAAAACAAAACCTACTTTAAATACCACCGTAGTAACAATGAGCAATAAAAATGCCACCCACTGCTGCACAGCACTTTGGATTTTTTAAAAAGCATTTTCACACATTACATCTGTTGTATAATAAAGAATTTGACTAGGCTTTGTCCCTGGTACCTGGGCGGGAGGCTCTAAATCTTTGGAATTTCTCAGAAATAGGAGTAACTTCCTTATTCACGAGCCCTTCAGACCAGATCAGAGTTTATACTGACAGAGATGTCTCTGGATGGGGGCTGGTGGGGCCTAGGGGGTGAGTTCAATTACACGGCCAATGATCAAATCAACTGTGCTACGTAATGAGACCTTAAGAAAATCTCTGCACACCAAAGCGCGGTGGAGCCTTCTGGCTGCTGAACACGTTGATTTGCCAGGAAGGTGATTACCCATCCTGGTTCCACAGGGAGAGGACACAGAGAGTCCCCATTTGAGACCCTCCCAGACCTTACTGTATGTGTTTCACCTGGCTGCTTCTGATTTGTAACCTTTATAATAAAACATAGTCATAGGTATGGTGTTTTCCTGAGTTCTGTAAGTTGTTCTAGTGAATTATTGAACGTGCTGGGGCACTCCCTGGAATTGTAGCCAGTTGATTAGAAGTGTGGGTGGACTGGGGACCCCTGAACTTGTGGCTGATATCTGAAGTGAGGGCAGTCTTGCTGGGGACTGAGCCCTTAACCTGTAGGGTCTGTGCTAACATGGGGTGGCTAGTGTCACAACTATTGCAGTACTGCACTATCCTGTTTCATTTTATGGACACAGAAATGCTCTCAGGTAGGTGAGAAAAATGTTATTACTTCTATTGTGCAAATAACTAAACTGAAAAATTAAGTGTTTTTTAAAAATTTGCCCAGTGACAAAACTCAGATCTTTCTTTTTTGTCTTCATTGAAATATAGTTGACATATAATATTATGTTAGTTTCAGATGTATTCTATACTGATTTGACATTTGCATACATCATGAAATGATCACCATGATAAGTCTAGTAACCAGCCCTGATCTCCCTCTTGAAACTCGAGGTGAGAGTTGAGGTTGAAAGTCCATTAGCACTCCAATTTATCACTCCATTTTCTTTTATCTTTTATGTCCATTTCCTCTATTTGTCTCCTAAAGAAATATTAATCACGGCCTGGGTCTTTCTGCTCTTATTTCTCTACATCCATTCTCTAGTTCCCCTCCCCCCAAACAACTTCTGGGAGGTTCTCAAGCCTCGTCTGTCTTCACGCAGGTTTTTTTTTTTACCTCCTGTCTTGTCTAATCGCCCCAATTGTCTTAGGATAGCTCCATTTGTGCATTTCACTGACAAAATCTAACATATAATGCAGTTTTTACAAAGTCATAAGTGCTCTGTCTGGTTCCATTTTTAAGTTGCTGTGGGAAAGAACAAAGTAGGGTATATAATCATGGGGAATTCGTGATCAGGAGAGTCCTATTATCTATTTTTCTCTGGGAGAGTTCTGTACATACCTTTGCTTTCTTTCAGTGTTTCTGTGGCATCTTCTTTCTCTGTGTCTTCTGGAAGTATGGGCATTTCTGTCTCTGTTCCTTCACCTGGAGAGAGACACATGGACTTGAGAACCTGGAGAAAGGCATCAAAATCCAGATATTCTCTGAGGTCCTACCAGCTTCAGGGTGGGATGCCAAAAAGCACCAGCATTGTGACCAGTGCCATTTATAAACCCAGGGAAGTAAAAGAATTGAATTTGCTGACCTAGAGGTTTACTTGTCTTTATCTTTCTGGTGAGACTTGCTGCCAAGAATCATGTATGGATACAACCAGCAGGCAGCTGACATCAAGGCCCATAAAGTACTGAAGTGCCAAGGGGAGGGGCCAACAACTCACTTCTAGGACCATAAATTATCAGTTTGACTTGCTTCTTGGATCACTAGATTGGACTATTCCTTTCATATTGTCAGTAATGACAAGTAACATCCCAAACTGAATTTGCAACTATTACTTTTCAGATATTTGAGAGAAAGACAACGCTAGTGAGATTAATGAACTACTGGTCATGTCCGGTGTGGCATATACCTGTCCAAAGGGTCAGGGTTAACACCAGTGGTCTTTCTGCTGAATAATCTGGTTTAAAGAACATGTGGTTCTAAACCTATGAAAAGCTTCTAAACCTGTGAAACAGCCCAAATTAACTCAAATCTCAATTGACAGTCTTACCTCCAGGCCTTGTAGAAGGAGCTGTTGGTTTCTCTATAGCAGAAAGAAACAAGGATGAGAGTAATAAGTAAATTTCCATGCCATCTGAATGAAGTTGGCCAGAGCATAGCATCCATTTATTTGTTCATTCAGTTGTCCAATAAATTTCATTTAGTATTATCAGACACTAGAAACCAGGTTAGTAAGTCCAAAGAATCTCTTCTGCACAAAGACTAGCCTTTCCCCAGTTTTACTTGGGCACTTTTTTCTTTTTTAAAAAGTAAACTTTTTAGTTTTAAAACTAAGAGTTTTAAATATGAGAATTTCCAAATATATGCAAAAGTGGAAAGATCAGTATAATGAACCCCTATGTACCATCAAGCAGCTTTAACTCTTAGGAACATATGGCTAATCTGGTTTCAACAATAATCCCCACTCTTCCCCGGCTACACCCAGGCCTGCGCTGTTGTAAAGCAATCCAAGACATTTGATCAATTCCTATTGGGGATATTTTAGAGCAACAAATACTGATCTCCAAGCAGTGGAGGTGGCCCGGGACTAAGGAGACCATGGCCAGCCCCAAGGCAGAGCCTGGTGATCTAGAACACGAGTCATTTAAAATATTTCTAAGAGCCTCAGGATAGTCGGGCTGCACAGACGACCTACATCAATGTTTTTACTTTTGGCTGAAAGTGTGTCAGCCTTTTGTACTGGCGGTGACTCTACACTGATCAGATGCTCTGGGTTCATAGCGTCGGGGTCCATAAGGTCAAAATTTTAGAATTCACAGTCCTAAGGCCAGGATATCAAAGCTATTCTGAAGTTTTATTCAGAAAGGAAACTTTCAATCGTGTGTGTGTGTAGAGATGATGCAAATCCATTCATTTATTAAAAATGTCTGCTATATGATAGAAACAGCATCATGCTCTAAATGTTTTATTAAAAACAAACACAATTTATCCTGATAATAGCCTTATGAGGTGAGTGCGGTTCTGAATTTGCACGCAAGGAGACTCAGGTACACGGAGATTAAACACCTTGCTCAAATCTCACAGCTAATAAGTAACTGAACTGGGATTTTAATTTAAAAAATTCAAATGAAAAATTAAAATCACAAGGAGACAAACTCTGTGCTAGGTATTAGAGACACAATAGCAAGTGAAAAGTAGTCCCAGCCCTCTAAGGAACTTATATTATACAGGATGGCAATAAAACATGGAAGTACAGGAGAATGTTAACACATTAATTTTGTGATATATTGCAATACATCATATATTCAAAGACATTACACGATGTAGTCATTTTCTTGTCCCTCCATAGTTCAATCCACTGGGCAAAACTGCAGTGAACATGGCAAACTAACGCAGCACTTCCATCAGTTGCTGCAATGGTCTGTGACACATGGCCTCAGGTGATTTGTCTCTGATTTCCACTGAATGTGTTTATGCCTTTAGCACACCCCAGGAGGAATCAAGTGATCAGGTCTGGCTAGCATGTCACCTACTCTATGTGGTCATGTTGTCAAATCTAGTTTTAGATGCTATCTTTCAACCTGTCCCTTGCCCTCTGGTATAATGGGATGTAGTGCCATCCTGTTGCAACCATACTGGGTGACCTTCCCCTAGCCCATCAAGTGCAGGGATTAACTGGTCAAACATGTATATTTCCAGACCTCATGCCAACCATATAGTGAAGGGGACAAACTTGTAAACAGGCAGTTAAAGTACTGTGTGTGTGAGGTGCTATGATCCTCATGGGAGGAACACTTAACCTAGTTTTGAGGGGCCCTGGATGCTTCCCAGAGGCAGTGATTTTTTAAAACTTCTTATTTGGAAATAAGTTCAGATTTATGGAAATTTGCAAGACTAGTACAAAGAATTCCCATGTATCCTTCACCAAAATGTTACCATTTTATCACGTTTCATTTATATAATTATTCTCTCTGTCTCTCTTTATATATATCCTATATATTTATATCTACAAGTCTATATCTAAATCTGTACACACACACGCACATACACATGTATATATTCACATACAGACGCATCCATAACTTTTTTCCTGAGAATAAGTTGCAGCCATAGTTACCCTTTACTCCCTAAATACTTCAGTGTGTATTTAAGATGGGAGGGGGAGCAATACTCTAACATAACCATAGTACAATTATCAAAACCAAGAAATCAACATTGATATATATGTTAACCAATCGACAGATCTTATTCAAATTCTGCAGATTGTCCTAATAACGCCCCTTATAGAAAATCACCATTGTCATCATCATTATCATCAAGGATCACCTACTGCACTTGGTTGTGATGAGAGAAGGTGATGTTTAACCGGAACCTGAAGGCTGAGAATGAGCTGACCGGGAAAGAGGGAAGGGTGTTCCAACCACACTGGAAACAGCAGTTAAGAGCTCTTGGGGAACTTCACAGGGGGCAGAGGGGAATGGGATCGGGGAGGAATAAGAGTGGTAAGAACTGGGGCTGGAGACAGGCAAGGGTCTGATCAAGCCAATTTTTTATGGCGTGCTGAGGTGTGTGAACTTATCCTGAGGAGGGGGGCCACGCAAAGGCAATGTGTTAGTCTTTCTCCGTGTGCCCACTTCTCTCTGCTGGATCTATTCTTGGTCCTTCTCTGTGTCCTGGGAGGCTGAACTCTATGGACTGTGTCTTGTGGCTCCCTTGTCCTTTGGCTCTTTTTTTTTTGGCTGCGTTGGGTCTTCGCTGCTGCACGCGGGCTTTCTCTAGTTGCAGAGAGTGGGAGAGCGGGGGCTAATCTTCATTTTGACGCGTGGGCTTCTCACTGCGGTGGCTTCTCTTGTTGTGGAGTATGGGCTCTAGGTATGCAGGCTTCAGTAGTTGCAGCACGCAGGCTCAGTAGTTGCGGCGTGCGGGCTTAGTTGCTCCACAGCATGCGGGATCTTCCCGGACCAGGAAAGACCTTCCCGGACCTTCTCAAACCCATGTCCCCTGCATTGGCAGGTGGATTCTTAACCACTGCGCCACCAGGGAAGTCCTGTCCTTTGGTTCTTGATTGGACTTAACCAGTAGGAGGCAGAAGCAGGAGATTAGAGGGTAGGAGAAGAGAGGGGTCCTGGTAGTTATCCCCCAGGCCCCCTTCGCACGTCACTGTGGTTTGACAGTAGCTGCATTCTCTGGTTACAGCTCCTGTTGGGTGGCTCCTCTTCCATGACTCCAAGCTTTCTCTGGAGTCCCTCCCCTTTGCTCCTTGAAACCTGGGGGTAGTAACAACTTCCCATTGTAGCTAATTCCTGGGCACTTCACCATCTCATGCTCTGTGCCCACACCTTGGCAAATATCATTTTATTATACTCTTCTCATTAAACCCTTTGAGTGTGCCACCTTTTTCCTGCCAGGACTCAGTCTAAATCAGGCAGTAGCAAAATTAATAAAGATTATGATTAAAAACAAAACCTAACTAGGTTCAAAGTCCAAAAATAAAAGGCTATGAAAACAAATGTCAAAATCTCACATTTCAGAAAATATTTAAGAAGTACAACATTTTAAATCATGGAGATAATAGGATATGAGGAACAAAAGTGATGGGCAGCCAGTTTGTAACAAGCGCCTTGCTTTAATTGCTCTAAAAATGTGCCCTGCTAAGCCAGCCTCAGTCCTTGCAACCTCCCTGCCTGAGACAACTCTGTATGGTGGGGAAGGCCAGGTCTTTGGAGAGAATTCATCCGAAGGGGTTGAAGAGGGAGGAAAAACAGCTTTAGCAGCAAAAGCACAGTCAAATTCAGACAATTTAAAAATGACAGGATTGTTTAGTCCCTCAATAGATGTAACTAACAAGTCATTCTACTTCTGTCAGGAAAGGATGCAGAAATGGGGTCAAGCAGTTGGCTTCAGGGAGGTGAGAAACTTCCATAACAGATCAAAAATCACTTCATGTTTAGATCAAAGTCCAACATAATGGAGGAGTTTGGGAAACCTCAGCACAGTGAGACTACAGGCTTGTAGCCAATTCAAAACCCTTCACAGATTTAGAAGCAAACGTCAATTAAATTTGCAAGGCATGTATTTAGAGGGTGCCCTAAGGAGCAGGATGATGCCCTGCTCATCAAAGTGACTTCTATCTGCCCAGTGTCAGTAAAATTGGTGTATTTTATCATCTACCTCCTCTGGTCATTATTCTGTTTCCTTAAAGCCCCAGAAAATAATGTCACGTGGCTGGTAGAAGACTTGCAGGAACAATGGCCAGCTTCCTTTCATATTTCTTCTTTACAGTAAGTCCACTACATACGAACGAGTTCCGTTCGGAGAGCACATTTGTAAGTCCAACGACGTTAGCCTAGGTACCCAACTAACACAATCGGCTGTATAGTACTGTACTGTAATAGGCTTATAATACTTTTCGGACAAATAATACATAAAAAACAAACAGAAAACATAAAGAAAACATTTTAAATCTTACAGTACAGTACAGTACCAGCTGCATCGCCACTGCTTTTACACTTGCTTCAGGACATCCTGGGCTTGAAATAAAGATACTGCACTACTGCACTCTATACAGTACTGTACAGTAAAGTACACAAAAGCACAACCACTTGTAGAGGATGTGCGCATGTGACAATGTACGCCAGACACGTGCACTAACTTACGGGACTGGACATGCAAACGTTGGTTCGCATCTTTGAAAGTTCACAACTTGAAGGTTCGTATGTAGGGACTTACTGTATTCCAAGCTCTTACAGCATACAATCTCATATCTGGAAGGAATAAGAATTATAATTGTCCACGTGGAGGGCTTTTTGTTTCTTGAAGTTCTCATAATTCTTGCCTTATCATACATAAATTAGACCCTTTCATTTCTTCATCCTTTCTCTTAGCATCTAATACCCCTCTCCTGTGCTAGAATTATTCCTCAGTGAGGAAGTGTCACTACATCTCCCTTCACAAGAACTCCCAAAGTTTAACACTGCTGGCATTTGCAACAAGCTTTCGCAGAGACCACGTGACAAATTCTTGGAACGAGCAGCTGCTTATGAAATGAGAGAGGAGGTTGAGAATTCAGCCATATAACTTGGGAGAGGATTCATTACCAGCGGAATATTTGCAGATGAAATTGTTCTTCATGGTGCATCGGTCGTCGTTCCACTGGAACATGTAGGGGCCCCCGATTCCGGCGGGTGCTGATGGCTGATGGTACATGACCACGCAGACCTCGCTGCCGCACGAAGGCTCATCCACATACCAGTTCCTGTAGGAAAGGGGTCAACAGTGGAGGCAACTGGGGAAGGATACCACAAGACTTCAAAGCCTTTGTTTTCCTATCAAGTTCCACTGAGCCAGGAACTTAAGAGACAGGGAGGAACTGAAGTGCTTCCAGTAAGTAGAACCACGCTGTCTAATACGGACATCACAATCAATCATCTGACATTTGCCTTTGCAGGGAGGGATATATTACCATATAATGTCTGCAAAGGAATTATGAGAAAAAGCAGCCAGCAGGGCAAGTCTGGATGATCTTATTTCTTTTTTGCTTTCGGCTAAGTGGGTTTTGTTTCTCTTTTTTTTAGAAATCAGATGCATTGAGAGAGGCATGGCTTATCTCATCCAGAGTGTGCCCTGCTTCCATCTCCCCATGCTTTTCAACAGCCATAGCTGCCTTCCTAGCTCTGAGGAGCGGATAGAAGATTCAAGCATCTGAGCAAGACTTTCCAGTATGTAGAGGCTTCAAAGCAAGAGATGGGGTGGGGGCAAAAGCGGGAGGCCCAAGTATTCTTCTTCAGGTTTTAAGTTGTTTCTACTTCATCAGGCCGATGAGCCCTTCTGTCAGCCTCTGCCACCTGATTTCTTGTCTCTGTCTCCCTAGCTCCTGGACGGGGTGCACTAGCAGCCCCAATGGTACTTGAAATTAAATGATGCTGCCACCCAGTTGGATATGTGGGCGCCAGATTAAAGCCTTAGATTCCATAGACAGTTTAAATGATGCGAGCACCCACCCCATGTGCTGACTCAGGGCTGGGCTTTGTAGTTCGCCTGTTACTCACCTAAGCAGTTTCCTTCCGGGGCCCAGATCTCCCCTGATGCTCAGGCTATTGAGGTGAGCCCTGCTGCTCTGCCTAGCTCTTGTCAGAGCCCCTCCTTAGGAGACAGCTAAGAGACAGCTCTCTGTGTAGCACCCTCACATGGCTCTGCTTGAGTCTTGTGCTGCCGTTCACCGAGAGGAAAATCCTCTGCTGAATCCACTGGGTTGAATTCGCCTGGATGATAGCTGAGCTTGCAAGTCTGCTTGGACACTGTCTGGAGAGCTGGAGATCCTGACTGGGGCTGGGCTCTGCACCTCATTCGTCACCTCCGGGCAATTTTCCAACCCTGTTGGTAGACCTCCTGCTTGTCTGTTCTCCTCCCCACTGGCCCTATGGCTTTATGTTATTTTATTTCACAGGTGATGGAATGGTTGGAATATTATGCCTGGCATCTAGTTACTGGACTTGAGCCAGGTTTCAGGCTTGGAACTCACTGCTAGAAGGAGGAAGGACCCTGCAACACCACAGTAGGTGCACATGGTAATTTCCTCTATTCTCCCAAAGGCACCTATGGCCATTTACTCAAGTAACCATACGCTGGGGAAAGAGGAATACCCAAATATTACAAAGACTGCTGGACACAGAGTGCAAGTCAACACTGATACCCAAAGACTTGAAGTGTCATTAAAACTACTCTTTTGAGTGGGAGCATATTGAGGCTAAGTATTAAATGGAGTTCTGGCCCAGGACTGAAATGGGAGATAGATGGGTCCCTGGGCCGGACAGCTGGTGTTTGTCAAGTGGAATAAAATTGAAGCTTTGTTCTCACCGAGACACTCCAAGGACAAGGCTAGTGGCAGAAGCTGAGCTCTCCAGGAATAAAGAGATAAGATGACCACTCCTGAGGTCAAGGAAAACTTCTTTGTCTGCACATGCACAGAAAGGCTCCTTGAGGGTCAAAAAGGGAGGGGGCGCCACCCCATAATAAGTGTGGACATATCCCCACAGGCCTCTGTGGTGGAATCCATCTTAGCAAAAAGTCGCACATGCATATTAGGGAGGGTCCTAGGACTGGTCAGGTGTGAAAGAAGAAGAGAATTGGCCAAAGGTAAACAAAGACCCAGAAGGACTATCCTATATAAGGGATTTAAATCACCTCTTTACCACGCTCCTCATTAGAGAGGATGCCCGAACCCTTTCTCTCTGGGTGTGTATTTCTGCCTTGCTTCTGTCTTAAATAAACGAACTGCTTCTCCATGTGCTCTCCCACATGTTATGCTGTGTCTCTAATAATAAACTTTGTACCTGCTTTTATAGTTTTTGCCTCCTTGAGAAACGCATTTTCCAGTGGGGGGGTAACAGCTAGGGGAACTTTGCTTCTAGCCTCTAGCCCCTGGTGGACTAGTGGCTAGGATTCCTGGTTTTCATCCAGGCTGCCCAGGTTCAATTCCTGGGCAGGGAACTAAGATCTCTCTTCAGGACCACTCACTGTTGTCTCTCTGAGATCAGGACCAGCTCACAGTGGACCCATCCAGTGGTCATTCCCCAGTCCTAAAATATATGAATTGAAAACTTATGGGGTAAGAGCTATAATAGTGGAGAAGGTCAAGTGGAAGCCTCTGAAAGTGCATTCTTCCCTATTCTCTCCAAGATAGTAAATAGAAAACAATACCTTATCCAGGCGAAGATGACAGAAAGTAGTGCCACTCCTAGAGACCTAGAGAATGCAAGGATGGTATTCCCTGTCATATCTCTATATAATTCACTAGTCTGGCTCCTGCAAAAACCAGGCAGATCCTGAAGGATGACATTGGAGTAGCACAAATTCAACCAACTAGAAGTCTCAATTGTACCTACTATGCCATTTGTGGTATCTTTGCTAGAGCTGCTTAACACGTCCTTGGGTACCTAATACGCAGATTTGGTGAGTACATTCTTTTTCACCTGTATCAGAAAGAGAATCAGAAAACAGTCTGCATTTATTTGGAATGGACATCAGTGTACCTTTATGGTCTTTCCTCAGGACTATACTAATTTTCCTACCCTCTGTCATAATATGATGTGAAAAGAGACTGCCTGGATATCTTGCAAAAAATCACACTGGTCCACCATGTTGCTGACATCACGCTCACTGAACCAGATGAGCAAGGACTGGAGGCCTTAGTAAGACTCAAGTGCTCCAAGGGTTGGAGGTAAACGTTTGAAGATTCAGGGGCCTGCTACTTCATGAAACTGGGTAGTGTCTAGTGATCTAGAGAATGCCAGAACACCCCTTTCAAATTAAAGGTCAAATTACTTCATCTCACAATAATTTGAAGCGTCTTGCAATAATTTTAAGAAGGAAGCATAGCCTGGGGTAGGTCTCTCTGGGTTTTAGAGGTGGCTTATTTCACACCTGGGAATACTGCTCTGGCCTATATACCAGTTGACATGAAAGACAGGTGTCTCTGAGTGGGGTCCAGAGCAGAAAAGGACTCTGAAGCAGTTCTAGGCTGTGATGGAAGCAGACTTCCCACTTGGGCCATATGATCCATCAGACCCTATTATTAGAGGTATCAGTGGTGAGAAAAATAATGCCATATAGAATCTGTACAAGCTCCAATGAGAGAATCACAATGCAAACCCTTAAGATTCTACAGCAAGGCCATATCATCTAAAGATGAGAAAAAAATCACCTTTTGCAAAGCAACTCCTGGCTTGATACTAGGCAAGGAGCACCAAGAGAACATGCAATCCAACTTGCTCAATGTAAGAGAGACACTGTCAGACATACCTAGTCAAAAGATTAGGCAGGCCTGGAATCAACTCATTACAAGATGGAAGAGGTATATTTAGGACCAGATGGCACTGTATGAACAGGTAGAGCAGACTGCCATGACATCTACCACTGTTGTACCAGAGCCTGTCCCTCAGCTTACAGCTATAGCTGCATAAAGGAATCCCTTACGACTAGCTGATAAAGGCAGCCTAAGCTTGGTTCATGGATAGGTCAGCCAAGCATGGGGGTACAACTCCAAATGGGCAGCAGCTGTACTACAGTCCCACTCAGAGATGGTTCTGAAAGATCAAGTGTTAAGGAAACATCCTTCCAATGGCCAGAGCTTAGCTGATATGCCTAGTTAACCACTTAGTATAGAAAGAGAAGTTATTAGAGATTAGACTATATAAAAACTCAGGGGTAAAGGCAAAGAGCTTAGCCAGTTGATTAGAAGTCTAAAAGGATAAAGAGTGGAAGACTGGGGACAAGGAGCTCTTGGATAGAGTGATGTGAATAGACGTATGGGAGTAGGGGTAAAGTATGAAAATCTATCATATGTTAAAGCCCACCAAAAAGCCTCTAGCATGGAAGAGGCGCTAAACAACCAGGGAGACAAAATGACTTAGCCAGTTGATGTCAGCCAGCCTGTTATCAGCTGCCCCAGCTCTGGTATAAAAGATACATGCTAGGGTAGCCATGGTGGCAGGGATGGAGGCCATGCATGGGCTCAACAGTAGCCGTTCCCACTCACCAAGGCTGATCTAGCTACTGCCCAACAACCAGTCTGCTGGGAATAGAGACAAGCCTAGAATCTGGTAGCAAGTTGACTACATTGGACTCCTTCCATTCTGAAAGGGGCAATGATTCATGTTGATAGGAATAGACATACAATCTGGGTATCGGTTTGCTTTTCTAGCCTCAAGGCCTTAGCGCCACTATCCAAATGCTTACACAGTCTTTGACCTACCAGCACAGAATTCCAAATAAGATCTCATCAGACCAAAAAACCTAGTTTATAGCAAAGGAGATGTGGGCGTAGGCAGGGGATTTACTAGTCACATCACATATTCACCCATCCTGAAGCTGCCAGTTTGACAGAGTGAGGGATGAACTTGTTGAAAACACAGCTGAAGCACTAGCTTAGAGGCAATACTTTGTGAGGATGAGCCAACATCCTCCAAGACACAGTGCACATTTTGAATCACTGACCTTTGTATCATCCTGTGTCATCCAAGAGTATTCTGGGGTCTGGGAGCCAAGGGATGTAGAAGAAAAGTTTGAAGCTAACAGAGGTTGGTTCATGAGGTTAAGGAAAAAAGGCCTCTCTATAACAGAAAAATGCAAGGTGAAGCAGTAAATGCTGATGTAGAAGCTGAAGCAAGTTATCCAGAAGACCTAGCTAAGATAATTCATGAAGGTGGCTAAACTAAACAGCAGATTTTCAGTGTAGACAAAACAGCCTTATAATGGAAGATACCACCTAGGACTTTCGTAGCTAGAGAGGAGAAGTCAATGCTTGGCTTCAAAGCTTCAAAGAGTGGAATGACTCTTGTGTTAGAAACTAATGCAGCTGGTGACTTTAAGTTGAAGCCAGTTCTCATTGATCATTCCAAAAATCCTACGACCCTTAAGAATTATGCTAAATCTACTCTGCCTTTGCTCTATAAATGGAACAACAAAGCCTGGATGGCTGCACAACTGTTTACAATATGATTTACTGAACATTTTAAGCCCACTGTTGAGACTTACTGTCAGAAGAAAAGATTCCTTTCCAAATATTACTGCTCCTTGACAATGCACCTGGTCACCCAAGAGCTCTGATGGAGATGTACAAGGAGATTAGTATCGTTTTCATGCCTGGTACCACAACATCCATTCTGCAGCCCATGGATAAAGAAGTAATTTTGACTTTCAGGTCTTATTCTTTAAGAAATACATTTCGTAAAGCTATAGCTTATGAAAGGAGGAGTAGCCCTGCTTACCTTCACTGGTAGTACTTACTTGGGGAATTTGTGTTTCTTGTCTCTGCAATGCTGAGCTCTGTGGGTTTAGAGGTCCTGGTATATTCTGGGGGAATCCTTCCACCAGAAGATACAGCAAGAGTGTTATTGAACTATGAACAATGGCTGCCACTTGGACATCTGGGGATTCCTGTGTCCAGGAACCAGCAGGCAAGAAGAGGAGTCATTCTCTTTGCAGGACCCTAATCATGAGGCGAAGGTATCTCGGCTGTTACAAGCAGGGAGAGATATGTTTGACAGCCAGGTTATCTACTTGGGTACCTGTTGGTACTCATGTGCCCAATTTTGATGGTAAGCAGAAAAGTGAAATCACTCCAGCATAAGCAATGCAAGTTGACTAGGCCTCACACTCTTCAGGGATGAGGGTCTGGGTCCTGCCACAAGGTAAGAGAGCCATTGAGGCTCCCCGAACAGAGGGTGAAGGGAATCTAGACTGCACAGAGGAGGAGGGGGGTCAATAAATATCAGGTGTGGCGCTGGGACCAGCTGCAGTGGTGGGGAGTGTAGTTCCTCCTAAGCTTCCTTTCTAAAGTTTCTCCCAGGAGAGAGGCCCAAGAGAATCTTGGAGGAACGACTCCTGGAACTTAGATGAAGGTGTGGATCTGAACAGCATAATGGGTGAACTTCATGCTGTCTTGAATGGAATAGGTAATAAAGATATATTCTAATCTTCATTCTTTTGATTGAAAATGAGTTTAAATGTTTTCCCCATATGACTGTTTACCAGTTAGATTTTCTATTTTGTGAACTGGTTGCTCAGGTCTTTTGCCCCTTTATCTTTTGGGGATTTACTGACTTATATAAACTTTTGGTGCTTTTTGACTTATATTAACTCTTTATTGTAAAAAGATCATAACTGTTAAATTTCTTACAACATTTTTCCAGTCTTATGCCTGCCTTTTAATTTTGATATTTTTTGACGTTCTTCCACGTCACTGCTTTTCTTAGGGAGGGACGATGGCAATGCCATGGTGCTGGGGGGCAGGTGTGTGAAGTGAGTCCAGTGCTGTGGGTTTAGAAGGGCTCTACAAACTGCAGGCTTCCTTAAGTCCCCTCTTGGTCAATCCAGAGAATTAGATCTTGGCTCTAATTTCTTGCCTGTCATCATAATTTCCTGCAGTCTGGAGCCCTTCAGCCCCACAGGCCTTCAATCTCTCACTGGGTCAGCAATCCCACTCCTGGGCATACATCCAGAGAAAACCATAATTCGAAAAGACACATGCACCCCAATGTTCACTGCAGTACTGTTTACAATAGCCAAGACATGGCAGCAACCTAAAGGTCCATCAACAGAGGAAGGGATAAAAGATGTGGTACATATATACAATGGAATATTAGCCATAAAAAAGAACAAAATAATGCCATTTGAAGCAACGTGGATGGACCTAGAGATTGTCATACTGAGTGAAGTAAGTCAGACAGAGAAAGACAAATATATGATATCACTTATATGTGGAATCTAAAAAAAGGGTACAAATGAACTTATTTACAAAACAGAAATAGAGTCACAGATGTAGAAAACAAACGTATGGTTACCAGGGTGTAAGGGGGTGGGGGGAGGGATAAACTGGGAGATTGGGATTGACATATCCACACTAGTATATATAAAATAAATAACTGATAAAGACCTACTGTATAGCACAGGGAACTCTACTCAATACTCTGTAATGGCCTATATGGGAAAAGAATCTAAAAAAGAGTGGATATATGTGTACGTATAACTGATTCACTTTGCTGTACACCTGAAACTAACACAACATAGTAAATCAACTATACTCCAATAAAAATTTAAAAAAAAATCTCTCACTGGGGTTCTAGTCCAAAAGGCCGGGCAGCCAGAACGACTGACTTCAAGCATTGTGTGCCACTGAAGCTGTGCTTCTGGGCCACCCTCCTGGACAGAGCTCTCTGGGCCTAGGTTAAGGCTGATTTACCGCCTTCGCCCCACTGCTTTGGTCAGTGGCCCTGGCAGTACTGCTATCCCCTCAGGGCTCTGCCTGGCTGGGACTTCTCTTTCACACTGACTGGCACCGTGGATCCAGCCTGCCTCTTTTTGCAGCTACATCAAGTGAGTTAGCTGCTGTGAGTTCCACACACTTACCTAAATGTTGCTGTGCTGCCATCGATCCAGGCATAAAGGTCCTGGCAGGCTGTGCCATTGCTTTGTTTCTCTTCACGCCTCCTAAGCCCAATCCAGAAATCACCATCAGAAGCCAGGAGGTTTTCAATGAACTTTTCTATCAGTCTCTGTTCATCTTCAGACTCGATGCTGACTAGCTGGCCCTCATCTCTCCTGCAGGCTGCTCTGGCTTCCTCAAAGTTCAGTCTTCGAGAAGCATCATGGAAGTAGATGACTTCATAACAAGGCTTCTGTGTTCCTCCCCGGCAGACTGGCTGACCTAGAGAAAAAAAGAAGCCTACCTATTTTAGTGCCCCCAACATATACCAGAGCAGGGATGCTTGGAGGCATCTGAATGAAGCTGCAGGAATTCTGATTACTCATCAGTGGTTTGTTTTAGTGTCATTAAGCTCTCAGAGCAAATTAATACCCCTTCCAGTGTGGAGACACAGTGATTTAGACTCCATGTTTTCTTTGTTCCATTACAGATTATTGAAAAGCAGACATTTAAAATGAATCTTTAAAAGAGAGGTAGATGAAGATTTATGGTTTCACTTAAAGGCAAAAAATAACACTTCCATGCCATTAGGGAGTCGCAGGAGACTAAGTGTGGCTTAAAGTGAGTTATCTCTGTTTGGGGGTTCCTTCAGGTAAGAGAGGCATTCTGAAGTCAGGCGTGGGCTCCTCTATCCTGGAACCCTCTGCGTATGTATCAATAGCAGGACTGAATATTCACCCAATCTATGGTATAAGCAGAAGATAAAAGCATCAGATTCATGGGGTTTTCTGCTACTGGTCTTGCCTAAAGTCAACTGCTAAGGTTCAGTGAACTCTTACTATGTGTCATGTACTATGCTAAGGGCTTTTGCATTTACATACATACCTTATCTCATTGAACACTTATAGTAATCCACTGTTGTAGATATTGTTTATGCCCCATTTTACAGATGAGAAAACTGAGGCTCAGAGAAATTAGTCTGGCTAAGGCCACATAAGCTATCCGTAGCATGACTTGAGTCAGAACCCAGATCTAATTACAAAGTCACAGCCATAACCACTGAACTCTGCTCCCCACGCCACCACAGGCTCAGGTTGCACTGGGAGCCCATGTAATATGTCTCATCTGACTGACACCTGAAGGGCTGAAGACCATCAAGGACAAATGGATGGGATTCTACTGAGGACGGATAAAAAATCGTTCACCAGTACACACCACCCTGGCTTGTGTCTGGGTGTCTAAAGACGTGCTGCACCCAAAATATTAGCCTCATGGCTCCTTCGTTAAGTCAGTATGTATTGCATGTACGCTCATGCCTGGCACTGTGCTAGGTGCCAGGAATACAGAAACACTTGCCGCTTCCTAACCCACAGGAACACACAGCATGTTTCTGGATCCAGATGTACAGTGAAAACCAGATTTCAACAAGGGGAATCCCTTGCAATGCAGAGCCAGTTTGTGGGCTGTGGGCGTGAATTACTGCCACAGAGCGAGGAATAAAGGATTTTGGTTTGGGAACCTCTTCCCAGCTCTCATAGAATGTTCTCATTTTCCTAATTTGTTTTGCAACTGTGCACAGAGCCAGATAGCATTAGTTATTCCCCAAACTGTCCAGAATACAGAGCAAAAGGCCACAGGCAGTTAACTGCATTTTCAGTGCTTAAATGGGAACAGAGCACATACAGATAATCTGGAAAGCTCCTGTGAATTCTTATTTTCAGTTTCTTCTTTCATCGCCTTTGTAAAGAAATTTTCAATAAACAAGTTGTAAAAGTTTTGCTTCTTCTCTCTTTCTCTGTCACTCTTCTCCTTTTGCTGAATAGAGAAACTCTAACAGGACTGCTCCATCAGCAAATTAGGAGGCCTCAAAAGTGGGACATTCTCGCTAAGGAGGTGTTCCAGAGAGACTAGGGACCACTGGCCAGAGAAGCTGTGGCTGGGATGCTCCCTGGGGAGAAGGCTGGGTCAGCTCAGCTTTATGAGTCCTTAAAGGTGGCTCCAAATGAGGCAGCAGAGGAAAAACAAATGAGCCTCAGGCACCCCCAAGGTGGAGTTGAATTTACTGGCAGTCCCCACTTTTCCATCGTTGGATTATCAAGGGAAAACATAACACCTTAAACGAGTTTCCTGTATGGCCCAGCCTGGCCACACATCCCAAGTGAGGCAGTGAGTGCCAGAGGGAGCCAGAGCTGGAAGAAGGCCCAGGGTGCATCTGGTCCCCCTGCCTTCAGGAAGTGTTTCTCTCCTCTCATTTGCAGGAAGGGGAAGGGCGGTCACCGAGGACAGAGCCCGTGCAGCCGTCACCCAAACAGCTGAATTCGGTTACCCTCCCATTTTGCCACCCTGCACCCCACCCCATCCTGAAACCAACTTTAGATTCCTTCAATCAGCTTCGGAAGCACCGATAACGGAGCGGAGGTTTTCATTCTCCTCCATCCCTCTTGGCCAATCTGTTGCCTGCGAAGGGAACCTGAGAAAGGGGAACGGACATCCCCTCCGCCGCCCCCCACCCCGCCCCGCCCCGCCTCGACATGCAGAACAAATGGAAGAGGCAAGGAGCCAGAGCACTGTACCTCCTCTGAGGTCCAAGTCCGAGGCTGCAGTGACACGACAGGAGGAAGGAAGCAGAGAGAGTCATTCCCCTGAGTCAGGCGGGGCTTGCCCCGCGCTAACTAGGCTTCTTTCCCGATCTCTAAGCGCTCTTATTCCAGGCGCTGGATCCTTTCCCCCCAGAAGAGACCAGGAGTAACGGGCTGGGGTTCCCACGGCACAGCCGATCCAGAATCTCTACTGTACGCACCGTCTCCCGGGACAGGAGGCCTCCCTGGTGGGCAGGACAAGCCCTGCGTGGGGGTCCCGGGGACTACTGCGCCGCTCTCAGTGGAGCGGACCGAGGGGGCGCCTACTGGGGCAGTTTGCTCACTGCCCCATCTAGCCTACGTCTCTCGGTATTATGGCAGCCCTGGGCGGGGAACGGAGTTCGCGCGGTCCAGGACACGCAGGGAACCGGCGCTAGGCTCAGCAGCCGGGCGCTTGCCCCTCTAGAAGTAGGGGGCGCCGCAGGGCTAAGTCCACTGGTGGGGCGGGGGCGCCACCCCTCCACCCACTCCGCGGAGGGCCAGAGAAGAGGCACCGTGGTCCTGAGGACGGTCAGCCTTAGGTGGGGTGCAGTGGGTGCCTCAGCCCAGCGCCCGGGAACCAGCCCCCGCCCCAGCGCGCGCGCACTCACCGCTTAGCAGGCGACCCGTCGCGCCCCGGAGCCCCGCCAGCAGCACTGCCAGCAGCACGGCCTGCAGCGCCGCTCCCGGCTGCATGGCCCGGCTCGGGTGCGCCTTCGGACGCCGGGGCGCTAAGGCGGTGGAGCGGGAAGACCGGCAGCGGCGTGCTCCGCAACTTCAACGGCGGGCGGCAGCAGCATCTCCAGAGGACCGACGGACCCGGCGCCCGGAGGAGGCGGGGAGGGCGCGGAGCCAGTCCGTCGCCCCTCCGCCCTCTGGGACGTCACTGCGGAGAGGGCAGCCCCGCCGGCTGGCCCGCCCCCTCCAGGGCCTCCTCCAGCGCGCTCGGCGCTAGACACCCCGCCCGCCCGAGGGGAGCGAGCAGAGGAGGGGAGCCAGCTCCCCACCCCAATTCGAGCTTCCCATGGAAATGCTGCGTTTGCCCAGGGCGCGGGGACGAGGAAATCCAAGACTGGCTTCTCCGAAATCCGATGAAGACCGCACTGTGGCTAAAAACACGACCGCATCTTGCCCCCACTCCTCAGGGGCACAGCCAGTTTCCCAGCGTCCTACGCTCCGCAGTTGGGAGAGGCAAACTCTGAGACCTGCCAGGGCTCGGTAGGCCGCTGTCCAGGCACTCAGGGCTACACCTGAGAAAGGAATGGCGGATGAAGAGAACAGATGCTCAGGTAGGCAGGGTGACCACTGGCCAGGCAAATTTTGGGACAGCGTCCAGAGAGGCTAAGTTGGAGTTCTGGGCGAGAGGAGAGTGGACTTCCTAGAAGCCAAAGGGTGTTCTTGAGCCCAGCAAGGAAATAATAGTACTTTTTGCAGGGCACATGGGTGTAGGTGTTTGTTCAGCCTTGTGGTAGAAAGGAGATGACCCCCTCACTTTTCCCCCAGGAAAGAGTGACCTCATTTCCTTTGGAAAAGCTTTCCTCACCAACCCAGCCCTCAATGTGTGCTCCTTTTTCTAAACTCCCACAATAGTCGTGTTTTACATTTACTTCTTGTTGTAAACAAAATGTTTTCAAATACATTCAGATAATAAAGTGAGCCTCCTGTCCAGAAACTAAAGTACTAAGTGCTGGAAGGTGGGTCTGATTTGCCTTTTCCCCTGTACCATGCTCTTGTGAAGCATGGCAGAAGCCCCACCTGGGCCACTGACTTCTGAGTTTTGGTCTCAGATTGAGCCATTGCAATTTTAGACAAACAGGCCTGATTGATCACAGGCTGGGGGATCTGTTTCAGTATCAGCTGGTAATACTGGGAAGCTCTGCTACTGCAGAAAGCAGCAGCATTGGCAGGAAGAGGGCTGATGTTTATGGCAAGTTCATTTACAGCCCGTCTTTGTGTCTGAATTAGAACATTTCACATCCAAAATACATTCTTTTTAGAAATTCCTGATAATCAAAACAACCAAAGAGGGAGCTGATATGGTGAATAGAAGCACCTGAGTTGGCATCAGATATTCTGTTTCCAGTCCTGCTTTTCTTCACTTAATGTCTGTGTGGATTTCAGCAAGTTTCTTTGCCTAAAACAATTAACTCTTGGCAACAATAAAAGTTACCTTAACTTGTGAAGGTTTGATAAGGCAACTAGATATGTAAGTGTGCATATAGCTGAGCACTTAATGTAAATTGCAAAGGATTTATTTCCAAAATTATAACATCTGCTATAACTTAGAGAAGCTGTTACCTTGGCCCAAATAATTAAATTGTGCCCTGAGTTCTCCCTCTGATACCCTGGCCCTTGGTCCAGATAGACTTGGTTAAGGTATGCAGTTAACCTAATGCAGATTACGACAGTGACCCCAATTCTTCACCCAACCCTGTAGCCACACCCTTTACTGTGTGACTTTGAAGTTCTTCTTACTAAAGGGGCAGAGTATATTTCCCCATCCTTTGTCCTTGTGTTTGACCGTGTGACTTGTTTGGCCAACAGAATGAGCCAGAAATTTCTGAGCCTAGACTGAGCCTCACGTGTTTTTGTTGTTCTCTTGCTTCTCTGCCACTCTCTGAGAGGAACATAGCTCAGATATGCCACTGGTCCAGGTATATCCCGAAGAAGATATGTGGGGCAGAGCTGGCTCTGTCAATCAACAGACATGTAGCGAGAAGCAGACCTGCCCCTGCAGCCTGAAGCAGAGCTATCTGGCCAAACTTAGATCAGCCAAATCCTCCGTTGACCTACAGATATGTGAGCAATAATAAATGTTTTAGATCTCTTTGTTATTCAGTACTGTTGCAGCAATACCTGACCATTACACTTGGTAATGCAGAGAGGTGTCACTGGGGGAACACTGGTTGCTGAGAAGGCTCATAACATAGAATTTTTCTTGGTAAAATTGTCTTGGTCCAGGGTCCAACCCTTAGTTTGACAAGCTCAAACCCAGTCTAAGTGACTAACATATTTACCTGTTGAGAAATAGAATCATCAGGTAAACCGATGTTTGCCTTGGCCTCTTGAGCACATACTCTCCCTCTGGGCGAAAGAAGATTTCTCAGTGAGCATGGAATCAGAGCAAAGGGAATTAGCTATATGGATTGAAAGTTTAGGCTTTGATAGCCTGCTATGTCCGTCTTCACAAGAGAGAGCTATCTGTCTGGCAGTGAAAAACATCACCCTGACAGGGTAACTTTTATTCTTGATAATGCTGAGATGAGATTACTAATTTTGTAACTTTCTAAATTTCCCTTCTCTAAGCCTGATTACCCTCCTTCTGTTCAAAACATTTTTTCTCCAAATAGTGTTGTGGCAGAAACATTTCTTTTAGTGATAGAGTCCTTGAATTCGAACTAGGCAGGTGTCCCCGCATCCACCCCCATTAAAGACTATTTCCCAGCCTCCCTTGCAGTTTGGTGTGTCCCTAATGATTAAGTTCTGACCAGTGGATCACTGGCTCCGCTGCTGGCACTGTGAATGGGAGATGCATCGTACGGAGGTTACGTCCAGGACTTGCAGGTGGAGGCCAGGTGTGAAGTGCACGGTGGTCCTAAATAGAGCTGGAGCCCTGGAGCTGCGTGTACAACCCTGAGTAGGTCTGCCAGTTGGACAATGCAGAAGGGACAAAGTCTTAACCTTCTCTTTTCCAATATATACCAAAGGGAATGATCTTTGAAAGTGAGGGAGATTGGCACTGGGATTATGTCCATGTGTATAAGACAAAGGAATGTTGAACCTCAAGATCTTTTTTGATCCACCTCCTAGAGTAATGGAAATAAAAACAAAAATAAACAAATGGGACCTAATGAAACTTCAAAGCTTTTGCACAGCAAAGGAAACCATAAACAAGACGAAAAGACAGCCCTCAGAATGGGAGAAAATATTTGCAAACGAATCAACGGACAAAGGATTAATCTCCAAAATATATAAACAGCTCATGCAGCTCGATATTAAAAGAAAAACAACCCAATCAAAAAATGAGCAGAAGACCTAAATAGACATTTCTCCAAAGAAGACATACAGATGGCCAAGAAGCACATGAAAAGCTGCTCAACATCACTAATTATTAGAGAACCGCAAATCAAAACTACAATGAGGGGCTTCCCTGGTGGCGCAGTGGTTGAGAATCTGCTTGCCAATGCAGGGGACACGGGTTCAAGCCCTGGTCTGGGGGGATCCCACATGCCGCAGAGCAACTAGGCCCGTGAGCCACAACTACTGAGCCTGTGCATCTGGAGCTTGTGCTCCGCAACAAGAGAGGTCTGCACACCGTGATGAAGAATGGCCCCCGCTCACTGCAACTAGAGAAAGCCCTCGCACAGAAACGAAGACCCAACACAGCCAAAAATAAATAAATAAATATTAAAAACAAACAAACAAAATAAAACTACAATGAGGTATCACCTCACACCAGTTAGAATGGGCATCATCAGAAAATCTACAAACAACAAATGCTGGAGAGGGTGCGGAGAAAAGGGAACCCTCTTGCACTGTTGGTGGGAATGTAAATTGATACAGCCACTATGGAGAACAGTATGGAGAACTAAAAATAGAATTACCATATGACCCAGCAATCCCACTACTGGGCATATACCCAGAGAAAACCATAATTCAAAAAGACACATGCACCCCAATGTTCACTGCAGCACTATTTACAATAGCCAGGACATGGAAGCAACCTAAATGCCCATCGACAGATGAATGGATAAAGAAGATGTGGTACATATATACAATGGAATATTACTCAGCCAGAAAAAGGAACGAAATTGGGTCATTTGTTGAGACATGGATGGATCTAGAGGCTGTCATACAGAGTGAAGTAAGTTAGAAAGAGAAAAACAAATATCGTATATTAACGCATATATGTGGAACCTAGAAAAATGGTACAGATGAACCGGTTTGCAGGGCAGAAACTGAGACACGGATGTAGAGAACAAATGTATGGACACCAAGCGGGGAAAGTGGAGGAGTGGTGGTGGTGGTGGTGTGACGAATTGGGCGATTGGGCTTGACATGTATACACTGATGTGTATAAAATTGATGACTAATAAGAACCTGCTGTATAAAAAAAAATATAAATAAATAAGACAAAGGAATGTTGAGCCAGCTAGTCACAGAACTAGAAGCAATTCACTTCTGACTTTAGACATGTTCCAGAAACTGAGTAAACCAAATTTTGGGAAATGGATTTTTTTTTTTTTTACTGCAAGAAGACTTTAAAGTTTTCAGGACTGACGTTTCATCTCTATTTCCTTATTAGTTGTTTTTACTGGTGGTCTACAAGTTGAAGCACATGAAGTCCCTGTTTCTTGTTTATCTGATATTCATAACATAGACCAAATATAGCAATTTTGGAAATACCCTTCAAATGAAAACAAGATAAAGAGGAGTTTGTGAATGTATAAGATGAGAGAGACGATTACTGTGTGGTACCAAGTACAGTGATATTCACTAAGTAAAATAGACACAAGTATTCAATAACTGGTAAAATTCCTAGAAGTGCTGCATATTTAACTTTTATTTCTTTGTCTAATTTAACTGATTCCAATGATCCTGATGTAAGAGCAGGTTGTTTCAAAAGTGAAGATCTAAGTGAGCCATCCTCTCCCATGTGTCAATCAAATTAGTCCAAGGCTTTGACTTCTTCTTTGTCTTCTTTATCTGACTCTGAAATCACTTTCCTGTTGGCAGTAACATGAATCAGTTCCAATACACAGAACTCTGTAGTTGTGAACACAACGTGGCATGAAAAATTTTTTTGAAAGTTTCTCCAATAAAGATTTACTGTCTTGCATTCTGACTATGCCTTAGATTTTGCAATCAAGTGTAAACATCTGTGTGGGAGGAGTGGTCATTCCACTGTCGAGTGTGACCTGAAGGGCACAGGAGCAGACTTCCTAAACTTAAATACATTGTGCTCACCTGAGTCAGGCCTCTGAGATTTCATCATTGGTGATTGATTTCTTTGGATGACCCATTGTTCCTTCTTGTAGCCCTCTTTTACGATGCAAATATTGGATAAAAAAACGTAGTGCCACTGAAACTTTACTATGTACACACTTTCTAGTTCTTTCTTTCTGACAGAAGGGGGCCTGGAGTATCCTAAGATCTGATGAAGGAGTGATGGTAAGGGCATATCTGTATATGTGGGGAAAGTTTGGGTAGATAGGAAAGGATGGAGGGAGGAAAAAGAGGGCAAAATTAAAATAAAATTGTGTTTAAGATATTTCACAAATTCAAAAATGTTTACAAATTACTGTACAGTATAGAAACACCACTTTCTAAATTAGCTAATGCTGAACTACATGACATTTTTTAGCTAAAATTTTTTGTTACAGGGAATTCCCTGGTAGTCCAGTGGTTAGGACTTGGCGCCTTCGCCGTCGGGCCCAGGTTCAATCCCTGTAGGGGAGGTAAGATCCTGGAAGCCACTTGGCATGGCCAAAAAAAAAATTTGGGGGGGGTAACAAATATTTTCTGAATTCCTACATGGAGGCAGTGTGCTAGGCACTTTGGGTGACCCAGTTTCTCATGGAACTTACAATATAGTCATAGACGAGTAAAAAATATGTGAAAAGTTAAATAACAACTTAAGAGATAATAAGAGTTGAATAATTATAAAATATGGGCACAAAGTAGTGCATGACTAACTGCCAAAAGAATGGTGCAGACAGTGACTGTGTAAGAAGCTCAGGGGAAGAAGATGTCACAGTGAAATGGAATAGAATTCAAGGCTTCAGGACACAGGAGGGAGGCCAACCTGGTACACAAAAGGAATTAGGTAAGCACTTAAATCATTAAGAGAATTATCTGTTCAAGTTGTGAAATACTGTTTTACTCTTAGGTGAATCTACATGGATAGTAACAGGACTGTTCTGATCACTCCTATAAAAATATGCACAGAAATCTAAGGTACCCAGACAGATCTGTTGATACAATTCAGGTAGCAATCTTCATTATCTGAATCAGATAAGTGAACTTTTGACTGGACTAGTTTTGCTTCACCCTTAGAAGCTAAGTCAAATCATCTAGCTGAAAAGCAAGAAATTAAGTTGTTGAACATTGTATAGACAATATAGCCAGGTGATTAAGTGATCCTTCCATTTTTTTCAGAAGTTTTAAAAACCAGCATAGACATATTAATTTTTCACTAATAACATCTGATAACATTCAAGGAAGTCGGCCTCAATACCAATGAGATAAGAGTAAAAATTCTATTACTTTTTGTTTTTCCCTGAATGTAGTATGCAAATAAATATTTGTCAAATTAATGTCGAGTTAGCCACATTGGGTTTCAATCAGAATACAGTAATGAAGACATTTACATTTTTTATTAGGGATTCTTTCGTGATTAACCAGTGATAGCCGGTTTCCTTTAAACTCTTCTGGACCATGTTCCTGGTGCTGCTCTAACATTATTCCGGTGATAAGGCTATTAACCCGTCACTGTGAAGCTAGAGCCCTTGCTACATGAACTTAGATTTAGCAAGCTTAGGTATGCCTTTGGTGGTATCAGAGTCGATAATCTAGAAGACCTGCTGATCTGCCAAAGATGGCAGGGCTAGGTGTGGGTAGGGGATAGGGGTGCTGAAGGGGAGTGATGGCAGGTGAATACAATTACCCAGGATGAGAAAGGAGGGGAAGAGAATGTGTACAGACTCGAGGTTGATCTACTCTCCTGTTTGCACCAGTTTATACTTGCATGTTGCACAGACATGTAAGTGGGCACAGGCTTTAATGTAGATGAGCAGAAGAAAGTTTTCTCAAGGCAAGAAACCTCTAAAACAGTGGGTGGGTTTTTAGAAGATTTGAAGGTAGGGAGCAAATAAAAAAAAAAGAAGCACTTCTTTGACAGAAGTAAACTTACTTTGCTTTGTGTACTTTGGCTTTTGGTTTATAAGGAAGGGAAACCAGTTCTTTCTAAAACAAAACAAAATAAAAATAAAAAAGGAAAAATTTTAGTTCTTGCACTGACTGAAATTTACTTACTTGAAAAAAATCTGAGGTAAAATTATCACAGAGTTTATAATGACCAGCTTATTAAACCTGGAGACTGTGGGGTTAGAAATGGTCCAGATTAGGGCATTTGGGGTTCATTCAGGAGAGTGTGTTTGTACATCCGGAAGTGTATGCGGTGCTATTGCTTTTATTGATTTTTCCTCTTCATTTAGCATTTGTTTTTGTAGGATCTAAGCAAGATCAATCATTGTAAAACAAATACTAGCAATGAAGTAGCCCATGTTAATATCCTACGGCTTTACAACATGTGACAATAAGCCCAGAGACAAGAGCACCATTTCTGTGCCAGCAGAGTTGCACACTGTTGCAGATATCTTTGGTTTATCAAGGACTGTCAGATTATCTGATGTCTATGCCCTGCCCCCTCCAGCATATAAAAGGCTCTGGACCATGGACACCTAGACTTAAGGAGTAAAGCTATAAAACCTCTCAGAATTTGCCATAGTTCATATCACCCCCACCCCCACCCCGCCCTGCCCCGAGGTTTATCTGAATGTCTCACTATCAGTCTCACCGAGATCCTTTCTTCTCTTTGTTTTTTTAAGAGTTGGATAATCTCATCTCTCTTTTTAGCCTGTTTAAAGGAAAAAAAAAAAAAGAGCAGATGAGTCTTTTGACTCAATAATAAAGCTATGTGTCCATGGGGGGGTAGGATTTTTTCCATTTTCCTTCTTGTATTTTGGGGCAGAATTAAAAATTTTTTCCATGATAGATTTATACTTTTCATTTATAACACAATTCAGTTTTTATTCCAGAGGATGCTGCTTTACAAAATAATTTGATTTTGATTCTAAATGGAGAGAATTTTTCTTGCCCATATAATAACTTTTATTGACTTTATTACATGAACCGTACTAAGAACTTGATATGTTTTATCATTATTTTCTTATAATAACTCAGAATTTTGACATCACTATCATCCCATTTTATATATGAGGAATGTGAAGAATACTAAGGTTAAATACCTTACTCAAGGTTTTAAGTGGCAGAACTGGATTTGATACCAGCACTACTTGAAAACAAAGCCCAAGCTATTGGCCACCACACTAAATTGCCACTAAATGGTAGCAAGACACAAAATCAGCCAGCTCAAACAGCATGCCACCACGGACATCCATGGCAAGAGGGCTCTTCTAAGTAGCTTACATACAGAACAGAATCTCACACTCCATTCCTCCTCTGTCTTAAGATATTGAGACATGCGCATCCTCAGGTTAGTTTCCTTAAGAGTAAAAAACAAAACAAAACAAAACCCCCCCCATTTTAGTGCAGGCACAAAGATTTATCAAGATATAGACTGTATACAAAGAGGCAAATATGGGTACAAAATTTTTTTCATAGAATACAGTTATGTTCAGTATTGGAGATGGCAAGGAGGAAAATCGCATCTGGAGTGTTTGTGAACAAGAGGAGAAAGAAATCTGAGAATCTGACAAATCAAACTTGTAGGTTCAAATGGCCAAATAAAATGAAAGAAGCTCTGCTTAGATCAAGGCTAGAAGGAAGATATAACTGAGAATGGACATAGATTTGTCTTATCTCGGTAAAAATTCTGTCATCTATCCATCCATTCAACTTTATTAAGCACTGCATTATTTTCCTAGGGCTGCAGTAATGAAGTATCAAAGTCTAGACGGCTTAAAACAACAGATATTTATTGTCACACGGTTCTGGAGGCTAGAAGTCCAAAACAAGGTGTCAGCAGGGCCATGCTCCCTCTGAAACCTGCAGGGGCATCCTTCCTTGCCTCTTCCTCACTTCTGGTCATTTGCTGGCAACCTGGGGCTTTCTTTGGCTGGCAGCTGTGTAGCTCTAATCTCTGCTTTCGGTGGCATGTTGCTTTCTCCCTGTCTTCACATGGTTGTCCTATGAGGACACCAGTCATATTGAATTAGGGGCCCACCCTACTCTAGTATTAACTTCTTAACTAATTTTAAACACAATGATTCTATTTCCAAATGAGGTCACTTTTCATGGTACTGGGGGTTAGGACTTCAACGTATCTCCTTTTTTGGTGGGACACATTTCAATCTGTAATGAGCACCTATGATGCAACATTACTGTGCTAGGGGCTGAACAAAATACCATTCTTGCCTGCCAGGTGATGGCAGACTTGTGGAGAAAAAGACAATAGTCTCACCTCACATATACTACAACGGGATTAGAATAGGATGAAACAAGAGAACCGAGGAGGCACTCTCAGTTCAGATGAAGGTGTGTATGTATCTGTGGGGGAAACTCAGAGAAGATATCCCAGTGGAGGTGATGTCCAGGATTAGGCCTGAAAGCGTAGTCACCAGATAACAGTACAGATGGGATGGGGAAGAAAGCTTTCGAGACGTGGGAGGAGGAGCCGTGCTGCTGCACGAGTAATCGGCAGAGTACACTGCTGCTTTGGCTTTGCTTCATTCCACTCAAGTCATATTAATCTTGCCTTTTAAGAGCCAACAGAGTTTTAATTTTATTTATTTTGGGACAAGATTTCTTCTTTTTACTTGAATTTAAGGCATCATGTATCACAGAGATTGAAAGGAAAAAAAATTCAGGGTCTTTTAAAAACTAAGCTTATTATTTTTCCAGTTATACATACACAGGTTATCTATTCTTTTTCAAATTCTTTTCCCATTTAGGTTATTACAGAATATTGAGCAGAGTTCCCTGTGCTATAAAATACATTCTTGTTGGTTATCTATTTTAAAAGTATAGTAGTGTGTATATGTCATTCCCAAACTCCCAGTTTATCCCTCCCCCACACCTTTCCCCTTTGGTAACCATAAGTTAGTTTTCTGTGAGTCTGTTTCTGAAAAACTAAGCTAATTTAAAAATACCTGTCAATTTGCTATGGATTGAATAAAATAATGTCTATAGAAAAAGACCTGGGATATTTTCAGTGTAGATATTCAATGTTAGTTTCTTTTCCCCCATTACACATGTACTCAGTGGGAATTAAATGCTCCCATCCTGTGATTACACAGCACTTTATACCCTTATTACAGTAGTGATTTTACTTTCCCTGCTTTATCTCATAGTTGCTACCATGTCTCTTTCAGAGTGTTACTCATCCTTTTATCCTTCCTTAGAGCTTAACAGTGCCTTGTAAATGATACTCAATGAATTTTTGTTGATTTGTCATTATATATGAATGAACCCATTACACTGTCTAATGCACAATCATTAGTCTAAGCAAAAAAAAAAGTTTTAGAAAGTGAAATTAAACAGTGGGTAAATTTAGTTCTTAAAATCCCCTATGAACAAAACTATATGATTATTTCCTGTGTAACTACTGGGTAGTCACAGGCAAGTTATATTGTCATAATGCTTCTAATATAAATGAACAAATATTTAGTTATAAGACTCTAAATAATAGTAGGGTAAAAAAGTCATTCATTTAAATTTTGATTTCAGGTGCTTTTTTATTATAATGGATTATATTATGTTACAAAATTTAATCAGTTTTTTAATATAATATAATGCACCAGAAACAAAGTTTTCAAATATGATTTGATTTCTGCTTCCTGGACATGTTTCCTGGGAATGCATAACAAAACTACTGTAGGCAACTGTGTCATCAGAACAAAAACAGTGCCAACTATTCTAAGAAATCTCTGCCAGGATAACTAAATACATTCAGTGGTAAGAGAAAATTCTTACAATTTACCTTATTAGTAGGGATAAATAATTTACTTGTTAATTTCATAACGACAAAAGAATTCTCATTTCTAACCATGGTGTTTCGGTTGTGTTCATTAATGGAATTTATAAGACATTTAAATCATTTATTAATTCTTAAAATAATAGCATAAGGGGGTCAGAATTTATAATTTTTTTTTCAGTTTTTGTTGTGATATAACTGACATACAACACTGTGTAAGTTCAAGGTGTACAGCGTAATGACTTTGACATGTATATATATTGTGAAATGATTAGTACTTGAGTTTAGTTACCATCCATCATCTTATATAACTACAAAATTTTTTTTACTTTTTTTTTTTTTTTTTTTTGGTACGCGGGCCTCTCACTGCTGTGGCCTCTCCCGTTGCGGAGCACAGGCTTCAGACGCGCAGGCTCAGCGGCCATGGCTCACGGGCCCAGCTGCTCCGCGGCATGTGGGATCCTCCCGGACCGGGGCACGAACCCGTGCCCCTGCATCGGCAGGCGGACTCTCAACCACTGCGCCACCAGGGAAGCCCTTTTTTAACTTTTGATGAAAACTTTTAGGATCTATTCTCTTAGCAACTTTCAAATATACCAGTACAGTATTTTTTATTATAGTCATAATGTTGTATGTTATATCCCCAAGACTTATCATAATATATTTATAATATTTTAATGCTGGATATTTTCTTATATTATACATTTTAATCATATTACTTATAGTTATATCCTACTCCCGAAAAAATAAATTACAGAATAAAAAGTGATTTTAGTAAGTTAGGATATGATCATTTATACATTTAATATCTCATAGAAGGTTAATGAATTTTAGTGCCACTTCAAGGATTAAGCTGCTGAGTTCTCTATTTTTGGCTTTTCAGAGCCAAACAATTTGGGTGGCAACATAGATTAGTGGAGTCAAATACATTTGGGTCTGAACCCCAATTCTGCTGTGTGATTAATGGCAAGTAATATCTTAACTATTCCTCCTGGTTCCTCCTTTCCTCCTTCCAATGTAATCACTATCCCATTGGTTAGAGGTTTGTGACCTTGGGTAAATCAAAGAACCACTTCTCGGAGTATTGATTTCTCATCTATAAGGAAGCTTGTGAAAATTGGAGATAATACAAACATTGCTTAACAGTGCATGGCATACAGTGGATATTCAATAAATGGTAGCTATGATTATTATATAAAAATTTTTTTTCAATGCTTTCAAAATGTGAAAGAGTGGGAAAAAGGAGGAAAGGATGGATTACCCACCTTCTGTGTACAGGCATGGAGGATTTTTGATGATTCAACCTCTTACCTACAGGTGAGTTAGTGAATAGAGTTGGAAGGAAGAAAGGAGAAACAAGGAGGGATATCTAAGATATTACTTGCCCTTTATGCAGTAGAAATTCCTCTACAAATTCTCCAGTGTATTATAAACATTTTCCTCAGTTAAATTTCAGTTATAAAAAAGCTCTTAATAAGCACTAGACTCTAAAAGAAAGGTCCTTTCTTCTCAAGACCTGGTTCTCATATGAAAAATGCGTTTCTCCCTTGTATTATGATTAAAAATTTTTGACTGAAACATTCATCAAAGATAGCATATGGTAGTGTTTATTTCTCTGATTACCTATCTACATTACCAAAAGAAAATTTCTCTTGACCACCACAGTATAGGAGAATAATTACTGAATTTAATCTTAAGAATATCTTAGAAGAGTATTGAACTGGTTCCAATTCAATAAGCTCTTTGCTTAGTTACCTGGCAACCATCCTGATACCTAGAGAATCTAGAAACTCTTGAAACCAGTGTGGTATAGTAGTTAAGCACATTGGCTCCATTGTCAGATGGACCCAGGTTCAAACTGTCTTTACTATATTTTAGCGGTGTGACCTTGAAAAAGTCACTTACATGTTTCTGCTTCAGCTTCCTCATCGGTAATTATAAAGCTTCTCAGACAAAGCTGTTCTGATGATTAAATAAGAATATGAGTAAAGGACTTAGAGTATATATGCTGTGTAGTTAGTTCTCAAAAATATTACTATTCTCTGGTGAGAGGAGCAGATGGTTGGAAAAGGAAAAACACTTGAAGAAAATAGACTAGGAAGCACTGGGGGGAATATATTAACTCAAGTAGAAATTAAAAAAATATTTATTCTTTCCACTGGCTATCAATGCAATACATGCTCATGACACAACCATTAAAACGTGAAAAAAAGCACATAAAGGAAAATAATATTTACACAAATTCATTGCTGAATCTAAAATCTTAATATAAGTTTAAGATTTTAAAACATGTAAAAATTTTAGAAGAACCCTAAAGGACCTCTAAAATAAATAATCTAAGGATTTAAAGATAATACATCAAAGGGAGAAAGGCAGCTAGGGGAGCAGCTTAATGATCATGATACAAAAAGCATGCTCAGTGATGAAAAGAAGATAGCAGTTCATCCAATTAAAAATAAATGGAGATGTAGAGGCAGGAACAAACTTAAAGTTGCTGAAAGATGGCGATAAGCCTCGCTTGACTGGGACAAGATGTTTGTTTTGGGGAATAGAGGTATATAGGATAGGATAGTTGAATGGCATCATGCTGAGGACATTGACATAAAGATAGCTCTGTTTATACTTGATTTAGTAGAAGATAGGAACTATATTTCTGACCTCAATATTAATAAGTTAGAAATAAAAAAGAGATAAGAAGACTTCACAGATTTGGAAATTAAAAAGCATGCTTCTAAATACTTCATGGGACAAACTATAAATCAAAATAAAAATTTAAAAATACTTAAAGTGCAATAATAATGAAAACATTATATAGCTTGTGAGTTGCAGCTAAAATAGTACTTTGAGGGCTAGTTATAACTATAAATACTTATATTAGAAAAGAGATAAAGTGGAAAATTAAGAAACAAAGTGAGAAGGGAAGGAAGTTAGAATGAAAATAAGAACTAACCCAAAATGGAAGGGAGAAGTAATAAAAATCAAGAACTGATAACATAGGAAACAAAAATAATGACAGAGGATGATAAAAACAAATGTTGGTTTTTTGAAAAGACTATTAAAATAGATAATCCTTTGATATAATTACTTAAGAAAAAAGGATGCAAATGATTAGAAATGAAAAGGGGTAATAACTAGAGCTCAGCAGAGAGTACAAAGATGATTAAAAACACCATGAATCCTTCACACAAATAAATTTGAAAATGTAGATGAAATGGACGATTTCCTAGTAACTTACCAATCTATTGCAAGGGAAAAAAAGACCTATTTACTCAAACACGAAAACAAAATAAACAAACAAACCAAACCTATAGTACTTATGCAGATTAGCGCCATATTTTTCATTTCAACTAATTTTAGTCAATATTTAGCTCATTGGTTGGGCTTGCCTTGGATTGAGTTGGGTCTACTTGCTGTACTATCCACTACTTCTAATAACCTTGGCTTCTAAGTTAGCTTCTATACCAGAGTCTTTTTCTAGGTTTCCAAGAACTGTTGCAAAGGGTGTGTATATAGTGGAATATAGTAATATTCTTTTCTCCCTTGATTTTTGACAGGGTTCTGATTGAGAACCCTGACCTGCACTGATCTAGAGCTGCAGAATTATCATGACATTTACCTCTTAATCTATATTTGTAGAGAGAGGCATTATGATAAAATTTAATTATATTTTATTTACGTGAAATGGTTAAATTAACTTTGCCCACACATTTTGGTCCATGGTTGAAATTTCAAAATATACCTTCAGTGGTAATTTTTCTTTTTGCAGATGCTGAAGATAGGGTTAAGAAAAAGATGTGAGAGTCTCTTTACAGTATGAGCAAGCCAGTCTTGACTGTGTCGTTTAATCAGGATGTGGATACCTGGGTGACCATGTCTTTCATAATCTACTCATCAACCTTTGCGATTTACCACTTTGGTCAAACCATTTCATTTACTACTAAAGCTTATTTTGTACTTCCTAAAATTTTATTTTTCAGTTATGTGTTAAAAAAAGAGGGAAAGCAGAGAAGATAAAAACAAACTTTCATTGGGTACCTGCTGGGTGTCAGGCTTTGTGTAATTCCTTTAATCCTGAGGTAGATGATATTATTGTCTCTTTACAAGTAGAAGAAACTCAACCAACATAAAAATTAACAACTTTTCTCAGGGTCACTTAACATTAATTAGGTACCTAGTAACTGGCAGAGCCAAGAATTCAAACTCATTCTCAGTTCTGTTTGACTCCATGCTTCTTTTGCTATACTACTTAAAACACATAGTAGAGATTGTGGCACACTTACACACACATACACACACAGTAACAGAATGGTTTCTTTATTCAATCTTGATTCTGGAAATGAAGAATTAATTAGGATTAACCATGGTGAAGAAGACAGTCTCTGCTCTCACAGAAAAATTTATATTCTAGTGGAAAATGTGTGCTATGGGAATACACAGCAGGGGGAGCTAATCCAGAGTGAAGTCTGCTTGATCAAAGTTAATTTACTTATTTTATGGGATCATGTAGCACTTTGCAAAAAGTGGTTAAAGGGTAAAGAATAGTTAAACTATAGTGGTACCTATAAACTGATGAACTTTCTAAGATCTTATTTAATGTACGCTAAATATTTATGATGACTTTTGATTATAAGTATAAAATGAGAATTACAGTACATTCCAATTTTAGAATATTACCTAAGCAGAACCAAGTTCTGTGGTTTTACAGAGATTAGAGAACATTATCTGATGTTTTTCTTGAGGCTCCAGAATTTAATTTTTATCTCTATGCCAATAATTGCAAGTTAAATGCCCGATGGAATCACAAGGGAGTCTTAGTTCTTATTCTACACAGTCAATCTTCAGCAGCTTCTATTCCTGTTCTGTTACAAAATGCAGTTGAGGAAGGTTAGCATTACTATTGGCTTAAGGTAAAACTATGTCTCACATTTGGGCTTGATTCCAAAAGGCAGTATGTGCCTCTTGGCCTGTTGATTTTGATAGCAGAATGCTTCAACTGTGAATTTACTCTATGAATTTACTACCATTCCCTGTGTCTATTAATTGAAATCTGCTATGTAGATTCTACAACTTCCATATAGTAAATTTATATCTACTATTATAATAAGATACAGAACTGTTGGCCCGCAAATGATCTACCATGTACTTTGAAAGATAGCCTGACTAATCAGAGAAAAGGCTTTCTCCAGCTCTAATCTGATATTTAGAAGGTAGATCTAAAGGCAGTCATCTATGGGAGTGGATTTTAGAGGATTATTAATCAGAGGGAGGAAGAATGCTGACTTGCAGAAAAAAATGCACGTCTAAGCACATTTTCATACCCCCTGAAAATTGCCTGATCCTGGCTCAATTCCCAGCTTGGGCATATATAATTTTCATTTGAAAAACAGTGGCTTACTAAAATGAGAGAAACATATCAGTCATTACATAAAAGGGAGTCAACAATTTTTCTTAAATGTAGGTTTTGATAAAATATGAATTTATCTGTTTTGAAAAAGAAAAAAATGTGTATTTTCTTGGTTCTGTTACATATTTTTTCTTAATTCTGTTACATATATTTTAATGGAAAACCAATAGTAATTACCTGAAGAGCATAGCTCTTATTTTATTTTTTAAAATACTTTTCCTTTTTTAAATATTCATTTATTTATTTATGTTTAGCTGCGTCGGGTCTTCACTGCGGCACGCTGGCTTGTCTCCAGTCGTGGCGCACGGGCTCCAGAGCGTGCAGGCTCAGTAGTTGCGGTGCATGAGCTCTGTAGTTGTGGCGTATGGGCTCCACAGTGCGTGGACTCTGTAGTTGTGGCACACAGGCTTAGTTGCCCCGTGGCATGTGGAATCTTAGTTCCCTGACCAGGGATGGAACCCACGTCCCCTGCATTGGAAGGTGGATTCTTAACCACTGGACCACCAGGGAAGTCCTGCATAGCTCTTTTTAAAAACTGCTTTACTTATTTATTTTTTAAATTTCCCCAGCTTGTTTTTAATTTTTTAAAATTTGTATTGGAGTATAGTTGATTTACAATGTTGTGTTAGTTTCAGGTGTACAGCAAAGTGAAAAACTAATGTTGCTTTAAAAGGCACTTATTTTTTAAAAAAAGCAATAAGTGAGATTTGAATTTTCATGTTGAGAACAATATGAGCATAAAATGAATTATTACACCTTTAAATTCAATAAAGTATAGATATATTAAAGATACTTCTATATATGATTGAATTATATACTATTGATGATTCGGTCTACGATAATTACCAAGACTTGTCCTTAGCAAACAAGTAACTGCTGAGTCTTTAATGTTTTCATCATGTTGATGGTTACACAGATATGATAAATGGGTGAATGGGACTGACCTCATCTTTCAGGTATGTCTCTCCTGTCCTGCCCATTAGGTTGTAAGAAGGAGAGGGTGGGGGATTCTCCATCCAGATGACTCTATCTCATCTCTGGCCCATACTTCTCTAGCCCATATATTTAGCCCACAGGCCTATTCGACAGCTCGAATAGGCTTATCATTGCTTATCTCAAAGGCACACTCCATGAGTCTAAAACTGAACTTCTAACCCCTTCCACCTTCCCCCAAAGCCCCCAACACCTGACCTTTATTTAACGTTCCTTGTTTCAGAGAATGGCACCATCCATCCTGTTGTGCAAGCCAGAAAACTATGAGTTATCTTTGATACCTTGCTATGCCTCACCATCCATATCCAATACACAGCTGAAGTCCTACTTATTTTACTTCCTGAATATCACTTAAATCTATCTACTTTTTCCTAATCCAAGCTACCATCACCTCCCAACTGGATGATTGCAATGGCCTTCATTCTGGTTTCCCCACTTCTGCTCCAGCCACTTTTAATTCATTCTCTTGAATTTTTTCAAACAAATCTGATATTATCATCCCCCAACTTAAAACCTTTCAATGGTTTCTTATTGTTTATGTACTATGGCCTAACCTTCCCATCACCACACTGGCCATTCAGCTTCGGACACGCGCTATGCTGTTTCTATGGTCCGGAATGCTCTCGTGGTGCTCCCTCCACTGCTCCTTCTGGCCTAATTAATGCCCACTCTTCCTTCGAATCTCAGCTTAACCTTTGCAGAAATTCTCCCTGACTCTTTTGGTTGGATCAATACTGCCCTATTAAATGTTCCTCTAATATCATGTAAAATTCTTCATAAGTATCTCTCTCCTTAATTAAATTGCAAGTTTCAGATAAGGACAGAGTTTGTATCTTGTTTTTTGTTGCTGTTCATCATTGTTCTCCAGTGCCCAGCACAATGCCAGGTGTACAGCAAAGTGAAAAACTGCTTTAATGCTTGCTTTAAAAGGCACTTATTCTTTAAAAAAGCAATGTGAGATTTGAATTTTAATGTTCACTCAATAAATATTTGTTGAGTGAATCTTGCACAATTTTTCCAAATCAGATTCTCCTAACTTTTGGCTTGGGGTCTTATCTTACTGTTGATGTCGTTGCTTGGCTCTTCTTGCCTGAGCTTGACATTGTCTCTTCAGCTTTGGCTCTTTCCTTGCCTACGTCTCTTCTTTTTTTTAAGGCTACAAACTTTTCAACTGCTTTGGGCAAACATTCTGTAAAGTTCAGTTTGGCCTTCTGACCCTACACTTCAGTGCAGGGCCCTCACCTGTATGCATTGAGACCCATACAATGTCCAATTCAACTTCACACATAGAGACTAATGTCTATACCTACTCCAACATCTACATTATATCTATTGGGAACATTTATGGCCATAAACCCCAGAGAATGCAAAGGTAATATATAAAACTTTATAACCACAATTAAGAACTATCTTTTTTCTTTCTGTTTTTACTTATTTAGTGCTCTAAAAATTTATTCTTTAAAATAAAAGTTTCAAAGTTTAGATAAAATATCTTAAATAACTTCTAAGTTTTTTCAAATAAATTACCGAATTAGTGTTACAATGAAAATATGCCTTTTTCTTCCTTAAATAGTCATTTAACAGAGTTTATCTCAACAATAGAATCAATTATTGGTAAATTGATTTTTGAACAGTATCTTTTGGCTTGGCCAAGAAAAAATTACTATAGTTAGGTGAATTGTCTCATATATTGATGGCTCTAAAGTAGTTTTCTGGGTATGGCAGTAGGGAATGACACGAAAGTTTAGGAATGTGATTGGAGTTTGGGGGAAAGGTACATGCTTCTAGGAATTTGCTTTTTTTTTTTTTTTTAATTTTAAAACCAAGCCTATCTCTGTACCAAAGTTCTACTATATAGACTATTGTCTTGTCCCATGTGTTCAAGTCCTTGTCTTGTTTCTTTGTCTAGTATCCCCGACACTCTGGGACAGTGGCCTTGACTTATTTTCTACTCCTGATGCTGAATTCTAATTCCATGTCAAGATTTCTTTTACATGCTGTTGAACCTTGGCACCATGATCTTAAATTTCCATTTATTGCCTTTTCCTGGTATCGCTTCCTTCAGAGAACTGAAAATGCTCATTGACTGTGACTTTCTTCTGTGGCCTACAGACTGTAGTTCCACTCTTGTCTGTTGCTTGCACATCCTTTTCACAAGTGACTACATGTCTGTTTATTACCTCTGAGTCTGTGAGGCCTCTGAGTCTTGGTGAATCCTATTTTGGACCGTCCTCCTATTAATGAGTACCTCATATGCCATCCAGCTCAAGGAACTGGACTATCATGCAGGATTCTGGTCCAGACAAGTTAACTCATCTATTTATTCACGCATAAGCATTTATTTGGTAGGTTAGGAGATCATCTGATATTTATCAGGTCCTGTGATTATAAAGTCGAAGAAGTCATGATCCTTTTCCTTAAGAAACTTAGAGCCTGCAGGAGAAATACCTCAACTACACCACAGTACATACCTCAAGTACACCACAGTACTATATGTCAGTGATTATGACTGGGGAATGCACAGGGTACTAGGGAAGCACAAAAGAAGGGGCATTTGTTATCAGCCTGGGGAATATATAAGGATGAGGAAAGACTTGAATGTGACTATTTTTGAATTGTTTTTAAGTACAAGTAGGCATTAGCTAAAGGGAGAAACGGGAGAAAAGCATTTCCAAGCTGAAGAAACTGTAGACTCATTGTCACTGAGCTGATCATGTCTCCTAGGTTCCTGCCTGTCTTTGATCACAACATTTCACCAATGGATCAATGTATAGCCTTGTTTTATGTGTATTTCTCTTTATAGATATCTTATTTTAAATACCTTGTTGATTCATCAACATTGAACTCATAGCCAACAGCACTTATAACTCATGTCTGAATAAAGCTTATCTAATGCATGTATTTTCTCCGTAAGGCACATCACAACCTTCTTGCACTTAAGAACACTAGACAGTACTTTAGCACTTGGAGGCTATTTAAAACAGTGAAATCATCAAAAAAAAAAAAAAAAGCAAAAAACGTGGCACTTAATAAACTGCAAAAAGGATACTGTTCACAGTATGAGCTGAAACAAGAAGGCAGAACATTGCCTTGTTCAGCCTCAGCTAGGAACGTGTGTGTTGAGCAACTCAAATTTTCTGTTCTGTGAATGTCCTCCAATGACCATGAAAGTGCTACAGGTATTGATTTTGGGGTTACAAATAAACTGTTGCTAGTGAGCTAGTAAGTGAATTTGCAAATACGGAATTGTGAATAATGAGGATTGACTATATTACCAACACATTGGCTTGGGGAACTGCACAATCTCAGGAGCCAAATAGACAAACGGCTGTATCACCTCAGGCTCTGAGGGTATGCTTGACCACACCTATGGTGACTAAAATACCTTAGCATAGAAAGTGATTAAATGGTGAAGTAAATATAGACACAGAAAATTTTAAATTTTCTTATCTGGCTCCAATATAACTTACCTACATATCTTTTCATCTTGCCGTTTGATAGAGGCAAAGGGAAAAGGCAGATTATGGATTTGATTTCAGGTATGTTGTATTTTCTGAGTTACCTGATCCACAGAATTACCCAGTTCTTCAATAAATTCTATTTGATTCACCCTACTGCTTATAAGGTGTTTACAAATTTGAACAATAAGGCCTCCTGTAGCTGGAATCAAATTGATAGTTCTGCCTTTATTTTAAAAAATGCACCATCCTTTTTTGCTTCATTTAATAGTTTAATTAATCATGTTTTACCAGGAGATAGATAGTATGGGTCCTTGCCTAATTGTACTGCAGGGCTTAGAATGCTTTTATTTTGTTCTTAGGGTGAATGTATACAGAAGAGAAAGTATACAGATCTTTGGAAAAAAGAGGATGCGATGCATTTGGGGCATGACCCTATCCAACTCTGGGGCTGGGTCTGCCTGGGGCAATGAATTCAGCTATTTGATCTCAAATCTCATTTCTTACCCAGAGTATCTTTTCGTAGATGTTGCTAAAGAAGATTAAGAGGGGAACCTCATCTGTCAACTGAAAATGTTTCCCAAGATTGAATAACGTTTGAAAACAAAGTGGTACAATAGAGGATTTAAAAGAGTGATTCATATTTATGCAATCTTTTAATTATCATTTACTACCACAATATTTGCTCGTTACTGTGAATGCACAGTCTGTTTTTATGATTCTTCCTCTTGAATTCTTTGACAAATTAGGAACAACAAGAGTTTAAATAAGTATCTTTTGTTGGTGAAGGAGAAATCCACCACTTCCTTATGGTATTTATTTTATGGAGGAAAAGGAACTTTGTTATTATTACATGAGGGCAGGAAAGCAAAATTAAAACAAAGCCAGATAACACTGTGACTGAGAAAAATTTGGTTTGTCTGGGAGGCCATTCCTGGGCAATTTGACAACAAAGAGGATTTTCTTTTATCTGAGCATCCTGGGCAATGACACTGAGGAAGTTTATTGTATCTTTGGTTTGGCTCTACAAAACTGACTTATAATGATTCTGAGCATCCCTTTGAAAGTGTAAGATAATGGAGGATAATGTTAAAGTTTTCCACTTTCATGATTCGGTGTCTAAAAATACACCTTTGTGAAACTTCTTAGACTCTTTTTCTAAGAATGTTCTCATCATAGCATGATTTGCTTCTGGTTCACTGAAGCACCATATAGCAAATTGACTTTTGAGGAAGACTTACACTATGGTCAGTATTGGTTGTACAGGTTGTGTGACTGAACAGATTAAAACCCCATTCCCAATAAAGAGTATATATTTATTGTTGTTCTGCAGATTGCATATTTTCCCTGTGAAAATCTTTAGTTTATATTCACTCACGTTAAAACTCTGATTCCAGATGGACATTTATAAATATGTCATCTATATACATGCCTTAAAGTACTGCTCTGATCTTTTCTTCCTCCTCCCAGCAAATGAATTATTTTTAATTCTTTTCATAAAGAGATAATCAGCTAAAGAGCTTTCTTAAAGGTGGCAAAACTAAAAAGCAAATTAGTTTTATGATTTCAAAGAATTAGCTGACTATTCATTTCTTATAATGTTTTCAGACTACTTTAGAACTCTCATAGGAAGAATAATGGTCCAGTAGAGTGCTATAAGGTTTCCTTTATGGACATAGTAAGCCATTTAATCTTGACAGACTCAAATTGTTCTTGATTTTCTGCCATGGATATCCATCGCAGAAATAGTACTTGTGATTAATAGCATTTTATCCACTAACCAAAAGCATTTATAAGGTATACCTGGAAAATATTCCAAAATGGAGGATAACATTAAAGTTTTAAAAGTTTAGTAACTGAAAAATCAGTAGGGAAGAAAAAGCTATAAAAGTACTTTTAGGAGAGACAGAGATAAATTTTTAGATTTTCATTAATTTTAAGGAGAAAGTGGAAGAAAAAACCTTTAAGAGACTTGATGGGAAATATTTTTTCGCTTTTTATAATGAAAATTATACCAGGCATTTTACTTATACAAATGTATATGTTCAAAATATGTAGAAGATTCTCAAATTGAATAGATCATTGTAAATGTTTTATTAGTTACCTAGAACCTCCCACCTCCCCATTTATGTTCTGCCATTAAGGTAAGAATTCTAGGATGGTGGTGGCAGCAATGCAGAGAGAGTACTACGGACTTAGAAAAACAGTAGTATCCAAAAATAGATTCTATGTCTTAGTGATTACAGGGAGTCACATTTCCTCCCATCATATATAGACCCACGAGGTAAAAGCAAAATCGAGATGCGAGGGGATATGCTAAATTGGTCCTAAAGCAGACTTGCAAACAGACTAGCTTTGGGGAACATTCTTGCAAAAATTGCCAGCCTAGAAAAATTTGCCAGATGTGTATATGTACAAAAGGCTAACCCAAATGGTGTTATCACTGTGTACAGCATATGTTCACTGATTAATTCAGTTATGAATTTATTTATTCAATCAACAAATATCGATATTTACTGAGTTTCAATAGCCGGAAAAGCACGAGAGTTAAGTAAATAAGAAATGACCTCTGCCCTCATGGAGGAAAAGAGAGCTAATATCTGTTGAGAGAAAACAATGGCCCGGTGCTTTACATATCTTACACCAACTCGATGAGGGGGATATTTTTATCATTCCTCCTTCTCTACCTGAGGAAAGCTGAGCCTCACAGGGGTTAATTAAATAGGCTGCTCAAGGTCACTCATATAGTAAGTGGCCGAGTCAGACTTCCAAACCTATGGTGCCTGGAATTTAGCAGGAAGGACAGAAACATACCTATAACACAATTACCTATAACACAGATTGTGACTTGCTCTGAGAGCACAGAGAAGGGAGCTATTCGTTCTGTTGTCTCTAAGTCACCTCTGGGAAAGCTTCACAGAGAAGTTGCATTTGAGCTGGGCCTTGAAGGTAAATGGGGGACAGCATTTTAGGTAGAGACATGAAAGTGCATTGTAGGTTGAAGAAAGAGTGTATAGTCACTGTTTCTCGTACTTGTATTCATACCAGAGTTTTGAATTTTAGAATATTTGGCAGCATAGCTGAACAATGCCGTGGCCAGCAATCATTACAACACAATGAGTCTCACAGGCTTTGGAGTTAGGAGACAGGCTTTGAATCTAGGCTCGGCCACTTACCAGTTGTGGGAACTTTGGAAAATCATTTAAGCCTTGTTTGATTAAATGGGAATAATCATCATGAGGATATCTGTAAGAGCCTTCAGTTATTACAAATTCTCTTGCTTTTTTCACCATGGCATTGTTTGACTAGAACTGTGTCGTACCAAACTGATTCAGCTCTCCTATATACTCGCAAGGCACAGTTTCAGTAATATTCTCTCTCTATCCTGCTGGCTTGCTGCTTGGTTAGGCCTCTTATCTTGTACTCTCAACATAATAGAATCTTCTTTATACTGCATTGCAGGACCCACTTGACTTAATGTACAATTTGGCAGATATCACAGTATAATGTGCATATTTAGGTTTAGAAAAAATATATTTTACCCATTTACCACTTCGGTAGCACATGTGGGGAGGGGTACATAATATGCCCAAGCCTAGTGGTGAGAACCAACTGTACAGGGTAGGCTGCATTGGGGGTAGGGTGGGGTAAAGGGGAAGGAGGAAGGAGAGTGGTAGAAGCCAGTCAGGTTATAGTCAGACTGGAAAAGAACTTGAATACCATGCTGGAGAGTCTGGTCTCCATCCTGCAGAAATGGAGAGCCAGGGGAAAAAGAAGAAAAGTAGGTGTATGGACTGAATTGTGTCATTTCCACCCGCACTCCTGCAATTCCTATGTTGAAGCCCTGACCCTCAGTGTAACTCTATTTAGAAACAGATCCTTTAGGGAGGTTAAGTTAAATGAGGTCATTAGGGGCCCTAATACAATAGGACTGGTGTCCTTACAAGATGGGGAAGAGACACTAGAGCTTTCTCCCTCTGCCATGTGAGGACGCAGTGAGAAGGTGACCACCTAGAAGCCTGGAAGGGAGGCTTCATCAGAAACCAACTCTGGAAGCATCTTGATCTCAGACTTCCAGCCTCCAGAACTGTGAGAGAATAAAATTCTGTTATTTGAGCCACCTGGTGTGTGGTATTTTGCTATGGCAGCCCTAGCAGACTAATACAGCAAGAAAGCAGCCCAATAGGATTTGGGTTTTAGGAAGGTAACTAGTGCAGCATGGAGGATATTCTTTGTTTGCTCAACTCTATACATTCTTTGAGACTCAGTTCCTTTGGGAAGATTTCTTGACTCCTTAAGCTTGACTTTGATGTCCTTCAATGTGTTCCCATAGTATTAACTGCATACATCTATCATAAAAATGTATCATAATTCCTGCCTTTAATTGGCATTCTCCCCCACCAGATTATAAACTCCTTGAGATCAGTGAACACATCTTGCCTTTGTATTCCCAGCATCTAGTACGGTACTTGGCACATGGCAGGATCTCAATAGATATCTGGGAATTAATTAAGTAATTAATAATAGAAGAACCTGAGGCAAGGAAATTAGTTCTAAGACTACCATTAGCAGAACATCTACTTGTAACTCATCATATTGTCTTAATTGTTTGACAAAAGATGAAAGAAGTTGATAATAGTTTGTCTTTAATCTTTTATTTCTAATCCCTTCCAAAAATGAAATTAAAACGCGCTGAAGAAGTCAACTTTTAATGATTTTTGCTTCAATGAAAATTAGGTTCCCTTCCCATTATTAAGAGCTGGTATAAATATACATTATCTAATATCCTCAAGAGAGAATAAAATGCTGACTATTTCTAATCACTTAATTTGTTTGGAGGAATCACCAAGAGTCCACAAAGGAAACTAATGTGATCAGCAAACTCAAATGCATTGTTCTGTAATTTATGTAGAATTCCCGATAAGTCTTTTGGACTTTGCCAATACATCTGTTGATTAAACACATTAGGCCAGACGAATCCTCTCTCTGCTTTTATAGTACAGGAACAGTTAGAGGAATGGAATTTATCCATTAACCAAACAAAATGTTTCTATAAATCACTGTACTAATTGTTGAGTTAGAGGCTGTGCCTGCAAAAGAAAAGCAAACAAGGGATGTTGCCAAGAAGACACACATTCAGTTGATTTGACAACACCAATGTGTTTAATTGCAGCCTTTAGGCAAAATGGCTCTAGATGATGGACTCATTCCTCTGATCATTTAATTTTGACCTATTAAGTCAATTCTATTCACTTTTTCCTGTTCTTACAATATTTCTGTTCTTACAACACTGTATATGGTTTGGGGCCTTATTGGGTGGAAAGTGTGTGAATCCATCTTTCCCCACTTCCCTCTGATTTCATTGTTCTTACACATCCTTGGGCTTTTGCAGAGACTGAGAATAGCCAAAGTTTAACAGAATTTCTTAAACTTAAATTAAAATTCTAATAAAGGTTTTCCTATTGCTCAAGCTGATATACTAGAAGCAGAAAATTTTTATATACATACGTTAAAAAAAGAATAATTGGGATGATTTGGAAAATAATAATGAAATTTTAATGAAAATCATATGACTTTCTGCAATATTGGCCTACCTTTTGGAGATACTTTTTTTTCTCCTCAGATTCCTGAATCTTCAGGGTTTCAGCAGTGACATCTCTTCTCTCTAAAGAAAACAGAATCAAATACAATCTGAAATAATTTTATCATGATTTTACAATAATGTTGATAAAAAATTAAAGTTTAAAAGGTAATACATAAAGTTGGAAGGTAAACACAAATACGTACTGTCTTGAAACTTTATGAACCAGATTCATAAATAACTGGAGATTGAATTAATTAGCTCTGGCTGCAGGGAACCTCTAATCTCTTTAGAAGAGAAGTAGCCCGAGTCCAGAGACAAGAAAAGGTCTCTAAACAGAACTTACGTGAAGTATCATAGATTACAATTTCTACATTCCTACTCAATATGTTATAGGAATTTAGGCATTTTCCTCTGGATAAATGGGGTGGTCCCTGAGGCAGGGTCTTGGTGTGCAATTCAGAAAGTTATGCCAAAGGAAGAAGTTGTATCTTTACACTTATTACCTATTTTTTTTTTAAGAGTCTAGGAATCAGGATATTGAAAGGTGTAAAACTTGGTACTTAACTGCTTTTCTCAAGGAAAAAAGGCTGGAAGTAACTTTTCTCTAAAAATATACAAAAGGGAAGTAGTCATTGGAAAAACCACAGCATTAAAGGTATTTAATTTTTCTATACCTGTAAAAATTGCATAACAGTTTCCCATCTTAGGCCTTACAGGTTAGGGAACTTGGTTCCTAATGTTGACTCTGCCTTCAACCTTCTCTAGGGCTTTCACTTTGGAACTGTATTATGTAAAAAACCATCCTTCATATCCTTTCAGCCAACATATAACATTTGCCCAGATTATTCTATACTGTTTAGACAAATAGATGTCATAACCAAGGGATATTTTCAGATGGACTTTTAGATGTAACAAAGATACCACCGATCATTTTGGGGTGGAAGGATTGCTGGGAAGATTTTAGAACTGTTTGTACAGGGTTTTAGACATTTAGAATTAGGTTCTGCAGTTTCTCCTGGGAGGGGCTCTGGTGTCTGCCCCGTGGTTAGGGAGGAGGCAGAAATCGCTGACAGGAGGCAGCTACTCACCAAGCGCACTGCCCTTCGAGGGCCGCGCCACCCGCAGACGCTGACTGCTACCTCTGGACAGCACCAGCTGAGATTCGTTAGGGGGATACATTGATGCCCCGATCCAGAACTGCTTGGCCAAGTTGGCATCGCGATCCGAAGAGCCGGTGAACACCAGCAATCCCTGCGGGTGAGTTTCACACTCCTTTCGGCTGCTAAGACCATTGCTGGGCCTAGTTTCCATGGCAACTCAGGATGCTTCTCCAAGCTCCCTTGCCCTTCTCCCAGCCCCACCGCGCCCACCCCACCCCCCAGCCTCCGCCGGAAACTCGCTAAGTTGGCCACAACCACGGCCGGAAGCCCTTAGTTTCCTCGATAGAAGCTGGGGTCTAGCGTGCGCGCTTGTGCGCCACCTGAATCCCACTTCTGCAGTGATCGCAGACTTCGGGACCAGTCCAAGCCTTGGAGTCGAGATAGGAGAGTCAAAACATCAACTTTGAGGCGTCTTGTCCTGTTGGAGTCAGTGGGGGAGCACTTCAGCTCTCTTTTATTCTGAGTTAGCCTCCTACACCCCCCCCCCCGCCCCGCGACCAGCTTCCTTTCCCCCCAACTATGTCTAAATAAAGCTTCCCTTAGCTCCACCGTCCCAATCCCCTTTCCACACCAGATTGCTGTAGCTCAGCACCCTCTATGGGGAAGTTCTGGGCCTGCAGTGGTTGGTGAATTCAATAAGGCAGCTAACAACCTAGCCTATGGAAGCTAGAGGTGTGAACTGGGCTGATAGGCACCCCTGTATATAATGTTTTATACACGTTCTCCCCTGCATCCTTTAAGACCAATCTTACGGAAAGACGGTCGATTTAGATTGTAACATCAGTCCCACTAAAAGCTGCTTAGACTGCAACAGTTGTAAATATATCGGATGAGTGGACCCAGCCCCTTCATGAAAAACACTATAAAAATTTTGGTTAATGAATTCTTATAAAAATATTAATAAGTGTATGTGCATAGCTCTCCCGGGAGATCTGGTTAATCTAGGAACAATTTAAGCATTTCAGCGATAGGAAAGTTGTAATTACTGTGGCAGGAATTGAAATGGACATCATAAAACCAATTTAGGAAAGGAAATGGACACATTGGTAATAACCACAATTTAGTTTCCTTATGGCCTTATGGTTTCCATAGCGACCTTATGGCACTTTATGCTTTCAAGATATTAATACAGTCTCACAGAAAGATAGCTCAAATATTGATAATTACAAATCTATACAATGACAGTCAGCTAAGGAGAAAAATCCTATTCCCCAACATATCCGAAAATTTTTTGGTTCAGAGCCTGAAGCAATATTGAAAAATTGTATATAAAGATATACATATATTACATGTTGTATATTTAGCAGCCAAAATGTGGATATCTCTCTTGGCTGACCTATTGAAAAACAGGCAATGGGTAATGTTAGCAAATTCCAATCCCCCCAATCCCCCCCACCCCCAGAACATTGATATGCACAGGCAGCTCATTTAGATGAATTCCCAAATCTTTTTACCTGGCCGTGTGGTTAGTGATTGGTACTATTAGCAATCAGCTAACTACACTGCCTAGTAACTAGACTCACAGAAAAAAAAAAAAAAGGCTTTCATCATAAACTGCGTCTCAGGTTGGTGCCCCATACGTTGTGACAGGCAAATCATTGTTTCAGTTGTAGCTCACTTTACTTGGTGGGTTGATGAATACCCTACTAAATAATGAAAAATAGGCACAATGAATCACAACAAACAGCATTAAGCATTACATAGGGGGCTCCACCCAGCAGTTTAAATGTCTTAAAGCCAATCGATACCACGGATTTCGCTTTGCTTACATGGTATTGTACAATCTTACTTTTACTCCTAGAGGTTGCTAACAGTTTAACCATATCTAGAAGCAGCAGCTCGCAGGAGTCTGCAGGGGTTACTAGCATGTTAACGTGCTCCGTCAGCAGCGCTAAACGCTGACGCATCAAATCTCGAAGCTCCGTGGGCTCTTCTCAAACGCTTGGGGTCGGCGGTTTGCCGCCGAGGGTGGCGTCTTCCTCCTGGCGGGGCGGCGGGTGATGCTGTGTCTTGTTTTGATGGCAGTGGAATTAGTGATTGTAAGCACCAGAATACAATCAGCTAATTACACTGCCTACAAACCGAGCACCGGGCGCCCGCGGGCTGCAGCTCCTGGACGGTTCGCAGCGCCGACGCGGTATCCCCGAGCGGGCGGGCCGCGGGATCGGGCCCGCCGCGACCCCACATTTCACCGGGGGCGACGCCCGATAGTGCCTAGGCGCGAGGGCCAGGACGCGGGTCCTCGGTGGACGCCTCCGAACCCTCCCGGGCACTCTCGCCCGGCCCGCTGGCTGCGCTGGCCCCCGCCGGACTCGCCGCGGACCCTTGGCACTGCCAGCGGGCGGCGCTCCAGCGGGGACCTGCACCCTCAGGTTCGGGGCCCCCGGGCCCAGGTGACTCCCGGGAGCGCCCAGCCAGCTGGCTTCACCGGGGACACCGAATCCCCGCGCCCCGCCTTCATGCCGCTGTCTCCCGCACCACCCAGGGCCCTCCCGCTCAGGTTCCCTTCCCTTCACCTCCCCTTCGTTTTCTCGGGCCGGCTCCCACCTCCCTCACCCGGGTCCGGCCAGCCCCAGAAAACTTCTCTTCAGTTCTGGGCCCAACTCTAGAGCCGGCTCTCTCAACCCCGTGCGCCCCGCCGCTCCGAGTGGCCGAATAACCGTGGCCGTGGCGGGCTAACCGCCCTTGGAACCCCGCGGGTGGAAGGGGCGGGGCGGGCGCGAGACGGGGTAGGATGGGGGAGGGGCTGCATGGGGGAGGGGAGGAAGCAGCGAGAAGGGGCGGGGGGCGGGCCCCTGTGTGGAAGAGGCCCCGGAGACAGACACTGGTCTTGAGAAGTTCCCTGAGCTCCTCCCCTCCCCCCTCTCCAAGAAGTCCCACAGGCCCTCCCAGCTTTCAAACCCATCCGCAACAGGGAAAACACCTTGCTGAGTACCAAATTGTAGGCTAGAATTTTCTAATGGGCTGTTGGCCTGGGTAGCCTGTAATGTGCAGGAGGACAACCTTTGAGGTCCCATCTGTACTCTTGTGTTCCCTGTGGGTTCTCCCTTACACTCTTGGAGGGTCATGCAATAGGGTGGGATCTGGATCTTCTAGTGAAAGAGTGAGACAGCCAGCTCATTAGTTAGATCAGAGTTTGGACCTCTTGAGATCAAGGCCACAGTTTTGTACTCTGTAGGTCAGCTTTAGGCAAAAATGAGTCTTACTTCCAGCACATAATTATTTAAATACCTGCTGTATGTTAGGACCTCAGGTCATTCATTCCACCCTCCCTATGTACAACCTGGATGGTAACACAAGGTGAATGTACATTATTTGCCATTCAAGACAGTATGTAGTAAATTACTAAGGTGGGTAGAAATAAAGGGGGCAGGGTGGGGCATGTAGGAGGACTGTAATTGGTCAGGGAAGTTCATGGAGGAGGTGGCACTAGAGTAGGTCCTTGAAGCAAGACTAAATTTGGACATTCAGGGTGAGGGCTGTGGAGGACAGAGAAACAATGTCTTGTGACCGGTTACATTTTCTTGTTCTCGCAGTTCCACATTTGAAGATGTAGATGTGTTTACGTGTGCATTTGGAGTAGATTGGGTGAAGTGGATGGTTAGGATTTCTGGGAGACGTCTACTAATACTTCCTTTAGTTCCTTCCCCTTGTTTCCTTCAGTGCATGAATCAGGAGAGAATAAAGAATATGCTTTGTAGAACTTTGTAGAACTCAATTGGAAGTAGCCCCCTGACTGCCCTTTGGTCTTCATGCACCCAGGATGGGGTACTTGTTGTTGACCCCAAAAGCTTAGTTCTATATTATTGCCCACAAAGTAAAACTCCCCAGTTATAGATTGATTCCCTAAACCGAGCAGATGGTCTCATAGATGCCACTCAACGTGGATAGGCCCAGATGATCTAGATCATTCAACACACATTCTAAGCTCACACTGTTAAAACACCAGAAGAACTTCTCAAGGATGAATTTGAGTGAGTTATAGCATTATCTTTGAATATGAAAGACAGCCCATTGTTTGCTAAACGAATCGCTTCTTCTGTGTACACCAAAGAGAAGAGTAAGAAACCAAAGTGAAGTATAAAATGTACAGTACAGAAAATGTTAATTGTAAAAATTGACTTGTAAAGTTAAATTGCAAAAGGCAGGTCATTTACAACTAACTGTAATTTGTATTCATTGTATCTTTGGGAGAGGCACAATGTTGTTGAATACATTACGTAAATCCCTCACACGCCTTTAACATGTATAATATACCAAGCCATATCAGGCAACATGCTGTAATCAGAGCTAATCAACCTCTGAGGTCTCTAGAGATAACTGAGAGCCAATTTTGTATTTTCTGGTTAAATATACATATAGAAATAAAATCAGGAGCAAAATAGCCTCCATTCCATTAACAATATGCAGACTTAACAAGTCTTGGTTAGGACATAGTTACAAAAGCAATTCTGTTCTTTCAAGCAATTCTGTTCTTTCAAATTGTTAGTCATTTTTACCCAATACAGTATTTACTACCTCTTTTTGATTGATGTTTTATGATTATTAGTTGCGTCTTACATGTCTTACCTGAGCTGAATTGCTGCCATCCAAGGCAATGGTTGCAGTAGATGCCTTGAAATTTAGATTTTTAAAACTTATCTTCAAAGGTGATAAAAAATAAAGAAAACTTATATAAAAGTCATCAATATGCGAGGCCTACTGAAATAAGATTTTTAAAATGCAGTTTATTTTGTAGGTAGAACAACTAAAAAATTAAAATAACGAGACGAAGTGTGTGTGGCCTAGTTCTGTTTAAAAAAAAAAAAAGGAGTGCTTGTTCTTACGGTTGCTGTTGATTTGGCCTGCAGTTACTAGAGAAACTCCAAGGATCTCATTGCCTTTATGGTTCATGTCTAGACATGCCTGGAGACCAGGGAGACCCATGATTTAATCTAAGTAAGAATGCTTGTGGTGTTTTAAATGCCCAAACAGAAGATTGCATTTATTTTAGACAGCACCAGGAAGGCACCTTTCAGGGGACTTGTTTACTGTTCTATTTAATTTCTGGGCATTTGGTGATTAGGAAGATGGGGAAGGTGCACTAAGGGAAGGAGGTGAGATTCGTTGTTAGGAGGAAACCAAGAAGAATGTAGAAAACAAATACGTTCTGCTTTAGCTTTGGCAAATTTATATTGGCTAAATTTATCACTCGTAAAAAAAAACTAGAGCGATGCGAGTTGGGAATTACAAAAGATGGAGACAACTTATTCTCTGCTTACAACACACACAAACATACCCCCTGAACATTTTTTAACTTCCTTTGTCAGGGAGGAAGAAGTGAAGAATCAGACTGAGGAGAAATTATTGGAGTTTAGAAGCTTCTTTTTAAACCTGTTTTTTAAGTGTATATTTTTTCTTAGGAAATATAAAACCATGTTTTGATTTTTATGTAGATCAATAAATGTCAGATTACCTTATTAACATTCATGAAACTATAAATAGGAACTAATTTATGTGTTGAAGCAAGACTAGATTGAGGTCAACTTGGTGCCTTTGAAGAACTAAAAATCAACGAATCTGTTTAATTCAAGCTAAAATGAACTGCCAGCAATTTTTCTAATTTTATACTTCTGATTCCATTTCATTGTACTCTCATTAGTAAGAGTGCACCAGATTCTTAATTAGCTTCGTTTCTACTTATTGATTAATTAATACTGTTGCTTTCCATATGAAAATGTTAAATTAATTTATCTTTTTGTAAATCAGAAACAATCTGAAAAATAAGCTTTATAATTAGAGTTGCTTGAGCACTTAGTTATGACCTAGCAGCAGGAGCAAAGTTATTGCATATTTGTCATCTTTAGAGAACATAGTCTAGGGATCTATGGTCTAGTTAAAGAGACAGACAATTTATATACATAGATAATTAAGATAGTTATAGTATATTAATTTTATTACTATATACAATATAATAAGTTGTATATTATTTATATACTTATATAATATATAACTGTTTTAAGTACCAAGATGGTTAGATTAATAGGTGCTTCAAGACTCCTGAATACTAACGTGAGCTTCATTATTGCCAACATTTAGGAAAAAGAAAAAAGAAAAACACCAAGGATTGGGACACAGAGAAGGTTATGTGGAAACTATGGGCTTGAGCCAGGTCTGGAAGGAAAAGTAGGACATAGATAAAGGGAAAAGATAGAGAGGATACTCTTGGTAGCAGGAGCAACTTATGAAGAAAAAACACAATCAAATTCATGGAGATTGTATACACATGGCTAATAGGAGAGCAATGAATATGTCCCAACTGGGGAAATAAGATTAGAGAGTCAGGTAAGTAGGAGATAGATCCTGGAGCACTTTAGGTGTTAGGCCAGGGAATTTTAATCTCATTCTTCTGTCTGAGGGGCTGTGACTCATGTGATGTGTTGTTTTATGGAGATTAATAGAGTGGCATGGGTTAGAAGAGGGAGAGACAGAGGAGGCTTAGAGTCCATTTAGGAGATTATTTTAATAACCCAGGTATGGAGTCACGCAGAATATATGGTCTGAATGAAAGAGACTTTGTGAAGGGAACTTCACAGGACCTGGTGACTGGTTAGAGTGAAGAAGAGGACAAGATTAACCTCCAGGTTTCAGTGACAAGTAGAGATGTTGGCAGGCAAATATAGTCAGAGGAGAATTTTGATGTATTTAGGTTTAGGTATGTTTAGGTAATGGAAGGACATTGTGGTGGAGTTAGATATTTGGAGCTGGAAGTCTGGAAAGAGACCAGAACTGAAAGGAGAGTTTTAATAGTTTTCTGAAGCTGTAATAGTTGTAATAGTTGAAGTTACAAAGATAAATGAGATCTCCAAGAGAGGTACATTTTCTTATTTTTCATTGAGCCTCTAGCACATGCTGTGATTCACTCAGGACAGCGTAGGTGATTATCAGCCATGTATTTTTCTTGAATAGAGAATAGAACAAGGAAAGCAGAATGCTCAGGACCAAACTTTGAGAGCATCCATTTCCTATTTAGGGGCTGGCAGACGGAAGTAAACCTTGAGAAGGGTTAGTCCACAAGGAGAAGCAGAAGAGAGGACTCACAGAATCCAAGCTGTTTTAAGCAGGGTCATAGACACGTATGAATTCAAGGGAAACTGCTGCCTCCGCACCACCACATCATAAGGTTTGGTCAGTGGAATTAGCCAGAGGGCAGAGGATGACCGCACTGGCTCCTCTGAAGGTTTGCTTCAGGGCTTGATTCAGTGAGACAGTCGAGGGGCAATGAACTTCTCTAGGCTATTACTAAACATTAATTTTCCTGTCTGCTTCCCACCACTGATTAACCTCTGTCGCCTCTCTGAAAAACCTCAGGTAGATTTTCAAGGTTTATAGAGATAACTTGACAACTCTAGGGATTCAGTATGGCCAACAAGTAGACTTGAGTACACAGCTGAAGAAAGTCTACTCTCCTTAAGAACTCTATGAAACCAAAAGGAGGAAATTGACTATCTTGTTAATTCGTTTACAGGAATGAAAATACTTTAAAGTGTGATTCTCTTAAGCATCGCTCTATGACTACTTATTCTTGTTTTTGTTTCTAATCTCCCCGTTTGGTACTTAAGTCTTTTTTCTAGGCAGAATTTATATTCTTTAGTTTTTAATAATTACATAACTCTCATTTGTTACCTTTATTTCCTCTACGAACATAGAATATATCTCAAGGATTTCATCATGCTTACATTTAGTAAGGTTCATATTGTCCTTCCCCTCTTAGCTCATCTACTGCTTGTTTAAAATCCTACTTCCTGGGTAAAATCTTTCTTGGTGACCTTAGTTCATTTTGCTATTTCTCTTTGCACTTAATATATTCTCTCTACAATTTATGTCTTCCATTAGTAAGATATTATTATTTAATACCCAAATTGCATTTTGAAATCAACATTTTATTATAATATTAGAGAATGCTGGTATATATAACACATATTTATTATATTAGCCCAGAATGTTGTATATACATTTTCTTACACCCTGAATTATTTTTAGTGGGCTAACTTGGTTTCCAACTTGATGCATGATACATACATTTTTGTGCCCTCTAGGACAATACCACTTAACCATTGTGTGTGCTCAATAATGCACATGGAAAACACAAATAAAGTAGGAAAAAGGTTTGTGGTAAATAAAACACTTGTAGGTAATCTTATCAAAAAGAAGCATCATATAGTTTGATTCATTTAGTTTATCAGTAAATGAGTTTCACTTAGTAGATTAGGCAGCTCTAAACTTAATTTCTTTTGGGTTCAGATTAATATTACATGACTGCAGAATTTTATTAGGTAACATTTTGCAATTTTGTTTCAACAATTAATGTGACTTCCTTTGTATGTGTTTTGAATATAATGGGAGTGAGTTCACGTGTGGGTTTTAGACTAGTTCATTGCTTTATAAAATGGTGCTGCTTAGTTGCTGTTATCAAAAAATATATACTTTCTGTCAGAAGTGGGATTTTTGCTAAAACAGCTATCTTTTTCCCCTCACTAGCAATGATGTGCATTTGCAAACGGGTGGATGTAATTTGCAATTTACGGAAGGGAAGCTAATGAAATCAAATGGGTCTGATTTTAAGGCTGGCTATGACATCAAAAGTCCAATCAATTTAATGTTCAATTTAGATGATATTTTAAAATTATCTTGCCTATTTGAAAACTTCTATCATGAATAGTTTCATTTTATAGCTGAAGTTTAGCTAAAACTAAGAAGACAAATGTGGTGTCAAATTTTCGAGGTAAATCTTTATTGGAGAACCTTGATGCTTGAAGATACCTTAGTGATCAAGTTGAATTTCCTCATGTTAAAATGAAGAAGTGTGATTCTGGAAACTGCTACTTCTACAAGGTCATTTTGGTTACTTTCATGTTTTAAACCATCTGAATCTCTGTTCCAGGCTTAATGAGAAGGTAAAGTATGTCTGTGATGCTCTGTTTCCTTCTGTTCTTCATCCTCATTCTGAGTGACCAGAAATCTCATGTATCCCCCATTTTCTGTGGTGCCTCCACCAGGCTTTCTCTGCTCTTCCAAGCCTCTCCAGCCAGAACACAATTCTTTTGTTTTACTATGGATAACCCATCTGACATTTTCCAAAAGAAAATCCTGGAGAGACAATGTCTTAATCAGGGAATAAATGTCTGATAGTGGGAATTCTGGACATTACTTAAAAACAGTGGGAGAGCTGATTTTTTGGTCTTCTAAACTCAACACCCATTTTCTGTTCTACTTAAATATGAAGTTGGATTAGGCTCACCCAGGCTGAACCGTCTGCTAAATTCTAGTTTCCTTTCAGTGGACATTACTATATGGGTATTAAATTGCCATAAAAAACTCAGTAGACCTCAATCTGAACCAACCGTTGTTCTTTTTATACGGGTTCTTCTGCTGAACTCAGTTATTTCAATGATAACATTATTGTCTTGGTTACTAATGCTTGAAACTTGAAGTAATTTTGGAGTATCCCATTTCTCAAGCTCTGTATCCAAATGGTCTTGTGTACATATCTGAGCTCTTTTCTAGATCATAAACTTCTAGAAAGGAAAGTTGAAATTTTTTTTAAGCCCACAGCATGTAGAAGTGTCTAATATGTAGTAGATAGTCACTGAATACACTGAGTAAAAGTTAATTATAACAGAAGGTATAATTGTCACTAATGTGTAGGAGGTGATTTTAATAAGGTGTTTAAGATCATCATAAACAAGTAACTGAAGGAAGTCTTGCATGACGTATAGTTTCTGTTTGATTGTTCTTTCCTGAAGTCTAAGTACACTGTTATTCTACTGTTCTATTCACAATTTCCAAGGCCTGCCTGGACCTGTTGCAGAAAACAATGCTAGTAAAGGGTTCAAAGCCTCATCAGCTAATGTGTTTCACCAACTCAGAGGGCAATAGAATGGCATGTCATCGGGAAGGTGAAATAGTGAAAGAATTATTAAACACCATTTTAATGTTGTAAATGCAAACACAAACCATTTGAAAAGGAAAAATTTGAGTATGTGCTAATAACATATGTTGCCTTTGGTTCTGAAGCAGATTTTATTTCAGCAATATATGAGTAGTTGTTCTGATTTTCAATTTTGTCACCGCTAACATAAGTTAAAAAAAAAATCTTTGGAAAAGTTATCTCAGCAAAGGCTAGAAAAGATGAGAATAAATGATGTGAATTTGTCATAACAATTTTTGTTAAGCTTAAGGCATTACTAAGCAATCAAAAGTGTAAAATAAAATCTCCTTGATAGCTAGGAGATATCTATCTTAACAATATTCCACCCTTGCTGCTCATTAGAATCACTTGGAGATCTTTTTTTTTTTTTTTTCCGTACGTGGGCCTCTCACTGTTGTGGCCTCTCCCGTTGAGGAGCAGAGGCTCCAGACGCGCAGGCTCAGCGGCCATGGCTCACAGGCCCAGCCGCTCCACGGCATGTGAGATCTTCCCCGACCGGGACATGCATCGGCAGGCAGACTCTCAACCACTGCGCCACCAGGGAAGCCCTCACTTGGAGATCTTTAAAAAATCCTGATGCCCAGGTTGCACTCCATCCCAATTAAATCAGAATGTCCAGGGGGTAGGAGCCAGGCATTTAAAAAAGATATTTAGGTGATTCCAAGTACAGCAGTTTGGGAACTCCTGCCACTGAGTGAGGGGAATGAGAAATATATCAGGAGAAGCTGAAATAAGTAAGATACTGTGGAAGTAAAAGGACATTAAGCTCCTAGTCTCACCTTTATCTTATGTGTTCTGTGCTTATAGTAGACACTTAAATACTTACTGAATTGAATTGAACTAGCCTTATTAAATCGCTCCATTACTAGACATCAGGGTGCTCACCCATCTGTTTCTATGGTCCTTATATTACCATTTCTCATACATCTTAATCATCAAAGATATTACACTAGCCAGTGCACCTCCTAATATGTGTTCCATCTCAGTTCATCACTGATGAAGTTTGTAACAATCACAGCACTCCAGCATGCCAGGAGCCATCTATATCCATATTCTAGTACCACCAGCCATGAGGTTTTTATTCCAGCCAGCAGGTGAGTAATCCACTTCCCAAATCCCATTTTAGACTCTGCTTCCTTACACATTCCTGTTACAAACTGTCTTAGACTAGGCTCCTTAGGAATAGACTCTGAGATGGGGAGTTGCATGCAGAAAGTCTATTGGGGAGTTTTCTTGAGAAATACACACATAAGGGAGTGAGAAAGATAGGATCGGGTAGAGGGAGAGGTGGACCAGTGATTTGCTTGTAGTAGAGGCCTCTGCCTATCTCATTGGGAGCTCTGGAGATGGGATGGCCCTTCAGAGTTGTTACAAATTGAACATGGGGGCCAGGCTTTTGTACCCCTGCACTAGCCAGTCCATGGTTGCAGGCCACCCCTTGGGCAAGGGATAACTATACCATGAGGTGGTTTCTGAGAGTAATTCCCCATGAGAGATAGGGCCTTGAGCCATCATCTGATAGTTCCAGTATTGGGGGATGATTGTATTGACGCTGAGGAGGGGAAGGACTTATTGTTGGCCAGTGGGAGCTCTTCACATAGGCTTTTGTATCTTTTGACCTGACCCATTGGTTTTTTATAGCTTTCTGGCTTTCTGGTATAATACATTGCAGGCTAACCTAACATATTACCTCAATGAGGACTGGAATCGACCATTTCTCCAAGGATTTTTTTTTAAAGCGGGAAATTGTAATTAGAGACCACAAAATGAGTGCTAGCATTATTTATTGATTCTAGGCCTTTTTAGTGGACAGAACTAAAATACATATTTTAGTATGTTAAAAAAATCACAAGTTCAGATTAATAGTGCCATTTCAAATTTAACATTATAGGATTTTTACTTAATTTCTTTGAGTTTGTACTTTTATTTTTTTTCCTTACATTGAAAATCTTAGTACATGACAACATGGAAGTAAATATGTATATTACCCTATTCTATTCTCTCTCTATATATGTATATATTATATATATATATATATATATACCTTCAAATTGTAATACTAATATTACTGTAAACATGGTACAGAATGACATTTAAAAAACACATCTTCATAGTTTTCTCTAGAATATATTCCAATGTGTTCTAGAATCACTTGAAATATTTCTTTTCTTTGTGTAGTTGTCACTAGATATAATTTTTGTCTTGCTAGTAAAATATAAGCATAGTAGATCCTAAAATTAATTTGACTTTCCATTCATTTTGAAGTTTTGAGTGAAATTCATTTTACGATAGAATTAATTGGTTGAAGTGAAAATGACTAGTGAAGGAACACCATTTTGAAGCGGGATCTCCTAGGATTCTGTCAAATCACTCTTCTTGATCTTAATACTATTCAGCTTGTTTATTTATTACTTGTAGGAGGACATATTCTTGTCAAATTTACAGATAACATGTAGCCAAAAAGATAAGAGAATTTAGTGGATGACAAAATCAGGGTCACAAATAATCTTGATTCCCTAATGGTCTAAATTTAACACAATGATATATGACAGGTACAGCTGAATATGTAGTTATCTTTTACTCTATTTAATCCACAAAAGCATTAGAAAAGACATAATAAAATGATAAATGTAAACGTACATTTATTAATAAGAAGGGCACTTTTGAGTACTTAGTATATCCAGTAAATTCAGTTAGGATCCAAATCTGGCAGTCTGATTCCAAGACCTTAAGTACACGTCTTACCCACCTTTTTACAGATGATATTTTGAAGATTAAAGCAGTTGAGAAACCTCTCCAAGTTTCTAGTAAGCTAGAGGACTGGGAGTCAATCCCATGACGCTTGATCTTATAGCTGATTTGTTAACTACTCTGCTGTACTGCCTTCCTGTAACAACTGCTACATACCTGCCACCAGGTACTTTAATACAAAACATTATTGACTGTAGCTTGCTAACAACACTATAAGGTCACTATCATCCCTCCCAATTTCACAGACAGGCAAATGAAAGTTCAAGAAGTTAAGCAAGGGGCTTCCCTGGTGGCACAGTGGTTGAGGGTCCGCCTGCCAATGCAGGAAACGCAGGTTCGTGCCCCGGTCCGGGAGGATCCCACATGCCGCGGAGCGGCTGGGTCCTTGGGCCATGGCCGCTGAGCCTGCGCGTCCGGAGCCTGTGCTCCGCGACGGGAGAGGCCACAGCGGTGGGAGGCCCACATACCGCAAAAAAAAAACCCCCAAACAAACAAACAAACAAAAAGTTAAGCAAGTTGCCCAAGGTTACATGGATAGTGAGTTGTAAAGTTGCCATTTATACCTAGTCCTGTCTGACCCCAAAGCCCATATATTAAAAATTTTTTTAATTTATTTTTAAAAAATTAAAAAATATTTTAATACATTTTTAAAGGTTACTTTCCATTTACACTTGTTACAAAATATTGTCTGTATTTTACACCCAATAGTTTGTGCCCCCCACTCCCCCACCCCTATATTGCCCCTTCCCCCCACCTCACTGATAATCACTAGCTTGTTCTCTATAGCTGTGTCTGCTTCTTTTCTTGTTATATTCACTAGTTTTTGTATTTTTTTAGATTCCACATATAAGTGATATCAGACAGTATTTGGCTTTCTCTGATTTGCTTCACTTAGCATAATGCCCTACAAGTCTATCCATGTTGCTGCAAATGGCAAAATTTTGTTCTTTTTTATGGCTGAGTAGTATTCCATTGTGTGTGCGTGTGTGCGTGTGTGCGTGCGTGTGTGTGTGTGTGTATGCCACATCTTCTTTATCCATTCATCTGTTGATGGACATGTAGGTTGCTTCCGTATCTTGGCAATTGTAAATAATGCTGCTATGAACACTGGGGTGCATATTTTCTTTCCAAATTAATGTTTTTGGTATTTTTTGGTGTATACCCAGAAGGAGTGGAATTGATGGGTCATATGGTAGTTCTATTTTTAGTTTTTTGAGGAACGTCCATACAGTTTTCCACAGTGGCTGCACCAACTTACATTCCCGCCAACAGTGTACAAGGATCCCCTTTTCTCTACATCCTCACTAACATTTGTTACCTGTGTTCTTTTTGGTGATAGCCATTCTGACAGGTGTGAGGTGATATCTCATTGCGGTTTGGGGTTGCATTTCCCTGATGATTAGTGATGCTGAGTATCTTTTCATGTGCCTGCTGGCCATCTGCATTCCCTCTTTGGAAAAATGTCTATTCAGGTCTTCTCAAAGCCCATATTCTTAAGCATTATATTGTGCAGGAAGGAAAGATGTGACAAAAACAATAACATTAGCGGAAAAGACTAAGTGCTAGTTCAGCGTGAAGCAGAGGTATGATGCCACTACCACCAAGGCGAATGCCACCTGAGGCTGTGTTCTAGAAATACAGTATTCAGAGCAAGGGAGGTTAACAGTCCCATTCTATTCTGTCATGGCAGAGCACACATTGGGAACATTGGGCTTCTGGGCTTTACACTTTGAAAGAGGGTTACTGATGCACCTGAAACTCATCCAGATGTGAGTGCTGAGCATGGCACAATGTCTGAGTAACATGTTTATGGGAAGAACTGTGGAAAAGCTAAGAATAGTTAGCCACCGCCCCCAAAGAGGAGTCTCAAGGGATGCTGAATAGCTAGTATTTGAAGCGTCTTCATGTGGTGGAGGATTAGATACAATCTGTATGGTTCCAGAGGGAAACAATTAGGCTACAAATATAGAGGATCAAAGAGTTGGATGTAGTTTCTCAAGGAGAGGAAGGACCTCCTGGCATTTGGAACTTTTTAGAAAAGAAATGGGCTTCCTTGTAAGAGAATGAATTCTTTTTCAGTGACAGAGAACCTGAACGACCACTTATGATGGGTGTTAAAGACATATGCCAGGTGTTGTGGTTCTTAAATTTAGTGAGTATAAGAATCACCAGAGGGAACTTGTTAAATACTGATTCCCAGGTATGCCTTCAGAAGTATTGATTCAGTGGATCTGGGATAAGGTCCTGGAATCTGCATTTTTAACAAGCAGCTCAGTGGGTCCAAATCAGGTGATCAGCGATCTACGCTTTGAGAGCTAGTAAGACTAGATAAACTTTGAGGTCTCGTCCACTTATTTTACAAATAAGCATTTTAGTGAAAAATGTGTGTAGTCAATATAATGACTATTCAAAGAGAGTTGTCTTTAGTTTCAGAATAGATCCAAGACAAACTTCTTTAATATGTTGATGGTTATGAGAGACAAAAATATTGGAATGTAGGCTCTTAGGATATGGAAGGAGAAGGCTTGATTCATAAAAGGTAAGACTTTAAGAGCAAAATAGAAGATAGAAATTCAGTTGGAAGATCTTTAAACACTTTAAGTAAGGAACCCACTCTGCATATGCCAAGGAGCAATCTGATGCGGACCTGGAAAAAGCTGTCAATTATCCTAAAGGACAGCACCTGTGTAAGGCTAACACCTATCAGGTTTGGGGGCCCAGGTTTATATAAACTGCAGCCTAAAACTGACAAAACAAGTGTGGTGAGAGTGTCTTCTAACTCTGGCCCACTTTCTGTTGGGCTAAAGAGCTTTTGCTGGCAAGTTTAATATATATTTGATTAATCTTAACTTTTACTTAAATTGTGTGACCTGAGAGCCGCATTTTAGGAGCTACTGTATCCTGAAATGTTTTTGCTCTCTGTGAATAGGTTTTCAACACTGGCACTTGGAGTAATTTACTGTCCCATGTCCAGACTTTTAAAAGCATTTAATTTGCATAATGATTCATTTGTTTAAGTGTATTACAGTATTTAAAAGATGTTTTTTTCTTTGAAAATCATTCAAATGATTTGAAAATCATTAAAGGTTAGTTGAGGAATTGGTGTTCCTGGCTGTTTTGTTGATTCATAGTATTGATGTGCTTTTTTTTAGTTCATTAAAGACTAACAAGTGACTTCTGTTTTAAATTTAAGGTATATAAAGTTTCCAAATGGCAATTACATGTTGATAATAAGTTAGACCCTTGTTTCTGTTTAATTTCTTCTTGCCTCCTTTTAATGGCTGCAGACCTACTCGTCGACTCTTCTTGAATCATGAGAGATGAAATAGCAACAACAGTCTTCTTTGTCACAAGATTAGCAAAAAAACATGATAAATTGAGTAAACAACAGATAGAAGACTTTGCAGAAAAGTTGATGACGATCTTGTTTGAAACATACAGAAGTCACTGGCACTCTGATCACCCTTCTAAAGGGCAAGCCTTCAGGTGAGAGTTGATATGCATGGCAAAGGGAGGTAACCACCTGCAATGATTTTGTTGGCAGCCTTTAAGTAATGAAAATTTTATGGGCTCAAATTTATTTGTTTGAACTTGGACTTGAAAAAATGAGATGTGGTAGGTGATAGTACAAGTCAAAAACTATAGAGCAAACCTATTTATGTGAGGTGGATTAAACAATTTCTAAATTGTGTTTACCCTGAAGGTTATATAGTGAACCTTTGGTGTGACTTAGTAATGGAATCCATGTTCTGAGTTGCTGTGTAAAAAGTCGGTATTTTACTCTTGCTGTAAAACTGGAGGGTGGCCAAGGAGTTGAGGAAAGATGGGAGTGAGGTGGGAGCTGTGTGTATTGGAGTTTCTTGCCTACAGCATGATTCTCCAGCTAAAGTACCTGTCACCACGTCTTTGTTTCCCTTTCCTTGTTTTTAAAGGTGTATCAGGATAAACAATAATCAGAATAAAGATCCTATTCTAGAAAGGGCTTGTGCTGAAAGTAATGTGGATTTTTCTCACCTGGGACTTCCGAAGGAGATGACCATATGGGTAGATCCCTTTGAAGTGTGCTGTAGGTGAGTAATCTCATTGGAGTTAGTTTGTGTGCTCTGTGGCCCTTGGAAATCTTAGGGTATTTAGTCAGCTCTATGCACCTTTGTGAAAGGTGATGCTCCAAAGCCCTGGATTAGCAGGGAGGGCACAGGGTGGCTAAGACTAGATGCAAACTATATCAGACAACACAGACTTCCCAATTAGGGTGGATGGAGTGGGAAGCACAAAGATTTTTGCATAGTATTTGAAATTTGACTTTAATCACTGCATCATATTGCCAACTGTAGATTATAATGTCCAAGTATTATAGGCAGTGTCAAGGGGGAAGAGGAGTTATTTACCATCGGCAATTCAGTCCATCAGTTGAATCGAAAGAAAGTAGTCTGACTTTATCTTAGTTAATTCCTAGAAAGCTTTTATAGAATCCTTGACCCCTGCCAATTACGACAGTATTAGTAGCTGAAGGTCATAATGTCTCTCAATGTGCTTTGCTATCAAGCCATTTCAATTTGTTTTTTTTTAAATTGCAGTATAGTTGATTTACAAAATTATATTAGTTTCAGGTATACAACATAGTAATTCAAAGTTTTTACAGATTATACCCCATTTAAATTTATTATAAAACATTAGCTATATTCTCTGTGCTGTACTATATCCTTGTAGCTTATTTATTTTATACATAGTAGTTTGTACCTACCCCTATCTTTCCCCTCCCCACTTCCCTTTGCCCTGCTGGTAACCACTAGTTTGTTTTCTATGTCTGCTGAGCCTGTTTCTGTTTTGCTATATACATAGGTTTTATTTTTTAGATCCCACATATAAATGATATAGTACAGTATTTGACTTTCTCTGTCTGACTTACTTCACTAAGCGTAATACTCTCTAGGTCCATCCATGTTGCTGCAAATGGCAGAATTTCATTCTTTTTTATGGCTGAGTAGTACTCAGTTGTATATATACATGCCACATCTTCTTTATCCATTCATCTGTTGATGGACACTTGGGTTGCTTCTGTCTTAGCTATTGTAAATAGTGCTGCCCTGAACATTGGGGTGCATGCATCTTTTCAAATTTCCTGGATATGTACCCAGGAGTGTTTTTTTTTCTGGATATATACCTAGGATATATATTGCTGGATCATATGGTAATCCTACTTTTAATTTGAGGAACCTCCATACTGTTTTCCATAGTGGCTGCACCAATTTACATTCCCACCGATAGTGTACAAGGGTTTCGTTTTCTCCATGTTCTCGCCAACATTTGGTATTTGTAGACATTTTGATGATAGCCATACTGACAGGTGTGAGGTGATGTCTCATTGTTTTGATTTGCATTTCTCTAATAATGTAAGATGTTGAGCATCTCGTTATGTGCCTGTTAGCCATTTGTATGTCCATTTCTTTGGAAAAATATCTATTCAGGTCTTCTGAACATTTTTTTTCAATTTTATTTAATTTATTTTTTTATACAGCAGGTTCTTATTAGTTATCCATTTTGTACTTATTAGTGTATATATGTCAATCCCAATCTCCCAATTCATCACACCCATCCCCCACCACTGTCCCCCCTTGGTGTCCATATGTTTGTTCTCTACATCTGTGTCTCAGTTTCTGCCCTGCAAACTGGTTCATCTGTACCATTTTTCTACGTTCCACATATATGCGTTAATATACGATATTTGTTTTTCTCTTTCTGACTTACTTCACTCTGTATGACAGTCTCTAGATCCATCCACGTCTCTGCAAATGACTCAATTTCATTCCTTTTTATGGCTGAGTAATATTCCATTGTATATATGTACCACATCTTCTTTACCCATTCATGTGTTGATGGGCATTTAGGTTGCTTCCATGTCCTGGCTGTTGTAAATAGTGCTGCAATGAACATTGGGGTGCATTTTTGAATTATAGTTTTGAATTATGGTTTTCTCTGGGTATATGTCCAGCAGTGGGATTGCTGGGTCATATGGTAATTCTATTTTTAGTTTTTTAAGGAACCTCCATATTGTTCTCCATAGTGGCTGTATCAATTTACATTCCCATGCACAGTGCAACAGGGCTCCCTTTTCTCCACACCCTATACAGCATTTATTGTTTGTAGATTTTTTGATGATGGCCATTCTGACCGGTGTGAGGTGACACCTCATTGTAGGTTTGATTTGCATTTTTCTAATAATTAGTGATGTTGAGCAGCTTTTCATGTTCTTCTTGGCCATCTGTATGTCTTCTTTGGAGAAATGTCTATTTAGGTCTTCTGCCCATTTTTTAGATTGAGTTGTTTGTTCTTTTAATATTGAGCTGCATGAGCTGTTTATATATGTTGGAGATTAATCCTTTGTCTGTTGATTCGTTTGCAAATATTTCCTCCCATTCTGAGGGTTGTCTTTTTGTCTTGTTTGTAGTTTCCTTTGCTGTGCAAAAGCTTTGAAGTTTCATTAGGTCCCATCTGTTTATTTTTGTTTTTATTTCCATTACTCTAGGAGGTGAGTCAAAAAAGATCTTGCTGTGATTTATGTCAAAGAGTGTTCTTATGTTTTCCTATAAGAGTTTTATAGTATCCCATCTTACATTTAGGTCTCTAAACCAATTTGAGTTTATTTTTGTATATGGTGTTAGGGAGTGTTCTAATTTCATTCTTTTACATGTAGCTGTCCAGTTTTCCCAGCACCACTTATTGAAGAGACTGTCTTTCCTGCATTGTATATCCTTGCCTCCTTTGTCATAGATTAGTTGACCATAAGTGCGTGGGTTTACCTCTGGGCTTTCTATCTTGTTCCATTGATCTATATTTCTGTTTTTGTGCCAGTACCATATTGTCTTGATTACTGTAGCTTCATAGTATAGTCTGAAGTCAGGGAGTTTGATTCCTCCAGCTCTGTTTTTTTCCCTCAAGACTGCTTTGGTTATTCGGGGTCTTTTGTGTCTCCATACAAATTGTAAGGTTTTTTGTTCTACTTCTATAAAAAATGCCATTGGTGGGCTTCCCTGGTGGCGCAGTGGTTGAGAGTCCGCCTGCCGATGCAGGGGACACGGGTTCATGCCCCGGTCCGGGAAGATCCCACATGCCGCGGAGCAGATGGGCCCGTGAGCCATGGCCACTGAGCCTGCACGTCCGGAGCCTGTGCTCCGCAACGGGAGAGGCCACAACAGTGAGAGGCCCTTGTACCACAAAAAAATAAATAAATAAATGCCATTGGTAATTTGATAGGGATTGCATTGAATCTGTAGATTGCTTTGGGTAGTATAGTCATTTTCACAATATTGAGTCTTCCAATCCAAGAACATGGTATATCTCTCCATCTGTTGGTATCATCTTCAATTTCTTTCATCAGTGTCATAGTTTTCTGCATACAGGTCTTTTATCTCCCTAGGTAGATTTATTCGTAGGTATTTTATTCTTTTTGTTGCAATAGTAAATGGGAATGTTTCCTTAATTTCTCTTTCAGATTTTTCATCATTAGTGTATAGGAATGCAAGAGATTTCTGTGTATTAATTTTGTATCCTTCAACTTCACCAAATTCATTGATTAGCTCTAATAGTTTTCTGGTGGCATCTTTAGGATTCTCTATGTATAGTATCATGTCATCTGCAAACAGTGACAGTTTTATTTCTTTTGCAATTTGTATTCTCTGATTGCCGTGGCTAGGACTTTATGTTGAATAATAGTGGTTAGAGTGGACCTCCTTGTCTTGTTCCTGATTTTAGAGGAAATGCTTTCAGTTTTCCACCATTGAGAATGATGTTTGCTGTGGGTTTGTCATATATGACTTTTATTATGTTGAGGTAGGTTCCCTCTGCCCACTTTCTGGAGAGATTTTATGATAAATGTGTGTTGAATTTTGTCAAAAGCTTTTTCTGCATCTATTGAGATGATCATATGGTTTTTCTTCTTCAGTTTGTTAATATGGTGTATCACACTGATTGATTTGCGTATATTGAAGAATCCTTGCATCCCTGGGATAAATCCCACTTGATCATGGTGTATGATCCTTTAAATGTTTTGTTGGATTCTGTTTGCTAGTATTTTGTTGAGGATTTTTGCATCTATATTCATCAGTGATATTGGTCTGTAATTTTCTTTTTTTGTAGTACCTTTGTCTGGTTTTGGTATCAGGGTGATGGTGGCCTCACAGAATGAGTTTGGGAGTGTTCCTTCCTCTGCAATTTTTGGAAGAGTTTGAGAAGGATGGGTGTTAGCTCCTCTCTAATTGTTTCATAGATTCACCTGTAAAGCCATCTCGTCGTGTACTTTTGTTTGTTGGGAGATTTTTAATCACAGTTTCAATTTCATTACTTGTGATTGGTCTGTTCATATTTTCTATTTCTTCCTGGCTCAGTCTTGGAAGGTTATACATTTCTAAGAATTTGTCCATTTCTTCCAGGTTGTCCATTTTATTGGCATAGAGCTGCTTGTAGTAGTCTCTTAGGATGCTTTGTGTTTCTGCGGTGTCTGTTGTAACTTATTTTCCATTTCTAATTTTATTGATTTGAGTCCTCTCCCTCTTTTTCTTGATGAGTCTGGCTAATGGTTTATCAATCTTGTTTATCTTCTCAAAGAACCAGCTTTTAATATTATTAACCTTTGCTTTCCTTGTCTCTTTTTCATTTTTTTCTGCTCTGATATTTATGATTTCTTTCCTTCTACTAACATTAGGTTTTTGCTTTTTTTTTTAATTTTTATTTTTTTGTGGTATGCGGGCCTGCCTCTCACTGTTGTGGCCTCTCCCATTGCAGAGCAACGTGCAGGCTCGGCGGCCATGGCTCACGGGTCCAGCCGCTTCACGGCATGTGGGATCTTCCCGGACCGGGGCACGAACCCGTGTTCCCTGCATCGGCAGGCGGACCCTCAACCACTGCGCCACCAGGGAAGCCCATAACATTAGGTTTTTTGTTCTACTTTCTCTAGTTCCTTTAGGCGTAATGTTAGATTGTGTATTTGCAATGTTTGTTGTTTCTTGAGGTAGAATTGTATTGCTATAAACTTCCCTCTTAGAATTCCTTTTGCTGCATCCCATAGGTTTTGGATCATCGTGTTTTCACTGTCATTTGTTTCTAGGTATTTTTAAATTTCCTCTTTGATTTCTTCAGTGACCTCTTGGCTATTTAGTAATGTAGTGTTTAGCCTCCATGTGTCTGTGTGTTTTATTTTTTGTTCCCTGTAATTGATTTCTAATCTCATAGTGTTGTGATCAGAAAAGATGCTTGATATGATTGCAATTTTCTTAAATTTACTGAGGCTTGATTTGTGACCCAAGATGTGATCTATCCTAGAGAATGTTCCGTGCACACTTGAGAAGAAAGTGTAATCTGCTGTTTTTGGATGGAATGTCCTATAAATATCAATTAAATCTATCTGGTCTATTGTGTCATTTAAAGCTTGTGTTTCCTTATTAATTTTCTCTTTGGATGATCTGTCCATTGGTGTAAGTGAGTTGTTAAAATCTCCCACTGTTATTGTGTTACTGTTGATTTCCTCTTTTAGAGCTGATAGCAGTTGCCTTATGTATTGAGGTGGTCCTATGTTGGGTGCATAAATATTTATAATTGCTATTTCTTCTTCTTGGGTTGATCCCTTGATCATTATGTAGTGTCCTTCCTTGTCTCTTGTAACAGTCTTTATTTTAAAGTCTATTTTATCTGATATGAGCATTGCTACTCCAGCTTTCTTTTGATTTCCATTTGCATGGAATATCTTTTTCCATCCCCTCACTTTCAGTCTGTATGTGTCCCTAGGTCTGAGGTGGGTCTCTTGTAGACAGCATATATATGGGTCTTGTTTTTGTATCCTTTCAGCAAGCCTGTGTCTTTTGGTTGGAACATTTAATCCATTCATGTTTAAGGTAATTATCGATATGTATGTTCTTATGACCATTTTCTTAATTGTTTTGGGTTTGTTTTTGTAGGTCCTTTACTTGTCTTTTGTTTCCCACTTAGAGAAGTTCCTTTAGCATTTGTTGTAGAGCTGGTTTGGTGGTGCTGAATTCTCTTAGCTTTTGCTTGTCTGTAAAGCTTTTGATTTCTCCATCGAATCTGAATGAGATCCTTGCTGGGTAGAGTAATCTTGGTTGTAGGTTCTTCCCTTTCATCACTTTAAATATGTCATGCCACTCCCTTCTGGCTTGTAGAGTTTCTGCTGAGAAATCAGCTGTTAACCTTATGGGAGTTCCCTTTTATGTTATTTGTCCTTTTTCCTTTGCTGCTTTCGATAATTTTTCTTTGTCTTCAGTTTTTGCCAATTTGATTACTATGTGCCTCAGCATATTTCTCCTTGGGTTTATCCTGTATGGCACTCTCTGTGCTTCCTGGACTTGGGTGACTATTTCCCTTCCCATGTTCGGGAAGTTTTCGACTATAATCTCTTCAAATATTTTATAGGGTTCTTTCTCTCTCTCTTCTTCTGGGATCCCTATAATGCCAATGTTTTTGCGTTTAATGTTGTCCCAGATGTCTCTTAGGCTGTCTTCATTTCTTTTCATTCTTTTTTTATTTTTTCCACACCAGTGAATTTCACCATTCTGTCTTCCAGGTCACTTATCCGTTCTTCTGCCTCAGTTATTCTGCTATTGATTCTTTCTAGTGTATTTTTCTTTTCAGTTATTGTATTGGTCCTCTCTCTTTGTGTGTTCTTTAATTCTTCTAGGTCTTTGTTAAACATTTCTTGCATCTTCTCGATCTTTGCCTCCATTCTTTTCCGAGTTCCTGGATCATCTTCACTATCAGTATTCTGAATTCTTTTTCTGGAATGTTGCCTATCTCCACTTCATTTAGTTATTTTTGTGGGGTTTTATCTTGTTCCTTCATCTGGTACATAGCCCTCTGCCTTTTCATCTTGTCTTTCTGTGAATGTGGTTTTTGTTCCACAGGCTGCAGGATTGTAGTGCTTCTTGCTTCTGCTGTCTACCTTCTGGTGGATGAGGCTATCTAAGAGGGTTGTGCAAGCTTCCTGATAGGAGGGACTAGTGGTGGGTAGAGCTGGGTGTTTCTCTGGTGGGCAGAGCTCAGTAAAACTTTAATCTGCTTGTCTGCTGATGGGTGGGGCTGGGTTCCCTTCCTGTTGAGTGTTTGGCCTGAGATGCCCCAGCACTGGAGCCTACCTGGGCTCTTTGGTGAGGCTAATGAGAGACTCTGGAGGGCTCACACCAAGGAGTACTTCCTAGAACTTCTGCTGCCAGTGTCCTTGTCCTCACGGTGAAACACAGACACCATCTGCCTCTGCAGGAGACCCTCCAACACTAGCAGGTAGGTCTTGTTCAGTCTCCTATGGGGTCACTGCTCCTTCTCCTGGGTCCTGATGCGCACACTACTTTCTGTGTGCCCTCCAAGGGTGGAGTCTCTGTTTCCCCCAGTCCTGTCGAAGTCCTGCAATCAAATCCCTCTAGCCTTCAAAATCTGATTCTCTAGGAATTCCTCCTCCCGTTGCCAGATGCCCAGGTTGGGAAACCTGACGTGGGGCTCACAACATTCACTCCAGTGGGTGGACTTCTGTGGTATAAGTGTTCTTCAGTTTGAGTCACCCACCCAGCAGTTATGGGATTTAATTTTATTGTGATTGCGCCCCTCCTACCATGTCACTGTGGCTTCTCCTTTGTCTTTGAATGTGGGGTATCTTTTTTGGTGAGTTCCAGTGTCTTCCTGTCGATGATTGTTCAGCACTTAGTTGTGATTCCGGTGCTCTCACAAAAGGGAGTGAGAGCATGTCCTTCTACTCTGCCATCTTGAACCAATCCTATCTGCCCATTTTTTGACTGGGTTGTTTGTTTGTTGTTGTTTTTTTCATATTGAGTTGTATATTGTGGATATTAATTCCTTGTCAGTTATGTTATTTGCAAATATTTTCTTCCATTCAGTAGGTTATCTTTTTGCTTTCTTGATGGTTTCCTTTGCTGTGCAAAAGCTTTTAAGTTTAATTGGGTCCTATTTGTTTATTTTTGTTTTATTTGCCTTAGGAGACAGATCCAAAAAAAATATTACTACAATTTATATTAGGTTTCTGCCTATGTTTTCATCTAGGAGTTTATGTGGTTTGCAGTCTTACATATAGGTCTTTAATCCATTTTGAGTTTATTGTTTATATGTGTGAGAAGCTGTTATAATTTCATTGTCTACTTGTAGCTGCCCTGTTGTCCCAGCACCACTTATTGAAGAGACTGTCTTTTCCTCATTGTATATTCTTGCCTCTCTGTCATAGATTAATTAACCATAGGTGAATGGGTTTATTTCTGGGCTCTCTGTTCTCTTCCACTGATCTATATGTCTATTTTTGTGCCAGTATCATACTGTTTTGATTACCAGAGTTTTGTAATATAGGCTGAAGTGCAGGAGCTTGATACCTCCAGCTCTGTTCTTTCTCAAGATTGCTTTGGCTATTTGGGGTCTTTTGTGTTTTCATACAAATCTTAGAATTATTTGCTATAGTTCTGTGAAAAATGCCATTAGTATTTTGATAGGGATGGCATTGAATCTGTAGATCGCCTTGGGTATTATGGTTATTTTAACAATATTAATTCTTCCAATCCATGAACATTGTATGTCTTTCCATCTGTTTTTGTCTTCAGTTTCTTTCATCAGTGTTTTATAAATTTCTGAGTACAGGTCTTTTTACCTCCTTAGTTAGATTTATTCTTAGGTATTTTATTCTTTTTGATGTGATGGTAAATGAGATTGTTTTCTTAATTTCTTTCTGATAGTTCATTGTTAGTGTGTAGAAATGTAACAGATTTCTGCAACAAATTTCTGTATGCTAGTTTTGTATTCTGCAATTTTACCAAATTGTTTTCTGGTGGTATCTTTAGGATTTTCTATGTATACTATCATGTCATCTGCAAACTTCTTCCTTTCCAATTTGGATTCCTTTTCTTTTTCTTGTCAGATTGCTGTGTCTAGAGTTTTAAATACTATGTTGAATAAAAGAGGTGCAAGTCGGTATCTTTGTCTTGTTCTGATCTTAGAGAAAATGCTGTCAACTTTTTATGATGAGTATGATGTTAGCTGTGGACTTACCATATATGGCCTTTGTTATGTTGAGAGAAGTTCCCTCTATACCCACTTTGTGGAGAGTTTTTATTATAAATGAATGTTGAATAGTGCTGAAAGGTTTTTGTACATCTATTGAGATGATAATAGGATCTTTTATTCAACTTGTTAATGTGATGTATTGCATTGATTTGTGGTTATTGAACCATCCTTGCATTCCTGGGATAAATCCCACTTGACATGGTGTATGATCCTTTTAATGTATTGTTGGATTTGATTTGCTAATATTTTGTTGAGGATTTTTGCATCTATGTTCATCAGCGATACTGACCTGTAATTTTTTCTGTGATATCTTTGTCTGGTTTTGGTATCAGGGTGATGTGGCCTCATAGAATGAGTTTGGAAGCGTTCCTTCCTCTGCAATTTTTTGGAAGAGTTTGAGAAGGATAGGTGTTCACTCTTCTCTAAATGTTTGCTAGAACTCACCTGTAAAGCTGTCTGGTCCTGGAATTTTGTTGGTTGGGGGTTTCTTTTTTTTTTCTCCATTATTAATTCAATTTCATTACTGGTAATTGGTCTGTTCATGTTTTCTATTTCAGCCTGGTTCAGTCTTGGGAGATTGTACAGTTCTAGGAATTTGTCCATTTCTTCTAGGTTGTCCATTTTATTTGCATATGGTTATTCATAGTAATCTCTTGTGATCTTTTTATTGTTTGTAACTTCTTTTTTATTTCTGATTTTATTGATTTGGGCCCTCTCTTTTTCTCTTGATGAGTCTGGCTAAAGGTTTATCAATTTTGTTTATCTTTTCAAAGAACCACCTCTTAGTTTCATTGATCTATTTTTTGTTTGTTTTTTGTCTCTATTTCATTTCTGCTCTGATATTTATAATTTCTTTCCTTCTACCAACTTTGGACTTTATTTGTCTTCTTCTAGTTTCTTTCGATGTAAGGTTAGGCTGTTTGAGACTTTTGTTTCCCAAGGTAGGCTTGTATCACTATGAACTTCCCTCTTAGAACTACTTTTGCTGCATCCCATAGATTTTTGGATCATTGTGTTTATGTTTTCATTTGTCTCCAGGTATTTTTTGATTTCCTCTTTGATTTCTTCAATGATCCATTGGTTGTTTAGTTTATATTGTTTAGCCTTTACATGTTTGTGGGTTTTTTTTTCAGTTTTCTTATAGTGATTTCTAGTTTTGTAGCATTGTGGTCAGAAAAGATGCTCAATATGATTTCAGTCTTCTTAAATGTACTGAGAATTGATTTGTAGCCTAGCATGTGATTTGTCCTGGAGAATGTTCCATGTAAACTTGAAAAGAATGTGTATTCTGCTGCTTTTGGATGGAATGCCCTGTAGATATCTGTTAGGTCCATTTGGTCTACTGTGTCATTTAAGACTAGTGTTTCCCTCTTGATTTTCTGTCTGGGTGATATGTCCATTGATATAAGTGGGGAGTTAAAGTCCCCTACTATTATTGTGTTACTGTCAAGTTGTCCCTGTATCTCTGTTAATATTAACTTTACATATTTAGGTGCTCCTATGTTGGGTGCATATATATTTACAATTGTTATACCTTCTTCTTGGATTGATCCCTTGATCATTATGTAATGTCCTTCTTTGTCTCTTGTTACAGTTTTTGTTTTAAAGTCTACTTTGTCTTAGTGTCTACTTTGTCTACTTTGTGTAAGTGTTGCTACCCTGGCTTTCTTTTCATTTCTATTTACATGGTATACCTTTTCCTGTCCTCTCACTTTCAGTGTATGTGTGACTTTAGATATGAAGTGAGTTTCTTGTAGACAGCATATATATGAGTATTGTTTTTGTATCTTCAGTCACTCTATATCTTTTGATTAGAACGTTTATTCCAGTTACATTTAACATAATTATTGATTGGTATGTACTTACAGCCAGTTTATTAATTGTTTTGGTGTTGTTTTTGTAGTTATTTTGTTCCTTTCTTCTTTTCTCTCTTCCCTCGTTATTTGATGACTATCTTAACATCATAACATAGTGTTATGTTCAAATTTCTTTCTGTTTTTTGTGTATCTATTATGGATTTTAATTTTTGGTTACCATGAGGTTTATATATAGCAATCTATATATGTGATTATTTAAATTGCTCATCTCTTAATTTCAAATGCATTTTAACAACCCTGCATTTTTACTCCTCCCCTCTCATGATTACTGCTTTTTTACATCATATTTTCCATCTAATTGTTTTGTGTATCCCTTAACTACTTATTGCAGATCTAGGCAATTTTACTACTTTTGTCTTTTAACCTTCCTATTAGCTTTGTATGTGGTTGATCTTACTGCCTTTATTGTATATTTTGCCTTTACCAATGAGCTTTTTCCGTTTGTAATTTTCATGTTTCTAGCTGTGGTTTTCCTTTTTTGCTTAGCGAAGCCCCTTTTAACATTTCTTGTAAAGCTGCTTTGGTGATGATGGACTCTTTTAGCTTTTGCTTACCTGTAAAACTTTTGATCTCTCTTTCAAATCTGAGGGTAAGCCTTGCCAAGTAGAATATTCTTGGCCATAGGTTTTTCATTTCATCACTTTAAATATACTGCAACACACCCTTCTGACCTGCAAAGTTTCTGCTGAAAAGTCAGCTGATAGCTTTATGGGGAGTCCCCTTACATGCAACCTGTTACTTTTTCCTTGCTTTTAATATCCTCTCTTTATCTTTAATTTTTGCCATTTTAATTACAATGTATCTTGGTGTGTTCCTCCTTGGGTTGATCCTGTTTGAGGCTCTCTGTGTTTCCTGGACCTGGATATCTGTTTCCTCTGCCAGGTAGGGAAGTTTTCAGCTATATGTCTTCAAATATATTCTCTGACCCTTTTTCTTTTCTCCTTCTAGGATCCCTATAATGTGAATGTTAGCATTCTTGGTGTTTTTCCAGAGATCTCTTAAAGTATTCTAATTTCTTTTTATTCTTTTTTTCTGTTTCAGCTTCAGTGATTTCTATTACTCTGTCTTCCAGCTCACTGATCTGTTCCTCTGTATCATCTAGTCTACTGTTGATTCCTTCTAGTGTATTTTCACTTCAGTGAAATTCTCCAGTTCTGCTTTGTTCTTCTTTGTATCTTCTAACCCTTTGTTTAACTTCTCACTATTTCCCTACATTCTTCTCCCAAGTTCTTTGTTCATCTTTATGATCATTACCTTCAACTCTTTATTGGGTAGATTACCTTTCTCCTAAAATTCTTCTTCTGGGGTTTTATCCCATTCCTTCATTTGGGACATGTTCCTCTGTTTCCTCATTTTGCCTAATTTGTTTTTATTTCTATGTATCTGGTTGGTTGATAACATTTCCTGGCTTTGGAGAAGTAGCCTTTTGTAGGAGACATCCTGTGCATCCCAGCAGTGCACTCCCCTCTGGTCACCAGGACTATATGCTCTAGGGATGCCCCCTATGTGGGATGTGTGGGTCCTTATGTTGTGGTGGACTGACTACTGTGGGTGGTCTAGTAGGTGGGGCTGGTCCCTGATCTGGTTGGTTGCCAGGCCCTGCCATGTATGGAGGCTGCCAGCTGCTGGTTGTGATGTTGGGTCATTAGGAAACTGGCTGTGGAACCATGGAGAAGGGGGTCCTGGGGCTAGTGCTGGCTCACTGATGGGCAGAGCTGGGTTCTGGCCTTGGTGGTTGTGGGGCTGAGGTTTCCAGTTCTAGTGTCAGTCTGCTGGTGGGTAGGGTCAGTTCCTGATACAACTGGTTGTGCATTCTGGGGTGTCTCAGAGTTGATGCTGGCCCATTGGTGAATGGGGCTGGATCCCAAAGTGGCTGGCTGAGGGGTTCACGGTGTCCTGGAGCTGGTGTTGGCCTGCCAGTGGGTTGGGCTCTGGTTGAGAGGGTGCAGGGGCTAGTGTTGGCTCACTAGAGCTGAGTCCTGAAATTTCTGGCTGCAGGGCCTGTGGGTCCTAGAGTTAGCTGGTATAGGCCTGCTGGGGGGTGGGGCAGCTCCCTGACATAGCTGGCTACAGGGTCTGAGGTGTCCCAAAGCTTGTTTTGGCTTGCTGGTAGGTGGGGCTGTATCCCCGAATGGCTGGCTGAGGGACCCAAGGTGTCTCAGAGCTAGTGTTGGCCTGTTGGTAGATGGGGCCTGGGCCCAGGTGATCTTGGAGCTGATGTTAGCCTGCTGGTGGGTGGGCTGGGAAGCCAGGGCCCAGGGGTCTTGAGGATGCCCACTGGTGGGTGAGGTTCCTCCCTGGGCTGGTGCTGGCTCCTTGGTGGTGGTGGGGTCAGGGTCCAGGGTATCCTGGGGCCGATTCCTTCCCACTGGTAGGCAGAGCTGGGTCCTGGGGTCTCTGCCTGCAGGGCCCTGTGGATCCTGGGGCTAGTGCTGGTGCACTGGTGTGTGGGGCCAGGCCCTGGGCCCTCTGTTGGACAGTGCTGCATCCTGGGGCATCTGTGGGCTCAGGGGCTCTTAAGGCTGTGTACCTGCTAGTAGGTGGGGCTGTTTTCCCACCTGGCTAGTTGCTTGGCCTGAGGCATCCCAGCACTGGCTCTGAAGGGCTGATGGGCGGGTCTGGGTCCTGGTTCTAATAAGCTAGAGGAAGGATTTCAAAATGGCGCTTGCCAGCATGAATGTCCACGTGGTAGAACAAGCTCCCCAAAATGGTTGCTGCCAGTGTTTGTGTCCCCAGGATGAGCTCAAGTTGTCCCCTGCCTCTCCAGGAAGCTCTCCAAGATCAGCTGGTGAGTCTGACCCAGGCTCCTTTCAAATTACTGCTTCTGCCCTGGGTCCTGGAGATTTTGTGTGGGCCCTTTACGAGTGGCATCTCTATTTCCCACAGCCCTCCTACTTTCCCAAAGTAAGCCCCACTGGCATTCAAAGCCAAGCATTCTGGGGGCTCATCTTCCTGGTACAGGATCCCTGGTGTGGGAAGCTCCATGTGGGGCTCAGACCCATTGCTTCTTCGGGAGAACCTCTACAACTGTAATTAGCCCCCCGACTTGTGTGTTGCCCACCCAGGGGTATGGGTCTGACCTATACCGTGACTCTGCCCCTCTTACTGGTCTCATTGTGGTTCCTTCTCTATAACTTTAGCTGTAGAAATCTTTTCTGCTAGATTCCAGTCTCTCATCAATAGTTGCTCTCTAAATAGTTGTAATCTTGGTGTGCCCATGAGAGGAGGTAGGCTCAGGATCTTCCTACTCCACTATCTTGGCCAAGCTTTGAGAATTTGTTTTCTTTTTTTTTTTTTAAAGTAACTCTTCTTGTAAATTACTGAGTTGTTTCCAGAAAAGATTAGAGATAAAACCTGTGAGAATTTGAATCCCTAATGAATGCTTTATTTTCCTTTCCTACTTAGGTATGGTGAGAAAAATCATCCATTTACAATTGCTTCTTTCAAAGACAGATGGGAGGAATGGGAATTATCCCAACAAATCAGTGATGCTGTTAATAGAGCCACGTTAGACTACTCTTCTGGCACTTCCTCTGATGAAGAAAGTTGTAACAAAGAACCTCAGATAATTCCTAAAGTCAGCAATCCAAAGAGTATTTATCAGGTAAAGTGTTCTCCATTTCTTCTCTGTGCATTTTTTTTCTACTCTAATTCTGAAAAGAGTATGCTCACTGTAAAAGCAAAGAAACAAATAATTGGAAAATATGGAAAGATTATAAAGATTAAAATCACAATAATAATATTCTGGCAAAACCTTTTCTGTCTTTTTTTCTTCCTTCTCTCTCTTTATACCCTCTACTTGGCTGAGTGCGCACTGATTTAGGGAGAATCTCTGACCCTTTGTATGTATGTAAATTTGTTTTCTTTATCACTTATGTATTGACACATTAAAGCAATTTAAATATTTTAAATCATTTGCTTCCCTTATAATTTTTTAGCTAATGTATTATTGGAAGACATCTAGGTTGTTTTCACATTGTTGTGATAGTAAAAAATCTAATTTTTACAGAGGTGTCAGAATTCTAAGTTATTTCTAGAGATTTGATTCTCAGACATGTAATTACTGGGTCATTGTGTATGAATATTTTATGAGTTCTTAACACAGGACAAAGTACCTTCTAGAAAGATGTCTTTGTTTGTAGTCTTACCAGCTCTATGTAAAAGTGTTTATCATTTTCCCTAAAACTGGGTATTCTCATTGAAAAATATCATTTTTATTAATTAAATTAAACATTAAAACAAAAACTCCATGTACCTAAGTGTTGTAGTTACTTACTGTCTTATGAATTTTTTCTCCTTCACCCATTTATCATTTGAGGTCCTAATGTGTTTTTAAAGGCTTTTCAAAGGTTAGAAATATTTTAACCCCTTGTCATATTACTAGAAAACTTTTTTCCCTAGCTTGTTTAGTTTTCTAAACTATATATGTAGTTTATATTTAGTTCTATATGTAAAGTTTAAAATTATGTAGTAAAATGTTTGCCCTTAATTCTATTTTTATGCTTAGAGAGATCTTCTTAATCTAAGGATCAGATATGTAGTCAGCTATATTCTTTTAGAACAATGTCCTTTGAAAGTGTGGTCTGCAAAACATTTATATTGGTCATCTGAGATGTTTAAGATGGATGTTTCTAGACCTCAACCCCAGAGATTGTGATTAGATAGTTTTGGGTTGAGCGAGGTGGGGATCAGGTAGGAGAGAACACAGGAATATATACTAATTTGAGTAAATTTTTTGTTTTTAAAATTCTTGGTTGGACTAAAGAATTTTGTTAAAAGATATGAAGTGACTTACTTCATACCCTAAAATGCAACTCAATTTTCCAAAGATAATGATCTACTTTGATTTCTATTCATTTGTATTTCCTATGCTTTTGAAAAGTTGAACCTGTGAGTTATGGGTTTATATTTAATCCTTAGAAGTGGCTTATCAGTTTACAGAAAATCATCATGCTCCTTTTTTCTTCTTTTTTTCTCCCCAGGTTGAAAACTTGAAACAGCCCTTTCAATCTTGGTTCCATATTCCCCGCAAAAACAATATGGGGGATGGCCGAATGGGCCTCCTAGGAAATGCTTATCATGCATTGCATAAGATCCCTAAGGGTCACAGGCCTGCTGCTGGGCACCGGGTGGACAGGTACCACTGGGTCAACACACACCGATAGTGCAGCGGCTGGGCCCTCGCGGGGTAGAGCTCAGCAGAGCTACTTTATTTTCTCTGAAATGAAAACAAGTCTAAGCTTGAGAGGCCCAGGAAACAGAAAAAATAACCACATTAGGGACTAGGGTGCATGATGGTGAATCCTCTCATGCAGATCATGACTGTGTTCTTAGCTGTACTTTTAATTCTTTAATTTTAAATGAAGGTTTATATAACACAAATGAATGTACCCAATAAGGTAATAGAATGAAGATATTGACCTGTAATAAGATTCAATGCATTATGAAGAGTAACAGTTTAAATAAACGTGCTGTGTTTTTAATACCTTCTTAGTTGAGTTTGTTGCAAGAAAGTTTTAAAAGTTCTTGTTTTTCATTAGCCATTAAAAAAAAAAGTAGACCTTCACTTAGGGAAGAGTGATCCTCATAGTATTCAGGTTCTACTTTATTACCTGCCATTACTGTTCTATTTTATAAGGTCAGTAAGAGCTTGTCTGAAAACTACTTTTTAAGACATCATTCCCTTAAAAAATTTGGCTTATTTCTAAACCTCATAATAGCCTTAATTATGACACTTTGTGGATGATATATCTCACTATGAAGAACTCAAGTGAAGCAGAAAAAAGCATAGTACCAAGGAAATAAACATCCCTCCCATCCAACCAGAAATTACCATTATTAACATTAAATGGTGACCATCTTTCCAGTGATCCTTTATATACATACAAATGTAAGAATTGACATATAGAAAAGTTAAAGAAAACCATACTACGGGAGCTACTTGATAGATATTTAGATTTAATTTTACTTGACCTCAGAAAAAAAGAAACCTAAAGTGAAACTGAAAGTTGTTGAAATAGTCATAAGATTTTCTACCACAGAGTATTTTATTTTTTGAAATATTTCTTTTATGGTTTAAAAAAAGGAACACCAGGAGGCCAGACAGTCTTTAAAACTTAAAAAAAAAAATGCAGTATTGCTTATTTGTTACTATGAAAGCTCCAGAAATTAACATTCTTCATTTTTTTCTTTGCCCCTTATCTTCCATGTCACTTTACAAATTGAGGTATAATTGACATATAACATTAGTTTCAGGTGCACAACATGATCTGATATTTGTATACATTGTGAAATGATTACCACAATAAGTCTAGTTAACGTCTGTCAGCATAAATAGTTACTTTTTTTGGGGGGGGATGAGAACTGTTTTTACTCTCTTGGTAACTTTCAAATATGCAACATTTTTAATGTCAAGGTTTCACATTTAAGTTCTCTCCTGAAATAATTATTCTTAATAGTTGATTTTTCTTAGTTCTATATTTCAACTTATTCAATGAATGCTCATCAATATTTTCTATATGTGAAATCTATTTTGATTCACCTTTCTTTTTTATAAATTTTATTTTATTCATTTTTTATACAGCAGGTTCTTATTAGTCTACAATTCTATACACATCAGTGTATACATGTCAATCTCAATTGCCCAATTCAGCACACCACCATCCCCACCCTCCCGAGGCTTTCCCCCCTTGGTGTCCATATGTTTATTCTCTACATCTGTGTCTCAACTTCTGCCCTGAAAAGTGGTTCATCTGTACCATTTTTCTAGGTTCCACATACATGCTTTAATATACGATATTTGTTTTTCTCTTTCTGACTTACTTCACTCTGTATGACAGCCTCTAGATCCATCCACGTCTCAACAAATGACCCAGTTTCGTTCCTTTTTATGGCTGAGTAATATTCCATTGTATATATCTACCACATCTTGTTTATCCATTCGTCTCTCGTTGGACATTTAGATTGCTTCCATGACCTGGCTATTGTAAATAGTGCTGCAATGAACATTGGGGTGCATGTGTCTTTTTGAATTATGGTTTTCTCTGGGTATATGCCCAGTAGTGGGATTGCTGGATCATATGGTAATTCTATTTTTAGTTTTTTAAGGAACCTCCATATTGTTCTCCATAGTGGCTGTATCATTTACATTCCCACAAACAGTGCAACAGGGTTCCCTTTTCTCCACACCCTCTCCATCATTTGTTGTTTATAGATTTTCTGATGATGCCCATTCTAACTGGTGTGAGGTGATACCTCATTGTAGTTTTGATTGGCATTTCTCTAATAATTATTGATGTTGAGCAGCTTTTCATGCGCTTCTTGGCCATCTGTATGTCTTCTTTGGAGAAATGTCTATTTAGGTCTTCTGCCCATTTTTGGATTGGATTGTTTCTTTAATATTGAGCTGCATGAGCTGTTTATATATTTTGGAGATTAATCCTTTGTCCATTGATTCATTTGAAAATATATTCTCCCATTCTGAGGGTTGTCTTTTTGTCTTGTTTGTAGTTTCCTTTGCTGTGCAAAAGCTTTGAAGTTTCATTAGGTCCCATTTGTTTATTTTTGTTTTTATTTCCATTACTCTAGGAGGTGGATCAAAAAAGATCTTGCTGTGATTTATGTCAAAGAGTGTTCTTCCTATGTTTTCCTCTAAGAGTTTTATAGTGTCTGGTCTTATACTTATGTCTCGAATCCATTTTGAGTTTATTTTTGTATGTGGTGTTAGGGAGTGTTCTAATTTCATTCTTTTACATGTAGCTGTCCAGTTTTCCCAGCACCATTTATTGAAGAGACTGTCTTTTCTCCATTGTATATTGTTGCCTCCTTTGTCATAGATTAGTTGATCATAGGTGCGTGGGTTTATCTCTGGGCTTTCTATCTTGTTCCATTGATTTATATTTCTGTTTTTGGCCAGCACCATATTGTCTTGATTACTGTATCTTTGTAGTGTAGTCTGAAGTCAGGGAGTGTGGTTCCTCCAGCTCCGTTTTTTCCCCTCAAGACTGCTTTGGCTATTCGGGTTGTTTGTATCTCCATACAAAATTTAAGATTATTTGTTCTAGTTCCGTAAAAAATGCCATTGGTAATTTGATAGGGATTGCATTGAATCTGTAGATTGCTTTGGGTAGTATAGTCATTTTCACATTATTGATTCTTCCAATCCAAGAACATGGTATATCTCTCCATCTGTTGGTATCATCTTTAATTTCTTTCATCAGTGTCATAGTTTTCTGCATACAGGTCTTTTGTCTCTCTAGGTAGGTTTATTCCTAGGTATTTTATTCCTTGTGTTGCAGTGGTAAATGGGAGTGTTTCCTTAATTTCTCTTTCAGATTTTTCATCATTTGTGTATAGGAATGCAAGAGATTTCTGTGCATTAATTTCATATCCTTCAGCTTAACCAAATTCATTGATTAGCTCTAGTAGTTTTCTGGTGGCATCTTTAGGATTCTCTATGTATAGTATCAAGTCATCTGCAAAGAGTGACAGTTTTACTTCTTTTCCAATTTGTATTTCTTTTATTTCTTTTTCTTCTCTGATTGCCGTCACTAGGATTTCCAAAACTATGTTGAATAATAACGGTGAGAGTGGACATCCTTGTCTTGTTCCTGATCTTAGAGGAAATGCTTTCAGTTTTTCACCATTGAGAATGATGTTTGCTGTGGGTTTGTTGTATATGACCTTTATCATGTTGAGGTTGGTTCCCTCTATGCCCACTTTCTGGAGAGTTTTTATCATAAATGGGCATTGAATTTTGTCAAAAGCTGTTTCTGCATTTATTGAGATGATCATATGGCTTTTATCCTTAAATTTGTTAAATGGTGTATCACACTGATTGATTTGTGTATATTGAAGAATCCTTGCATCCCTGGGATAAATCCCACTTGATTGTGGTGTATGATCCTTTTAATGTGTTGTTGGATTCTGTTTGCTAGTATTTTGTTGAGGATTTTTGCATCTATATTCATCAGTGATATTGGTGTGTAATTTTCTTTTTTTGTAGTACCTTTGTCTGGTTTTGGTATCAGGGTGATTGTGGCCTCACAGAATGAGTTTGGGAGTGTTCCTTCCTCTGCAAGTTTTTGGAAGAGTTTGAGAAGGATAGGTGTTAGCTCTTCTCTAAATATTTGATACAATTCACCTGTGAAGCCATTTGGTCCTGGACTTTTGTTTGTTGGAAGTTTTTAAATCACAGTTTCAATTTCATTACTTGTGATTGGCCTGTTCATATTTTCTATTTCTTCCTGGTTCAGTCTTGGAAGGTTATACCTTTCTAAGAATTTGTCATTTCTTCCAGATTGTCCATTTTATTGGCATAGAGTTGCTTGTAGCAGTCTCTTAGGATGCTTTGTATTTCTGCAGTGTCTGTTGTAACTTCTCCTTTTTCATTTCTAATTTTATTGATTTGAGTCCTCTCCCTCTTTTTCTTGATGAGTCTGGCTAATGGTTTATCAAGTTTGTTTATCTTCTCAAAGAACCAGCTTTTAGTTTTATTGACCTTTGCTATTGTTTTCTTTGTTTCTATTTCATTTATTTCTGCTTTGATCTTGACGATTTCTTTCCTTCGGCTAACTTTGCGTTTTGTTTGTTCTTCTTTCTCTAGTTACTTTAGGGGTAAGGTTAGATTGTTTATTTGAGATTTTTCTCGTTTCTTGAGGTAGGCTTGTATATAAGCTTCCCTCTTCCTTCTTTTTGATTTCCTCTTTGATTTCTTCAGTGGTCTCTTGGTTATTCAGTAACGTATTGTTTAGCCTCCATGTGTTTGTGTTTTTCACGTTTTTTTTCCCTGTAATTCATTTCTCATCTCATAGTGTTGTGATCAGAAAAGATGCTTGGTATGATTTCAATTTTCTTAAATTTACTGAGGCTTGATTTGTGACCCAAGATATGATCTATCCTGGGAATGTTCCATGCGCACTTGAGAAGGAAGTGTAACCTGCTGTTTTTGGATGGAATGTCCTATAAATATCAATTAAATCTATCTGGTCTATTATGTCATTTAAAGCTTCTGTTTCCTTATTTATTTTCATTTTGGATGATCTGTCCATTGGTGTAAGTGAGGTGCTAAAGTCCCCCACTATTTTGTGTTACTGTTGATTTCCTCTTTTATAGCTGTTAGCAGTTCCCTTATGTATTGAGGTGCTCCTATGTTGGGTGCATATATATTTATAATTGTTATATTACCTTCTTGGATTGATCTCTTGATCATTATATAGTGTCCTTCCTTGTCTCTTGTAAGAGTTTTTATTTTAAAATCTATTTTATCTGATATGAGTATTGCTATCCAGCTTTCTTTTGATTTCCATTTGCATGGAATATCTTTTTCCATCCCCTCACTTTCAGTCTGTATGTGTCCCTAGGTCTGAGGTGGGTCTCTTGTAGACAGCATATATATGGGTCTTGTTTTTGTATCCTTTCAGCAAGCCTGTGTCTTTTGGTTGGAGCATTTAATCCATTCACATTTAAGGTAATTATCGATATGTATGTTCTTATGACCATTTTCTTAATTGTTTTGGGTTTGTTTTTGTAGGTCCTTTACTTGTCTTTTGTTTCCCACTTAGAGAAGTTCCTTTAGCATTTGTTGTAGAGCTGGTTTGGTGGTGCTGAATTCTCTTAGCTTTTGCTTGTCTGTAAAGCTTTTGATTTCTCCATCGAATCTGAATGAGATCCTTGCTGGGTAGAGTAATCTTGGTTGTAGGTTCTTCCCTTTCATCACTTTAAGTATATCATGCCACTCCCTTCTGGCTTGTAGAGTTTCTGCTGAGAAATCAGCTGTTAACCTTATGGGAGTTCTCTTGTATGGTATTTGTCATTTTTCCCTTGCTGCTTTCAATAATTTTTCTTTGTCTTTAATTTTTGCCAATTTGATTACTATGTATCTCTGCCTGTTTCTCCTTGGGTTTATCCTGTATGGGAGTCTCTGCGCTTCCTGGACCTGGGTGGCTCTTTCCTTTCCCATGTTCAGGAAGTTTTTGACTATAATCTCTTCAAATATTTTCTGTGGTGTTTCTCTCTCTCTTCTCCTTCTGGGAACCCTATAATGCGAATGTTGTTGTGTTTAATGTTGTCCCAGTGGTCTCTTAGGCTGTCTTCATTTCTTTTTGTTCTTTTTTCTTTATTCTGTTCCACAGCAGTGAATTCCACCATTCTGTCTTCCTGGTCACTTATCCGTTCTTCTGCTTCAGTTATTCTGCTATTGATTCCTTCTAGTGTGGTTTTCATTTCAGTTATTGTATTATTTATATTGTTCATGTCTGTTTGTTTGTTCTTTAATTCTTCTAGGTCTTTGTTAAACATTTCTTGCATCTTCTCCATCTTTGCCTCCATTCTTTTTCTGAGGTCCTGGATCATCTGCGCTATCATTATTCTGAATTCTTTTTCTGGAAGGTTGCCTGTCTCCACTTCATTTAGTTGTTTTTCTGGGGTTTTACCTTGTTCCTTCTTCTGGTACATAGTCCTCTGCCTTTTCATCTTGTCTTTCTGTGAATGTGGTTTTTGTTCCACAGGTTGCAGGATTGTAGTTCTTCTTGCTTCTGCTGTCTGCCCTGTCTCACCATGCCATGGCTGGAAGAAACTCTGGATACAGATCAGAGGCAGAGGGTGCTCAGTGGAAGCGCCCAGTCCACCTCATGGAGGCGGTCGGCATTGAAGTCCAGCAGGCCCTCCCGCAGCGAAGTGCGCACAGTAGGTGGAGGCACCAAGTACTGCAGCCTGCAGTGGTTCCCACAGCGTGAGAAGAAGTTGGCTGAGCTGTCGCGGCACAGCTTCACTGCGTGATTGTGGCCTGAGCAGGGCCTCGTAAACACTCTCTGAGGACACGATGCCCGCACCTGCCTGGGGGCCACGGCTCACCTCCCGGCCACTCGGGCGCACAGAGCCCAGTGGCTGCAGCCCTGCAGCCTTTGCAGGACCGGCATCACAGTCAGAAGATGCAGGGCCATGGGCCCCAGCTAGGCCAGCCCCTCGATGCTGAGCTCCCACAGCTTGATTCACCTTTGATTAGCTGGATTTTATTGTTAAGCAGCCTTTTCACAAATAGCTCATAGGTGTTCTATCCTGTGAGTTCATTTGTGCTTCAGGCTCTTTATTCTTTTATACTTGAAGAACAACTTGTCTGAGGATTAAAATGTTAGGTCATGTTTTCTTTCACTTATAGCTTCATAGCCATCACTCTAATCTAATGTTTCTGGCATTGTACTTACTGTAGAGAAACCTGAGACCAGTTTGATTTCCCCAACTTTCAGACACTGACACAAACATGTATGTTTACTTTTTTAGGTGAATCCCTTTGCCTGACAGTCTGAAAAATTCTTTCTTTATACTTGAAGTCTATGTCTCAGTCATTCTGTATCATTCTTTTCCTGAAACATTGTGGCTGTTTCTGATCTGCAGATTTAATTTTTCTAAAGCTATCTTCTGTAATGTTATATTTGAATGTGTTCTTTGTCCATTTAGGGGATACCAAGTCTCTTTATGCTGGAAAATTTTCTTTGTCATAACTATTATTTGATTGTTTTCATATTTTTCTTTCTTCTTTTATAAACCATAATTGTTTTAAGCTTTCCTACTGCCAGTTTGATTCTCAGTCCTGTTTAGTCTTTCTTGTTTTTACCTTATATATTCCATAATGATGTTATGTTGGATTTCAATTAATGATTTTCTCTGTAGGTTTTAATCACACCTCAAATTTGTTGGACTAAAAAATGAAACAGAAGTGTATAAAAGTTACTATATCTAAAATATAATGTAATACTTGACTGTGACAGAAGAATGGGTTTGTAAGAACTTTTGCAGAGATGGTTTTATTAACAAAGTGCTTTGTGAAAATTGTGAGGTTGGCTTGAAAGAACTTCCAGAAAACAGATGGTAAATCTGTGGCACATGTATTACTACTCCTGTACCCCTTGATGGATGTGCTAATAAATCATAATGTTCTTATTTGGGTGCAGAGATTGTCTCACAATTCTATGCAACATAGTACTAGAGACAGCCATTAAAATGAATTGTTCCAAGTTGTACTCAAGAAGAAATCAATTCCATCACTGTTCTAGAACTTGGCACAGATGGAGCCATCCATGAGCTTTATAGCCCTGCAAAATTCTTTACAGCTTCTCATGTTTCCCTGAAGCAAATGTATAGGGGAAAATATAAGGAACTATGTATTTTTTGCTGTGATTAAAAGTAATCAATATACAAGTCCAGGAAGTGAAGAGAGTCCCAGACAGGATAAACCCAAGGAGGAAAACCCTGAGACACACAGTAATCAAATTGACAAAAATTAAAACAAAGAAAAAGTATTAAAAGCAACAAGGGAAAAATGACAAATAACATACAAGGGAACTCCCCTAAGATTATCACCTGATCTCTCAGCAGAAACCCTGCAAGACAGAAGGGAGTGACACAATATATTTAAAGTGATGAAAGGGAAGAACCTACAACCAAGAATACTCTACCCAGCAAGGCTCTCATTCAGATTTGACAGAGAAATCAGAAGCTTTACAGACAAGCAAAAGCTAAGAGAATTCAGAACCACCAGACCAGCTTTGCAACAAAAGTTAAAGGAACCCCTCTAGGTGGGAAAGAGACTAACAACTTAAAAAAAAAACCCCAAAACACCCTTGCACATATATAGACTGCTATATCAAAACTGCATGGGAACAGGAAACCCCCAAAGTACAAGAGATACACACACAAAAAAGAAAAAGCAATCCAAACACAACACTAAAGATGGTCATCAAACCACAAGAGAAGAGAACAAAAGAGGAAGGGAAGAAAAAAAGCCCTACAAAAACAAACCCAAAACAATTAAGAAAATGGCAGTAGGCATACACTTATCAATAATTACCTTAAATGTAAATGGATTAAATGTGCCAGACAAAAGACATAGACTGACTGAGTGGATTCAAAAACAAGACCCGTATATATGCTATCTACAAGAGACCCACCTCAGACCTAGGGACACATAGAGACTGAAAGTGAAGGGATGGAAAAAGATATTCCATGCAAATGGAAATCAAAAGAAAGCTGGAGTAGAAATACTCATATCATACAAAATAGACTTTAAATTAAAGACTGTTACAGGAAATGAAGGAGGACACTACATAATGATCAAGGGATCAATCCAAGAAGAAGATATAACAATTATAAATATATGTGCATCTAACAGAGGAGCAACTCAATATATAATGCAAATGCTAAGAGCTATAAAAGGGGAAATCGACAGTAACACAATAAGAGTGGGGGACTTTAAAACCTCACTTACACCAATCGACAGATCATCCAGACATTCCACCTTAAAGTGGCAGAATATGCTTTCTTCCTAAGTATACATGAACATTCTCCAGGATAGATCACATCTTGGGTCACAAGTCAAACCTTACCAAATGGAAGAAAATTGAAATTGTATCAAACTTCTTTTCTGACCACTACATATGAGACTAAAAATCAATTACAGGAAAAAACTGTAAAAAACACAGTGCACTACTAAGTAACCAAGAGAACTCTGAAGAAACCAAAGAGGAAATCAAAAAATACCTAGATCAAATGACAACGAAAACACAATGACCCAAAACCCATGGGATGCAGCAAAAGCAGTTCTAAGAGGGAAGTTTATAGCAATACAATCCTACCTCAAGAAACAAGAAAACTCTCAAATAAACAATCTAACCTTACCCCTAAAAGAACTAGAGAAAGAAGAACAAACAAAACCCAACGTTAGTAGAAGGAAAGAAATCATAAAGATCAGAGCAGAAATAAATGAAATAGAAACAAAGAAAACAATAGCAAAGATCAATGAAACTAAAAGCTGGTTCTTTGAAAAGCTAAACTAAATTGATAAACCTTTAGTCAGACTCATCAAGAAAAAAAGGGAGAGTATGGAAATCAATAAAATTACAAATGAAAAGGAGAAATCACAAGTGACATTGCAGAAACACAAAGGATCATAAGAGACTACTATAAGGAACTGTGTGCCAATAAAATGGATAACCTGGAAGAAATGGACAAATTCTTAGAAAAGTACAGTCTCCTGAGACTGAACCAGGAAGAAATAGAAAATATAAACAGACTTATCACAAGCACTGAAATTGAAACTGTGATTAAAAAACTCCTAACAAACAAAATGTCCAGAACCTGATGGCTTCACAGGCGAATTCTATCAAACATTTAGAGAAGAGCTAACGCCTATCCTTCTGAAACCGTTCCAAAAAATTGCAGAGGAAGGAACACTCCCAAACTCATTCTGTGAGGCCACCATCACCCTGATACCAAAACCAGACAAAGATACCACACACACACACAAAATACAAGCCAATATCACTGATGAACATAGACACAAAAATCCTCAACAAAATAGTAGCAATCTGAATCCAACCATACATTAAAAGGATCATACACCATGATTGAGTGGGATATATCCTAGGATGCAAGGATTCTTTAATATCTGCAAATCAGTCAGTGTGATATACCACATCAACAAATGAAGACTAAAAATCATATGGTCATCTCAATAGATGCCAAAAAAGGTTTTGACAAAATTCAGCACCCATTTATGATAAAAACTCTCCACAAAGTGGTCATAGAGGGAACCTACCTCAACACAATGAAGGCCTTATCGACAAACCTATAGCTAAAATACTCAATGGTGAAAAGCTGAAAGCATTTCCTCTAAGATCAGGAACAAGACAAGGATGTCCACTCTCGCCACTTTTATTCAACATAGTTTTGGAAGTCCTAGCTACAGCAATCAGAGAAGAAAAAGAGATAAAAGGAATCCAAGTTGGAAAAGAAGTTGAACTGTCACTGTTTGCAGATGACATGATACTATACATAGAAAATCCTAAAGACGCTATCAGAAAACTACTAGAGGTCATCAATGAATTTGGCAAAGTTGCAGGATATAAAATTAATGCACAGAAATCTCTTGCATTCCTATACAATAACAATGAAAGATCAGAAAGAGAAATTCAAGAAACAATCCCATTTACCATTGCATGAAAAAATAAATAAACAAAATACCTAGGAATAAACATATCTGAGACAAAAACCTGTACTCCAGAAACTATGAGATGCTGATGAAAGAAATCGAACAAGACACAAACAGATGGAAAGATATACCATGTTCGTGGATTGGAAGAATCAATATTGTGAAAATGACTATACTACCCAAAGCAATTTACAGATTCAGTGCAATCCCTATCAAATTACCAATGGCATTTTTCAAAGAACTAGAACAAAAGAATCTTAAAATTTGTATGGAGACATAAAAGGCTCTGAATAGCCAAAGCAATCTTGAGAAAAAATAACAGAGCTGGAAGAATCAGGCTTCCTGACTTCAGACTATACTATAAAGCTATAGTCATCAAATCATTATGGTACTGGCACAAAAATAGAAATATAGATCAATGGAACAAGAAAGAAAGCTCAGAAATAAACCCATGCACCTATGGTCAATTAATCTATGGCAAAGGAGGCAAGACTACACAATGTTGGGAAGACAGTCTCTTCAACAAATTGTGCTGGGAAAACTGGACAGCTACATGTAAAAAATGAAATTAGATCATTCTTTAACACCATATACAAAAATAATCTCAAAATGGATTAAAGACCTAAATGTGAGACCGGATACTATAAAACTCTTTGAGGAAAACATAGGCAGAACGCTCTCTGACATAAATTGCAGCAGTATCTTTTCTGATCCATCTTCCAGAATAATGGAAATAAAAAGAAAAATAAACAAATGAGACCTAATTAAACGCAAAAGCTTTTGCATAGCAAAGGAAACCATAAACAAAACAAAACAAAAATATAACCCACAGATTGGGAGAAAATATTTGCAAATCATGTCACTGACAAGGGATTAGTCTCCAAAATTTACAAACAGCTCATGAGACTTAATATCATCAAAACAAACAACCCAATCCAAAAATGGGCAGAAGACATGAATAGACAGTTCTCCAAAGAAGACACACAGATGGCCAAGAGGCACATGAAAAGATGTTCACCATCACTAACTATTAGAGAAATGCAAATCAAAACTACAATGAGCTATCACCTCACATCAGTCAAAAAAAATCGTCAAAAAATCCTCAAACAATAAATGCGGGAAAGAATGTGGAGAGAAGGGACCCCTCCTACACTGTTGGTGGGAATGTAAATTGGTACAGCCCCTATGGAGAACAGTATGGAGGTTCCTTAAAAAACTAAAAATAGAGCTACCATATGACCCTGCAATCCCACTCCTGGGCATATATCTGGAGGAAAACATGGTCTGAAAGGATACGCGCACCCCAATGTTCATTGCAGCACTGTTTATGATAGCAAAGACGTGGAAACAATCTAAATGTCCATCAACAGAGGAATGGATAAAGAGGATGTGGTACATATATACAATGGAATATTACTCAGCCATTAAAGAGAATGAAATGTCATTTGCAGCCACATGGATGGACCTAGAGATTGTCATACTGAGTAAAGTAAGTCAGACAGAGAAAGAGAAATATCGTATGATATCCCTTATGTGCAGAATCTAAAAAGAAATGATACAAACGAACTTATTTACAAAACAGAAACAGACTCATGGACTTAGAGAACGAACTTATGGTTACTGGGGGAAGGGTGGGGGAAGGGATAGTTAGGCAGTTTGGAATCGACATGTACACACTGCCATGTTTAAAACCTTTACAGACAAGCAAAAGCTAAGATAATTCAGAAGGAGAAATTAAGGATACAATCCCATTTACCATAGCAACAAAAAGAATAAAATACCTAGGAATAAACCTATCTAAGGATGCAGAAGACCCGTACTCAGAAAACTATAAAACACTGATGAAAGTAATCAAAGATGACATAAACAACAAATGGAGAAATATACCACGTTCTTGAATTGGAAGAATCAACATTGTGAAAATGACTATACTACCCAAAGCAGTCTACAGATTCAATGCAATCCCTATCAGATTACTAATGGCATTCTTCACAGAATTAGAACAAAAAATTTTACAATTTTTCTTTTGTATGGAAACACAAAAGACCCTGAATAGCCAAAGCAATCTTGACAAAGAAAAACGGAGCTGGAGGAATCAGGCTCCCTGTCTTCAGACTATACTACAAAGCTACAGTAATCAAGATAGTATGGGGGCTTCCCTGGTGACACTGTGGTTAAGAATCTGCCTGCCAATGCAGGCGACACGGGTTCGAGCCTGGTCCAGGAAGATCCCACATGCTACGGATCAACTAAGCCCGTGAGCCACAACAACTCAGCCTGCATGCCACAACTACTGAAGCCCGTGTGCTTAGAGCCCATGCTCTGCAACAAGAGAAGCCACCACAATGAGAAGTCCGTGAACTGCAGCAAAGAGTAGCCTCCGCTTGCCACAACTAGAGAAAGCCCGTGCACAGCAACAAAGACCCAATGCAGCCAAAAATAAATAAATTTAAAAAAAAAAGACAGTATGGTACTGGCACAAAAACAGAAACATAGATCAGTGGAACAGGATAAAAAGCCCAGAGATAAACCCACACACATATGGCCATCTAATTTATGACCAAGCAGGCGAGAACATACAATGGAGAAAAGACAGACTCTTCAATAAGTGGTGTTAAAACTGGACAGCTACATGTTAAAGAATGATATTAGAACACTCCCTAATGCCATACACAAAAATAAACTCAAAATGGATTAAAGACCTAAATGTAAGGCTGGACACTATAAAACTCTTAGAGGAAAACATAAGAAAAACACTCTTGCCATCAACCATGGCAAAATCTTCTTTGACCCACCTCCAAGAGTAATGAAAATAAAAAGAAAAGTAAACAAATGGGATCTAATGAAGCAAAGGCTTTTGCACAGCAAAGGAAACTATAAACAAGATGAAAAGACAACCCTCAGAATGGGAGAAAATTTGTAAATGAAGCAACGGACAAAGGATTAATCTCTAAAATATACAAACAGCCCATGGAGCTCAATATCAAGAAAACAAACAACCCAATTAAAAAATGGTTGGAAGACCTAAATAGACATTTCACCAAAGAAGACATACAGGTGGCCAGGTGGCACATGGAAAGATGCTCAACATCACTAATTATCAGAGAAATGCAAATCAAAACTACAATGAGATATCACCTCATACCAGTCAGAATGGCCATCATCAAAAAATCTACAAACAATAAATGCTGCAGAGTGTGTGGAGAAAATGGAACCCTCTTGCACTGTCGGTGGGAATGTAAATTGATACAGCCACTACGGAGAACAGTATGGAGGTTCCTTAAAAAACAAAAAATAGAACTACCATACGACCCAGCAATCCCACTACTGGGCATATACCCTGAGAAAACCATAATTCAGAAGGACACATGTACCCCAATATTCATTGCAGCACTATTTACAATAGCCAGGAAATGGAAATAATGTAAATGTCTGATAGATGAATGGATAAAGAAGATGTGGTACCTATATACAATGGAATATTACTCAGTGATAAAAAGGAACAAAATTGGGTCATTTGTAGACATGTGGATGGACGTGGAGTCTGTCATACAGAGTGAAATAAGTCAGAAAGAGAAAAACAAATATTGTATATTAACGCATATATGTGGAATCTAGAAAAATGGTACAGATGAACCTTTTTGCAGGGCAGGAATAGAGACATAGGTGTAGAGAATGGACATGTGGACACATGGCGGGGAAGGGGAGGGTGGGACCAATTGGGAGATTAGGATTGACATACATACAGTACCATATATAAAATAGATAGCTTGAGGGAACATGCTTTATAAAAGCACAGGAAGCTGAGCTTGGTGCTCTGTGACGACGTAGATGGGTGGGATGGGTGGGGTGGGAGGGAGGTCCAAAAGGGAGGGGATATAGGTATACATATAGTTGATTCACTAACAAAACATTGTAAAGCAATCATACTCCAATAAAAATATAAGTAAAAAAAAGAGAATAAAACCATAAAAATAAAAAGTAAATAAAAAATAAAATTAAAAGAATAATAAAAAAAAGAACAACAACAAAACAAAATGAAAAAAACAATAGTAATAATAATAATATTCTCCTGTGGTCTCAGCTGTCAGTGTCCTTGCCCCCACAATGAGCCACAGCCAATCCCTGCCTTCCTAGGAAGTCCTCCAATACTTCTAGGTAGGTCTCTGGACCTGCAGTGGGCACTTGTGGCCAACTCAGACTCTGTCTGATCTGGCCTTACTCCTGCGTGTACTTGCTCCCAAGGTCCACAGTTGCCGCCAAAGTCCATAGCCTCAATTGTGGGAACACTCATTAAATCAGATATTCCACAGATGCAGGGTTCACCAACCGTTTGCAGGGACGCAATCTGCTGCTCCTGTGGCTGCAGGGAGAGATCCCTTCCTCTTCTTTGATCCTATTGCCCCTTGAGTTCAGCTTTGGTTTTGGCCCCGCCTCTGCGTGTGGGTCACCCTCAGGCATCTGTTCCCCGCCCAGGCAAGAGGGGCGAATTCAGTGGCTGATTAGTACTCACTTGCTCACTCAGGCCAGGGAGAGGGAGGGATAAGCAGTCACAATTGGGATGTGCGGGGTGTGCCTGCGACGGCAGAAGGCGGCAGGAAGTTGCAACAGCCTGAGGTGCACTGTGCGCTCTCCTGGCGAAGCTGGCCCCAGAAGAGCGCATGGCATGCTTCAGACTGCTGTGGGACCCTCGGCAGTGGTGGGCTGCACAGGCTCCCGGGAAGGTGTGGGCAGGGACCTGCACTTGCTCACAGGACCCGCGGTGGCAGCGTTAGCCATCTTGCCCGCCTCTGGTGTCCAAGATAACAGCTGTGGCTTGCACCCGCCCCTGGACCTTGTGTAGGCGGTGCCCTGCCATTTGTGAGCGCACGGAGCAAGAAGCTCCTATGTTGGGCCCACCCCTTTCCTCGCGCACCCCGCAACAATGGTCTCTTGCCTTTCTGGCAGGTCCAGGCTTCTTCCCGGACCCCCTCCCGGTTAGCTGTGGTGCACTGGCCTCCTCAGGCTGTCTTCACACAGCCAACCCCAGTCCTCTCTCGGGGTCTGACCTCCGAAGCCCAAGCCTCAGCTCCCAGCCCCCACCCACCCCAGAAGGTGAGCAGACAAGCGTCTCAGGCTGGTGAGTGCTGGTCGGCACCGATCCTTTGTGCAGGAATCTCTCTGCTTTGCCCTCTGCACCCCTGTGGCTGCGCTGTTCTCTGAGGCTCCGAAGCTCCCCCCACCCACCCCTGCCAGTGAGGGGGCTTCCTAGTGTGCATAAACTTTTCCTCCTTCACAGCTCCCTCGCAGAGGTGCAGGTCCCATCCCTATTCCTTTGTCTCTCTTTTTTCTTTTGCCCTACCTAGTTATGTGGAGATTTTCTTGCCTTTCTGGAAGTCTGAGGCCTTCTGCCAGCGTTCAGCAGGTGTTCTGTAGAAGCTGTTCCACATGTAGATGTATTTTTGATGTATCTGTGGGGAGGAAGGTGATCTCCACATCTTACTCCTCTGCCATCTTGAAGGATTTCCCCAACCTTAGATTTTTGATTCGAGACTTTTCTTCTTTTCTAATATAGGTACTCAGGGCTATAAATTTCCCTCTCAACACTGCTCACCTGTTCCGACAAACTTTTATATGTTGACTTTTCATTGTCATTCAGTTCAATGTATTTTAAAATTTTTCCTTGAGACAACTTGTTTGATCCTTGGATTATTTAGATGTTGTTTAGTTTCTAAGTATTTGGAGATTTACCTGTTGTTTTTCTGTTACTGGTTTCTAATTTGATTATATTCTGGTTAGAGAATATTGAAAATAATTTATTCTACTGTTGTTTGGGGGAATGTTCCACTAATGTTAAGTAGTACTATTGATTAAGTGTTGAGTTCTTCTATATCCTTGCTGATTTTCTGTCTAGATGTCTTATAAATTGTTGAGAGGGGGTGTTGAAGTCTCCAATTATAATTGCAATTTGTCTATTTCTCCTTTCAGTTCTATCAGTTTTTGTTTTACATTTGGTACAACTCTGTTGTTGTTTTATATGGTACAACTCTGTTGTTTTATACATTTAGAACTGCTGTGTCTCCTTGATAGACCTACATTTTTATCATTATATAATGTTCCTTTCTGTCTCTAGTAATTTATTTTGCCCTGATATTGCTTTATCTGATATTAATGTAGCCACTCCTGCTTTCTTTTGATTAATGTATGCATGGTGTATTAATGTATGCATGGTGTATTTCTTTTGATTAATGTATGCATGGTGTATCTTTTCCCATCTTTTTACTTTCAACCTGCTGTGAACCTGGTTATAGTTGATGATGTCCATATAGTTGAGTCATATTTTCTGCCAATTTCTGTCTTTTAATTGGTGTGTTTAGACTATTTATTATAATTATAGATATGTTAGTTCTTAAGTCTGCTGTTTAATTTTTGTTTTCCATTTGTTCTCTCTGCTTTTCATTTGTCTTCTTGCCTTTCTGTGTTTGTGTGTTTAGTGGTTGCTTTAGGTATTGCATTATAAGTACATAACTTGTCATGATTTACCATTGTTATTTTATCAGTTCAAATGAAGTGTCGAAACCTGAACCCCCTTCATTTCTCATTATCCTCCTGCATTTATAATTGTATTAAATATTTCCTCTACATAGATTTTAGAGCCACGTCTGACAGCATTGTAATTTTTACTTTAACTTTCAAACATAATTTAGAAAACTCAAAGGAGAAGGAAAGAAAGATATTGTTTTTATCCTTATTTTTGTTTACTGTGTTCTTCCTTCCTGGTGTTCCAAGGTGTTTTGTTTCCTTTCTTTTTAGGGAATTTCCTTTAGCCTTTTTTTAGGGTAGTCTGGGTTAGTTTTTCTTCATCTGTGAATGTATTGATTTTTCTCTTCATTTTTAAAGAATATGTTCACCAGATATAGAGTTCTGGATTGATGGTTTTTATTTCAGCACTAGAAAAGTGTGCTACTTCTTCCTGGCTTCTATGCTTTCTAATGAGAAATCTGCTGTCATAAAAATGCTTTTATTCTATAGGTGAGGTGTCATTTTTCTCTGGTTGCTTTCAAATTTTTTCTCTGTTTTTAGTTTTCAGAAATCTAATTATGGTGCATTTGGTGTGGATTTATTTGGATTTATCTTGTCTCATATTCACTCAGCTCCTTGAATCTGTAGGTTTATGTCTCTTTCCAAATTTGAGGAGTTTCAGCCATTATTCCTTTGAGTACTTTTATAGCCTGCCATCTTTCTCTTCTTCTTCTGAGACTTTGATGATCTGAATGCCAGATCATTTGTTATAGTACCATAATTCCCTGAGGCACTGATACATTCATTTTTCAGTCTTTTTTTCTCTCTGTTGTTCATATTGGGTAATTTCTATTGTTCTATCTAAAAATTCACTTTTTTCCTCCCTCTATTCTTTCCATTTTACTGTTGAGCCCATCCATTGAGCTTTTTATTTTGGTTTGTATATTTTTCAGTTCTAAATTTTTCATTTGTTTCTTCTTTTTCTTCTGTTTCTTTTTTGTGACTTTATAGTTTCTTGCTGAGACTTCCATTTTTTTCATTTGTTTCAAGCATGTTCATAATTGCTTGTTGAAGTATTTTTATGATGGTTCTTTTAAACTCTTTTTTTTTTTTTTTTTTTGTGGTACGCGGGCCTCTCACTGTTGTGGCCTCTCCCGTTGCGGGGCACAGGTTCCGGATGCACACGCTCAGTGGACATGGCTCATGGGCCCAGCTGCTCCATGGCATGTGGGATCTTCCCGTACCGGGGCACGAACCCGTGTCCCCTCCATCGGCAGGCGGACTCTCAACCACTGCGCCACCAGGGAAGCCCCTAAACTCTTTGAAATATAATTCTAATATCTTTGTCATTTTGGTGTTGGCATCTATTGTCTTTTTTTCCACTCAGTTTTATATCTTTCTGGTTCTCTGACTGAAACCTGTATATTTTTGATATTATAAGGCTTGGGATCTTATTTAAACTTTGTTTTAGCTGATTTCCTTTGACACTATTCCACCCACTTTGGGCGGGAGGGGAGAGGATGCTGCCTTGTTACTGCCTGATGGGAGATGAAAGTCCAGGTTCCCCACTTGGCCTCCACTGACATGCAGGGAAGGGGTTTCTCATACCTGCTGGGCAGGTATGGGAATTCCACCTCACCATGTGGTACCCATAAATGCTTTAATGAGGGTGGTATCATTACCAGTGGGCAATGGTAAAAGTTCTGACTCACCACTTGGCCTCCACTGATGCTACTTCAGCAGGGAGGTGGTGGTAATAAGGTAGCGCATTACTGCCATATGTTGGTAGATTCACCATGTGGTCTCCACTGATACCATGAGGTGTAGAGGGGTTTGTTACTGCCCGGAGAGGATGGAAAGGTAAAAACTTCTAGTTCTCTGCTTGGTTCTCTTCTCTGACACCACCCCCAAAGGAGATTGTGGTGTCTTGTTGCAGCCTGGCAAGGGTGAAGGTCTAGATTCCTCACTCAACCTTTGCTGGCATGGGTGGAGTCAGCTTTTTTCTGATATTTGACTAGAGTAAAGCAGTTATTATCTCAAAGTTTTCTGTCTCGCTAGGCTGCCCCTTTCTTAGTCCTTTGGCTAGAGAGAGAAGGCTTTTGGGGGGCTTTCTTGGTCTGTGCTCGTTCGTATTTATGGGTTACTGGCTTCTTTATATCCAAGTCTGGAATATTAAGGGAAAAAGGGACTCTGTGGAGTTCACCACCATATCCTACTTTGGGTTCTGAGTTCCCTAGCTGGTCTACTTTCTTCTCTATGCATTTCAAAATCTTCTTGTTTGTTTTTGTATGTAATGTCCAGAGGCTTAGTTGTTCTCAGTGGGAGGAATAGGGAAAAGTATGTCTGATTCATCCTTCTGGAAGCAGAAGTCTATGTACCACTTTTGAAATAAAAATTGTTTCAAGAAGAATTATTTTAAGCATTGTATTTTTGGGAAAGGGTTCTTATTGCTGGTAGTTGGTAAAATATGGCTTCTGTATCTATTGAGGTTTTCTTATTCTTTTTTTTTTGATCAATGAGTTGTGCATGTGTGTATATATGCGTGCACACAAGCTAATTCCTTAAAGATACTAGAGTCTCAAAACTTTAAAAGCTTACTATTGATTTGATTCAGCAATAAAACGCATAATGCAGCAGGAAGAAGAACATGATCTCTGCCTTATAATCTATGGTATTTCCATTAAAAATCATGCACTTAGTAAAAGCCTGCAGCTGTTAGTGTATTAATAGAATCAAATGGAGGGCCCAAGAATTCAGCCAAGAGGTTAATAGAGTCATGTTTTGGTAGGTGCCTTGTTCAGCAAAGTATGAGGAACATAAAAAAAAAACTTTCATTTTTGCACGACTTTTTCTTTGTGAGGATCTGGAGTTTTAGTCTAACTATTCTAAATAGTCTTGTATGTCTGGCTTAGTTAATGTTCACGATGCTTTCTAGGAAATACATTGCATAATTTATGTGAATAATTAAATAAAGTTCTTGACACACACTCAATATTTATCATATCAAAATAAGATTTACCTTCTCAGAGTATTGGACAAGGCTTTAATCTTATGAAGTTATTATGCAATGATTTCGGAGGTATGCTTTATTTAAGAATTCCCAGTTCATGGAAGAGACAGAACAGCTGCCACATAGCCCATTATTATTTTTTTTTTTGCGGTACACAGGCCTCTCACTGTTGTGGCCTCTCCCGTTGCGGCGCACAGGCTCCGGACGCGCAGGCTCAGCGGCCATGGCTCACGGGCGCAGCCGCTCCACGGCATGTGGGATCTTCCCGGACCGGGGCATAAACCTGTGTCCCCTGCATCGGCAGGCGGACTCTCAACCACTGCGCCACCAGGGAAGCCCCCCATGGCCCATTATTAAGGGCAACTATCATTTTATTGGTATCTATTCTATGAAGGCAGCAGGTAATTTTAACTGAGATAGTAACTAATGAAACAGTTTTTTAAAAATTAAAAAAAAAATTTATTTGCCTGCTCTGCGTGGCTTGTGGGATCTTAGTTCCTCAACCAGGGGTTGAACCCAGGCCCCTGGCAGTGGAAGTACAGAGTCCTAACCACTGGACTGCCAGGGAATTCCCACTAATGAAACAGCTTTAAGGCTGACAAATTTTGTACTTGCTTTGCCTGATGGCTAATCTATGATTTAAACTGAATGAATGTTTAAGATGACTAAGTGACCAATCTCTAGCAACAAAGAAATGAAAACCCAATGTCAGTGTAAGATTGGAGAAATGGAGAGGTTAGATGTAGGGAGTTGATTCTGAGCAGATCATCCTTAGGGCTTGATTTAAAACTCTTTGTTAAACCTTAATTGTAAACCTTGTCATGTTGTCTCAGTGTTTTAATTTTTCTCTAAAGTAATTTACTGTTAGTATTTTGATTGGTTGGATTTAAAGCTAAATCCTCAGCCATATCTGAACATATTTTAATTAGGACAAAGGCCTGCAGGACTAAAAATTTGACTATGAGATGGTCACTGAATTAAATGATTAGTTATTATTCATTATCCATCCATATAATTTTTATTTAAATTACAGTTTTAATTCTTAACTTGTCTGCTTTCCTTGCATTGCTTGGGAGACTCAATAACAGTTTATATATTAAAAAAAACCCTTCTGCTATCTTGAAACACAGTAAGAAATTTATCCATGTGAGAAACAGCTTGAATTGCAGACTTTGGATTGTAATCTGAGGTTTGGAGTTTGTATTAAAAAATTTTTTTTGGCTTACACTGAATTCATGTGATGGTTGTATCTCTCCTACTTAATATTCAAATCTACCCTGAAGCTTCAGTTTTAGGTAACTGCTTATCCCTTTGAAATTTTCCAATCAGGGCCTCCAAAGTGAATTTTACATATGCCACATGGCCTATATTTTATGTATTCTCATTCCAGATCACCAAATATTTTGTAACTATATCCATCTCCTTTTGTGTGACTTGGTAACAAACAATTTTAATAAGTTAGCCTGATAAATGATGATATATACAAATTTTACATTTTTATAAAGAGGTTCAGTCAATATCTTTAAATGAATATTATAATAATATATGTGGTCTAATCTTTTAGTCACAGTGAAAATGTCAGCATGTTTTTCTTTCGTGTCAGGAAGTAGCCCTTTATGTTATGTATCTACCCCAAATTATAATATACATTTATGTGATTTATATATGAATGTTCTCTTTTCAGCTTCATTGGATGTTATACTGATATATTTAACACGTTTTAATAATGCAGACTTGAAATGAGGCCACCATTTTCTTTCTAGATCTAAAAATAAAACAGAAAAAGAAACATGCAGTTATTTCTATAAAAAGACAATCCACAGAATGAGGAAAAATAGTCGCAGAATAAAGAATTCCTGCAAATCAATTAAAAATAGGCAATCCAATGACAAATTGGCAAAAGGCTTGAATAGGCATCTCTCTCGAGAGGACAGTCAAATGCTGTATAAATATATGAAAGATGTTCGGTTCCATTGGCCATTAGGGAAATGCAAATTAAAACCACACACACAGAAGTATGGGTAAAATGAAAAAGATGGAAAATGCTAGTTCTGATAAAGATGGAGAACAAACAGAACTCTGTTCCACGGCTGGTGGGACTCTGGTTGATAGCAGATACTGACATTGAGCATATCCATACCCTCAGACCCAGAAGTTCTAGTCCTAAGTAAATACCTGACTAGGTATAGTCATCAAAAGGTGCACAACTATTTGTAAAAACCCTAAGCTGGAAAATACCCACCTGTGCATCAGTATAGAGTGAATAAATTGTGATATATCTGTACAATGGAATACTTTACAACAAAGAGAATCAACAAGCTACAACTACCTGCAACAATATGGATAAATCTCACAAATTTGAGCAATAAAGTAACTCATAGTTTATGATTCTATTGATATAAAATTCACGAATAAGCAAAAACAATTTATGATGTTTGGTGTCAGGATAGTGGCCACTCTCAGGTGACCGGGAGGGGAGACATGGGGTGCTTCTGGGGAGCTGGTAACATTCTATTTCTTGGTCTGGTTGCTTACCTGGGAACGTTCATTTGGCTAGTTCAAGAGGTGTACATTTATGATATGTGCACTTTAAAAAGTTGTATTATACTTTAATAAAGTTTTAAAAGTAGTTTTCACCCCAGACTCTGGTGATAACTTTAAAGTGGACTGGGGCCCAGGGCTGGAGTCAGTGCTCGGTTACGTCTCTAGGGTGCTTGTTTCTGATCTTGATCTCAACATGTTTAGATCACTGCTCTGCATGAGAAAAATGAGGATGCTTGGGGTTTTCTCTTTGCTAATTATACATTACAAAATATTAATTCTGATCACTTGGAACCAAAATATTTGTTGGTTTTTAAGAGTATAACAACATTTTAAGTGCTTAAGACTGAAAACAACCTTTTATAAAACAGCAGTAGGTATCATTACTGTACAGTGGGAGAAACCCTGAATGAGAAGGCAGTGGACCTAGTTGCTGTTTGTCTTTTCCTAGCTGGGTGAACTGGGGCAAGTCTGAGTCTCAGTTCCTGCTCTCTAAGATTAATGCCTGACCTGCCTGAAGGCAGAGGGATTAACTCTAAGATCTAAGATCCACCATCTGTTGGTAAAGTTTTTAATAAGTGACTGATGATGTTACCTGTTCATACCACCATTAATTTCCCATCCTTTGTTCTGCTGACATGCTCAATGATAAATACGGCCCTAAACACACAATAAAAAGTTCCAAAGTATATAGCAGAGTACAGTCTCGATGCTGTAGATCATATGGGCATCTTACCTTATCTTCATCCCCAAGCTGATCTCTCGGTTTTCTTGGGATTTGTTGCTCTGCAGCGAGGATGCTTTTCAGAAAGTGTTCCATGTTGGTAAAAAGGAGAAGATCTTTGTTTTTCCTAATATACTGTAGAGGGTATGGAAGATAAATGATAATATACTTAATATCTTGGCTCTCATTTCTTTTAAGTACTCTTGAATCTTCTTAACCAGTACCTGAGTGTACTATATACAGTTCTGCTATTAAAATAAAATGAGACCTCTCCATAGATGGTGGTTGGCAGAGTACTAACATCCCAGCTCCACAACTGTCTCTGTCTTGGAAAAGTTGTCTTTTTTTTGTTTTTTTGCAGTACGCGGGCCTCTCACTGTTGTGGCGTCTCCCGTTGCAGAGCACAGGCTCCGGACGCGCAGGCTCAGCGGCCATGGCTCACGGGCCCAGCCGCTCCACGGCATGTGGGATCTTCCCGGACGGGGGCACGAACCCATGTTCCCTGCATCGGCAGGCGGACTCTCAACCACTGCGCCACAGGGAAGCCCAGGAAAAGTTGTTTTTAATACTTCTAAGCCTCAGAAGATTTCTCATCTGTAAGTTAGGAATAAAAGTAACATCTACCCTGTAAGGGCATGGGGAAGATTAAATGAGATAATGCATGTAAAACTCCCAGCAGAACATCTGACGTGTGGCAAGTGTGTAATGTTTGCTATTATCTGCCTCCTAGTTAGCTCTGGTAGATTGAAATGTTTTACTGCATAGCATCAGGGTTCATATAAATCTATTCAATAGCATAGTAAATATATTGAAAGCCTGTTCTTAGAGTGGCACATGGGCTATAGCAGAAAAAGCAAAGAAAACAACTGACATCCTAGCACGGGAAGAAAAGCCATAACCGAATGTAAGTAAATTATGTAGTACATTAGGACATGATATAGGATAAAGAAAAGTAGAGCAGAGTAAGGAAAAGCTGATGAACAGGGTAAAGAGGGTTGCAGCTTAAGACAGGGTTGCCACGGTAGTCATTAAGAAGGCGACACTTGAACAAATTCATGAAGGAGGCAAGGGAGTCAGGCCTAGACCAGGGTCTCTCAACCTCAGCACTAGTGACACTTGGGGATAGATGATTTTTTTGTTGTGGGGCTGTCCAATGCACTGTAGGATGGTTAGAAGCATCCTTGGCCTCTACCCACTAGCTAACAGTAGCACACACCTCCTCTGAGTCAGACAATCAAAAGTGTCTCCAGACATTGCCAAATGTCCAGCCAGGGATAAAATTGCTCCTGGTTGGGAGCTACTGCCTTGGAGGAAGGAACATTGCAGGCAGAGGGAACCCTTAAGAAGGGAGTGTCCCTGGTGTGTCTGAAGAACTGCAAGGAGGGAAGTGTGGTTGGAGTTGAATGAATGAGGGGAAGAGTAGTAGGTGAGGGGGTGAGACACAAGGGGGACTTGGCTTCTTTGGCTTTTACCCTAGTGAAATGGGGACCACAGCAGGACTTTGAGCAGTCCCAACTTTCAATTTCAAAGGATGACTATGGGACTATGCTGAGAACAGACTGAAGAGAGGTAAGGTTGGACTCAGGGAGATCGGTTAGTGAGTCTAATGGCAGCCCAGGCAAGAGATGCCTTGCACCAGGCTGGTAGCAGCACAGGTGATGAGAAGTGGTTAGATTATGGATATACTTGAAGGAGCAGTTTGTGAAGGAAGAGTTTCTGAAAAATATCCTGATGGATTTGTTGGGGGTGTATGTAACAGAGAGACAGGTTTGGCCTGAAGAGAAGACTTTGGCCTGAAAAATCAAAAGAACACAGTTGCCATCAACAGAGGTGGGGAAGGTTTCAAGTGGAGCAGGTTTGGAAAGAAGATTGGTTTGGGGCATGTTGAGTTTGAGATACTTACTAGGTATCCCAGTGGAGATGGTTAGTAAGCAGCTGGATATATGAGTTGAGTTAGAGAGTTGGGTCAGGGCTGGAGATGAAATTTGAGAGTTGTTGACATATAGGTGGGATTTAAAGCTAGATCACTAGAGGAGACCCCTGAGGGGCGTGAATATAGAAGGGACGAGGACAGGACTGAATCCTGTCCCTCCAACATTAAGAGGCCAGGGAGAAGAGGAGCGACCAGCAAAGGAGAGTGACAAGGAACAGTCATCGAGGCAGGAGGAAAACCAGAGGAGGCCGGTGTCCTGGGAGCCAAGTAAAGAAGGTAGATGGAGGAGGAGAAAGTAATCATATTGTCAAATGCTGCTGTTAGGTGAGGATAGAGAATTGACCAACATCACCATCACCTCCAACAACCACAAATAAATCTGACTTAGTAACTAATGGAGGTTTGATTACAGGGAGATGTATATGGAATATTTCCTTAGGTGTCAGATGATCTAGAATCTAGTCCCAGATCCACCATTACAAATAGCTGTACGGTTTAGGGCAAATTGCTTAATTTCCCCTTAAATACAAAATGTGAGTAAAAATATGTATGGTACCTATTTTGCAGGATTGCTGCATGGCTCAAATGAGACATACATGTATATATATATATATATATATATATATATATGCCTTGAAATTTATGAAGTCTTATATACATAATGAAAAAAAGAATATGTTCTTCTTTATAACTCAAGAATGAATTGACCTTTAGTGGAAGACGGTCTTTTAGTGGAAGTTCATAGATTTAAATTTTATATTTTAATAGTTAAAAAGCTGAGATAGGGCTTCCCTGGTGGCACAGTGGTTGGGAGTCCGCCTGCCGATGCGGGAGACACGGGTTCGTGCCCTGGTCTGGGAGGATCCCACATGCCGCGGAGCGGCTGGGACCGTGAGCCATGGCCGCTGGGCCTGCGCGTCCGGAGCCTGTGCTCCGCAGCGGGAGAGGCCTCGGCAGTGAGAGGCCCGTGTATCGCAAAAAAAAAAAAAAAAAAAATCTGAGATAATATCCTTAGAAAAGTGCTTAATAAGTATTAAGAATACCATTGTCGAGGCTTCCCTGGTGGCGCAGTGGTTGAGAATCTGCCTGCTAATGCAGGGGACGCGGGTTCGAGCCCTGGTCTGGGGGGATCCCACATGCCGCGGAGCAACTAGGCCCGTGAGCCACAACTACTGAGCCTGCGCGTCTGGAGCCTGTGCTCCGCAATAAGAGAGGCCGCAACAGTAAGAGGCCCGTGCACCGCGATGAAGAGTGGCCCCCACTCGCCGCAACTAGAGAAAGCCCTCGCACAGAAACGAAGACCCAGCACAGCAAAAATAAATAAATTAATTAATAAACTCCCACCCCAGCATCTTCTTAAAAAAAAAAAAAAGAACACCATTGTCAAGCTTGCACAGAAAACAGCACACAGTAAGCCTGGGTAAATAGGCTACCACTTGGGCATCTGAATTTAATCTCTAAGTCACAGTGAGTTTTATAGATGGAATTCTGTTTACTTATTGATAATATGCTAGTGGGACATGAATTAACTGTGGAGCCGTGTTTGCAGTCCCCACGAGCCAGGTCCCCACTGTCTGCCCTGCAGAATATAGGATTTAAAAAATATTGTCATATGTGGTTTGAGAAGCAGCCTGAGTGTCAAGGCAGTGTACCACCTAGGGAGGCCAGAAATATCTGAATAGGTCATACACTGAGGCATTTACTCTGCGAAGGAGTCAATTTTAAAGCCATGTGCTACACAAGTTAAAGCCAGTTACCTCCTCTGATGACTCTGGCTCCAAGTGAGACTCATGTTTCCTTTCAATGAGTTTAGAGAGAAGGTCTCTTCCTCTTTCAGACATGGGCTGCTCTCCCAGCAGAATAGCGCTTATGCTTTGGCCAAGCTTACTGTCCTGGGAAAGTGCTGACATTCGCAGAGTGATAGAGAATGCTTCCCTGAAATAGGCCTTCAACCCCTGGTCAAGGAAAAGGTGAGGTGGGCATAATCAGTTCAGCTTCCAGGCAACTGCTATTAAAGCTTTAAAGTAATAGTTGAAAGAAAAATGGGGCTTGAGATTTATCATCTTTACTTGCCCCCACCACGGGTTACTATTATCATTTGTAATTCTGCTGAGGCTCCAAGTGTTGACAATGAAACATCCACAGAAAGCTGTGATGCTGTTCGCATAGGAAGACCACTTCTCTCCAGAATTCTTAGAGTGGTGCATGCATTCTGTCATATGCTGCCACGGGAAATTTGATTGGGAAAGGCAGTAGGAACCAAAGGCCGCCAGTGGGACTTAAGTAGATTTGAAATGTTGCAAAGCTCATAGCACTTACTGTCCTGGGGAATGGGGCGTGAGTCACAGAGAAGGAGAAGCAGAACGCCTGTGCATGCTATAAATACCTTGTAAAATGACCTCAGGAAGGTGGGGTTGGAGTCCTGTTGGAGGTCATCGACAGCGATGTGGGCCAGGCAGTGGATCAACAGCAGAACGAAACTTCCCACTGATGCCAAACACTCTCTCCTAACAAACAGTGTGTTTTCAGCACTCTGAGTGGAGAAAATACCCAAACACAGAGAGGTCAACCCTGGGGAACATTTCCACCGCCTCTTTTCTTTTTCTAGTTTTATATGATCTAAAACAACTTTGGGAATCATAAAGTCACGGACTCCCTGGGCTTAATGAAAATTTACTGAAGGGAAGATTCAAAGGTCAAGGGAAAAATTATCGTTTTAGCTCAACTCTCTGAATAAATCATTTTCCCAATAAATCTGTCTCCCAATATTTTTGCTACCCCTAGCTTACAGAAAACAAACTTGGAAATTCAGAGAAAAATTATTCATATATCTGTTTTTTTTTTTGCGATACGCGGGCCTCTCACAGTCGTGGCCTCTCCCGTTGCGGAGCACAGGCTCCGGACGCGCAGGCTCAGCGGCCATGGCTCACGGGCCCAGCCGCTCCGCGGCATGTGGGATCTTCCCGGACCGGGGCACGAACCCGTGTCCCCTGCATTGGCAGGTGGACTCTCAACCACTGCGCCACCAGGGAAGCCCCATATATCTCTGTTTTTTTCATCAATGTCCTCCAATTACTGTTTCTTTACTCAGTGGTTCTCAAACTTTAGTGTGAATAAGAATCACCTAGGAGTGATTGTATTTTGGGGGCCCATCCCAGAATTTCTGGTTCTGGGGGCTCACCATTTCCATTTTTACCAAACTCCCCAGGTGGTTGATGCAGGAGACCCAAGGACCGGAGTTTGAGAAGCGTTGCCTTCTCAGGGCTCTCAGGCTTTCTTTGTCTTTTGTGCCATTATTGTAATCAGGTTCTCAAATCTCCTGTCTTGCCTAATTGATTTGACATAACTCCTCGTTCAGTCCCTTCAGAGGCAATAGGTTGGCATGGAAAAGCCTTAGATGGTTTGGAATCAGCTGTCTGAGGTCAGTTTCTGGAATTAGCTGTGGATGGCAGGACAGAGTAGTGATTAAAAAAGTTTGATGTCAAATACACCCAGACTTGAGTTTCAACTCTTGCCACACCGTGATCTCCGGCAAGTTACGTGGCCTCCCTGGGTCTCAATTTCCTACTTCATAAAATGGAAACGACACCCCCTACCTTGGGGTTAGGGTGTTGTAAGTTATAAATGAGATAATGCATGTAAGGCACATGGCCAAGTGCCTGGCACATAGCACTCAATGAATCCTGAGTTTGTTTCCCCATCAGTAAGAAAGGATTAAATTCTTGCTTATTTCATAGATTGCCCTGAGGATCGAGTAAATTAATGCCTGGAGAATATCATATACGAGTAATTTTTGGTTTTATTAAATCCCCTAACAACCTACTAGTCAAGTATAAGCCATTTACTAGTCCTCTAACATTGGCTAGCAGTCCCCCTCTCGCAATCACCGCTTACTGTCATAGCGTGTAAGGCCGACATATACCAGCTGAGAGTTCCACCAAGGCACTGCCAGTCTACGTATTTGAGGAACTACCAGAACAGGAACAATTTAGATCCCTCTCTGTAGAAAGATGCTGAATGCGCAGGATTTCCTGAGCTGGGACCATGACTCTTACGGGAAACACCAGTCTGGAACCACCCGCTTTGATAAGGACAGAGATTCATTAACGGGCACAAAGCCATGATGATTCTCTGGGCACAAGCCAGGACATAGTCATTTCACTAATTAGAGAAAGCTCTTACGTGGGGACATGTATTATGCCTTACCTAAATGACATTACCTAGAGGGAATAAAATATGTGAGGACTTGAGAGAGAAAAATGTTCTATTACATCTGTTCTTTTTGCTTCTGTCTCTCTTTACTAGACCCTAGAATTCTACAAACCCCGCATCTGAGACTGGGAATTTGAAGCACCTGATAGAAGAAGGAATCTTGGAAGGCATTGTCTGAGGCTTCCATGGCAGGAAGACGAGAAGCAATCTGCAGGGTGATTTCTGGAGCCTGAAAAGAATAGAAAACAAACAAAAACAAAACCCACCCTTTTGCTAAAAGATTCTCATGTAGCTCAGTTATGTAGCACCAACCAAGAAAGGGAAGTCAATGCATTGAGACATCAATTTAAATTGTAACAGGATAAGTGGATTCAGTATAGACTACAGGAAAGTGGAAGGAGTATTTAACTCAGTGTTTGAAATTTATGCTAACTACAAGCATTGATTTACTACTTTTCTAAACAGAGGTAAAGTGGCAGTCAGGCATGAGGGCTCTCAGGCCATGGTGCCTGGATTCTAACCTGGCTCTCCCCTTTTGGTTGTGTGCTCTTGGATAAGTTTACTCAACCATCCTGTATCTCCCCTGCCCCCCCCCCACCAGTTTTAAAATGAGAAAAAAAATAACATCAGTGCCATAGGGTTTTTGTGAAGATTACATGAGTTAATTCATGCAAACTAATAGAACATTTTCTGTTATGTACAAAGTACCTAATTCATTCTACGTATTATTCTATCATTTGAGAGATTAGACTTTTGATTGGTAAAATGACTCCAATCATTCTCCTTAAAGGGGAGACTTAGAAAGTTCCCTGTTCTGAGTGCTTCATTCTAAGGAATATCCACCACCTCAAAGCCTCCTTCCTGGTGACCCTGACCTTCTTGGCTCCAGGGATGACTGCTCCACAGAGCGACCAGAACCAGACTCACATGAAGCTGTGGGATGAGGAGATGCAGGATGGAAAGGCCATGCTGGTAAACCACAAACTCCCTGGCAGAGAGGTCTGTGGATTGCACAGTTGTCAGCTCTTCCTTCTGCGTTATCTGAGGTTTCGGGAGATCCTGCAAAGAGGTTTTGGGGGCTGCAGAGATCAAGAGAAAACAGTAAGATTTCACTGACTTTTGCATACAGTAATGATATATTAATGAAAAGAACAAGAACAACAGCAACACAATTCAGCTTAGGAAAAGGTGTATTTGTATCCAGCCATCCATCCTCCAGTGCTGTATATACACTGCGGATCAGGCTGTCCTGCCAGTTGCCATGGAAGAGCAATTGACTTCCAGTCATTAGGAACAGAGGTTCCAGAACAACAGAATGAGGGTCCAGAAAAGATGGCGACAGACTTTCTTCTATTTCATAGGGTTGTTTGGAGCATTAAATGTAATGTACTCAGAACAGGAACTGGCACACAGTAAACACTCAGGAAATTCTCAGGAAAGAATGCTGAGCTAGCAGTCAGAGGACCTGAGTTCTGGTCCAGGTTCTGTAAGACCCTGGGAAAGTCACTTAATGACTTATCAGTTCTCTCATCTATAAAAAAAATTCCACTGTCTTACAGAATCAGAATTTGGGTTACCAGGTGTAAACAAGACAATGTATACCAAATCGATTTCAACATTATAAAGTCAAACATAAGACAATGAAAATTGAAGTAGTGGTGGGAACTCTCAAAGGAGGGCCCACCTATCTGCCCATATTCTTCTTATTTTACCCCAAGGGGAGACAGAATTAATATTAAGAATGGTCAAACGTTTTCTGTAAAGGGTCAAAAAGTAAATATTTTAGGTTTTCCAGCCAAGAGACAAAATTGGGGTTCAGATTGAGTGTTCCCTATCATCAGGGTAGAAGTGTGGCTTTATTCCTTTACAAAGGCTTCCCTTGCTTCTCTGATACAGTGACCTACCCTCCTGGGAACTCAGCAGAATATGTTGCCTGCATCTCCCTTTCGGCACTGCCTTTACAGTATTGGATAATTTTTCATATGGGGAAGCAGGTTAAGAGCACAGGCTCTAGGGTGAGACTCTCTGGGACTGAATTCCAGCTGAACTTCTCAATAGCAATACAATTTTTCACTGCTTGCTTGACCTATTCAGAAGCTTCAGTTTCCTTACCTATAAAATGACTAATACTACTTACTTTGCTGCATTGTCATAAAGATTTAATGAGCTAACATAACCAAAGATTTAGAATAGCACATGATATATTGTAAAGCACTCCATAGAAATGTTATTCTTCTTTTGACATTTTTCCCTAATCATTTAAAAATGTAAAACCATTCTAAGCTTGTGGGCCATACAAAGATAGATAGCAAGTTGGAGTTGGCCTGTGGGCAATAGTTGGCTGACCCCTAGTCAAATTCAAAGATGTTTTTGGAACTGTGCTTACTAGTGGCCTGCACCGTGGTCACCTGAAAGGCCTACATTCATTTCCTGTTAATCTTCTCCCACTTGGGAGGTAGGTGAGTTGAAACAGACCCGAGTCTTCAGTTCAAGCCAGCCACTTTCTCTTTCCAATTTCAAGGAGGTGGTTTTGGTAAAGTGATTTGGAGTCTCTTTCTGGGGCAAGGTCATCTTTCTCTGTCTCCTCTGTCTATCTCCCTGTGTATCCCACTTTTCCATTAACTCCTTGTAACATGTGGATGGGGTAAAATCCCAAGATTTAGATTCAGTGTTCGGTGGGGGGATAGAGGGCCTTTAGGAATTCCCTTTGGGGGAACTGGCCAAGTTATTATTACAGTGGGACTTTGATTTCTATTTGTTATTCCTCATATGGAAAAATCCCTTGGGAATCCTAGGATATGGGCGGGGAGAAAGGGATGATTGGCAAGGCAGGGTTCTGATACTCCTAGACCTAGGGGTTACACCATTGAATACCTTCAGTGCGCCGTGATAATTCTAAACAGGAGCTCCCAGGGGAAGGAGATTACCTGGTCTGTGATGCACCTGTCCTTGCAGTTCAGCTCCATCCTTGTGAGCTTGGGACCTGATATCTAGTTTTCTCAGGGTGGAGAAGAGTGGTGAGGTCCATGTGACATCAACTTTATCTGCATCTGAACAGAGGAGAAGAAAGTAGTTGTCGGGAACTGTGACCACAGGACTGTGGCCAAAGACAAAAAGAGCTAGACGTAGCAACAGGTGTGGTATGTGGCTTCTACAATGGCCCCTGTGATCCCCCATGTGTATCCATGCCCTTGTGTAATCCCCTCCCCTTGAGTGTGGGTTGGATCTACTGATTTGCTTCTAATGAATGGAATATGGCAAAAGTGGTGAGATGAGGATACAAAAAAACCTGTAGTTTCCTTTTTTTGGCCCTCTCTCACTTGCTCTGAAGGAACAGTTACTGTGTTGTGAGTTGCCCTGTGAAGTCCATGTGGCAAGGAATTGATGTTTCTGGACAAAAGCCAGTGAGGACTTGAGGTCTGCCAATAGCCACAAGAGTGAACTTGGACTCTGCAGTCAAACCTTGAGATGATGGCAGCCCTGGCCTGATGATACCTTATTGTAGCCTGTATGACACCCTGAGCCAGAGGCTCCCAGCTAAGCTGCACTCAGATTCTTGACCCACAGAAACTGTGAGATAATAAATGTTTGTTGCTTTAAGCCACAAAATTTTGGAATAGTTTGTTACACGGCAGTGTATAACTGATACGTTGAGTTTCTTTTTCTTTTTTTTTGCGGTACACGGGCCTCTCACGGTTGTGGCCTCTCCTGTTGTGGAGCAACAGGCTCCGGACACACAGGCTCAGCGGCCATGGCTCACGGGCGCAGCCGCTCCATGGCATGTGGGATCTTCCCAGACCGGGGCACGAACCCGTGTCCCCTGCATCGGCAGGTGGACTCTCAACCACTGCGCCACCAGGGAAGCCCACGTTGGGTTTCTTTATGTTCTTCCTAAAGAAGCTACCATGGCCACCCTCTTATGGAGCTTGAAGCTCTGATTATAGTATTAGAACTTATCAAAACATGATCAGCATTAGCAGCAGAAGGGAACATTGGACCCATGACCAGCCTTACCTGTTCCTGGCCCCCCATCCTCCAATCCTAAGCCATGGCCTTGAGCTCCCACTAGTGCTGCAGTGAGGCTCTTCAGGAAGGGGATCAACAGCGGGCAGGCAGCAGCCTGGTCCCTGGGAGAAGTGATGATTGTTCCAGAAAATCTGTCTCCAGGGTAATTCTCCAAACACACAGGGGTTCCTGAGGCAACAATCTAGGATGAAATAGTCAGAACCTAGTCCTGTGCTTGGTTCCTACATGTCCCACGTGGCTGCTTAGGGAGCTTCTCTTTGAAGCCCCCAACAAAAGTTGGCATACAGATCCCCTTGGCCAAGTCCGGAGGTCAGTACCTGGGTGTGCAAGAGTTGGAGGCGGCTCAGCTCCCGTTGGTACTGTAACTGACCGAGGGCCCTATCCAGGAAGATCTGTCTCGCTCTCACCATCTCCTGAAACTCATTGGAGAGATGCCAAATCACCTAGAACACAGAAAATGAAATGCCCCAAGTAGAATGGAGATTCTTTCTCTTTCTTCCTGCTCCCCTCCCAGACTACCAGCTGCTCCTTGAGTCCAGCCATCCTTGAATTGTCCTGAAGAGCCACATCTGATGACATGGGCAAATGTGCTATCTCACACGGGTCCCCTTGTCAGCCTCTGAGCCTCACCTTCCTGGGATGGTTCCAGACCTGGGGGCTCTGATTCCTACTCTGCTGTAGCCACATCTCCTCCTCCTGGCCACTCAGCCGGCCAGCTGCTTGCTTGAGCTTTCCTGCTGCCTGTCCTAAACTCTGCAGGACTTTCTGCATGCCCAGAGTCACCTGCGCCTCCTGTATCCACTCCTCCCTGTCTGCTGCAAGGGGCAGAGAAAAGGACCACATGGCAGTGCCACCTCTGGGGTTAGGGAGGAGAAGGAAAGACACAATGGTTTATTGGAGCCAGGGGAACGTGCCAGGTCAGAGCCAGGGCCCGGCTGGAAACCTGGGAGGTAGAGGAACACGTGGAGAGGGCAGGAGGACTGCTGCTGGGCACCTGGGATTGGTGGCACCACTCCCAGGAGGTTTCTGCTCTAGGAATCTGGGCCCCGGGGATGCTGCTTCCCCACCTTGAGAGAGCAGGACCCGCTCTGGGCCGCTGTGGCTGCTCAGGGCTCCGGCTCTCCTCTCGGTCTCCCGCAGGCAGCAGGACTCCAGGGCCACGCAGGCCTCCTCAGCAGCCCTCAGCTATGGGGCGGGACAGGGGGCACTGAGGGATGTGTCGTGGAGGGGAAGGCAGGAGCTTGGGCACGGGCCAGCTCCTCCCCCCTCCCCCCCACCTCCATCCTGCGGAGACACTTAGTTTGGGCTTGGAGCTGGGAAATCCTGGGATTTTTCTGCCCTGAGATGGGCTCCATTCCTGTGGTTGGGGAGAGAAAAGGGCTCCCCACTTCCAAGAGGAGCCTGTGCAGTCTGGGCAGATGGGTGGGTGAGGCCATGAGGCGGGGCCTCTGGGCCTCACCTGCTGCCCCACATCTTCGCCTGGAGTGGAGAGCAGCTGCTGGCTCAGGGCGCTCAGGTGTTCCACCAGCCGGGCCTCTTCGTGTCCCTGGTGGTGCCAGTACTGCTCCCGGGCTCTCAGCTCTTTCTCCAGGGTGTCCAGCTGCAATGTCCAGCTTGTTTAGGGCCCACACACTTTTTCTCCTCACTGCCTGGGCTCTGGCTGAAGAACCACAAAGCCTTTCGAGACCTGGGCCTCCCCCACTCTGGGCATCTGTGACTAAGCTTGGTGAGCCAAACGACTTGATGGTAGATGGAAAAATAATCACCACACACCTTCTGCAAGCTCCCAGGCCCTCCCTCCCTCTTTCTAACACCTGGACTCTCCAGGGTCACCTGCCCCCTGCCCACCTTTCTCCTGGGAGGCCAGGGGAGATGGGCACGTGGCAGCAGGAAATAGTTCTCAGATCCTCGAATTGCTCCTTCAAACTCATCTGTGAAACTGTGAGTGGGGGGGCTGGAATCTATATTTCTTAGCTTTTACCAAGAATCTTTTATAACATATCTATCTTTGTTTCTGAAATTGCAACTAGGCTGAGAATGCATGGGAGGACCCTAGATCATTTTCATTTCAGTGGAGAACCCGCCAGAGGCTGAATTACTGCCATGACCTCTTGACAGGGCTTCATGCTCTAGTCTGGCCCTGCTCCCATCCATCCTCTGCACTGCTACCAGAGGGAAATTTCTAGAATGCTGATTATATACACACATACTCAAGCAGAAAAATGTCTGGGAGGAGGTGTGCCAACCTGTTAATAGTGGCTGCATTTGGAGGGAGAGACTGGAGGAGAGGTGAGTAGTGTCTGGATAGAGGAGCAAAATGGGGTAGTTGTTGATGGCAGATGGAGTAGAGAGGAATGGCGAGGAGGGAGCTCTTGCATCTTTATTTAGATACTTTAAAAAATGTGGTAGGATTTTGAGTAATTATTTTCTTTTTGTATTGTTCTAAATTTTCCAAATTAAACAGTCTTGAAAATATTCGTATCTGATCATATCACATGTCTACTTAGAATCCTTCAGTGGCTCCCCATGGCTTTCATGATAAGTTACATTACTTGGCCTCAGCCGGGCACACAAGGCTGTTCATGATTCATTTCCTACCTTCTTCATTGGCTTCACCTGCTGCCTTTGCCCCTCTGCCTTCCTCGTTCTCCTGGAACCTTCGTGGTCTCACACCTGCCACCTTTGCACTTGCTGGTCCCTGAGGCCTTTCTCTGACTCCTTCCTCAGGTTTCATCCCAAGTGTTGCCTCTTTAGGGAAGCCTTCCTTGAACTCTCACCCCGTGATTTAGATGCCCCCCCTCTGTGCTCCCTTAACACCCTTGTAAACCATGATCACGGCTGGCACCTACAGCTGCCCAGTGCCCTGAGGGGCCCTGTCTAGCTTTCTGCATTCAGCACCAAACACAGTGCCTGAGACACAGAAGGTTTTTGATATGTAGTTGCTGAGTGAATGAAGAAATAGAGTCATCGCCTCCTACATACCAGACCGGGGTCTCTCACTCCCCGAGGTAAGGCCTCCAGCACCTGGACAACGGGCACCACCACCCTGGCAGAAGGGTCCATGTGAGCGCCAATGACGGGACCAGGTTCCCCAGTCAAGGGGTCTACGGCTTGAGCCCCAATTGCAATTGGGACCAGACCTGTGGGATGCCAAGCCCATCACTGGCTTCAGGAACCAGTGATGGGGAAAGAAGGAAGGGGCAGTCATGGGAAGAAGGAAACATGGCTGGGAGGGAGCTAAAGGAGGCTGAGAAATCTGCTCACCCTTCGAGGGGCTCTGAGTGGGATTAGAGGGTTTCCTGGAAGGCACAGACCCTGAGGGTGAGGGTGTGTGGGGAATTTCTGAAGCGCTCATCTTTGAAAGGATCCAGGTTTCTCAGTAGGGGATAAGTGATCTGTGGTACCAGTGTTCTGGAATCACTGAGCACCTCTATTTTGGGTCTCAGCAGCCCTAGTGGTAGTGTCAGAATGACCCCACTCTTTGGCTCATGAGTGAGTGGACTGGGGGTACCCTTCTGGAGCTTTACAAGGTTTTCAGTTACATTCCTGATCCCCCAGGGCTTTAGGAGGCTCCAAATTCCCTCCTACCTTTGCCGCTGGCATCTTCCATTGAACCTGCCAGGGGCGTGGCATCACTGGAATTCCCATCAATCTCCATGCCCAGGATGGGTACCATGAGCCCTGAGCCCTCAGGGTCTGGAATCTCCATCCCATATATGACCGGGACCCACAGCGCTGTCCCAGGATAGCACATCATCCCTAACACAAGGGGGAGGGGACACAGGGAGGAGGAGGTGAGGGCTGAGTGCCACACTGAGGGGCTTTCCAGGCTCAAAGGGCTACATCTCTGACTAGAGAGGCTTCCCTGCAAAGACTGCATTTGTTTTCTTTGGGGCCCAGCTTAGCGTTTTGAATTCATAAAGGAAGGATTGAGTGGCAGCAGGACTTTGGGGAAGCTGAGAACAATTTCTAGGCTAGGCTGAGAAGGTGGAAAAGAAGGGGACAAACATTCTTGAGCACCTACATGTGCCAGAGTCTGAGCTCAGAACTCCATATAAATTATATTTTATTTGGTCCTACAACGAGATCTCTGAAGTATATACTATTTTAATCCTCATTTTAAGGATGCTATAACAGAGGCAGAGCGAGGTTTAGTAAGTTGCCCAAGGTCAAAGAGGTAATAAACAGTGGGGCAGGTCTTCAAACTCAAGTCAGTTGTGATCCCAAACCCTGGTTCTTTTTTTGTACACACCCTGGATAGAAGGTTCTAGAAAGAGTGAGTGAGATAAGCTCCAGGAAGATGCCACTCCTACTTCCTTTCCCTGCCGTTCCTGTGCTAGTTAGTGCTGTGGGGTGGTAGAGGAGTTGAGTGGGCTCCTCTCCTGAGTTTACTAATGGAAAGCCGAAGGCTGCTGCAGGAACGAAAGTGACAAGAGGACTGAGGACCCAGGAGACTCAGGCTTTATGCCTGGCTGTGCAGCTAACTAGCTATAGGACCCTGGTGGTCAAGTCTCTTAACTTCCTTGACTTCAGATCCTGCAATGTAAAACGGGTGTCATAACATGTTATGGTGCTTGGGGATCCTATGAAGTTACATGAGAATATACACTTTACCACCATCAAGTGTAAGACCCAGTGGAATTGGCAAGAGCTTAAAAGAAAGAGATTAAAAGCCAAGCCATTCATGAGCTTGGGGCATGAAGTCATCGAAATCCTTCTCTCTTCCTTTGGTCACATGTGTGCCTGGCCAGTGGGACTGTCGTCTTGTCCCTGGGTTTACTGGCTGAGGGGCACTGAAGCATCAGGTCATTCTGGGCCTGGGATTGCAGGGCCTGGGAGCCTTTGGCCCGGGTCAACACGTACCTATCCTGCCGCCGCCGGCCTCCATGCTCTCTGCTGCCTCCCGCTGTCTCTGCAGTCTCCGAGCCTGCTGCAGGACGTGGTGCAGACTCAAAGCCAGCGCCTGTCTCATGTCCTCGATGGCAGTCTCCAGAAGCCCCTGTACCCTCCGCCCTGGCCTCTCCTGGGACCTCCGGAGTACTGCAATCACTCGCCTCTGGGCCACCAGCACATTGGCATCCAGCAGGGCCTGTGACCCTCCGGTATGGGGCACAGTCTGTCCCTCCTGTCGGGAAGCTCCCTGGAGCCAGACTGGCTTCCTGCTCAGTGGCTCCACAAAGCTGTCACCAGGCATCATGAGGTTCCCCGAGGTGTCTCGCAGTCCTCCCAGGGCAAGCACCTGACCTGGAAGCAGGGGGGAAGGGATGTAGGCAGAGGAGGCACGTGAGAACCAGGACCCAGGACAGAGTGAGTGACAGGGTGCGCGTGGAGGTTGCAGGGGCAGGGCAGGGGATGGGGTGAGGGAGAGGGCGGGGGGGGGGGGCGCGCGTGTAGTACACACTGGTGGCAGGAGGAGGAATGGCCTTCTTGGTTGAAAAACATCCCTATGTTTTTGCTGTAGAAGCAACTCTGTTCTCTCCCCACTGGGGGACACCAAAGATGGCAAAGGGTGAGGGGAACTGGGAAGGAGAGGAAAGGTGGGGGTAAGAGGCAGAGGGAGGATGAAGTGTGGAAATACGGGCTTGGGGTGGAGTTTGCAGACTGGACCAGAACGTGGAGGATCTGGGGGGCTGAGAGGAGAGGATTGGGAAGCCAGGCCAGGCAGGGAGGAGAGGCAGAAGGATAGCACCAAGGGCTGCCAGGAGACCTGTGTTTTCATCCAACCCGACTCCCAGGATTGGCGAGATGCCTCCTGTGACTGGATCTTCCATGGGCCCCCCCAACTCTAGAGGGGCCAAGGTCTTGGTGAGGGGATTGCAGTATGTCCCCCCAAGAGTGAGCCACTGCCTTGTTTGTGGGTGCAGAGTCACAGCCAGCACGGGCACTTCGATGCCAGTTATGCGGTCCGTCATGAGAGCCCCCAGCTGTGATGTCCTCCTTGGCTGCAGGACAGGCAGGCAGGTGGCTGGAGGGGAGCGTGTGGCCGGACAGGTTGGGTAGGGCACATAGGGGAGGATGGCAGCTTCTGAGGTTCGGACGCCACCTGGACAGGGAGAGAGGGAGGTGTTGACACCCGTTGGCATGCCCTGCAGGGCAGGGGCAGAGAGAACCGCTTTCCTTCACCTGGCAGCTCTCTCCAGCATGGCGCCTCCTCAGCAAGAATGTTAAAGTGAGGAAGGGGGGAGAAGGCATTCACTGCTCTGCTGCTCACTGAGCCCCACTGTCCAAGGAGAGAGCCCTGCCTCCTATGCTGTGCCCCTGGGGAGTTCATTCCAGAGGGCCCCAGTGGGCCCTGTGCTGGGTTGGGGCTAGGTAGTGGTCAGAGTCTCACCAGAACTGGAGTCAGTGGTGGGCACCAGGGTAGCTTCCTGCAGATCATAACCCAGATTTCCAGCCTCGGGCGGCACACGTCCAGTGTCAGGGTGGATGAAGTAGCCAGGGGGTATGGGCCCTGTGTGGCCACTGGCCGGGAGCATCACACAGTTGGGGCCAGGGACCATTAACTTGGTGACAGGATTCACGCTGATGTCTTCGGCGTCCCCTGAAGGGCTTGCTGAGGCTGCAGGAAAGCAAATTCCTGCTCAGCCCTGGGTCTGAGGCCATCTGGCAGGTTAGGGGCTCCCTTGGCTGGAGACTGGAAGGAATTGGTGAGAACCCTACCCAATCCACACCCTGGTATGGGGGTGTAGCAGATGCTCCCCATGGGAAGGGGATCTTGTGTTTGTGCCGAGTCCAGGTCAGGACTCCGCATTCGGGATGTGACCCTGACATCATCATATTGCAGGACCCTTCTCCCTCTCTTCCTTTCCAGGTAAGTCCAGCATTTTCCACACCTGGCCTTTGCATTCATCAGTCAGGCTTTTGCTCTCAGGAAGTGCTACCTTATATGTAAAGCTATACTTTGTGGTGGTTTTTTTGTTTCCTCCTCTGCTCTTCCCGTTTTGGAGGCTCCCTCTTCTGTAACACAGACCTTCGCCCAGGACGCTGCACAGGAAGCCCCTCCCAACCTTGGGGGTTTCCACTTGGTTTAGCTTTCCTCCTCCCTTCCTTCCGCCTGAAAACAGGGCCAGGTTTCCGGGGCGGGGGCGGGCGGGGCCCTGCCTGAAGGCCAGCAGGGCTCACCTGGCCGCAGCAGCTCCGCCCCAGTGCCGGTGCCCAGGACGCCCCAGGCCTTCAGGCGGTGGCCCTCCTGCAGCACGGCCTGCGACAGGCGGTCCAGCACAGCGTCCAGCTGGGGGACTTCCCTGCAGGAGGATGAGGGAGGACCCATCAGAGGGAGGGGCAACTAGGGATAGAAGGACACTTTGGTGCGGCCCGTCCCGGGACCCCAAGAAGCCACACGGCTCCTCCCCAGATCTCACTCAGCTTGACTCAGATTCACCAGGTACACACCTTTCTGGGTTCCGCCCAGCCCGGGAGGACTTCGTGGGCCTGGAGCCTGAATACGCCTTCAGCAGCCGCCGCGCTGCCATCAGCGCTGAGCAGAAAGAGCCCCAGTGCTCTCGCCTCGCACCGAGGTCTTGGCGAAGGAGCGTCAGCTGGTGACTGAGGCTTGCTGCGTACTCGCCTGCCAGGTGCCCCCTCCGCCTGGCCTCCTCCTCTGCGGCCCTGGCAGCTGCCTCCGCAGCCTGGGGTCAGAGACCACCCTGCCTGCTTACCTGCAGGGGCCGTAGCCGCCAGAGACAGCAGCCTCGGGGACTGGACACCCCGCTCCCCCTGGGCACTGCAGAGCAATGAGGGTGGGCGTGGCAGCAGTGGCAAAGGGGCGCAGGGTGTGGGGCTAAGACACCTGGGGCCTGGGAGATGGAACAGGTGCTGAGGAGGTGCGCAGCCTCAGTGAAGGGAGAGAGTTGCATGTGGGCACCGGGACCAGATGGGAAGCGTGAAAACAGCCCAACCTGTTGCTGCTCCCTCTGGGGGCTCTCTGGAAGCTGGCCACTGGAAGCTGGGATGCGGTGCTCAGCACCCCACAGCTGCTGGAGAGAGCGGGCTTCGTTCCCAAGTTTGAGGCAGAGGAGTTTGAGCTGCGAAGAGAGGGCAGAGTTTGCCCCAAGAGGCCCCAGCAGCTTTCACGGCTGTGGTCGCAGCGCCCTCTGCTGCCAGTTTGTGGAGGGACTCCAGAGGACAAAGTGACCTTACACTGGAAGAAACCCGTGAAGACCAGCCCAGCCGTAGGGCAAGACACCTTCCCCCTAGGGAACCCCTGGCCCAGCTTAGAAACTTGGACTTCTAGTGTGCTTCTTTGGCTCCCAATATCTGTCACCTACTGGCCTGCATTTTCTCACGCAGATGGGCTACCCAGATCAGGAGTGGGGATCTTAAGAGACTCCAGAGGTGGTCTGGATAGATTCCCTACCAGTGATCTGAAGCCTGAGGGCTCATAAAATCAGCCCTAAATTTAAGCTGAAATCTTCTTCTTCCCTTCCCCCGAATGAATTTTTTTTTTTTTTCTGGTTCATTATGGATACACTGAGGATTTCTTTAGGCCTTCTGTCCCATCACTAACGCTCCCAGAGACAAATTCGCTTGCTGGCCCAGCTTCTCTACTCACCTCCTCCTTGGTCTGGCTGAGTTTGGTCGTCACTGCCAGAGACTGCCTGAGCAGGATCCTGAAGAAGTTTTCTGTGTCAAAGCCCTCCAGGTCCACCTGCTCCTCGGCTTGCCAGTCCCCACCTGTGGGGGGGATGGGAAGCAGGGTTATCTTCCTGAAACGTAAATATGAGCTTCCCTACAGATTCTCAATGTATCTTCCTCCTCAGGTCCTCACAGACTTGCTACTAAAAGTGTGGTCTTTGGATGAGCAGCATTAGCTTTGCTGAAGAACTTGTGAGAAATGCAGAATTCCAGGCCCCATTCCAGACCTATTGCAGCAGGAGATCCCCAGCTACTTCATAATCACCTTGAAGTCTGAGAAGAACAAACTGCTACTCTCTGAGGCCCATACTTGGAGTAGCAAGAGTAGAAGGGGAAACACCTCAGCATGACACGTAATGCCTCCTTTTTTTTTTTTATTGTCCCTGGTTTACAGCTGAGACTATTACTTTTTTTTTTTTAGAAGATGTTGGGGGTAGGAGTTTATTAATTAATTAATTATTTTTGCTGTGTTGGGTCTTCGTTTCTGGGCGAGGGCTTTCTTTAGTTGTGGCAAGCGGGGGCCACTCTTCATCGCGGTGTGTGGGCCTCTCACTATCGCGGCCTCTCTTGTTGCGGAGCACAGGCTCCAGACGCGCAGGCTCAGTAGTTGTGACTCATGGGCCTAGTTGCTCCGCGGCATGTGGGATCCTCCCAGACCAGGGCTCGAACCCGTGTCCCCTGCATTAGCAAGCAGATTCTCAACCACTGTGCCACCAGGGAAGCCCCATGTAATGCCTCCTTTAGAAGTACTGGTCATTTCCTAACTTGGCCACTTTGTACGTGGTTACTGTACATTTCTTTATGAAAGTTTGTGTTTAGCTGTCTCTGTCCCCTTCTACACTCTGTATGCCTGGAAGCTGGCAGTGTCTGGCATACAGTGGCTACTCAATAAACATGTACTGAGCAATGAATGAATGAGTGGAGAGGAGTGAAACAATGAACAAAGGAAGCAGGAGCTGGCCAGTTGGATTTGGGGGCACCTCTGGGATTCCAGCCCAAGCCTGTCACTCACCATGACCTCTCTCAACCCTGGGGACATCAGAGTCTTGGTGTGGTAGGCCTTTCCTCAGAGAGGTTATCCTGGTTCTTGGGGAAATGTAGGCATCCAGGTTGTAGCCCTGCTGATGCTTCCTGAAGGTGGGCTGGGGAGCAGCCTTCCGGGCCCAGCTCAGTCTGTGACACTGAATCTACAGGGTACATCATGGGTGATGTGAAGGAAAGGGAAGCTGAGGGAGAAGCATCCTTTCTGAGGACACTTGGAGGAGAAGGACCCCTGCTCAGTGTGGTTAGGGAGCACCTCATCTTTGCTTCTTTGGACCATTCTAACAGCCTCTCTCTCTGTAACTTTCTCCTTTCTAATCCATCTCTGTCTTTCACTTTAAACATAAAAGTCTTACCAGGTTTTCTCCCTTGCTCAAAATTCTTAATTGATCCCCACTGCCTAAAGTCCAAACTTCTTAGCAGGGTCCATGAGACCATCCACACTTTGTTCTCTCCCCTGGTTCCAGCCTCATCCCTGTCCTTGCACCTGAAGCTGCAGTCACAGGGACCAGGTTTGGTTCCCTGAGCAGGTGAACCTTGTTTCATGCCTCTGTGCCTTGGCTCATAACACTCCCCACCGCTCCTCCTAAGTGCATTATCCTCCCACCCTCAACTCACTAACCCCTTTGTCAGTACAGGGACTGAACTTTTGTTCGTGTCATATTTCCAGCCTCTTTCAGGGATCACCTCCTCAGGAAGGCCTGTCTTTACCACCCAGGGAGAACAGTCATCTCCGTCCTTTGTGCAGCCAGGGTCCCGGGCACACTCTCACCAGAGCTCCACAACACTCACTGGCATTTATTTGCCTCCTTGTCTGTATTCTCCCTGCTCAACTTTGACTGATGGAGGCCTGAGGCTGCACCTTTGCCACTTTGGCATCTTAGAAACTAGGATAATGCCTAGTGCAGACGGGCCCTGGAAGACCCATTTCCACGGCACTGGGGAGGTGGTCTGGCACAGTGGTTAAGATGTCACTTGTCCAGCTGTACTCACCAACAGAAGCAGGCAGAGCCCCAGGAGCAGGACAATCTCCCCAAGGACTCCTGGCCAGTCGGACCTCTTCAGGGGCCTGGGGATCTTGGCGATGCCAGTTTGGATGAGATACCTGGGAGTTGTGGGGACAAAGGGCCCTTCCCCAAAGCACTGGCCCCCTGGCGGGAGGGTGCGGACGTACTGGGGAGAAAGAAACCTGTTCAGCCTTGGTCCCACTGTCTGCCAGAGCCTGGCCAGGGGACAGAGTGGGAAACCAGGCCTGTTGACACTAACAAAATAGTCCAGATCTCTGCACATACCTGGATCCCTGGGAAATGAATCTGTATCAGATAGCTATCCGGAGAGCTGTCTGCACGTTATGGGACTAGGTCAACACAATCTCTCGGAAGCTGGACTGACAGGTTGAGATACTAAATCCTGTGTGTGACCAAGACAGTGCACCCGGAACAGTGGTGGCATCATGCACAGGTCACGTAGATAAAATCCTGCATAGATTGGCTCGGGATATGTACCTTCGGGTTGAAAGAGGGGTGGGCAGGGGAAAATGAAGTGGAGGGCTGTGAGAGATGGCTAGACGTTCTATATCCTTCGAGACACATTGGATTTTCATCCTCACAAGGATCCCTTCCTTACACATCACAGGTTGGGCTGCTTTGGAGTGAACCTTGGCGTCCCCAGAATTATCTGTTAGGACTGTGGGACCCTGAGACTCTGATAGGGTCATTCGGGGCACCTCCTTCCCTGGAGAGCTGTCTGGGGTGATTATGAGGCAGTATTTTTTAAAGAGAGGGGAAATGGTGGGATAATGTCTTAAAAAAGGCAAAAGCCATCACAGACAAACCATCTTCCGATGCCAGTTGCTGTTCAGGCGAAAGACACAGACCCCAGGCTGCTGAAACTGCTGCAGAAAGAGGTGAGGGCTTTGGTCTTGGAGCTGGGACTCCTCAGCCAGGGCCCGGAGGCGCCCCCAGTCAAATTCCCCCTGTGTGTTGTAGAAGTGGCCCCTGGGGTGGAGGAAGGAAGGGGCGTGTTGTCTCTTGGCTGTAGGCACAAGGAGCATTTCCGGTGGTGGCAGGGCCATGCCCTCTGACACTCACAGGTCATACTCGGGGTAATGCTCACGGGTCACCAGGAAGGCAAGTGTATCGTTGGTTTGGAGGCAGACTGTGGGGTTTCGGATGCTTGGCTCTGGGGGAGACAGATTCCCAAGGTGCGTGGAGTTGAGGCTCAGTGTTGAAGGAGAGCTCAGATATGCTTCCCTGGACTTTCCTGGGCAAGATTCAGAACACAAGGAAAGGCAGCCACTCTTCAGGTGGTTTTGTGCCAGGATCTGGGGAGGTTGGAGTAGGGAGAGGAGAGGCAACAGGTGTCCGCCAAAATGCTCACCTGCATCCTGGCCTGGGAGCCTGGGATCCCTGAGGGGCAGGCCGAGGGAGCGCAGTAGGTCACGGCCTGGTCTGCTCAGGCCCAGGAAGCCAGTCCCTAGAACAAGACGGGCATCTCCCTGAGCCTGCAGGGCCGGGGAGAGAGTTGGTCCTAGTGTGTGGATACAGCAGAAGCTGTCCATTCCCGACTTGCACTCGGCAGGGTTCAACTTTCTAAAAAACTGTGGGAGGGATGTCAGGATTCACATGCATTTCTTGGGGACCCCTTTCTGGAGAGGAGTTGCCCATCACCCCCGTAGCTTCTGTGTACAGAGGCCACGTTTATGCCGTGGTAAGGACAAGATTTGCCCACGTGTGGACCTGAGCCACAGACCTCCCTGGGGCCTCCTTCTGTCCAGCTTTCTTACCATCCACGCTGACCACATACAGAGGGACAGAATTCTGCCTTTGGTTCAAGTGGCAGGGATGGCCCACAGCACGTGGTGAGGAAGGCCTGTCTAGAAGGTAAAATTCCTGGGAACAGGGAGGTCCAGTGTTAGCTCTTCTCTTAAGACACAGTGAGTAACACCCTCCCCTGGCAGGGAGGTGGGGAGAGCATAGGTGCTTTCTCAAGCCCTGTCTGAGTGTCCTGATGAGGTTGGAGGGGAAGCCGTTGTGGGAATAGGTCTGAGAGTCCTGGGAGTGGCAGGGGCAACCTGGAGTCATGATTTTGAATATTGTCCCTTGCTCATGTGGGAAGATTTCCATGACACTTGCCCGTCTTTAACGTACGCCATGACTTTTTCAAGAAGTTTTATAGGATGAGATTAAATCAACAATAATATCTTTTCTCTGGCACCAGAGGTTGGGCCAGGGATGTGGGTCAGTGCGCAGGGCTGCAGACCCCGTGCATGAACGTGTCACACACCTTACCTCTTAGAAAGGAGGCAGGGGCTGCAGGGGCTGGGTCTATGGCTCTGCAGTGGGCCCGGCTCGGCACGGGTTGGGCCTGGGGTGTCGTACCTGGCTTCAGGTGTCTTCAGTGATGGAAATCTGCGGGATGCCCTCGAGACAGCTGAGCTGCAGGACGTGTCTCTGTCTCTTTGGGCACAGGGGACCACACATCTCACTTGAGTGTTGTCCCCAGCACAGACAGAGCCCCAGGCCTGGGTCATAGCCACGTGCATCCTCTGGTGTGGCACACACCTGCATGAAGACTCACACTTCTTGGGGACACCTCCCTGGGGGAGGTTGCTCCCAGTTCTCCCCAACTTCAGAGTGTAGAGCGCAGGTCTCCATGTTTCCAAAAGGGGGCTAGTGGAATGAGCCTCCAGTGGCTAGGAGGTTGGGCAGGTGAACAGGTGAGCAGAGGGCTAGGAGTGCAGGAGGTACACTATATGGGCGCCTCCTACCTCGTGGGCACAGTGGTCATTCCATTGATCCTTGGTCAAACAGACCCCCTCTTGGTTCCAGGTGGCCCCATCCTTGCAGCTTTTGTATTCCCGTTGGACACAGCCCCTTGGCTCTCCAACATCTTGGTAGCCCTGGAGGCAGGGGCACTGCCCGTCACTGGGCTGCGGGTTAGGTGGGGAGGGAAAGCAATTTCAGGTTGGCTGGTAGTACTTGGTTGCTGTGAACCACACAGGACCCTTTGGCTGTGACCCTGTGTGAAGTGGACCAGAGGACAAGAGCAGGGGAGGGGAAGTAAGGGATCACCAGGGCAGAGAAGAGTCAGCTCAGAGGGGAAGTTACTGGCACATGCTGCTTAGGGTCCAGGTGGTGCTATCTTTTCTGTCAAAAAGACATGGAAAGTTCAGGAAAGGAAGAACTAAGATGCGTATTTGCTGGCTTATAGGACAAGTTCGAGTTGGAAGGGCTTGGACTTTTGGGCGTATTTTGGGAGTGGTCACGGTGGAGAACAATATTAAGTCTGCCCTCTCCTCCAAGTAGGGTTGTCAGATTTAGCAAACAAAAATATGGAGCACTCAGTTAAACTTGAATTTCAGATAAACAGTGAATACTTTTTGAGTGTAAGTATGTCCCATTCAGTATTTGAGACAGGGACTTCCCTGGTGGTACAGTGGTTAAGAATCTGCCTGCCAATGCAGGGGACACGGGTTCAATCCCTTGTCCGGGAAGATCCCACATGCCATGGAGCAACTAAGCCTGTGCATCACAACTACAGAGCCTGTGCTCTACAGCCCGCGAGCCACAACTACTGAGCTCATGTGCCACAACTACTGAAGCCCGTGCACATAGAGCCCGTGTTCCACAACAAGAGAAGCCACCGCAATGAGAAGCCCGTGTACCACAATGAAGAGTAGTCCCTGGTCACCACAACTAGAGAAAGCCCGTGCGCAGCAACGAAGACCCGACACAGCCAAAAATAAATAAATAAAATATTTGAGACATATTAAAAACGTATCCATAATTTATGTGAAATTCAAGTTTAACTGGGCACCCTGTATTTTACCTGGCAACCCTGTCCCCAGGTCACTTGGAAACCTGAACTAACCCTGGTCATGTTACACCTGAGCTGAACTTGGCTTAAGAGCAAAACAGTCCTGGAAATGCAGCCTGTCCCTGGGTCCCTCCTGCCAGAGGACATACCTGGAACACTCGACCAGATCCCAGGCATACGCATGTGTCCTTGCCCTCCTCTGGCTGGGTGGCCTCTGAGCCACAGGGGAAACAGGCATCCTGGCCAGGCCAGGAGTTGAAGAATCCCCGAGGGCAGAGGTGGCAGGAGGAGGCATTGTGGGGTCTCACTCCGGAGAAGAAAGTTCCAGGGGGACAGGGTGCAGGCGGTGAGTCAGGACACAGCCCACCTGTGGAGTGATAGGCAAACAAGAATTAAGGCCGAGACTAAGCTTCCAGGGCTGTGGGTCCCCTGGTGATTCCCCTGGGAGCCCCAGGTGGACCCCCAACTGCTCTCTTCCCCCACTAAGGGCCTTCTGATCCCCGACCCAGCCCAGGTGTCTCCCAAAGCCAGCATCCCTCAGAGCTGTTTTTCTTTCCCCACTCCTCAACTTTACCCCCAACTCCTTTGGCCCAAATGCAGCCCCAGCCCCTACCCTCTGGGCACCCTGGTCCATCTGGCTCTTCTGCACAAGGCATCTGGTCCCCACAGTCCTGAGTATTCTCCCTGCTCAGGCACATGGCGCTCTGGAGGGCAAAGCAAAAGAGAGGTACAGAGGCCCATGTCCCTGGGATGCTCCTAAAGGGGAGAATCTTCACCTTCTGGGCAGGGGCGACAGTGTCAGGGAGAGAGGAAGACATGGAGGTGGGGGAGGACAGACACTGAGAAAGAACTCTGGGGACACAGGTGGAGAGAGAGGGGAGCAAAAGGCAAAGACACAGTAACAGAGCAACACCAGGATAGAGGATGCAGAGAGAGACCTGGGCCCAGGATCAGTACGTAGAAAGAAATGTCCCGGAAAGCCAGCCTCTGCCAATCACAGGAGCTGTGGGAAGCGCTCATTGAATATTTCATGAAGTGAAATCTGAGATACAGGTCCTCTGGGAGGTTTTGGCCCAGACAACTTAAATATTGCCACCCTCTCTTTCCTCTCTCCATACACTTTTCCTTCCTAGAGCAGCGTGTGTGTGTGTGTGTGTGTGTGTGTGTGTGTGTGTGTTTGTGTGTGTAGAACTGGGCTCTGTGATGGAGGAACATTCCAGCTCCCTCCTTTTGCAAGGCAAAGCTAGTCAACCTCGTTTAAGCACTCGCCATGTGCAAAATCCTGCAGGAGACATGACAAAGAAATGAAACATAAGGCTTCTGCCTTTGGGGCACATTCAGCCAAGTTTCAGAGACCCACACGATTTTAGCATTACAAAGGACCTTACCGATCATTAAGTTCTATCGTCCCAGTTTACAGATGAGAAGACTGAGGTCAGAAAGGTGGAAAGTTTGAACAAATTCATACAACCAGTCAAATGCTCTTAAAGAATATGCATACATGAAATACCTGAAAACTATAAAACAGCAGGTGAGCCCCTTGGAATAACGAAGAGATGCAATGGATAAAGCATAGCATGTGGTGGAGAGACAGGGCCTGTCCTGGCCTTGTTAATTACCTTTGGAAATCAGATAGTCAGTTGACTTATCACTTGTAAAAAAAAGTGGTAATAAATAATACTACTTGGCTTTCTTCATTGCAGTTGTGAAGATCAATCAAGCTAACATGAGGAAGTGCTTGGAAAGCCATAAAATGCTAATGGAAGTCAGTGCTAAGATGAGATGTGGCTTCGAGGGATAGGGAACTGAAGCGCAGGGACCTTGAGGCCACCCAGCTTGTCCTCATAACTTAAATTTGTAAATAAGACCTCTGATCTCAAGTTTGAATAGTGCTGGGTTAGGGGAGCCTTAAGAGAACTTATTGCATGGCTTTGGCTTTGTAATCAGGCCTTGGTTTTGAAAATAGTAAATCATGTATCTGATATAATTCATCAAATTTTCCACTGAATGACTTATGACTTGGCTGCTTCTAAGAAAAGATTTACTCTCCAGGACAAGGTGTCCCTGTGCTGTAGGGCACCTTACTTGCTCTCTTATTTATTATTCATTCCACAGATATTTATTGTGCACTTACTGTGTACCAGGCTCTCTTCTGGGGCTGCTGGTACCTAACAGAATGTGCTGCAAACTCCAAAGGATTGTTGGATGCTGCTTGTGGAGCTGGGGCTGGAAGGAGAGTTATTGGGGTGCAGAAGCAAAGGCTCCTTTACAGACACATTTAAGGGGGAAGAAATTAAGATTCCTAGGAACAAGTATTCTGAAACAACATAGCTTACATCAGTGCTGTCCAATAGAAATACAATGAGAGTCACATATGTAATCTATAGTTTTCTGGTAGCCACATTACGAGAGTAAAAAATAACAAGTGAAATGAATCTTAATAATATATTTGATTTAACCTAATGTGCCAAAACTATTACTTCAACATGTAATCAATATAAAAACTAATAATATGTTATACATATATATTTTTTGTACTGTCTTTGAAATCCATTTTACGCTTACAGCACACCTCAATTCGGACTGGCCATAGTTCAGGTGCTCAGTAGATCCACGTGACTAGTGGTTACCATACTAACAGAGCAGGTTGACATCTTCCAGCAAAGCCACTTCTCTCCAGGGGCCCCTAGGACTGTGAGTGCCCCCCTGCCCTGCACATCCCTCTGTCATCTGCTTTGTTCTCACTGAATGGCACAGTCCTCCTTCCCTCGTCTTTCCAGAAGGTGGCACTGTGAGCTCACAGGAAATGGTGTGTGTGTGTGTGTGTGTGTGTGTGTGTGTGTGTGTGTGTGTGTGTGTGTTGGGAGGTGGAGATGGTGAAAGTGGAAGAAATGCAGTTGCAAGGGAGGGTGTGTGTGTGTGGGTGTCTGTGTGCCCACACATGTGTGTGTGTATAAATTAGCATCAATACCTTAATTATCTTGGTGGAAATTAAGATTAACATCTGTGTAATGTTTTATGATTCTCCTAAAACTTTACTGTTCCTACCAATCATCTGGGGATCTTTTTTTACTTAAAATTTAAAATTTTCTCTTTTGTTTATATATTTAAAAAATAAAAATTATATATAATTAAGGTGTACAACATGATTTGATACACATATATATATAGTGAAATGATTACTAGAGTTAAGCTAATTAACATGTCATTTCCTGACCTAGTTACCCTCTTTTTTTTGCCTGTGTGATAAGGGCAGTTGAAATCTACTCTATTAGGTTGTCTCCAGTATGCACTACAGTGTCGTTAACTATAGTCATCATGCTGTGAATTAGCTCTGTACACAGGGGTCCCCAACCCCCGGGCCACAGACGGGTACCAGCCTGTGGCCTGTTAGGAACTGGGCTGCACAGCAGGAGGCGAGCGGCAAGCGAAGCTTCATCTGTAGTTACAGCTGCTCCCCATCGCTCGCATTACCACCTGAGCTCCGCCTCCTGTTAGATCAGCAGTGGCATTAGATTCTCATAGAAGCGCCAATCCTACTGTGAACTGCGCATGCGAGGGATCTAGGTTGCGCGCTCCTTATGAGAATGTAATGTCTGATGGTCTGAGGCGGAATTGAGGCAGTGATGTTAGCGCTGGGGAGTGGCTGCAAATACAGATTATCATTAGCAGAGAGGTTTGACTGCCCAGAGACCATAAAAAATCAATGTGCTTGAATCATCCTGAAACCATCCCCCCCCACCCCCATCCATCCGTGGAAAAATTGTCTTCCACGAAATCGGTCCCTGGTGCCAAAAAGGTTGGGGACCACTGCTCTAGACTCATTCATCCTACATAACTGAAACTTTGTACCCTTTGACCAATATCTCCCCATTTCCCCCACCTCCCTGCCCCTTGTATTCACCACAACACTCTCTGCTTCTATGAGTTTGACTGTTTTTAGATTCCACATGCAAGTGAGATCATGCAGCATTTGTCTTCTCTATCTTGCTTATTTCACTTAGTTTAGTGTCCTCCAGGTTGATTCATGTCACAAATGGCAGGATTTCCTTTTTTTCTCATGACCAAATAATATTCCATCATTATTTCAATATTTCTATACTCTAATATACATATCACATTTTTTTGAGTTGAAGTATAGGTGATTTACAATATTGTGTTTGTTTTAGGTATACAGCAGTGTGATTCAGTTATATATATACACACATATATATATATACATATATATATTTGTATATGTATATATATTTTTTCAGAGTATTTTCCATTATAGTTTATTGCAAGATATTGAATATAGTTCCTTGTGCTATGCAGTAAATCCTTGTTGCTTATCTGTTTCATGTATAGTAGCTTGTATCTGTTAATTCCTTACTCCCAATTTGCCTCTCCCCGCTCCCTTTCCCCTTTGGTAACCATAATTTTGTTTTCTATGTCTACGAGTCTACTTCTGTTTGTATATATGTTCATTTGTATTATTTTTTAGATTCCACATATAAGTAATATCATATAATATTTGTCTTTCTCTATCTGACTTACTTCACTTACTATGATATTCTCTAGGTCCATTCATGTTCCTGCAGATGGCATTATTTCATTCTTTTTTATGGCTAGTATTCCATTGTATCTGTATACCACATCTTCTTAAGCCAATTGTCTGTTGATTGGCACTCAGGTTGTTTCCATGTCTTGGCTATTATAAATAGTGCTGCTATGAACACTGGAGTGCATGTATCTTTTTGAATTAGAGTTTTCATTTTCTCTGGATATACATCCAGGAGTGGGGATTGCTGGATCATATGGTAGCTCTATTTTTAGTTTTTAAAGGAACCTTCATATTGTTTTCCATACTGGCTGCCCCAATTTACATTCCCACCAACAGTGTAGGAGGGTTCTGTTTTCTCCACACCCTCTTCAGCATTTATTATTTGTAGACATTTTGATGATGGCCATTCTGACCAGTGTGAAGTGATACCTCATTATGCTTTGATTTATACTTCTCTAATAATTAGCAATGTTGAGCATCTTTTCATGTGCCTATTGGCCATCTGTATGTCTTCTTTGGAGAAATATCTATGTAGGTCTTCTGTCCATTTTTTTATTAGATTGTATGAGTTGTATGAGCTCTGTATATTTTGTATATTAAGTCCTTGTCAGTTGCATTGTTTGCAGTTATTTTCTCCCATTCTGTTGGCTGTTTTTTTTTTTGTTTTGTTGATGATTTCCTTTGCTGTGCAAAAGGTTTTAAGATTGATTGGGCCCCATTTGTTTATTTTTGATTTTATTTCTTTTGCCTTGGGAGATTGATCTAATAAAATATTGCTATGATTTATGCCTGAGAATGTTTTTCTTATGTTCTCTTCTAGGAGTCTTATGGTCTCACCACTTGTATTCATCATAGTATTGGAAGTCCTAGCCACAACAATCAGACAAAAAAAAGAAATAAAAGTTATCCAGATTGGAAAGGAAGAGATAAAAATGTCACTATTTGCAGATAACATGATACTCTATATAGAGAAACCCAAAGACTCCACAGAAAAACTATTAGAACTAATAAATGAATTCAGCAAGGTAGCAGGATATGAGGTTAATATACAGAAATCCATTGCCTTTCCTTACACTAACAATGAAATATCAGAAAGAAAAAGTAAAATAATAATCCCATTTAAAATCACATAAAAAACCCCCAAAACCCTAGGAATAAACTTAACCAAGGAGATAAAAGACCTATATGCTGAAAACTATAAAACATTGATAAAGGAAATTAAAGATGATTCAAAGAAATGGAAAGATATCTTAAGCTTTTGAATTGGAAGAATTAATATCATTAAAATGACCATATTACCCAAAGCAATCTACAGATTTAATGTGATCCCTATCAAAATACCCATGACATCATTCACAGAGCTAGAACAAATAATCCTAAAGTTTATATGGAACCATGAAGGACCCACAATCCTGAGGAAGAAAAACAAAGCTTGGAGGCATAACCCTTCCAGACTTCAGATAACACCACAAAGCTTCAGTAACCAAAACAGCATGGTATCGGCACAAAACAGACATATACATCAATGGAGCAGAATAGAGAGCCCAGAAATAAACCCACACACCTGTGGTCAATTAATCTACAACAAAGAATATACAATGGAGAAAAGAGAGTCTCTTTAGCAAGTGGTGTTAGGAAATCTGGACAGCTACATGTAAATCAATGAAAGAACACTACCTCACACAATACACAAATATACTCAAAATAGTTTGAAGACCTGCATATATCACATCTTCTTTATCCATTCATCTGTTGATGGACATTTGGGTGATTTCCATATCTTAGCTATTGTGAATAATGCTGCAATGAACTGGGAGTGTAGCTATCTCTTTAACATGTTGATTTCATTTCCTTTGGATATATATCCAGAAACGGGATTACTGGATCTTATGGCAGTTTTATTTTTAGTTCTTTGAGGAACCTTCATACTGTTTTCCATAATGCCTGTACCAATTTACATTTCCACCAACAGTGCACAAGGGTTCCCTTTTCTCCAAGTCCTTGCCAACACTTGTTATCTTTTGTCTTTTTGATAACAGCCATTCCAACGGGTGTGAGGTGATATCTCATTGTGGTTTTGATTTGCATTTCCCTGATGATTAGTGATGTTTTCATGTGTCTGTTGGTCATTTGTATGTCTTCTTTGGAAAAATGTCTATTCAGGTCCTTTGACCATTTTTAAAATTGCGTTGTTTTTTTTCTTGCTATTGAGTGTTTGAGATCCTAAAAGGGAGATTCTGATTCAGTGCTATAGGTGATCTGGAATGGGGCCCAGGATTCTGAATTTCAAACAAACTCTCAGATAAAGTGAGGTAAGTAGCAAAGTTTTATAAGGAACTTTGACATGCACCATCCTTTTTGATACTCCAACAACCTTGTGAGATAGGCATTGCAATCAACCCATCTTATCATGTTAGAAATGGAGGCTCAGAGAGGTTAAGTCACTTGCCTGAGATCATCCCGTTAATAGGAGGTGTGGTCAGGGGTAGAACCCAGGTATTTTTGCTCCCAAGCATGTTCTTTCCATATGAATTATATACATTTCCCAGGTGGCAGAATGTGGGTTCATCTTGTCAACCTTCCTTCCTCTGTGAGAAGATAGGTGAGCTTCATCCTGCTCTGAGATCTTATGGGAAATTCGGTCACCTTCTGGACTCTCTTCAGCCTGTGTCTATAATAGTCACAGCCAGTAGCCCTTCTCATTCCCCTTCCTGCTATGAAATCAACCTTGACAACCTTGACTTTCTACCTGGTGAATAGAGCTGTAAGGTTGTACTTGGCTGGTGAGAGGGTCCTGGGGCCCTAATTAGCATCAGATTACTTGGGTGGGTGAAGAGTATTAGAACTGGAAGGGACCCTAGGAGTTACGTCCTTTAATGCTCTTATTTTGCAAATGAGGAAACTGAGGCCCAGAGAAGGAAAGTGGCTTATCTTGGGACAGGACAAGATGGAAAATTCCCATGAGGCCAGGGTACTGGATTGGATTTCTAGGAATAACAAACTGGAAAAGAGGGAAGAAAAAGCTCAGATTGCTCCTCAGGTAAAAACTTAAATAAAAAATCTGATCCTAATTGCAGAGAACTACTTTGGGATGCCTGGCGTTAGAATCTTTAGCCATTGGGGATATTTTGGGCCCAGAATGCGGCAATGTAACGAATCCCTTTCCGAGGCCCAGTCCTGTGGGGATACAAAAGAAACACAAGACATGAAGGGACTCTGCCCTCGTAGGCCATATATTCGACCAGTGAAGCCACGAGAGAAGATGTAGAATCAAGTGCTAAGTTGTGTGAATGATTATAGCTGCTGAAAGGGCACAGAGAGAGGACTTTCCTGGGACGTCATTGGCATGATAAGCAAAAGGAGCAGGAGAGAAATGATGAAGATCATGGTGGGAAACCAGCCGCGATCAGGGAACACGACTAACCTTCCTTCCTGTGTCAACACACAGATGGCATTCACTGTGAAGTCGGAGAAGGGCGTTTAGACATTGGTTCCAACCCTTCAATTTAAAGATGAGGAAACTTAGGTCAGAGAGGTTAAGAGATTTCCACAAGGTCACATAACTGGCTGGTGTCCAAACCCCCATCAGTACTTTTTCACAAGACCATGATTGGAACCCTAGGTTTTCTTTTGAGTTTCCAGTCTCTTCTCTTCACCACAGCTTCTTCTCACCAACATTTCTTTTTCTGTTGTTCCTTAAAGCTTATAGCCAAACATCCTACTTGACAGGGAAGGTTGTGGCTTTCAAAAACAAACTTCTTGGGCTGACAGTTGCCTTTGACATAGCCTCCCTCCCACAGGGAAACACCCACTCCACGTTAGATGCTGCGCTTGCCTGCCTTCCTTCCCTGGCATGGCCACCCTCCCCCTTCCCATGATCACCTTCTCTTCTGCTTTTCCTCCCGTTTGGAAGAAAACCTGATTCCATTACCTTTTCTGCTTTTCTTCCCTTCTTTTTCTTCCCTCTTGTCAATCTCTCTCTCTCTCTCTCTCTCTCTCTCACACACACACACACACACACACACACATACACACACACACTCATACATGTCCCTGAGGTGTGGAGATTTGAGTTAATTATACTCAGTTTACGGCATGTTTTCAATGCACGTCTGGGCAGGAACACCCTCCTTTTTTATTCATTTATTTTCCCCCATTTATTCTTATTTCCATGTCCCCATAGACAATCATTCTAATAAATTTAACATGTATTTGTGAGTGTTCTTGCAACATGAGTATTGTTTATGTGCATGCACTTTAAAAATGTAAAGTTTGTTGTGCCATCTCATCCTGTTTTTCACTTTTCCTGTCAGCATTGTTTTGAAGACTCGCCTGTGATGTTCATTGAGAAGTTTGAGACTTCTCACTGATGAAGAGTCTTTTTGTCTATCCTTTAGGGACACTCTCTGATAGAGGGTCACATTAGTTGTCCCCAGGACCTCGTACTGTCTCTCCCAGCCCTCTGATTTCTGTAGTCACCATCCTCCCAACACTGCCCTCTCCAAGGCCCCTGGCAGTGCCCCCAGCTTGTCTAGATCTTTCATATTTGATTTTACTTGACTCTTCACTGGTTCTGACAGGTTGGGGACTTCTTAACTTCAGTGATTCCGAAGTCCCCTCGGGCTTTTTCCCTCTGTTTTTACAGTTCTATTTAAGTTTTTCCTGGAACATGCTGCTTTTTTAAAAGAACAGTTCTAGATTTATGAAAAATTGCAAAGATAGTATGGAGAGTTCCCAAGTACCTCGCACACAATTTCCCCTATTATAAACATCTTACAGTAATATAGTACATTTATTACAATCAAACAAATGAATATATTATTATTAACTAACATTCACAGTTTGTTCAGATTTCCTTAGTTTTTCCCTAATGTCCTTTTCTGTTCCAGGATGCCATCCAGAACACCACATTACATTTAGTTGTCATGTCCCCTATGGTCCCTCTTGGTCGTGACAGTGTCTCAGACTTTCCTTGTTTTTGATGATCTGACAGTTTTGAGGAGGACTCATCAGGTATATTGCAGGATGTCCCTGCATTGGGATTTGTCTGATGCTCTTCTCATGATTGGACTGGAGTTATGATTTTTTGGGAGGAAGACCACAGAGATAAAGTGCTGTTTACATCACTTTATATCAAGGGTGCATACTATCACCATGCCTGTTGATGATGACCTTGGTCACCTGGCTGAGGTTGTTTGTCAGATTTTCTCCATTGTAAAGTTACTCTTTTATTTTTCTCCTTTCCATACCGTACCCCTTGGAAGGAAGTCCCTATGTACAGCCCACACTTAAGAAGGGGAGATCTATGCTCCCCCTCCTGGAAGGTTGATTACCTAGGTAAAATATGTGGAATTCTTCTGCATGAGAGATTTGTTGTTTCTTTCCTATTTATCTATTCTTCCAAATATTTACATCAGTATGGACTCATGGATACTGATTTCATACTTTGGGTTGAAAGTTTGTTTTGTTTTGCTTTGTTTTTCTCAAAATCCAGTGGTGACTGGTGGGAGGTAGTTCAGTTGGCTCCTGGGTCCTTTGATGTAACCCATCATTGTGGGTTTTAGATTATTTTTAAGCAATTTCCTTACTTTGTGGTACTGAAAGATGCCCAAAGCTCATCTTCTCATCTTGTATATTTCTTTTCCTAGTCTTAGAATCAGCCATTTTCACAAGGACCCCTGGTTCCTTTATGGGAGAATGGTCTTAGACACCAAGATCTGGGTACTAAATGTGCTCTGGTCTCTTATTTTTCAACCTACTTTTTCTTTCCTTTCCTGTTAAGTTTCCTTTTCCCTGCCCATTGACCATGGGCACTCAAGAGTTAATTACACATTCATGTCAGTAACAAAGAGTCCTGGCTCTGCATAAGAACTTTGTGAGAGATTAAAAATGAATAATGCACAGTCATAGAGTTTAGTCAAGTGTGGGATATAGATGGACATAGAGACGTAAAAGTCAGTCTCTAAAGATTCCCTAAGGAACCAGTGACTAATTCAGACTGTGAAATACAGGGAGTCTCTGAGCTGGGAGGTGAAGGAAGGAATGTTCTAATGGACTCTAGTCCATTCCCAGACTCTTATAAAGTACCCTTGATACTATAATATCTTATTATTAACGAGAGGCTCCTTTCTAGTTGGAGCAGCAATTGCTGACACCTAGGTTAGCTTCCCTTTTCCTCACCAATGCTTCTTCCCTTCCTGTGTAGAAATGAGCAGACCCCCTTTTCTCCCCAACTCTCCAGAGCCTTGAAAATACATGTGGACCGGGGAACCTCAATACTATTGATAACATTTTATTTCTTAAGTTAGGGGGTGGGTGCATGGGTGTTTGTTTGTGTATTAGTCATTCCTTTTTGTATGGCTTGGATATTTCATAATAAAATTTGAAACATATTAATGAAGAAAATAAAAAAAACTGTGTGTGGCCCTGGCCTATGTGACCTTGCACCCTTGCTCCTGGGGCAAAGACTTCCCTGACAGATGCCTGCCACTACCAGCCTGGAGACATGGAAAGTGCAGCTGGTCTGGGCCAGATGAGTCTGCCAGAGCCTGCCTGACCAGGAGTTAATTGGTATTGACATGACTCAATGCCTCAGTGGTGTGGCAGATAGAACCCTACCCCAACCCCCCATCCCCCATTCACCTTGCCTCCCTCCTCCTCAATTCTCACCTCTGACTCCCAGGGAGACTTAGAGCAGTGACATAGTGCCATCCCTTTCTCTCAGTAGGGACTTGCTGCTGGGGCCATCCTCCAAGGGCCGGGATGGGACTTGAAGTCTGGAGATTTAACCCCCTATCTTATGGCAGCATCTTTGCCTCCATAAAAATGGAATCAAACTTCCTAATCTCCCATCCAAAGCCATCTGTTAACAAAAACCTTTTGAAAAGGGCGGTTCCAGGTCTGGTAGCAGCCAAGAAAAACTGCAGGTCCTGCCAGCAGCCAAGGCAGGTGATAAGCAGGCCAAGCAGTGGGTCAGCTGGGGACTTTGCACTAGGCCAGGGGTAGGATGTTTGCTTGAATCTTTAGGGGAACGTGATACCAGCACCCAGTGTAGGCAGGCTGGTAACTGTGATGTTTTATTTGCAAGGCTAGGCTATTCAGCCTTTGGGCCCAGGACATTGCTCTCATACTGGTTGTGGCACTGGTGGCTCTTGAGAAGATCTTTTTAGCTGGTGTGATAAATTAAAGATATCTGCAAATTCTCTCGTCTTGAACCTGCTTGACTGACAGAATGTGGAAGAAGTGAGATTCTGGGAGTTCTGAGCCTAGGTCATAAGAAGCCTTGCAGCTTCTGCTCTGTTCTTTAGAAACATTCTTTCTGGGAGCCTTGATCTGCTATATAAGAAATACCATTATCCTGAGACTGCTGTGCTGAAGAGGCCACATGTAGGCCCTTTGGTCAACAGTCCTAGATGAGCCAAACCTTCCAGTTGCACCTACCAGGGCATAAGACTTCCAGATCAGCCCATTTGCCAGCTGAACACCACAGAGTAACCCCTGCTGATGACACATGGAACAGAAAAATTGCCCGGCTGAGCCCTGAACAAATTTCTGAACTACAGCATTGTGAGATAGAATAAAACGATTGTTGTTTTATGCTTCTAGGTTTTGGGGTTGTTTGTTACACAGCAGTAGATAACCGAGACAGCCAGGGCACCCTTATCTAGGCCACCTGTCTGATTATTGACTTCCAAATCCTGCATCAATATAAGAGACAGGGGATCATGGCTCATTCTCAAAATGACCTGGCAGAGAGTTGGAGCCAAGACAGATGGTACGAAGCATTTCTTTGAAACAGTGTCCTAGAGGCTCTCTGCTGGGGCAAACTCTGAGACCTGGGGCGAAGTGCTGAAGTAAATGAACTGATGTTCAGAGTGACTCCCAGATGGCTGGCAAAGAGTGCATAATTGGAGGGGCTGCGTGAGTCTGGGAGGGGAAGCGTGAGGGGGCCAAACACTGGAGGAGGAAGACGACCAACTTGGAAGACTAGTAAAGAAAGGGCTGGATTTTGGAGGAGGTGTGGGGGTGAGTGCTTCCTGAGGGAAAGGACAGGGGGCTCTGGGAGTCCGGGAAGCCTAGCACTGGTGTCTGGCTGGCACCTCCTCCCTAGCCCCACCCGCCGCTGCCATTGTGCTTGGCTCTCTTTAAAGAGTTCTGCTGGGCATCCGGTAATCTCACACAAACAGTGCAGGTGCAGGCCTGGCCCGTAAACCACAACAACTGGGGTCTGTGTGGCTGCAATGCACAGGGCAAAGCCTCCAAAGGGGGATAAAGGGTGATTATTTGTTTATCATCATTAGCAATGGTCCCAGAGCTCATTGAAAGCAAAACAGAAACTTTTGTATTAAGAGATTAAACCTTAAACTCAGCTGAGAAGGCTCTGCTGTGTGGAGTGGCTTTGTTGGGCCCAGCATCGTGTGTGATTGTATGCACATCACCAGGAGGCCTCACTGGGGTCCTGACCACAGAGGCTTAGCTGTCTGCCAGGCATGGATGTGCAGGAAAGGGGGCAGCCGCACGCACTGGCCAGGCAGCACCCTGCACCCCCGGCAGGGGAAACCTGTTTTTCCTCGAGTTCAGGAAATTGGGGTTTTGAAAGAGTGTTTAATATGTCAACCAAAGGTTTTTGTTGGATGGGTTAGGAGTGTAGGGACAGATGTGCCACCAGAAAAGTGTAAGTGGAAGTTTAAGGTAATGTCCAGAGAGGATGGGGGAGGGTCTTATATCCAGGGACCCTCTGACTGAGGACATTCACTACCATTCTGTTTTGAAACTTAGAGTAATACATGTGGTTGCCAAGGAGATGGGGACATGTCTTGTTTTCTTTTCCCTCAACCATTTGCCAGGATCCCTTAGTGGCCAATCAGAAGGACTTGGGGTAATTATCTTGGATTTATTGATCTGGAAAATGGTTACTGTCTGCTCTGTGCAAGGGGTGGGGAGCAGTGGGTGGTCAGTGAGAACAGATCAAAAGGATATCTCTGTTGTTCAGAAGTTTACAGATAAGATGTATACCCTGATAACTGAAATACCTGGTGGAATTTGGTAAGGGTTGGAAGAAATGCCCCAAGAGAGTGCTTGGCTTCAGTTAAGACGGGTCAGGGAAGGCTTCGTAGAGCCAGGCCTTGAAGGTCTGGAAGCCTGGCCGGGAAAAAGATGGGGCCTGTGTGAGCCAAGAGGTTCAGGTTGGAAAGCATAGGAGAGCAACGTGCACTGGGTAACACTGTCTCTAGCGACTGGGCAAAGCAGCTTCTGCACACCAGAACCCAAGTTCTCTCTTTGTTCTAGAATTTGGCCTGCATAAATTGGAGTTAGTCGTCTAACCCAGGAATGAATCTTGGGGGTCTGGGACCCTGTGTCAGCATCTGTAGAAGTACAGACCTGCCAGGGGGTGGCCACGGAGACTTTTGTGTCCCACCTACTGATGGCTCTGTGGGTGTCCTGTATGCTCCTTTGCCTTTTCCCTTAGCAGCCTCTTTGGCTGCTTCTAGGTCCTTGTAGACAGAGTCAGCTTGGACATCTCCAAGTCCATACTTCCAGGTGGACATAAAATGTTGTCCAGCAGGGCTCAGGAGTGATAGCCATCAGTTTCCCTCCTGGGCCTGGCTGGGGTCCTGTAGGTCTGAGCATGAGGGTAGAGTGAGACGGGCCTTGGCCAGTAAGCTGTAGATGATGGAGATCACTCAAGACATGGACCAGGGCTGAAAAGAAAACCCAGGGAGGCTGGGTAGCCAAGTCATCTATCTGAGAAGCTGGGCAGAGCGGTAGAAGCAGGAAAGAGACTGAGGGATGTAAACTGGGGAGTCTAGCCAGAGTCACTGAACAGTGGTAGGAGTGCAGGGGAGGGTGGCAGGCATGCCCCACTGGAGCTGTAGCCTCAGGCATGGGTAGCAAGGATCCTCAGGCCCTTACCAGCCCCTGTATGCTGGCCTTGACCCAGCTCATTTCTAGAGGGAGAGGTGCCAGTCCCCAGGTTGAGAACAGCTCTTGGGGCCAGATGGGAATATTGAGATTTGGGAATGAGAAACATTTGCTTTAATAACAGAGAAACTCCATCATTTTCCAGCACTCCTGCACTCCAGTCCCCACAGGAGCACCTGTCTCATCAAGGGGCCTCTCAGAGGCAGTGAAAAGTGAGGGTCACTGTGGCCCTTCTGCTGAGGGGAGTTCTGAGCACTCTGGACAAGAATGATCTTCTACCTTCTATAGATCAACACCCTCCTCTCCTTTTGCCAGAAATTTCTGTGAGCGTAGGGTCTCTGGGTTCTGAGGGGGCTTAATGGATGGAAGCCAAAAGAACAAACAACCTCCCTCCCCAAAAGACATATTGCTTTTTGGAACGGTGTGTCCTGCCCCATCAGAGGAGCAGATGTTTCTGTGAGGGTGGGGGAAGTGTTGGGGGCTCCAGTCTGATGGGAGCCAGGCTTGAAGAGTCCCCAGTGATGGCGGAGTTAAAAGGAATTTTGTAAAGATATTGTCTGGACTTGGATTGGATAAAAGATGCTGGCAGACGGGCTGTTCAGCTGCTAGGCTTTGGTTCTGCCCTGCAGCGTCTGCTTTCCACACAGCCCTCGGGGTGGGGTGATGGTGGGGGGCCCAGGCTAGCTGCCATCTGTAAGAGAAATTACAACAAACACCCACACGCGAGCCAACGGAAGCTCTCAGCAAGACAAACAGCGCGCGGAGGGTGCTGGCCAGACCAGGAGTGTGGCAGGGAGGGCAAGCCGGGAGAGGTGAGGGGTCACCTGCTGGGCGGGGGGCCTGGGAGCACAGGGGTCAGGTGAGGTCTGGAGCCGTCAGGCTGCCAGGTCAGAGCCTCTCATTCATCCAGCTGCCAGATTTGAAAAGCCAGGTGACCCTCAGAATGGGAGAAAATATTTGCAAATGAAGCAACCGACAGAGGATTAATCTCCAAAATTTACAAGCAGCTCATGCAGCTCAATAACAAAAAAACAAACAACCCAATCCAAAAATGGGCAGAAGACCTAAATAGACATTTCTCCAAAGAAGATATACAGACTGCCAACAAACACATAAAGGATGTTCAACATCACTAGTCATTAGAGAAATGCAAATCAAAACTACAATGAGATATCACCTCACACCAGTCAGAATGGCCACCATCAAAAAATCTACAAACAATAAATGCTGGAGAGGGTGTGGAGAAAAGGGAACACTCTTGCTCTGTTGGTGGGAATGTGAATTGGTTCAGCCACTATGGAGGACAGTATGGAGGTTCCTTCAAAAACTACAAATAGAACTACCATATGACCCAGCAATCCCACTACTGGGCATATACCCTGAGAAAACCATAATTCAAAAAGAGTCATGTACCAAAATGTTCATTGCAGCTCTATTTACAATAGCCTGGAGATGGAGACAACCTAAGTGTCCATCATCGGATGAATGGATAAAGAAGATATGGCACATATATACAATGGAATATTACTCAGCCATAAAAAGAAACGAAATTGAGCTATTTGTAATGAGGTGGATAGACCTAGAGTCTGTCATACAGAGTGAAGTAAGTCAGAAAGAGAAAGACAAATACCATATGCTAACACATATATATGGAATTTAAGAAAAAAAAATGTCATGAAGAACCTAGGGGTAAGACAGGAATAAAGACACAGACCTACTAGAGAACGGACTTGAGGATATGGGGAGGGGGAAGGGTACGCTGTGACAAAGCAATAGAGAGGCATGGACATATATACACTACCAAACGTAAGGTAGATAGCTAGTGGGAAGCAGCCGCATAGCACAGGGAAATCAGCTACGTGCTTTGTGACCACCTAGAGGGGTGGGATAGGGAGGGTGGGAGGGAGACGCAAGAGTGAAGAGATATGGGAACATATGTCTATGTATAACTGATTCACTTTGTTATAAAGCAGAAACTAACACACCATTGTAAAGCAATTATACTCCAATAAAGATGTAAAAAAAAAAAAAAGCCAGGTGTTGCAAAGCTAGTGTTACTTATAACCCGTTCTACGGATCTCCAACATCAGCGATCACGCTGCCAGTTTTGCAAGGATGGACTGTGAACCGGACAGTCAGGTGGCTTGGGTTCAAGTTCTGACTTGGCCACTTCAGTGACTGCCTCCGTATCTGTAAAATGGGGAGACGATAATGCCTAACTTAGAAGGCTCTTAGGAGGATAGAACTGATGTTTGTAAAAAGTACTTTGCAAATTACAGAATTCTGCACAAACACTGGTTGTTATTAACATTTTACTTCTGTGGCTGACCGTTTGGATCCCAGGTGCTCGCTCCTGGCTTGTGACGTGCAAAACACATATCCATCAGTAGGGGAAGCCCACAGCCTGGGCAGGGGCTTATGGGGAAGAAACCATGGGCTTGCAGCTGGGCTCAGGGGCCTGGGTCAGTGAGGACAATGGGAACCGAGATGACTTGGGGTGGGGGTGGGACACCAAGTTACATCTGATGGCTTTTGGTGGCATTAAACACTGGGCCTGGCCTTACTCTGGGGGTTGAGGGCTGGACTACAGATTTTCTCCAACATCCCTGGGAGAGTTGGGAAGACAGGAGAGGCTCCTCTCCCTTCCGCTGCCCCGCATCCATGCCCCAGGGCAGTGAGTGGCAGCTGGAGGCCGGTGTCCACAAATCTGCTGGGACAGGGCAGGCGGCTTGTTTGCTCTTCCCAGGGCCAAGCCTTTTGGGCCGGACCCAGGAGTATTGTGTTACTTAGCCAAAGAATCCCTCTCCTCCCCTGCCTCCATTTATGAAGGGGAAATAAAACCCAGAGCTATATGCTCTTGTGGCCCCAAGCCAGGTCCTCAAGTATCATTTCTGGGGAGCTGCTCTCCCAAGGGCAGGGCACAGCCTCCAGGAAAACAAGTGCCTTTCTTCCGCTTCCCCCCTGCTGGTAGTAGTCTTCTCCAGTCACCCCCTACCCCCAGGAGGCCCTGGATTCTCCAACACTACCCTTGAACATTTTCCTCATCCCAAGTCCGGGCCCTTGAGGGCAGAGTAGAGCGTGGAGCTTCGCTTGGTCCAGTGGAGACTGGGGCTGGGTTTTTTGGGTTTCCGTTCCAGCCCTGGGTGGTGTTGGTGCTGCTGCATTCCAGCAAGGGGAACTACCAAAAACATCTTTTGCCCTTGTCCGTGGCCTGGTGCCCTTGCCTCTATTTGCGTTGAGAACCTCAGACAGGGTTTGGATCTTTCAGGGTTTTTACTGCTACACTTGAGTTCTGGTTAGAACTAGGCAGCCCTGGGGAAGCCTGCACCAGCCTCTCTGAGCTTCATCTTGCTGGAGAGTCCCAGAACCAGAGGTCTGAACAGTAGAGGCCTGCCAGGTGAGATCCCAGAGCTGGACTGGTGGATGGAATGGGAGTGACGCAGGGAGAGCAAGAGGGAAGGGGTTGGATAAAGATATTGTCCTGGCAACCCTCAGAATGGGAGAAAATATTTGCAAATGAAGCAACCGACAAAGGATTAATCTCCAAAATTTACAAGCAGCTCATGCAGCTCCATATCAAAAAAACACAACCCAATCCAAAAATGGGCAGAAGACCTAAATAGACATTTCTCCAAAGAAGATACACAGATTGCCAACAAACACATGAAAGGATGCTCAACATCACTAATCATTAGAGAAATGCAAATCAAAACCACAATGAGGTATCACCTAACACCGGTCAGAATGGCCATCATCAAAAAATCTACAAACAATAAATGCTGGAGAGGGTGTGGAGAAAAGAGAACCCTCTTGCACTGTTGGTGGGAATGTGAATTGGTTCAGCCACTATGGAGGACAGTATGGAGGTTCCTTCAAAAACTACAAATAGAACTACCATACGACCCAGCAATCCCACTACTGGGCATATACCCGGAGAAAACCATAATTCAAAAGGACACATGCACCCCAACGTTCACTGCAGTGCTATCTACAATAGCCAGGTCATGGAAGCAACGGACGTGTCCATCGACAGATGAATGGATAAAGAAGACGTGGCACATATGTACAATGGAATTACCCAGCCATAAAAAGAAACAAAATTGAGCTATTTGTAGTGAGGTGGATAGACCTAGAGTCTGTCATACAGAGTGAAGTAAGTCATAAAGAGAAAAACAAATACTGTATGCTAACACATGTATATGGAATCTAAAAAAAAAAAGGTTATGAAGAAGCTAGGGGCAGGACAGGAATAAAGACGCAGATGTAGAGAATGGACTCGAGGACACGGGGAGGGGGAAGGGTAAGCTGGGACAAAGTGAGAGAGTGGCATGGACACATATACACTACCAAATGTAAAATAGAGCTTCCCTGGTGGCGCAGTGGTTGAGAGTCCACCTGCCGATGCAGGGGACGCGGGTTCGTGCCCCATTGAGGGAGGATCCCACCTGCCGCGGAGCGGCTGGGCCTGTGAGCCATGGCCGCAGAGCCTGTGCGTCCGGAGCCTGTGCTCCGAAAGGGAGAGGCCACAGCAGTGAGAGGCCCGCGTACCGCAAAAAAAAAAAAAAATTGTAAAATAGATAGCTAGTGGGAAGCAGTCGCATAGCACAGGGAGATCAGCTCGGTGCTTTGTGACCATCTAGAGGGGTGGGATAGGGAGGGTGGGAGGGATACGCAAGAGGGAAGAGATATGGGTATATATGTATAAGTGATTCACTTTGTTATACAGCAGAAACTAACACAACAATGTAAAGCAATTATACTCCAATAAAGATGTTAAAAAAAAGGTATCATTCTGGGATTGGGCTGGGGAAATCCTCAGAGATTCCCTGCCTCCCTTCCCCTTCCTGGATACATGGTCCTTCTTCTATCTGGAGGAAGAGGGATCTCTAGGAAACTGGGATTTGAGTCTGCCAGTGCTACTAATTCACCATGGACAAATCATTTCATGTTCCCACAGCTCAGTTTCTTCATTTGTAAAATAAGGAAATCTGGCTGGATGATCTGTAAGGTCCCTTCTATCTTCGATGTACATTTTAGGACCATGTTATATCCCTGGCCCATAGCAAACAATAAATGCTGGTTTATGAAGTGTGGGCACCATCTCTTTCCTGCCTCCCCTTCTGGGAAGGCTGCCTGGCTTGGTCTAGCTGAGATGACAGGACTTCTAGAACTGCTCCTAGGAGGGACAGCTATATTACTCGAGAAGTAGCAGTAATAAGATTCAGTTTCTGAGGAATATGAAGGTTTAATTTTTTAAACAGTGTAAAGCAGTGTGCAATTAAATTTGGTTGGCACACTTCCCTGCCTCCAAACATGTTCCTGTCTCTTCCACCTGGCAGGACAAAACTTTGACTTGCTGGTTTCTTTCCTGTCTGCTATTCTCTTTACATCTTCTTAGTTCGCCTTGTGTTTGTTTAGTATCCATAGCCCAGCTTTGAGTGATTTGGGTGGAGGGACCATGATCTCCATTCTTTCATGTCACCCACAATGAAATGTCTTGCTCATAAGCATTGTCCAGGAGTGTTAGTGCCTGGGAGCCAGGCTTTACCTGTGTGTTCACCGTGCTTTCCAGCTCCAGGAATGATGTCTGGCACACAGTAATACTCAGAGATTATTTGTTGAATGAATAGAATGTCAAACGCATGAAGAATAAGTACTCCCAAGTGCTTCCTGATTTGCAATGAGCCATTCTCTCCCTTGCTGCCGCCCTTGGATTAACTGGTGTTAGTCTCCTTCTTTCTCTTCTTCCCTCCCTTCCCCCTCCCCCTCCCCTCCCCTCCCCCTTCTTCTTCTTCTCCTTCTCCTCCTTTTTTTCCTTCCCCCCCCCTTCTTCTTCTTCTTCTCCTTCTCCTCCTTTTTTCCTTCCCCCTCCCCCTTCTTCTTCTTCTCCTTCTCCTTTTTTCCTTCCCCCTCCCCCTCCCCCTCCCCCTTCTTCTTCTCCTTCTCCTCCTTTGTTTCCTTCCCTCTCCCACAGCTTTCTTGCCTCTAGCTCCCAGTGTTTATCTCTGGCTTCTGCTCCCTCCCCTCTCATGTCCTCCATTGGGAACTCCAGCCACTACTTGTGACAGCATCTACTTCTTCCATGCTGATGGCTATAAAGTGTGTCCTTAGCCCTGACCTTTGCTAGAGTTAAGTTCTTACAACTCCCATTGACTGTCAGCGTATTAACAGAATCACAGAATATTATTAATAGTTTTGGAAGGAAACTTAGAAGGCATCTAATTAGATCCCTTTCCTAAACTTCCCATGCTTTTCTCTACTCCCATCAGTTCCCTCACAAGGCTACCCATTTCCTTGTTGTCTAGGCCCAGTGGTTGTCCTGCATCTTACTTCTTTCCCTTCACTGTCCTCTTGTCTAAATTGTAGGCCTCTCGACCACAGTGGCCATGTATTGTGTGGATCAATTAACCTCTGTTTAGAAATAGTAAATATTTATGATATGAAAAGTTTGAATATTTGAACTTAGGTGAGAGGTGCTGTTCCCTAAATAGGTTTTGGGGGTCATCCCCTTCCCTCAAGTTTTGGAACTGGAAAACCCCGGGTTAAATTCCAACTCTACCATTTAGCAACTATGAACCTTTAGGAAAGTATCTTCTCTGAGTCTTGATTTCCTCATCTACGAAGCAGTGATAATAGCAGTACCTATCTCATAAGCTTGGTGTGTGGACTTATGAGCTATTTTAAATTCAATGCTTAGTACAGGACCTGACATGTGCCAGGGGCTCTAAAGATGGGAGTTGTTATTATTATTAAGCTGACAATAATATTTAACCTGGGGTTCTAGGCCAGCCACAAAGCAATATGTAGCTTGCGCCTAGTACTTTCCTATCCTCAGTTCACCTCTCAATACAATACTGAAACCATAGTCCTCCTTTATTCTTTGGGTCAAGGTACAAGGATCAGTTAGTTCTCCCTTCAGGTAAGCCCATTAATTTCTGCTTCTGGATGTGGAAATATTTTGTCACTGTGGTAGACACTACGGGGGAACAGAAGAGAAGAAGGAAACGAATCTGAGCGTGAGGCTCTTTGCTGAGCTGCCTTGTATCACGGTGCCTGCCCTTGGAGAGCTTGTAGTCTGGTAGGAAGGAAAGGCCAGTGTGTGGGGAATAATTAGGAAACAATATAAGCTCCTAATGATGGAGCTACATTGTGATGGCAGAACACAGCTGAGAGGCTCTTTAATACGGTGGTTAAAAGGTTAGTTCTGGAATCACAAAGACCAGGATTCTAATCTTGGCTCTGCCACTTGGTGCTTGTGTGACTTTGCACAAGTCATTCAACCTCTCTAGGTCTCAGTTGCCTCATATGGGCTCCTTGGTGAGGATTAAAGGAGGTCATGTACTGGAAAGCGTTCAGCACAGTGCATGCCACGTAGCAAGGGCCTCCTAAGTGTTAACTCCGATTGTTATTATGCGTTCTCTGCATTCAGAAAAAAGAACTCATTGAGGCCTGTGCTATTCGGGAGGAATGGGGTTCAGATAAATTAAGAGAAGAGGAGAATGCTCTGTAGATGGAAAACAAGCAAAGCAAAACAAACAACAATAGCACAGAGCTAAGAAAGATTATGGAATGTTTAAGGACAATGGAATGTTTAAGGACAAAGAATTCGAAAAAGAATAGATATATGTGTATGTATAACTGAATCACTTTGCTGCACACCTGAAACTAGCACAAAATTTTTAATCAACTATACTCCCATATAAAATAAAAAGTTAAAAAAAAAGGACAATGGGATGTATCAGGACTCGAGAAGAGAACATGAGCTGGAAGGTATGAGAAATGCAGTGGGACCAGCTGGAGGAGAATTGAACTCGAGGAGCTGCCTCCTTGCCTTCTCCATGTGCCTCGCATGATACTTCCCTCAGCCAGTGCTTATTATCTGCTACTGAAATTCTTGGCCTGATTAGATGGACCGTGGCTTTCACAGCTAAGGAATTTCACAGGTTTCCTACCTTCTTGAGTGCTTCCATTCAATTTCCTGGTTCAAAGCTCTATAAATGTCCCTTTTTCCTAACAGCTTCAGATTTGTTCAGCAAATTCATGGAACCTTATCTGTGTTGTTCATGAGATGATATGCAGCATCTTCTTCTCAGCCTTTATCTTCCAGACAGAAGTATCTGCCTCATTTGGGAGTCAGACAGCCTGGCTTTACCACTTACTGCGTGACCTGGAGCAAGTTATTTAACCTCCCAGCTCTATTTCCTCATGTGCAAAATTTGAGTAATGTGCCAATAATCCATTTATTGCCTGTAAGCAACAGGTTCTCCTTCCATACCAGCTCTGCAGCTCTGGCTGGACCCCAAGCCTTTCTCCCTCCTGTGCCTGTGATGTGATGCTTTGTCAATAGAGGGCGCTATCTCAGAAACAGGTTCTTGCGAATAATGACTTAAAAGGTACAGGTTTCTTTTTGGGGGTGATAAAAATGTTCTGGAATCCCATAGGGTGATAGTTGCGTAATACTGTGAATGTCCTGAAAATCACATAATTGTGCAATTTAGTGTGGCTAAAATGGTGAGCTTTATATTACGTGATATTTACCTCCACAAAAATAAGTAGGTTGTGATGCTGGGACAAATTAGTGAATGGAAAACGTTGAGAACAGTGCTTGGAACAAAGTGAGTGGTCTATCACAGTGACGGTAATTTTGATGAATTACTTGGTGGGCTATAACAGGATTGGCTCTCCTCTGAGCTACTGAGACCCTCGTGCTGTCTTCCTGGTTATCGCAGCCTAGCTGCCGGGGGTCTTCCTGTGTCTCCTGCTGGTGTCTCTCTGGCTGGCTCCCCAGGGTGTGGAGTGAACGCTCACACTTCCACTCCTCCAGAATTGCTCCAGACAGCTGTTGCCCGGGGCTGGGAGTAACCCCTTATAGGTGAGAATGGCTGGGTGGCAGAGGAAAGTCAAAACAAAGGGTCTGGTATTGGGCTTTGTGTCCGGGGCCTCTGGGCCTCTGGGCCAAAGTTGAATTGGATAATGAACAGCACTGACGATGCCTGACTCTTCTCCCCAGGTCTCCTCACTAGTCTGCTGTCCCTGCGTGGTGACTATGAACCACGCCTGTAGTCCCCAGTTCCTCCTGAAAAGAGAAGCCGATGCCTGGTTGGAGCCTCTGCAAAACTCTGTGGTCAGTGGGGTCTGGGTCAGCTCGCAGGACAGAGATGCAGGGAAAAACAGCAGGAACAATGTGGTAGGGTTTGGGGAAATCCTGGAGGCTGATCTGGGGCAGACCTTTCTGTAGGATGTAATCATAGATGATGATGGAAGGAGGAAAACTGGAGAAAGATGTAGAGGTGTAAACATGGTGCTCTATCCCTTCATCTTCTTCCTGTTCCATCTATGGAATAATTCTTGTCATATCACTTGGTCTAGAAGACCAGTATTTCCATCCTCTCTTCTGTCATTCATACAAAACCCAGAGTTTTCGGTACAGCCCTAGATCAGAAGTGTTCTGTCCTGATTGCTCCATCTTACCCATGGTCATTACTGGTCAAGTCACTTGTCCTAACTCTTGGTTAGGAAAACATAGCCATTAGTCAAATCCCTCTCCCTACAGCTTCATTTTCGGATGGGGCTGCTTGCTGGGGGCTTGTCAGAGAGCAGGAGGGGAGCATGCTGCTGCCTTGGGCTGCCTCCCTGGAGACTGTGTGTGTTCTCAGTCTAATGCTGGGGGTGGGGCACCAAAAGCATGTGCCTTGTGGTGGGACACCTCTGTCACTCTGTTTCCATTTTCCGTTAAGCTGACTTGGGAAGGCGCAGGGAGAAAATACCTGTGCAGAAAGTTAGAGAAACTAGCTGCCTGCTTTCAGGACCCACACATCTGACCCCTATGTCTGTGGGGTAGCCTCAACTTCTGGGTGGCATTAGTTTGGGGGTCCCAGAGTTGCCAGGATACCCGTCTGAGGACTCCCCTCGGAACTCCCCTCAGACAGTTACCAAACATGTTTTTCATCTTTATTAATCTGCTCTGCTTCTCACATTTCTCAGGTCACAGCTGCATTGTTATCTGATGAGCTCACTGCCAGCTCCATGAAGCCTGACAGTTACAAAGAGTGGATTAGCTGCAAAAGAATATTTATTAGAAAAAATTTTCATTCTTCTGCCCTTTTATGTGGAGTTTGCCATATATTGTCTGGGTGAGACAAGAGCAGCCCTCTGTGAGCTGTGAGCAGAGGTCCCATATCTGGGTTATTGGCAATGCTGAGCAAGTGGTGATGGCTTTCCTTTCCAGCCACGGACTGCCCCTCTCAGTCGCTGCTGGAGGTCCTGCTCAATTTCACAGCCCAGAGATGTCTATAATGTGGCTGGCTTTCTCCAGAAAGAGGAGAATCCTTTTGTGAATGGATCTCATTTCTCCCCTAATCTCCAGAGCTGGAGATGAGTAGAGAACTGATCATTTAATAATTATTTTTCAATTTGGTAGCTCCACTTTACTGGGTTTGTTTAATGGCATTATGAGAGAAAACAGATGTTCCAATAAAAAAATTGGAGGCAGCAGTGACTTTTCTTACCCATTTATGAAGAGACACTGAGGGAATTCTAGATCTCCAAGGAAACCAGCTCCTTTGTGGGAAATTGATTTTCATTCTGTTTTTGAGACTTTGGTGGTGGGATTGCAAGTTGGAGGTGTCTGCATTTGGCTGCTGCAAGGTCGAGAAATGTCCTGATTGTGCCTCCTGAGTCCCTGTGACGTGCCCCCAGAGGACATGCTCTGTCAGGGCACACGAATTTTGAGTAAACTCTCAAGAGATGTCAACTTTCCCACCCCAGCCTGAGAGCTGCCCTGCCAGACCTGCCTGGGCCTGTCTGTGTCTGATGTAGCGTGATACTGAGGGGAGGTGGGGCGTAGGTAAGAGGCCCTGATTGCTGGTCAAGAGGGTGACTTCTGATCTGGTCTTTCTGATGCCAGTGGTGGTCATCGTCTGGAATTCGGGCCTGCCTGGGCTCTAGGGATAATGGGGAAATGGACAAGTCAGGATCTCTGGACCAGGAGCTGGGGTTTCTAGAGTGTTGAGGGAGGATAACTGTCAGTGGAAAAACCAAGAAAAAGTATTAGAGCTACGAGGGACATTGGAGGTGAAGACCCCCAAATCTTGCCTCAATATCCCCACTTCAATTGTCACACATATTTCTACTATTGCATGGTCTCCTGGGGGAGCAGCTATGGTTTTTGGAAGAGAAAGTGTCTTTCTAAAGAGCTTTGGAAACATCAAGAGAGAACAGTAGGTGCTAGGGTCTTGAGGAGATGTAACTGCTCACTATCTAGCCCTCCTTTACAGTTTTTTTCCATCTACTTTCTTTTCCCACTGGGCCTCTCTCTCTTTTTAAATTGAAGTATAGTTGATTTACAATGTTGTGTTAGTTTCAGGTGTACAATAAAAAGATTCAGTTATACATATATATATAGGTATTCTTTTTCATATTCTTTTCCATTATGGTTTAATACAGGATATTAAATATACTTCCCTGTGCTATGCAGTAGGACATTGTTGTTTATTTTATATGCAGTAGTTTGTATCTGCTAATCCCAAACTCCTTATTTATCCCCCCCCTCCCCCTTTCCCCTTTGGTAACCATAAATTTGTTTTCTATGTCTGTGAGTCTGTTTCTATTTTGTAAGTAAGTTCACTTGTGTCATATTTTAGATTCCACATATAAGCGATACCATATGGTGTTTGTCTTTCTCTTTCTGACTTACTTCACCTTAGTCTGATAATTTCTAGGTCCATCCATGTTGCTGCAAATGCCCGCTGGCCCTCTCTCCATGGTTTCTTGGCTATTCTGATCTTTCTGCAGATGGAACAGCCCTTGCCTCCTTGGTGGGTCAGGCACTGGGCACACCCTGCTTTAACCCCTCCTCTCCTTTCCTGTCCCGATGTGCTCCTCTCGACTCCCTGGTTTTGGATCATGACACCAACATTCTCTAAGTTACCCAGGCTCAAGAGCCCAGACCAGTTTCATGCTTTCCTTGCACGCTTTCTACATCCAGTTGGTTCCCAAGTTGGTACAGTCTACCTGGGAAGTATCTCTTCCATTCACACTTTAATTTTTCTTCCTACTTATTGCCCTGGTTTTGGTCAGAATCTCTCATCTATGTTACTGCAATAGCTTCCTAACTGGACTTTCAATTTTTTTCTTTCTTCTTAAATTTGCCTGATAATCTGGGGCCAGATTAATCTTCCAAAAGTCTCTAATCACATCCTTTCAGCATTAAAAATCGTCACTAACTCTCCAGTACCAACCCACAAATCCCCAAGGGACTTAGAAGGGCAGAATTTGGGGTTCTCCAATCTTCCTTTTTGGCCTTATCCTTGGAGGGACTGTCAGCTCTGTGAGGTCAGGGACTTTACGTGTATTGTTCCCTGGTGTGTCCCCATGGCCGGCATGGGGCTTAAATACAGCACACAGGGCCTGGCCTCTGCCACAGGGCCTGAGTAGTGCTTGTGAACTACTTCCCTACACATACATGCTGCTGCTGCCTACCACGAGCCTCACTGCTTCCAAAAAACACCCTTCATTTCCTCCACCTCCGCCATTGCACACGTTTGCCCTGGAATGCACGTCCCACCATGTCTGTTCTACTCCTACCCACTTTTCAAGGTACAGTCCAAACCTTGCCTCCTTCATGAAGCCCTCTGTGATTCCCCAGAGAGATATGATCACCCCTCTCTGAACTGTTGTGACAGTTTGTACCCTCCCATGGCACTTGGCATAGTTTACCTTTATTCGAGGATTTCTCACATCTTGCTCTACTAAGGTTTGACCTACTTGAGAACAGGGATCTTTTTTATTCATCCTTTGAAGTACAGTAAGTCTCCTACGTATGAGCAAGTCCCGTTCCGAGAGCGTCTTTGTAAGTCCAGCAAAGTTAGCCTAGGTACCCAACTAACACAATCGGCTATATAGTACTGTACTGTAATAGGCTTATAATACTTTTCACACAAATAATACATAAAAAAACAAACACAGCACCTTGAAAAGTACAGTAGTGCAGTACAACAGGTGGCATCCAGGGCCTGGCATCGAGTGAACAGGAAGGAAGAGTTACTGACTGGAGGAGGAAGAGGGGGTGGGAGATGGCAGAGCGGAAGAATCGTCAGCAATAGGAGACGAGGGCAAGCTGCAGTCTCACTCACGCCTGTTGTTGATGGCACAGGTTCTGGTTCCTCGTTGGATTCAATTCTATCTACCCTCTTCCTTCTGGACATCCTGGGCTTCAAATAAAGATACTGCACTATTGTACTCTGTACAGTATAAAGTACACAAAAGCACAACTACTTGTAGAGGATGCACGCACGCGACAATGTACGCCAGACACGTGAACTAACTAATGTGATTAGACATGAAAATGCACGTTCACAATCTTTGAAAGTTTGCAACTTGAAGATTCATATGTAGGGGACTTACTGTACCTAATACAGTGTCTTCCTCTGAAAGGTACTAGGTAAATTTTATTGAATCAATAAATAAATACCTAGGTGACTGGTAAATCTTTTACTCTTACCTACAAGCCTAGCTGATTACTAACCACACAGTCCTACAGCTCTAACGATGAAATGACTGTGAGGACAATTAGCATTCATTTATGCTGCTGCTGCTGGGTTGATTAATCCACTCCAATAAATGTGAACAAAATAGCATTTGTGGTCTCACAGCAAAAATGACATCAAGGTGAATCCCATGCCAAGTTCTGAAGGTGCTGGATTGTATAAACTAGGGCTGCAGATGGGAGATGCCCTGAAGTTTTATCCAGGAGGGCCCCCAGCATTCCCCCAGCTGACTGTTCTCCTGGATCCTACCAAAGATGCATTTCATGGTCATGGACGGGACAGGAGAGGCTGATCAAGTCTATGTGCCTCTGTTAATTCCCTTTGCCTGTTTTGCTTCTCCATGAAGCCTTTAACCTACTAGTGTTGGTGATTCTAAGGCTCTGAAGAGCTGAGGAGGGTGCTTATGGTGAACTCAGTGTCTGGGGAGGGAGAGGTCTGGCCCTCTTTCCTTCTGTCAGGATCCTCAGAGGAGATCAGGCCTCAGAAGCTTCCTGGTCCCCAGTCCCTCCTCCTTAGGGTTCTCAGCTCTTCACGAACGTGACAAAATGTAGGAGGAGCTGAGCTTTCCTCCTGGCACGTTACGTCATCTCTCCGTGCCTCAGCTGCTGGTGACATCTGCTTTATGGGGGGGTTGGTGTGGAGTTGTTGAGGATTAAATGAGATAATGAATGTCATGGTGCTTTGAGTACCAAGTGTATTATGTTATTACTCATTTCATGGACATCAACATATCCCTTAGACATTGTAGGCTTGTGTTTAGCTGCCAGTGGCATAAGAGATGGGCAAAGTGTCTAAGGATTCCCTTGGGGAGGGTAAGCCAGCTCTCTGGGTGGCAGTCAGCGTGGACACAATTGAATTACCTGGCACACATGATTCTTTGAGCTTGGTGCAGTGAGCACCCTGGAACTTGTCCCATCAGGCTGGCCCAGTGCTGGGTTAAGGTCCTGTCCTGGGTGTCATTTCAAGTTCTGCTTGAAGTTCTGTGCTGTCTGGGGAGCCCTGGCACTGATATAAAGGCCTCTGCTTCTCAAGATCTCCTGGATAACGCTGCCCTCACTTATGAACGGTGGATTGAGGGGGCAGAACCGAATTTCACAGACTGGTGACTGGGGAGGGAGACGCAGCCCACAAACCTTCCTGGGCCTGCCACCACCGTGAGCTGTCAGTAGGGGGAGCTCTGTCACCGTGGTGCCTACTCTTGTGGCAGCAGGTGTGAGGGTCTGTCTGGGGGCCTGAGGGGCAGCTTGAGGAGTGGCCAATGGGGGCTCTCTTCTGTAGGCGTGTGCTGAAGAGTAGCCATGTCCAGAGTCAGGGCTGCAGGAGCCATAGCTGGAAAAGAAGGGAAATCCACTGTGCCAGGTGCCCAGGGGTTGGAAAGATGCTCAGCACACAAAGAAAATGCATGAATGTCCTGACTTGGGGAGACTTAGTTAGGGGGCAAAGGACGGAGGGGCGTGGCCTCACTAAGATGGAAGCTGCCACAGCTCCTACCTACTGAGATTGCCCTCCCTCCCTTAAGCAAGGCTTTCCGCAGGGACTGGGGGCAACATAGAGCCCAGAGTTCCTGAGCGGGTCCTGTGTGGGGACCTCGAGTCCATGCTCCCTGAGCAGCCCTCGGGGAAGTACCCGCCCTGGCCTCCGCTGGTCTGCTGCACCCAAAGGCAGAAAGGTTCTAAATGGGAGGATATCCAAGTGGTAGCAAGTCCTCCCTGACTCAGGCTGAGTGTCTTCACGTGCACTCAGATGGAGAAGAGGTTAAGAAAAGGTAAAGGGAGACATCCTTCGGTGCCAGGGCTTGCGGTGGCCATGTGAGCATTTAGGGGGACAGATGTGTGTGTGTGTGCATGTGTGTTCGGGATTCCCGTGGTGGAGGGTGGGGTAAGCAGCACGGACACCCATCTCCTGCAGAAAGTCTTAGTCGCAGATGGGACTTGCATTTTCCTTCTCTCAGGAGGCCTCAGGGTCACTTCTCCATCTCATGCCAGATGAGGCCCTGGGGAGCTGAGGACAGGACAGTAGGTTTGTTGTCAGTCCTCCATACATGTGAGTTGTGACTGGCTGTGTGGTGTGGGTCCAGGCTTTGGAGAAGGACGGGCCTAGAAGGTGTGAGAGACCGAGCACGGAGCCATTTCTCTTGGGCAGGTGGGGAGGAAGTCCAGCAGAAGTGTGGCCCTGTGGTTTTGTTCAGAACCTCCCTACCCTTCCTGGCGACTTCTGAGACAAAATGAGCCTTACAACTCAGATTGAGATTCAGTTTGGAGTGTCAGGGAAGGCAGTTGGCTCAGAGTGGGGGAGGGATTTGCTAGATTCCTTACTGATGGTCTCTGGGACCAGAAGGAACTTCCCTGCATCCTTCTTCCTTGGGGGTCAGAGTAAATGATCTTGGAGAGACAGAAGTGAGAGAGACAGCAGTGAGTGGTTTTATACAGAGATCTTAGTTCCCTGCCCAGGAATTGAATCTGGGTAGCCTGGATGAAAACCAGGAATCCTAGCCACTAGACCACCAAGGGCTAGAGGATAGAAGCAAAGTTCCCCTAGCTGTTACCCCCACTGGAAAATGCGTTTCTTAAGGAGGCAAAAACTATAAAAGCAGGTACAAAGTTTATTATTAGAGACACAGCATAACATGTGGGAGAGCACACAGAGAAGCACTTCATTTATTTAAGACAGAAGCAAGGCAGAAATACACACCCGGAGAGAAAGGGTATGGGCATCCTCTCTAATGAGGAGCGCGGTAAAGAGGTGATTTATATCCCTTATATAGGATAGTCCTTCTGGGTCTTTGTTTACCTTTGGCCAATTATTTTGTTTCTTTCTTCACACCTGACCTGCCCTAGGACCCTCCCCAACATGCGTGCCCAAATTTTTGCTAAGATGGATTCCAACATAGAAGCCTGTGGGGGGTATGTCCACACTTATTATGGGGTGGCACCCTCTCCCTTTTTGACCCCCAGTGAGCCCTCCTGTGCATGTGCAGACAGGTAAGTTTTCCTTGACCTCAGGAATCTTCTCTCCTTATTCCAGCAGAGCTCAGCTTCTGCCACTAGCTTTGTCCTTGGAGTGTCTGGGGAAACAAACCTTCAGTTTTACTCCACTTGACAAACACCAGCTGTCCAGCCCAGGCGCCCATCTATCTCCTACCTCAAAAAGACTTCCTGACTTGGAGCATCTTAGGAGGATCCTACCAGACTGAGGGATTAGAAATTCCCTTTGAGTGAATGGAGAAGGAACCGCCTTCCTCTTTATGATGGAATTTTCAGTGAACCATAGAGTTTCAGAGAGGAAGAGAGGCTGACACCCCAATTTAGCTGCTTCTGTGCGAAGTCCGGTGAGCTTGGTGTCAGTGGTACCGTGAAAATCACTGTAACATGCCAACATCTCCACCATTTATAGGCCTCAGTGTGTAGCACTGCTGGCCAAGCCAGCCTCACTTTCTCTTTTCCACAAACTGGGTAGTCTAGACCCTCTGCAGTACAGATACCACTTAATGTGTAGCCCAGGTAGGAGCCCATGTTGACATCTTGACCTTCTGCACACGTAAGTGCAAGCTTAAACTTTATCTTTACAAATCAGTTGGCCAGCTCTGTTCACTAGAGACAGAGTAACCCTCCTCTTGAATTGTCCAGGTTAGAGTTTTCAGATCACCGTGGACACATACTCAAGGTCAAGTCTTGCCATCTGCATCTAGGCAGCATTAGGTAAAAGGGGAAGTCTGAGGGCTTCCCTGGTGGCGCAGTGGTTGAGAGTCCGCCTGCCGATGCAGGGGACACGGGTTCGTGCCCTGGTCCGGGAGGATCCCACATGCCCTGGAGCGGCTGGGTCCGTGAGCCATGCCCGCTGAGCCTGCACGTCCAGAGCCCGTGCTCTGCAACGGGTAGAGGCCACAACAGTGAGAGGCCCGTGTACCGCAAACAAAAAAAAAAAAAAAAAAAAAAGGGAAAGGCTGAGGGCTCAGGTCGGCATACCTAATTATATCATCTTTTCCTGCCCTGAGCCCTTCTCTGTCTCCCCACTTCTCGTAGATAAACATCAAAACTCTTTGGAAAGTCTACAAGGCCCCACATAGTATACCTTCTGGAGAAAGATGCCCTTCAGGCCCATCTTGCATCATTCTCTGGACCCCAGCCACTGGGGAGCTCTTAGTTTCTCGATCCTGTCATGCTCTTTCCAACCTCAAGGCCTTTGCATATGTAACTCCTATTTCCAGGCATGCTCTCCCCTCCCCCATCCCATACTTTTATCTAGGTAATTCCCATTCATCCTTCAGAGTGAAGCCTAGGTGTCAGTTCCAAGGAAGCCTTCCCAGACCTCCCAGATTAGGTCCTGTTATATGCTCTTAAAGCCCTTGGTAGCTTTTGCCACAATTATAAATACTTTAAATTGTGTGATTGATTGTTTTCTCTTCCCTCTGCTGGAATTTAAGCTCCGTGAGGGTGGGACCTATGAGAATTTTGTTCACCACACAGCATAGTGCCTGGCACAAAGTAGATACTCAGCAAATATCTGCTGAATGAGTGAATGAAGGGGGGTCGCCAGGTTGCCTATGGAATCCCTCTCACCTTCTAGCAGACAGACTCCTGTCTTCGATTGTGTGGATGCTTTTCTACGTTCTTACCCATTGAAGGGGAGAACCACAAAGATAAGTGGTTCTACATGTAGCTCCTGTGATTTTTGAGGCTTAGCTCTTGTGAGATGGTCACTAGTCTCATCTCCTCCTCTTTTATCTCTCCTAGAGAATCTTTGCTAAGGTAGGGTCCATTCCTTACCATGCCCACTGCCTTTTTTTCTCTCTATTCTTAGGCTTATAATCGTTGTGTGCAGAATGTGCCTTTCTTTAGGCAAAGCCCAGGATGCTTCTTGGTCCAGGGAAGGTTGTTGGCTCTTATCCCCTGAGTTCTAGCTCCAGAGCTAGGCTGCTTAGCTTGGTCTACCCTGCCTCAGATGCAATTTCAGGATGAGATTGAGGTGCAGGTCATCTGATCTGCTTGGGATGATTTCGGAAGAAGCTTTAATATCTCCTGGAGCAGTCAGCGTCTGGTTTCTGCCAGTCCCCCAGGACTCTGTACCTTGAGACCTGGATCAGGGGCAGCTGAGAAGCCTGCCTAGGAGCTTCCTGTCCCTAGACAGCTGGACTGCAGCTTGCTGGTTGAGCTCTGAGTGTCTCTAGGCCACTCCAGTTGTCTGCAGTGGGCTTGTTCCACCCCCAACCACTCCCGTACCTGCATGTCCCTGGGCTTCCCTGCACTGAGTCAGCAACATCCCCCCACTGCCGTCTGGGCATTGGGTAGCCAAGCCAAGCCAAGTCTGGTTACAATGAGTCAGTTCATCTGGAACCTCACATCCTGTACTCTTTTCTAATATGACATTTAGCCAACTGGCACCCAACAGTGAAGAGCAATCCTGGGAACTGAGGCCACTCAGGACTCATGACCCTGCAGAAGCCAAAAGCCAGGGCCATGTTGAGGGGAAGGCCGTCCTGCTGCCAGGCCTCTCTTTTTGCTCCATGTTGGTTCCTGTCTAGCAGCACGTGGCTTTGGCTGGCAGTCAGCAGCCCACTGCTGGTGCTTGCTGGTGGCTTGGCTCTCCTCCATTTAGCCAGGGAATTTGGACCTTTTTCTATGTTCTGCTTAGGAGTTTGGGAAGCAAGCCAGTGGGCCTCCTTAGAAATAGCCTCCATTGATGTCATTTCCCATGGTAGTCCCGAGGGAGACATGTCTCTTTATTTTTTTCCACATCGACACCTCTCTTGCCCTTGGCTCAAACACAGAAACCTCAGGTAGTATCAGTGCTGGGGGGAGGGAGGTGATAAGGGGGCTCATGTAGGAGGTGCGGATGGCCAAATCAGGTTATGTTTGGTCACCTGTACTGGGTGAAGCTTTGAATCTGCAGGGTTGTAAGTCAGCCAAGAGAGGAGGTAGTCGCAGTCCTATTTCTTGGCTCCTGGATTGATTGGCTGTGGCTTTTTGTTTTGTTTTGTTTTGTTTGCGGTACGCGGGCCTCTCACTGTTGTGGCCTCTCCCGTTGCGGAGCACAGGCACCAGACGCACAGGCTCAGCGGCCATGGCTCACGGCCCCAGCAGCTCCGCAGCATGTGGGATCCTCCCGGACCGGGGCACGAACCTGCGTCCCCTGCATCGGCAGGCGGACTCTCAACCACTGCGCCACCAGGGAAGCCCTGGCTGTGGCTTTTATCAGGAATTCACTGGTGCTTCTGTGAACACCAGGTTGACCTCTGTCGTGAGCTGAATTTGGTCCCTTCCCACCCTAATTTGTGTGTTGAAGTCCTAACCCTAGTACCTCAGAAAATAACTTTGGAGAGAGAAACTTTATAAAAGGTAATTAAGGTAAAATGAGGTCATATAGGTGGACCCTAATCTAGTATGACTGGTGTTCTTATAAGAAGAGGATTTTAGAGGGAATTCCCTGGTGGTCCAGTGGTTAGGACTCCATGTTTCCAAGGCAGGGGCCTTGGGTTCGATCCCCAGTCAGGGAATAAGATCCCACAAGCCTTGTGGCAAGGCCAAAGGAAAAAAAAGAAGAGGAGATTAGAGAAAAGACCATGTAAAGACAAAGAGGGGAAGGCATGCAAGCCAAGGAGAGAGGCCCTCAGAAAAAACTAATGCTACTGACACCTTGATCTTCAACTTCTAGTCTCCACAGTATGAGAAAATAAATTTCTGTTGTTTAAACCACCCAGTCTGTGGTACTTTATTATGGCAGCTCTGGCAAGCAAATAAAACCTCCTCCAGACATAGCAGAGAAGATTTGCAGAAGGGCCAAGAAAGCAGTAGATTAGGTGACCCCATTTTGACCAGCTTCTTCACGGGCTCTCCAGATTGGTGGTATCCCTCTGGCTTTTCTAGTTCTTTCTTCTTCAGGCAGCCACCAATTTCATCTTGTTTTGGTGGTTGGCCAAATAGCCACTGTTATTGGTGGCTAATAAATAAAACATTTCAACTTTTATTTCCTTTTTATGAAAACCTTATGGTATGAGCCGCAGAATATCACTGTCACCCAGCGTGGCTGGTCCTGCCCACTGGAAGCTCACATCCTATGGGGGAGAAAGTCATGGAGATCATTTCACTGCAGCATGGTAGGTGCGTGCTAGTGGTCAGCAGAGGGGACCAAAAAGGAAGACAATTCGAGCCTGCCTCAGGAGGTCCTGGAAAGCTTCCTGGAGTTGATGGCAGAGCTGGAAGTCTGTTACTTCTGTGAAGGTAGGAACTTGGTCTTTCTCACCTGCCTTCACCTGTGGAATCTGACACAGTTCTTTGCATATAGTAAGTGCTCATCTAGTTTGTTGGGTGAATGACCCTCTTGAAGTCCCTTCCAGCTTTATGAGTCTATGATTCTGTGATCTCAGAGGCCCACAGCAGTAAGATGGTGGAGAGTGCTACTGGCAGAGAGCATGAGGGGTAAACAGAGACAGGGGTTTGTAGTATGCAAAGTCACTTATGAGCAGTTAAACTGGGAGGAGGGAGGAGAGCATGATGAGCATCCTTCCCATCTTGGTGTCTCTGGGAGAATCCTCAGGCATAACAGCAGGAACCCAGCCAGTGCACCTGCCCCACGTGCATGATCAGAAGCGATGTCTCACTCTCCACAAAGCAAAGGTTGGTCAAGCCCCTGACAGCTGTTTCCCACAGAGAGGAAAGCCCCTAAGTTCCCAGGCAGTGTAAACTGACCGTGTGTTTATAAAACACGCCGCAGGGCCCAAGCACGTGACAATGCCTTGGACACACAAACCGGCAGCTGGTGCAGCAGGGATTCAAGATGCTTGGGAGTGGAGAGGAGGGCGTGGGACATGGGATGGTTGAATGCCAAATCAGCGTGGCTCTCTTCTGGGGGACACCCAAACGGATCTAAAGCCGAAGCTCGAAAAATAACAAACATCCAAGCCCTTTGAAACCAAACTGTGCCCAGATGTCTTTTAAAGCCGAGTGGTGGACCCCAGACAGTGCTCTGAGGGAGTGGGTGCAGACCGCCCAGCACCCAAAGAATTAGGGGCAGCTTCTGCTCCCTGTCTGAGGGCTCCAAGAGTTTCAATGAAAAGCCTTTCTGCCTGGCTGTTGCAAGATGGAACCGAAAGAGCCCACTGCGGGGAGGACAGGAGACTGAGGAGGCTGTCCCCCTCCCTGTACGGGGGGGGTGTGGTGACTTCAGATGAGCTGTTTTGTTTCACGCTGAGCTGAGCTCACCTGGGCGATGACCTTGTGACAAGAATACCCGACCGAGTCCAGATCAGCAAAGAGAGGACAGGAAGAGGAAGAGGAAGAGAAGCAGAGGCAGCCATGCGAAGCAGTGATTGGCAGAAACCTAGTCACAGATGCTGGTTAACGTCATTTTTAATCCTTCAACCAGAGTTGATAAAATTTGATATGGACAAGTCCTTGTAGTTAATCTCTCAATCTGTAGAAAAGCTGGTTCAGATCCAGGGGCATAAGACAGAGGCATTGGAGTCATCAAATTCTGCCTAAAATATAGGCCCACCCTGAGGCTGCGCTGGGGCCTGAGCCCCTTAAGTTTAAACTAACATATGGCACCGTGTGCACACCCACATCCTCAAGGGTTCGCTGGGACTTGGGAAGTGCTGGGGGACCCGTATCCTCAAAAATCTACTTTAAGAGAATTCACTGCAGGCCCAGTGAGGCTACTGATCTGGGGGAAAACAATGATAATGGTAATAAAAATAATAAGGATGAGTATTATTTATTGAGCATTTGATCTACTCAGGTGCCATGCTAGGCATCACAGCATCTCATTTAGTCCTGTCAAGACCCTTATTATCCCCTTTCTACATTTGAGAAAATGAGGCTCAGAGAAGTCAAATGACTTTCTCAAGGTCACAGAGTACATGGTAGAGCCAGAATGCAAACCCAGGGGCTCTAACCCGAAAGTCTGTGGGTCAGTGTGACCTGTTAATGGGCAGAGACCTTCTGTTCCTTCTAAGGGTTCCAGGCTATGCTGGGAGGAGGCATGGATATTGAACGAGAATCAAGGTGTGCTCTGGATCCATCTGAAGCACACCGAGTTATTCCTTTCCCTTGGCATGACTGACAACTTCTTGAATCTATTCTTCTGACCTGACCTCAGGAAGCCAGAGTCCCTTGAAGTCTGGAGTATGTATGTCTGGGGACCCCAAGTGAGGGGCACACCTTACCTGGGAATAAATGTATAAATATATTATATATTATATATTTAATATTTATATAATATAAATATTATAAATAAGTATAACCAAGAAGAGGTCAGAGAGAGAGGGAGACTCGGTTGTTTATATCCAGGGGCCAGGAAGGCCCTATAGACTTAGTCTCTCCAACCCCATTCTCACAGCCAGGCTACCCCATCAGGACCACCTGAGCTTTCCCTTCCGCACACCCTCCGAGCCCTTCTCCCTTAACAGCTAGATGTCCTAGGTCGCCTGGAATGAAAACTGTCCTGAAACTTAACAAAGGAGCTGTCAGATTCCATTGTATTTCTAACCTCTGGGTCTCCGGTCCTTTACCTGCCACCCCCCCCATCACCCCCCTCCCACCCCAGCCCTCAGGACCGCCACATCCTCCCTTTCCAGCTCTGTGACCTGATCGACTTCCTTTCTGGAAGCCAGTTTCTCTTTCTTGTTTAATGAGGTTGTGTTTTGGGAAGATGTTGGGCTGCCAATTTGTGGAGGACATCCCTAGGCCATACGGGGCCACAAGCCACATTCCCTCCTCATCCCCTATTCTTCACGCCGGGAGATACATAAGAAATCTCAATCTCCCTCTCTCTTCTCAGCCTGACCTCTGGGATGTAAGGTCAGGAGGGCAAGATTCTTTTTATTTGTTTATTTATTGAATTTTATTTTATTTATTTATCTTTATACAGCAGGTTCTTATTAGTTATCTATTTTATACATATCAGTGTATATATGTCAATCCCAATCTCCCAATTCATCCCACCCCACCCTTTCCCCTCTTGGTGTCCATACATTTGTTCTCTACATCTGTGTCTCTATTTCTGCCCTGCAAACTGGTTCATCTGTACTATTTTAGGAGGGCAAGATTCTTTTTAAACTAAGGGAGAATCTCTAATTCTTTTACCCTCTATCCTTCCAAGCCCTCTACACAGTGTTATCTTTTATATTCTCTCTCTCTGATTTCTCAGGAAATATTAGCCTCCAAGTGACTGGTATTACTAGCTGTCAACTTATAAAACAAGGGGTCTAAAGTGGAATGAAGGAGAAGGAGAAGCCTTGGAGGAGGAAGGAGTGATCACAATTACATTTCCCTGCTGTGGAGCTGGCAGAACACGCTGGGAATCAGCAAACCAGTCACAGGGTTGTACTGAGCAGGGCCAGTTCTGCACTCTGCACAGGGTGAGGCCAGCGGTCACTATCTCTGCTTCCAGCTGGGTTCCAGAGGAATTAGTCCCTCTCTTAGGGCATCTTGCAACTGAAGTCCCAGCCCAGAACCAAGGGTTTGTGGGCATAGCCATTTATTCTTTTTAGCTGTTTCTCTCTCTCCAAGGATATATGAGTTTGTATTCTCCTTCAGTCTTTCCAGAGCAGTCTGTTCGCCTCTTCCCAGGCCCCCCAAAGACCCCCACTATTTGTTCTCTTTTAAGTACTCATCTCCCCCGACCCCTTAGAGCCAGGAAGGTGGCGGCATCTCCACAGCGTCAGCTTTGAGGTTCCCTCTGTGAGGTACCGAGTTGACAGCCTATGCACATCAGTTTTTTCCTGAAGATCTTCTGAGAAGAAAGGGAAGCTCAGAGACATTGATCTTGCCCTGTGTTCTGGGAAGCTGCGTTCTTTTTCGCTGCTGCTTTCAAGCGACATGGACCTCATTACAGATGTTGAAATGGGGCGTGATTCTCAGGAGGCGCCTGAGAAATGGGAACTTGTCTTGCTTGTTGCCTTTGAGGGTCGGTGGGGGAGAACCACAAGCCTGTCCAGATCTTATCTGCTCAGGAAGGGGCAGGAAAACAACACAGCAAAACAGCTGCCAGACGAGAACACCACCTAGTGTCTTTACAGCACACACCCACGTGTGGTGAAGCTGCCGTTTCCCATGAAGATGAAAGTGAAGAGTGTGGCACGGCAGGGATTCCCTGAGCCCCGGATGAGGAGGGGCCGGTCCTGGGACACTGACTCACTTAGCAATCAGGACCCATCGCCTCCACCTGTCAGCTCGCCCTGGAGGGGCCTGGGAGAGGCTGAGCTGCTTTTGCTCTCTAGAAGGGGCAGTCCATCACCCCACGCATATAAAATACACACTGTGTATCTGCCTTGTGGTCTGGGGGATCCAATTAAATACAAGACAGTCTTGGCCCACGGGGTACTTAGTGAAAAGCCGGTGGGGAGACCAATCACAAATAAAGGAAAAGTTAAATAACATACAACACACACACGCACACAGAGACATCACACACGAGAGCGGTTGCAAGTGGTACATGACTAACTGGCAAATTAAAGACATTTTCACTCTCGCTTTGCTCCCACACTGACATTTTGCTGAAGAACGGAACAGAAGGAGGACACATTACTGCAGCTAGCTGCGCTGGTGGAGGGGAGGAGGGGGTGCTCCCAGTGTGGCAGCAGGTCACGGCTGGAGCTACCTCCACGGTCCCCTGTTGTGCTTTCGGAAGGTCTTGTTTTCCGAAACGGATTTGGGGCCAAGTTTGCCGTGCTCTCAGAGGCCCTGGCCGTGTCTCCTGACATCAGTCATACCTGCTCGCATCTGCCCTCTTTCTTTCCATCCCTGCTGCAGGGACCTTTCTCCACTGTCCACTGCAACACACTTTAACACATGCCAGCAGCCACTTCTCTGTTCATGTCTTGGCTAGGCCACTCTTTTCTCAGACCCTTAGGATGGATTTCCATCAAATTATTCATAGAAATGCACTGAATTTGAAGCAAATTGGTTTGGGAAGAAATCCCAGCTCTGCATTCATTAGGCATGTGGCTGTGGCTGTGGGCCTCAGTTTCCCCATCTGTAAAGTGGGTACAAAAATGATACCTTTATTATATTATTATTATGAGGATCAAAAGGGGTCATGAACATGAAATGCCTGGTGTGTGTTCGAAGTCTCTTGTTGTGGAGAAATTCACCACAGTCTATGCTAAAGCGGTGCCTCTCAAACGGGCATGTGCATTCATCACTGGGGATCTTGTTAAAAATGCAGATTCTGATTCAGTAGAAGTCAGTGGGGCTTGAAATTCTACATTTCTGGTAAGTTCCCCATTGATGCAGATGCTGCTGGTCCAGGGATCACGCTGAGTAGCAAGGTACTAAAGGACTTTATGGTCAGAATCCTGCACTTCCAGGATTTCCTTGAGTGTCCACTGCTTACACTGACTCATGCCCTCTCTGTATTTGGAACGTCCTGCCTCATCACTCTGGTCTCTGTTTTGCCCCACCCCTGTTCCTGAGCTTCTTGGCACTTTGACCCCTTTGGCCTCTGACTCTACACGTCTCTCTGCTAGACTTTGCCCCCTACAGTGGCATTGCACACACAGATACCCCTCTTTAATGTTTCTGGCTTCGTCTCACAAAGTTCTCTTACAATTTGCCAGAGGTCACCTTTGGCTAAAACCCATCCCATTTCCCTTTTCCCCTGGACTGTTAGGAAGCTCACAGCTAAGTTTAAGGTGAGTTTTAGCAGAGTCCTCTCCCCAAGGTTTCTGATAAAGTTAGTTTCTTCCCACGTGCCATCCTCCTTCATCCTTCTCTTCTTTTATGATTTGTTTCTTAAATAATTTATTTCTTGTTTTGTTGTATATGTTGCCATTTGCTAGCAGAGTGATCTTGGATAAGTCACTTCACCTCCCTGGGATTCAGTTTTCTCCCCTATGAAGTGGGGATAATAATAGTACCTACCTCATAAAATTTTGGGGTTGATTAAATGAGGTAGTATCTGTACAGTCCTTAGAAGAGTGCTTGGCACATGGTAAGCACCATGTGGGTGTTATTTATTGTTGTTATTTTATAAAATACTTTAAATCCTTTGGAAAGCAAGATGGGTACAACTGTCACCACCATCATCATTATCATCCTCATCAACAGCATCATCAGAAAACCATGCTGACATTGAAGTGTTATAAATAGACCACGAAATTATCATATTATCCTGGAGTACTTGAGTTATGGGACAACTTTTAAACTAGAAAAAATTAATTTGGAACAAGTTAAATAACTTGTTTATAGTACCTATTTCTTATATTCTAAAATCAGGTAGTTCCAAGATGGGTTGTAATGGAATGGAATTTGTCCTCCCCAACTGTGTGCCTTTAAACAAGCACGGGATGTACCATAGAACCTCCGCAGCACAGTGGGCTTTGAGCATTGCAGTCATGCTTGGAGCAATTTTCTTGAACCTGTTCACTTCTCTTTTGCCCTTGCTCTAGCATTCTAGTCCATTCCAGCTCCTGACTCTTGGGCTCACCTTTCTCACCTGGCCCAACTCATCTCTTAAACCTAATGACTGGATTCAGCTGAACTGATTTGATCCTGTTGCCTTCTCTGGCTTATGGCATTTCTGTCTGCTTCTGGAAGTCAACCTGTTGGCTTCCACTCGAGCTCCTAGGACTTTATTAGATGGTTTTCTGGGGTTCTTGCCATGCTTTCTCCATACCCTCATGCTTCCCTGATTCATTCACTCAGTGAAATTTATTTTATGTCTCTTCTATGCCGATCACTGATATAAGTCACTAGGGAAGGTAGAAGTAAACAAACAAAGTTCTGGCTTCCATATAGCTTTAGTTGGGGGAGAGAAAAAATGAACAAATTAATGCATACTACGTACTCCATGTCCTTGCTACTCAAAGCGTAGTCCGTGGGCCACGTTAGGTTGGAAACAGTCTCTAGACTGTTGATCAAGGAGGCAGTTGCTTTCGTGAGTTCAGATTTATGAGACTTTTACTGGACTGTAATGATCATCTCTTCCAACCACCTCATTTCACAGATGAACAAGATGAGTTGTGTGATGTGAACAGGCCTTGACCAAGGGCACACAATTAGTTGGTTGTAGAGCTTATTATTGGTCTTTTCTACTCATGACACCCCATCTTTTCTTACATGGTGTCTAGGTCAATGAATTGGTTTATTTAGGGGAATTCCCAAACCTTGTGGAGTTGTGGAAGTATAAGAAAAGCCACCTCTGATATTTCCTGTCAAATCTTCATTTCTAAATCAGAAGACTCATGGGTTGACTCTCACGAGGCAATTCTTGAATCTCTAATCACATCGGTCCTAAACAAGGAATACTTAGGGGTGAAGGCAGTGATGGTGCAAGTTCTTTTCTAAGACACTTAAAGAGGGCTCTGGGCAAACTGAGATTAACGAAGGTTTCAGAGAGACTCATAGATTCATATCCAAATAGAGAAACTGAGGCTTAGAGAAGTTAAGTGACTAATTCAAGATCCCACTGCAGGTTAGCAACAGGGCCAAGCCCAGATCTAAGTCTCCTGAATCACAGTGCAAAGTTTAAGATCTGGAGTTGGAAGATCTATGTTTGCCTCCCATCATTTCCATTAGCCAAGTCCCTTCCCTTCCCCCGTAGACCTCAGGTTCTTCATTTGTAAAAGGGGGGTGGTGGATCAAATGAAATGATTTACATAAGATTGATTTATGAAACTTCTTTTTTCCTACCATAACATACAGCATTTCTCATGCCAAAACCATCCAAAAGAGAGGAAATAATCATAATTCAAACTTCATCAGCATTAGGAAGAGGACACTGACACGGGAGAGATGCATGAACCTCACTGACATATCTAGTCAACTCCTTTTTCAGCTCCCTTCATCTCCTAAAGGGATGATTTTTAAACCTTACTGTTTTCCATCACCTCTTCCATCACTCTCAGAGAAAACATTGGCTGATGAATGACAGTTCCTTCAATCTCCTGTAACTACAGCTAACAAACGTCTGCATAAACCTTCATTTCCACCTTTTCCTGTTTCTGAAATGGCATTATCCTGCTTCTTCCCTTGGTTAACTCCAGTTTCCACATATCCTCCACAACTCAACTCAGAGGTCATGGCACCCATCCTTATCCACCCTCCCTTGGCTAATTGGTACCCCTCTTCTGTTCTCCAAGAGCACCCTCTCCGAGCATGAATCCCATTGTCTTACATATTTGTTTACTCGAAAACCTCCTTCACTAGAATGTAGGGATTCTATTTACCTCTCTATCTACCTAGTGCCTGGCACATATGTGTTCTCAATAAACGTGTTTTTGGGTAAATGAATGCATGTGTAATGCTTATTTGGGTTGCCCTGAAGACGACTTCATCAGCTTCTGTTTTACCATCCCTGGTGGGTTTGAATGTCCTGGTGAGAGAAGAGTCTCCAGGTTGCCCAGGCTCTGTTTGCACCTCCCAGCCTCAGGCAGAAATGAATGAAAGCAGAGGGACTCTCTTTTGACTATGCCCCACTGTGTACTGGTGCCCTGTGTCTGAAATCCTCTCTGGATGGTGGAGGTGAGGATGTTGAGGATGGCTTCTGGAGGAGGCAGGTCTGGCCTGGCCAGGAGTTAGAAGCTCCTGGTTCTAAACGTATAGACACCAAGGGGGGAAAGTGATGGTGGTGGGATGAATTGGGAGATAGCAATTGACATATATACACTAATATATATAAAATTGAAAGATAATAAGAACCTGCTGTATAAAAAATAAATAAATAAAAAATTTAAAAAAGAAAAAAAGAAGCTTTTGGTTCTCCCAGCTGTAAGCCTGCTCTTCCTCTTTCTTCTGCTGGGAACCTTCCCTGAGGAGCTGCAGCAGCCTCTGCCCTCCAAGACTCTCTTCCCAGGGCCATTGAGTCAGGCTCTGAGTAGGTCGTGGTAATTGGTATCAGTGATTGGTATTGAAGCAACCAAGAGACAAAAGGCAGCGGGGGATGTAGAAGAGACAGAAGAGAAGGGGGTGAGGGTGGCTTCTTGCCTCCTACCACTCTGTCAATCAAGTGTGGTCCCAGCTCCAGTGACTCTGCACACCCATTTCCATCTGTCTTCCGGGACATCCATGTGGTGTACAACATAAACTTGGAGGCTTCGGATGGGAAGGGTTGAGTATTATGTGAGCCCAGCTTCAATAAATGTGAGACTGCAGTTTGTGTGTGGGGAACCTTTAGCATACTTTCACTTGTGCTGACAGAGCCCTTTTTCCCCAGCACTATTCTCTGGCTGTAGAGGCCTCTGTGTCCCTTTCCATCCTAATTCCCACACACTACACTTTTCCTGCCTTTTGACCTGCATCAAAAGTCACGTGTCCTGAGGAATAAGGCAATAGCTTAATAAGGTTAAGAACTTGAACTCTGGAGGCAGTCTGACCCTGGTGTGAATCCTGGCCCCGCCATGGACTGCTATGCAAGTTACTTATCCTCTCTGAAGATTAGTTTTCTCATCCAAAATGTGGCAAATATTATCCACTCATGGAGTTTTCTGAGGATTATATTAGATAATACTCATAAAGGACTTAGTATATTTTGAGCTCTTAACAAATAGTGATTATTACGTTGTTTTATAACTATATCTGTCTCAGATACACCTTGTCAGAAATAATCACTCTTTCCTTGCTGTTACTACAGAACATTGTAACAATAATACATATTTATTTTGAGAATAGTGTATGTAACAATATGCTATATGTAGGCTATATGCTTTATAGCAGGGGTCCCCAACCCCTGGGCCGCAGACTAGTAGCAGTCCACTGCCTGTTAGGAACTGGGCCGCACAGCAGGAGGTGAGCAGTGGGCGAGAGAGCGAAGCTTCATCTGCCGCTCCCCATCGCTCCCCATCACTCCCCATCACTCGCATTATTGCCTGAACCATCCCCCCCATCACTCTCATTACCGCCTGAACCATTCCACACTCCCCCACAATTTTTCCGTGGAAAAATTGTCTTCCACAAAACCGGTCCCTGGTGCCAAAAAGGTTGGGGACCACTGCTCTATAGTATATACTTATATGGTATAACTGTATATAATACATATGCTACATACTCTATGTAATATATACTAAGTATATTTAATAATATATAAATATATAATATATGAAAATAATAGCCAACTTTTATTAAATGCTTACTATGTGCAGACATTATTCTATGAGCTTTATATGTATTAATTCACTGAATCCTCTCAAGATAGGTATAATCGTTATCCAAATTTTGTAAATGAGAAACTGAGGCACAGACAAGTCAAGCAACTTGCCTAAGGATATAAAATTAGTAAGACGAAGAGCAGCATTTGAAATGCGGCAGGTGGCTCCAGTATTAGAGTTTGCTGTATGCGGGCTGTGCACCCACTCCTGGCCTGTAAGTCTCACGGGTGCATTACCTGTTTCTGATTCATCTTTGTAACCTCCCCAGCGCTTTGCTCCAGGTTTACATTGTTTTTGGATGCCTGTACAAAGGAGGTGCCATCAGCAAGAACACCAGTTCTTCAGTAGCTAACTGCCTGGGGAGGGAGGATGCTGGTTTCCTGGTGCTCAGGTGCCCACCGCCCAGTACCCAGTTGTCAAAGTCCCCCTGCTCATCCCTGGCAGCAGATAGCAGATTTTTTCACCCAGGGAAAAGCACTTAGCGTATGCAAGGCTTTCAATAATGGGGCAAAATGACCACCAAGCTAATTAGAACAAGAAAAATAAAGGTTCATTTTGCAGCTAGGGACCGTATTTGAGGAGTGAGCAGAGGTGAGATGTGGGGCACAAGCATGGATTTGATTATGTGGGGGTCAGTCAGTCAATAAAGAGAGACGATCCCAGGATTCTATCCAAGAGCAAAACCTATTCAGGCCAGCGGGGCCCTGTTGAGCCATCTGCCTCTGCCCCTCTCCAGGCCCAGCAGGATCTGACCATCATCTGAAGACCACTCTCTGCACCATCATCAAAAGACAAAATGGTGTGGCAAACTGAGTGTAGCGTTAACAAGTCATTTAAGTCTCCTGTTTTTAATTTTTTTCATCTCTGAAGTGAAGATGATAATAAAATCTGTCTCATGAGTTTGTTGGGAGACAGTGAAATATCTTCATTGTGAAGAGCGGTAAAGATAACTTATGTCTGCAGAATGTTTTAATAATAATAAAAATAATAGCAATAATAACACCTAACCTATATACAGCACTTGTTATATGCCAGGAACTCTTCTAAGTGCTTTTGTATATTTAATCCTTACAACAATTTTATGAGATGAGTAGTATTATATCCATTTTACAGAAGAAAAACTGAGGCACAGAGAGGTTAAATCGATTGTCCAAAGTCACATAGCTGGTAAGTAGCACAGCTGGCATTCAAAGGCAGGCAATCTGGCTCCAAGTCTATGCTCTTAACCACCATGTAAAGATGAATGTGAGCATTTATAAAGTATGCCTTTATCCATCATCTCAGGTAATCCTCCCTGCTCCCCATACAGGACAACTCATTGGCACAGGGGAACTTGGGCAATTCCTGGCACTGAGATGAATCTGCCTCTTGGAGAAAGGTCTTGAGTCTGCTACAGATCCCAAACCTTGGGAAAGCTTGCCTGATGCTTGCAGGAAAATACTGAGGGTCATCTTTGTTCTTATAGGGAGGACAGATAATCTCTGCAAACTCTCTGGGTTCCCATTGTTCTGGCATCTCAGTGTCCATCAGACAGGAGCTGACCCTGGCTGAGTGGAGGTTCCTCAAAAAATCAGAACTCAGATATTCACTGGGCACCAACACCATGCCCAGCACAGGCATGTATATATCCTGTATAAAGAAGCAGGATATGGTCTCCATTTACAAAGAGTTAGCAGTCTAGTAAGAAAGATCAAACAGATGAAACAATAGATTCATTAATAAACAAGGTAATACCATTAAGTAATAATGGGATAACATGAAATCGTTTGGTATTGAAAACAAGGCTGTGGGAGATGAATGGAACATGTTGCTAACTGTGTCCCATTCATCTCTTGGTCTTTTTCTCAAAGGTTTCTGTAGGGACACTGTATGCAGCATGGGTAACCCGTCCTCCCTTCTCAGGGAAGAAAACAAAATTCCATGTAGAAGAACATTCTTTTCCCAGCAGCTCATGCCATATTCACCAAGATGTGTCTTTGCCTTTTCCTGTGTATTTTTCCATCAGAGATGGTAGAGAAGTTGATTTGAGGTCTGTTACCCCTGTAATAACTGTCATAGCGACATCAGCAGAGGGGACTTGATGTCAAAGCGTAAGTCAGAGATGGCCTTCCCTCTCCTCCTTTCAAGGTGTGCTCTTACTTCCCCAGGAAACTTGAAGCTCCTTCCTAACCCTGGAAATGTAGGGTGCTTCAGCCAGGGCACCATCTGAAATCTTTGGCGGGCTTCAGTCCTTTCTCTCCTAGCTGGGTGACATTGGGCAAGTTGCTTAATCTCTTTCAGCTTTAATTTTTCTCATCTGTACAAAGGATATATAAATGTGAATGTACACATTGATTCAAGATGGTGGAGTAGAAGGACGTGTGCTCACTCCCTCTTGTGAGAACACTGAAATCACAACTAACTGCTGAACAATCATCAAAAGGAAGACACTGGAATTCACCAAAAAGGATACCCCACATCGAAAGGCAAAGGGGAAGCTTCAGTGAGATGGTATGAGGGGTGCAATCACAATAAAATCAAATCTCATAACTGCTGGGCGGGTGACTCACAAACTGGAGAACAATTATACCACAGAAGTCCACCCACTGGAGTGAAGGTTGTGAGCCCCACATCAGGTTTCCCAACCTGAGGGACCAGCAATGGGAGGAGGAATTCCCAGAGAATCAGACTTTGAAGGCTAGTGGGATTTGATTGCAGGACTTTGACAGGATTGGGGGAAACAGAGACTCTGCTCTTGGAGGACACACGCAAAGTAGTGTGTGTATCGGGATGCAGGGGAAGGAGCGGTGACCCCATAAGAGACTGAACCAGACCTACCTGCTAGTGTTGGAGGGTCTTCTGCAGAGGTGGGGGGTGGCTGTGGCTCACTGCGGGGACAAGGATGCTGGCAGCAGAAGTTCTGGGAAGTACTCCATGGCATGAGACCTCTTGGAGTCGGCCATTAGCCCCACCAAAAAGCCTGTAGCCTCCAGTGCTGGGTTGCCTCAGGCCAAACCACCAACAGGGAGGGAACTCAGCCCCACCCATCAGCAGAGAAGCAGATTAAAGTTTTACTGAGCTCTGCTCACCAAAGCAACACCCAGCACTACCAATCACCAGTCCCACCCATCAGGAAGCTTGCACAAGCCTCTTAGATAGCATCACCCACCAGATCACAGACAGCAGAAGCAAGAAGAAGTACAGTCCTGCAGCATGTGGAACAAAAACCACATTCACAGAAAGATGGACAAAATGAAAAGGCAGAGGACTATGTACCAGATGAAAGAACAAGATAAAATCTCAGAAAAACAAGTAAATGAAGTGGAGATAGGCAACCTTCCAAAAAAGAATTCAGAATAATGATAGTGAAGATGATCCAGGACCTTGAGAAAAGAATGTAGGCAAAGATCAAGAAGATGCAAGAAATGTATAACAAAGACCTAGAAGGATTAAAGAAAAAACACCTAGAAGAATTAAAAAACAAAAAACCGGTGATGAACAATATAATAACTGAAAAGAAAAATACACTAGAAGGAATCAATAGCAGAATAACTGAGGCAGAAGAATGGATAAGTGAACTGGAAGACAGAACGTTCGAATTCACTGCCATAGAACAGAATAAAGAAAAAAGAATGAAAAGAAATGAAGACAGCCTAAGAGACCTCTGGGACAACATTAAATGCACCAACATTTACATTATAGGGGTCCCAGAAGGAGAAGAGAGAGAGAGAGATAGGACCTGAGAGAATATTTGAAGAGGTTATAGTCAAAAACTTTCCTAACATGGGAAAGGATATAGCCACCCAAGTCCAGGAAGTGCAGAGAGTCCCAGACAGGATAAACCCAAGGAGAAACACACTGAGACATACAGTAATCAAATTGGCAAAAATTAAAGACAAAGAAAAATTATTAAAAGCAACAAGGGAAAAACAACAAATAACATACAAGGGAACTCCCATAAGGTTAACAGCAGATTTCTCAGGAGAAATTCTACAAGCCAGAAGGGAGTGGCATGATATATTTAAAGTGATGAAAGGGAAGAACCTACAACCAAGATTACTCTACTCGGCAAGAATCTCATTCAGATTCGATGGAGAAATCAAAAGCTTTACAGACAAGTAAAAGCTAAGAGAATTCAGCACCACAAAACCAGCTCTACAATGAATGCTAAAGGAACTTTTCTAAGTGGGAAACACAAGAGAAGAAAAGGGCCTATAAAAACAAAATCAAAACAATTAAGAAAATGGTAACAGAAATATACATATTGAGAATTACCTGAAATTTGAATGGATTAAATGCTCTAACCAAAAGATACAGGCTCACTGAATGGATACAAAAACAAGACCCATATGTATGCTGTGTACAGGAGACCCACTTCAGACCTAGGACACATACAGACTGAAAGGGAGGGGATGGAAAAAGATATTCCATACAAATGAAAATCAAAAGAAAGCTGGAGTAGCAATACTCATATCAGACAAAATAGACTTTAAAATAAAGACTATTACAAGAGACAAGGAAGGACACTACATAATGATCAAGGGATCATTCCAGGAAGAAGATACAACAATTATAAATATATATGCACCCAACATAGGACCACGTCAATACGTAAGGCATATGCTAACGGCTATAAAAGAGGAAATCAACAGTAACACAATAATAGTGGGGGACTTTAGCACCTCACTTACACCAATGGACAGATCATCCAGACAGAAAATTAATAAGGAAACACAAGCTTTAAATGACAAAATAGATCAGATGGACTTAAATAGTATTTATAGGACATTCCATCTGAAAACAGCAGATTACACTTTCTTCTCAAGTGCACACAGAACATTCTCCAGGATAGATCACATCTTGGGTCACAAAGCCAGCCTTGATAAATTTAAGAAAATTGAAATTATATCAAGCATTTCTTTCTGACCACAATGCTATAAGATTAGAAATAAATTACAGGCAAAAAACCTGTAAAAAACACAACCACATGGAGGCTAAATAATACATTAGTAAATAACCAAGAGATCACTGAAGAAATCAAAGAGGGAATCAAAAAATACCTAGAGACAAATGACAATGAAAACACAACAATCCAAAACCTATGGGATGCAGCAAAAGCAGTTCTAAGAGGGAAGACTATAGCAATAAAATCCTACCTCAAGAAATAAATCTCAATTAACAATCTAACCTTACACCTAAAGGAACTAGAGAAAGAAGAACAAACAAAACCCAACTTTAGTAGAAGGAAAGAAATCATAAAGATCAGAGCATAAATAAATAAAATACAAACAAAGAAAACAACATCAAAGATCAATAAAACTAAAAGGTTGTTCTTTGAGAAGATAAACAAAACTGATAAACCTTTAACCAGACACATCAAGAAAAGAGGGAGAGGACTCAAATCAATAAAATTAGAAATGAAAAAGGAGAAGTTACAAAAGATGTTGCAGAAATACAAAGTATCATAAGAGACTATTACAAGCAAGTCTATGCCAATAAAATGGGCAACCTGGAAGAAATGGACAAATTCTTAGAAAAGTATAACCTTCCAAGACTGAACCAGGAAGAAATAGAAAATATGAACAGACCAATCACAAGTAATGAAATTGAAACTGTGATGAAAAATCTTCCAACAAACAAATTCCAGGACCAGAAGGCTTCACAGGTGAATTGTATCAAACGTTTAGAGAAGAGCTAACACCCATCCTTCTCAGACTCTTCCAAAAAATTACAGAGGAAGGAACACTCCCAAACTCATTCTACGAGGCCACCATGACTCTGATACCAAAACCAGACAAAGATACTACAAAAAAAGAAAATTACAGACCAATATCACTGATGAAAATAGATGCAAAATCCTCAACATAATACTAGCAAACAAAATCCAACAACATATTAAAAGGGTCATACACCATGATTAAGTGAGATTTATCCCAGAGATGCAAGGATTCTTCAGTATATGCAAATCAATCAATGTGATACACCATATTAACAAATTGAAGACTAAAAACCATATGATTATCTCAATGGATGCAGAAAAAGCTTTTGACAAAATTCATCACCGATTTATGATAAAAACTCTCCAGAATGTGGGCATAGAGGGAACATACCTCCACATGATAAAAGCCATATATGACAAACCCACAGCAAACGTCATTCTCAATGGTGAAAAAGTGAAAACATTTCCCCTAAGATCAGGAACAAAACAAGGATGTCCACTCTCGCCACTGTTATTCAACATAGTATTGGAAGTCCTAGCCACAGCAATCAGAGAAGAAAAATAAATAAAAGGAATCCAAATTGGAAAAGAAGTAAAACTGTCACTGTTCACCAATTGACATGATACTATACATAGAAAATCCTACAGATGGTACCAGATAAATATTAGAACTAATCAATGAATTTGGTAAGGTTGCAGGATACAAAATTAATGCACAGAAGTATCTTGCATTCCTATACACTAAAATGAAAGATGAGAAAGAGAAATTAAGGAAATTATCCCATTTACCATCTCAACAAAAAGAATAAAATACCTAGGAATAAACCTACCTAAGGAGGCAAAAGACCTTTACTCAGAAAACACTGATGAAAGAAGTCAAAGGTAACTTAGACTTAAACAGATGGAGCGATATACCATGCTCTTGGATTGGAAGAATCAATGTTGTGAAAATGAGTATACTACCCAAAACAATCTAAAGGTTTAATGCAATCCCTATCAATTTTCACAGAATTAGAACAAGAAATTTTACAATTTGTATGGAAACACAAAAGACCCCGAATAGCCAAAGCAATCTTAAGAAAGAAAAACAGAGCTGGAGGAATCAGGCTCCCTGACTTCAGACTATACTACAAAGCTACAATAATCAAGACAATATGGTACTGGCACAAAAACAGAAATATAGATCAATGGAACAGGATAGAAAGCCCAGAGATAAACCCATGCACCTATGATCAACTAATCTATGACAATGGAGAAAAGACAGTCTCTTCAGTAAGTGGTGCTGGGAAAACTGGACAGCTACATGTAAAAAATGAAATTAGAACTCTCTAACACCATACACAAAAATAAACTCAAAATAGATTAAAGACCTAAATGTAAGACTGGACACTATAAAACTCTTAGAGGAAAGCATAGGAAGAACACCCTTTGACATAAATCACAGCAAGATCTTTTTTGACCCACCTCCTAGAGTAATGGAAATAAAAACAAAAATAAACAAATGGGACCTAATGAAATTTAAAGATTTTGCACAGCAACGGAAACTATAAACAAGACCAAAAGACAACCCTCAGAATGGGAGAAAATATTTGCAAATGAATCAATGGACAAAGGAGTAATCTCCAAAATATATAAACAGCTCATGTAGCTCAATATTAAAAAAACAAACAACCCAATCCAAAAATGGGCAGAAGACCTAAATAGACATTTCACCAAAGAAGACATACAGATGGCCAAGAAGCACATGAAAAGTTGCTCAACATCACTAATTATTAGAGAAATGCTAATCAAAACTACAATGAGGTATCACCTCACACCGGTCAGAATGGGCATCATCAGAAAATCTACAAACAACAAATGCTAGAGAGGGTGTGGTGAAAAGGGAACCCTCTTGCACTGTTGGTGGGAATGTAAATTGATACAGCCACTATGGAGAAGAGTATGGAGGTTCCTTAAAAAACTAAAAATAGAATTAGCATATGACCCAGCAATCACATTACTGTGCATATACCCAGAGAAAACCATAATTCCAAAAGACACATGCACCCCAATATTCATTTTAGCACTATTTACAATAGCCAGGTCATGGAAGCAAGGTAAATGCCCATCGAGAGACAAATGGATAAAGAAGATATGGTACATATATACATAAAATGGAGTATTACTCAGCCATAAAAAGGAATGAGATTCAGTCATTTGTAGAGACTGTCATACAGAGTGAAGTAAGTCAGAAAGAGAAAAACAAATATCGTCTATCAACGCACATATGTGGAACCTAGAAAAATGGTGCAGATGAACTGGTTTGCAAGGCAGAAATAGAGACACACATGTAGAGAACAAACGTATGGACACCAAGACGGGAGAGAGGGGTGGGGGGTGATGGTGGTGGTGTGATGAACTGGGAGACTGGGACTGACATATATACACTAATATGTAGAAAATAGATAACTAATGAGAACCTGTTGTATAAAAAAAATAAAATTAAAAAAGTGAATGTGAGGACGAAGTGAAATAATTAATACAGCGTGCTTATTATAGTGAGTGGTACATAGCACGTTGTTCAAAAAATTTTTTGTTGTTGTTAACAGCTCTACTACCAATAAGCTCAATCACCATCACCGCCGTCATCATCCCCACCATCGTTAGCCATATCATTGCTATCATCATCATCATCATCCTGTTCCTCACCATCACCGTCACTTCCATCAGCGGCAGGTACATTCCCATGTACCTTTTCTTAAGAACTTTTTAAAATGACTGGCTGGCTAATCTGATAAATATCAATCTCTCCTTGCATGACAATGGCTTAATTTGTCACCCCACTCAGATGATATCTTTATTCAAATTTTCAGAGACGAGGGAGTGATTTGCTGAAAATGAATACTGACAATTTTAGTCCCTGTGGTGGGGGAGAAAGGAAGTTAGTTTTGGTTGGTTGGACTTTTGGATGCTCCTCAAATCGCCTCGTTTGCAGCTGTTAAGTCTGTCCCCGAGATAAATTCTTTCAAGGAGTTCTCTCTGTTTTCCCATGAATAACAGTGGAAACAATGCAGGTAAAGGAGACCTTAGCCCACTAAAATCATTTCCCTTTTCTCCATTAATTATAGAGTCCTGGTGAAGAGAAGACACTTCATTTCAATTTTAGTCCCTAATAGTGGGAGTGCCTGGAGGAGAACAACAAAAATGTTCGAGGTTGAGATTCTGAAGCAAAAAAAACACAGAGTTAATTACCTTTGGCTTCCCAGGCAGATTTCTATGTACACAGTTGTGTTGCATGTTTGGAACCATGGCTATACTTTGAGAGTTCCTGAAGTAGAGAAATTACCTGTGCTGTATCCAGAGTTAAGAGCTCACATGAGTATGGGCATAAATACCACTTAAGGACCCCACAAGAGAAGCTCTTCCCTGGAGAGTTGTTTATCTGGTAATTCAGGAGGGTAAAGGGACTCATTCTGAAATTTTTGCTTGGGGGCTCTCATGTAAAGTTCCATTCTGCAAAGAGCTGTTCAGTTCCGTTGAATTTCTTCACCAAGTCAACATGAATTGCAATGTGGAAATGAGTGCAGAGACATTTCCGATGTGGTATTTCTTTTCTTGCCTTTGGATAAAAACACAGTCAGACCTTTGTGTACAATGAGGATTCTGAAAGGCCATGGAAGGCAGAGTGGGAGAACCTCTAAGGCATCCCAGGGGAACACTGAGCACAAACACAGCACATGCCAACTTGCCTCAAGGCTGGGAGACAGAGGGTTTCTCTGCAGCAACCTCACTCTTCCTACACACTCAACTGAAAGGAACTGGAAGACATCCCCTTGGCAGGTACATGAGGTTTGATCCATTCATCCATTGGACAGATATATATTGAGTGTCAGCTCATGCCAAAGCTATTCCAAAACTGCTGAGGAAACAGCAGTGAGCAAAATAAGGCAAAAATCCCACCTGACATAAATTCACTTTTTCTCAAATTGGCTTAATATTGTTACAGTGCTCTCTTTGATTATATATATACACACACATATGTATATATATTTTATATATGTATAGTCTTAGATTTAACATATAAACCTTAGACTTCTCAGATTTATATACAAATAACACATAAAAATATAAATAAAATAATTTAAAAGATATCTTCTTAGATTGTATGTTCCAAGAATTCAGGAGTTGAGTTTATCTAATTATCTGTGTACAAAGCCCAGAATCACATCATTCATTCACTCAACACATTCTTTCTGAATGTCTCCTCTGAGTTAGGTGATGGGGATACAGTGATGAACAAGACAGAACATCTCTTATACAGGTTATAGTGTAACTTAGTGAATATGGAGACAAAGATAGTGATGCCATGGTTTTTTGACATTTCATTCAGGTTTAATGATGTACAAATTTAAAATCTTATGTTTAAAAAGATATGTCTTACATCCAAAGAGTAATGCCATATTCATTGTTAGTTGACACATTTTCAGCATTAATAACTTTGTCTATCCCTTGTAGTCTTTTTTTTAGCTTTTTATTTTGAGATAATTTTAGCTTTACAGAAGAGTTGCTAAAATAAAGTACAGAGAATTCCTGGATACTCTTCACCCAGCTTCCCCTAATGTTAAGATCTTATATAACTATGGTACGTTTATCAAAACTAAGAAATGAACATCGGTATAATACTGTTAAATAGATTATAGACTTTATTTGCATTTCACCAGTTTTTCCATTAATGTCTTTTTTTTTCTGTACCAGGATCCAATCCAGGATATCCTGTGGCATTTAGTTATCATGTCCCCTTAATCTCCTCTGATCTGTAAAAATTTCTCAGGCTTACCTTGCTTTTATGACTTGGACAGTTTTGAAAAGCACCATTCAAGCATTTTGTAGAATGTGCCTGAATTTGGGTTGCGTGATATTTCCTCATGATTAGACCAGAGTTATGCATTTTGGGGGAAGAACGTCACAGAGGGGTAGTGTCTTTCTCGTGGCATCAGGGGTGCACGACTTATCACTGGTCATGTTGACCTTGGTTACTTGGTTAAAGTGGTGTCTGCCAGGTTTCTCCACCGTAGTTACTCCCCTCCTTTATATACTCTGCATGTTAGAAGCTAGTTAGTCTGTACTCAAAGGGAAAGGTATTCAGCCTACCTCCTGGAGGAAGGCTTCCTTTCTTCTTGAGTTTTCCTCACTTACATGTCCTGTCTTTTTGATTAAGGGCTTTAGGGATCATAGTATTATTTCCCCTTTAAGTGATGTTAAAGTTCATAAATCGAACCTCTTTGCACAGGACCTTGTTTAGAAAGTCCTTCATCATTTTACACAATCTTTCAGGAAGAGAGAGAGTGAATGTTTTCATTGGAACTTCTGAAGTTCTTGTTATTTGTAAATTCACTCTAGTACTACAGATGAAATACTTTGTATTCAGTTTAATGCAATTTTAGCAACCACTTATTGTATTTTAGGGTAAGTGGCTCAATATGAGTTCAATTGTGGAATCATAGAACATCGGGCCTGTGTGATATAAGAATGATTTAATTCAGCCTCCTCAAATTACAGATGAGGAAACTGAGGCCTTGCAAGGAGGCATGGCTTTTCTGTTTCTTCTTTTAAATTGAAGTATAGTTGATTTACACTATTATATTAGTTTAGGTGTACAACATCGTGATTCAATATTTTTATAGATTATGCTCCATTTAAACTTATTACAAAATAATGGCTATATTTTCCTGTGCTGTACAATATATCCTAGTTGCTTATCTATTTAATACATAGTAGTTTGTGTCTCTTAATCCCCTACCCCTATCTCACCCCTCCCTCTTTCTTTTCCCCCCGGTAAACAGTAGTTTGTTCTCTATATCTTTGTCTGTTTGCTATATACATTTGTATGTTTTATTTTTTTAGATTCCACATATAAGTGATAACATGGAGTATTTGTCTTTCTCCGTTTACTTATTTCACTAAGCATAATACCCTCTAGGTCATCCACATTGTTGCAAATGGCATAATTTCATTCTTTTTTATGGCTGAGTAACAAAAACCACAATGAGATATCACCTCACACCCGTCAGAATGCCTATCATCAAAAATAACACAAATAACAAATGTTGGCGAAAATGTGGAGAAAAGGGAACCCTAGTACAGTGCTGATGGGAACATAAATCGCTGCAGTCACTAGGGAAAATAGTGTGGAAGTTCCTCACAAAACTAAAAATAGAACTACCATATGACTCAGCAATTCCACTGCTGCGTATATATCGAAGAAAAAATACTAATTTGAAACGATACAAGCACCCTAATGTTAATGGCAGCACTATTTGCAATAGCCAACACATGGACGCAACCTAAGTGCTCATCAACAGATGAGTGGGTAAAGAAGATGTGGTGTATATATATACAGAGGCATGGCTTTTCTGAGGTTGTTCACCTGGTCAGACGGAGCCTCGGCCTCCTGTTTCTCAGGGATCTTTTCCTGTAAACCCTCTGTCTGACCTCCTCAGCAACTGAGGGAATCTGTACCTTCTTCCCCTGACCCATCCCAGCTCTTTCCACAGTGCAAGGCCTTCCATTCTTTCGGCAAATCAGGAATGAGGCCTGCATTCAGGCCATCCTTAGCACAACACAGGATAAAGAGAAACACATTTTGCAAACACCCTCAGGCCCCACTCCCATATGGTGCACCTCTACCCCTCTGGGAGCACGAGGACTTCCTATCCTGCAGCCACTTTCTGGCACCTCCAGTCACACCAGCCTCAGTCCCAGTTTAGCTAGGCCCTGCCCCTGGCTGGAGATGCTGCAGTTTGAAAGTGGAAACTCTCTCTTAAATTTGGAGTTTCTTGTTGGAGACTGGTGTTGCAGGAGCAGTGAGAGTGGTTCCCTTAGAAGACTGAGCCGGCTTAAAGCCATGAAAGAACTAAATTAATAGTTGAGGGGCAGTGAGAACGCAAAGCTTGCATTTGGGAGAGGAAACTGGAAAAAAGTTGTTCCCTTTCCCCCTATCAGTCACTCCAACTGGGGTTGAAAGGCAGTGAGATAAACATCTGAGTATGCTCAGCTAAAGAGAGCTGTCATTTCTCCTAATAAAAAAATAAAGCTGGGCTTCCCTGGTGGCGCAGCGGTTGAGAGTCCGCCTGCCGATGAAGGGGACACGGGTTCGTGCCCCGGTCCGGGAAGATCCCACATGCCACGGAGCAGCTGGGCCCATGAGCCATGGCCGCTGAGCCTGCGCGTCCGGAGCCTGTGCTCCGCAACGGGAGAGGCCACAGCGGTGAGAGGCCCGCGTACCGCAAAAAAAAAAAAATTAAAAAAAAAAATAATAAAAGCTTAAAGTCCACTCCCATCCCATGCAGGAGGGGAGCACCAGTGATCAAATCCACAAGGCAGTGTTCTCCAGGGGCTCCCTGGACAAGGAAGGGCACAAGAGGTCAGGGGCAGGGCCGGCCCACGGCCCGAGACTAAGTGGTATCCGGGGTTTCAGTCAGAATATCTGACCAGCTGGGTTTTGCACGTTGCCATTTTGATGGTCTTGGCCACAGTCAGTGAGCCTGAGAAGCAAAGTCAAGTTAGTGAGGGTGACCAAGGAGGTGGCTGCAACTGTCTGATCTAGGGCTGCTGCAAAGGGCTTTCACAGGCTGGACGACCCCCTTGGTGAGGTGAGTAAAGATGGTTTTGGCCGCCTCGGTTTCCCTCCCCTGGGTGTGCCTTATCCACATGTGTCCCTCAGTCTAGGGTCTTCAGTACTCACTTCCTTCCCTCCACTAAAATCTCTCAGGAACTCATTCATACTAACACGTAAATCGCTGACTCCAGTGTGTTAGCCCTTTAGAGGGACGATCGCCTTTAAACAGGGATAAACACTTACTTGCAGTTTTCAGCCTTGGCTGTGCATCAGCATCACCGGTGGTTCATTGAGAAATGAGGAAGCCCGGGCTCCACTCAAACTCTGGAATAGTACGAAGCTCCACAGGCGATTCTCATGCACAACCAGGCCTGGAAACAAGTCCTAGTTAAGTGAGAGGTTCTGTGTGTGGTCCCTGGACCAGCAGCATCAGCATTGCCTGGAACTTAGGAATATTGCTCTGTGGGCCTGAGCCTGGCCTCCTGAACTGGAATCTCTGGGCGTGGGGCCCAGCCACCTGTCTTTTATTAAATCTTCCAGTTGATTTCAATGCGTGTTAAGTTTGAGAACCACTGATCTCAGCAAAAGAACCAAGGTCTAACTGGTAGACCTTGGATCAGGAGTAGGGGAAATGTGGATGGAGGCCAGGGGTGCCCTCTGAAACCACATTCCATAAATGGTGGGCTAGTCTGCGTACACATAAAGCCATCTGTGGTTACTAGTTGATCAATCAACTGAAGCTGTTTGAGATTTGCCGACCATCAGCTGTGTTAGAACCTTTTCTTCCAGTAGGAAAGACAGCTTTATTTAAAGTGGCAACAACATGCTGGGTAGTAGTATTGATTGGTGGTGGTTATGCTGGTGGCCATGACTGGCTCCCTTCCTTCCTCTTGTGCTCCACAAGCCACAGACCACAAGTGAGTCTGGTGGACAGGGCAGAGGCAGAGGATAAGATTGTGGTAGGGGAAGTAAATGATTTGATTTGTTAAGCTAAAGTGGACTGAATTAGAGGCCATGGAACTCTTCTGCACAGTAATTATTTCTTTAATTGTAAACTATCTCAAAAACAGTGATCCTAAAGGGCTCACCTGAAGGATGTCTTCATGGCCTGAAGCATACGTGGGAAAGATATCCTGAACATTGGCTGAAATATGAGGTTGTTTCAGTTCTACTCAACCAGCACTATTCTTGGTACTGGGCATACATGGAGGGACACATTCCCTAGCCTCAGGGACTAGAAGGAAAAACAAACGGGTGGGGAGACCGCTAATGAAGAAGAGACGCAGGAAGGATGCTGTGTGAGCAACTGGCAGTTTCTCTGATCTTAATTCCGGGGCCCAGGTAAGTTCTCTCTGGGTAAGTGATGCTTAATCAGAAAACTGAAGATTTGCCGGGAATCGACCAGGTGAAGGCATGCAGGGGAGGGAAGGAAAGAGTGAGGAGAAGAACAATTTATAGACAGCGGAAGAGCTCATGTGAAGGCCTGGAGTCGAGAGAGGGCATAGTATGGAAGTTTTAAGAACTGCAAGCTGAATATGCAAATCCTAGAAAGCACAGCGGATGCGATAGAAGGTGAGGTTAGAAAGGCAGCAAGTCTGGATCACCCAGGGCCTAGGAAGTTAGGTGAAGGATTTGGACTAGGGCCTAAGGGCGATTGGAAGCCTCTGGGAGGTTTAAAGCAGTGGAAGAAGATGACAGATTTGCATGATAAATAAATCTCTTGGCTGCATTTTGGAAAGTGGATTGGAGGGGGGTAGAGAGGGTATTGGGAGACAAGAGACATGTATTATACAGACCAAACTTATGAACGTTTGCTTAGGAAAAATCAGAAATGAACTAAGAAATTATGAGATTAAAATTGTGTTTGCTCTTACATTCTTTTTTCAGCCTTTTTTTCTTTGGATGAAGCAGGTTTATGACAACCATCTTCAAAGAGTGTGTAAGTATATAACATGTGGCGGACCTAGACAGTGCATGGGTAACACAACCAACACTAGTTAAATACTAGTTGTTTTCAAATCACAGTATAAAACATGGTGCTGGACACCATGGGGGATTCCAGGAAGGCTTGGTCCTTGACTACAAGAAACCAACAACTGAGTTATGGAAATAAACAAAAGCACTTCAATGTCCATTGAAAATTCAGGCAGCATGTGATTAATTATCACAATTGAGGATGGAATCATAAGTAGTTTCATGGAAGATGTAGGTCTTGGGCAAGGCTTTGAGGATCCTGGGAAGTGAGTAGACGGACAAGCATGGGGAGGACGTTCGAGGTGGGGGAGTAGGACGGGCAGTGGGCCTTGCGGTTGGATCCACATTTGTGGCTTCAAGTTGTCATGGTTTTCAGGGAAAGTCAACCAAACCTCAGACATGACAGCAAAGCACGCTAGCTTTTGGCAAAGAAGAAGGGAGTGGTGAATGTTGCCGTCTTAATTAGTGGCCATTTTTCTGCTGTACCTGTTGGAACTGCAGCAGAACAGGGGCCTGTGGGTAGACTTGCTGGAAAGGGATTTGGGGTTGACTTGGAGGAGGCCTGGCAAGGGTGGGTGAGGGGCCTAGGCTCTGCTGTAGAGGAGCGCAGTGGGCCTTCACTAGCTGACCTGTCAACCCAGAAGTCAGAGTGCTCTGGTTTTTCGAGCATTACCTAATACCAAGGCAGTTTAGAAGTTACATGTAACAGGAAGGCTCATTTCTGAAGCCCCACCCCTCACTCCCCCAGAAGCCCTAATGCTTTGCCCCTTAGCACTGAGGCAGTCTGCCTTGTGCAGGAAGCTCAACTGTTCTGAAGGGTAGATTGGGCTCTGTATTGCCCTCAAGTTTCAGGTGCAAAATGCCACTGGATGGCCACCTGCCATCATCCTGGGCAGGGCGTAGGGAGGCGGTGGAAGGGCAGAGGGATGGAAATGGGACCCTGTAACAGCAGAGTCAGGTCTGGACCAGGCTGGGAGAAGACAGGCGTGTCTCTGAGGTGCCTCCTGGGAGCCGTCTGTCATGGCCAGTGGGCCAGGATGAGAGGCTGAGCCAGGTGACGGGGGTGATGCAGGGAGTGTGTCTCAAAGTCTGTGAGGTGAGCTCAAAGGGGATGTTCTGAGGCAGAGCATTTCCAGCTGTGTGTGTTCTGTGCAGGTGCTTGTGGGGCTGCCTGGACTGAGGGCCAGGGAAGCTGAAATGTGGGGAGACCCAGAGACGGCCTACGGACCCACCCTGTTTTCACTGGAGTTGGTCCTCCTTTATCTGTTTTATACTTTGGGGATCTGCTTAATAACTCATTTGGGGGAAAAGAAAAGGATTCTGATGACAGAAATCAGTTAAAAATCTTTGTCAATTAAATGACTTTTCCACAATACGCTGCTTTGGTTCCTGCTTGAAAGAATGTCCCCCAAATAGGAAAGTGCTTGTTGAGCACCCCGACTCTGTGGTGCACACCAGGGTGGCAGTGCTGAGCCCCAAGGCTGGCTCAGCGTGTCCAGAGTGGTGAGGCTCTGCTGGGGTCGCGGGGGCAGCGACCGGGAGGAAGAGGTAGAGAGCTGCCGGCAGGAAGAAGAACAATGGGCCAGTGTGAGTGTGCCCGAGGGTCCGCGGAGGTGACAGTCCACCAAGACTGTGGAGGCGTGTTTGTCCAGGCAGGAAGCCACAGGGGATCCTGAGCCAGCCTCCCTTGGCACGTCTCCTGACCTCAACTGCAGTGGAGCCCCGGGCACCTTGAGGATGGCGGGAGCTGTTGCTGGGAAGCCCGCCCCGGTCCACCTGGCAGGACCAACTCATTCCTGATTTCGTGGTTGTGCTTGAGGGCTCCTTCCCGTCCCCACTCCAGGCAGGATTCTCCACTGCACTCAGGTTGCTCAGCCTTCTCCCTTAGTTACCTCATGGGCTCACCGTCCGGGGAACATGTACTGAGCCAGGTGGGGCACTAAGATCTAATGAAACAGCTGCCAAGGGGGAAGGGTCCGAGGGGGACAGGGCACGGCGTAGGCTCTCCTTGACACATGCGGAATAGATGGTTCTATGAGCATGCTGGGGCTCTCCCACTGTGTGAAGACTCTTGGGCCAACACAGGTCTAACCATATCTTGGTGGGTGGGAGTAACTGTATGACAAGATGACACCTGGTGTCGATGACTCAGGGAGGAGGCCTGCCTCTCAGACCAGGTATCGGGTTGGGCACAAGTGTCTGTGAAGGAGTAGGAGTGGGCCCACGAGGAGATAAATAGTAAAAATGAAGGGGCAGTAGAGGTGGGACATGGATCTGGCATTAATCTGAACATCGTGTATGGAAAAGGCAGGGCCTGTGAGTCAACAGAAAGAGCTGGTCATTCACCACAGATGGCGTCTTACATGTATGTTTTCCATATAACTGATCTAACCCTCATAGCAATGTTATAACATATGTACTCAGAGACGATAAGTAACCTGCCCAAAGTTGGTGGAGGCAGGATCAAACCTAGGTATTTGGCTTGTGAGTCTGGACTCTCAACCACCAAGTTATATATACACCATTGCACAGCCTGGAATGCCTATTCTTCCCAAAACTCAGAGCCAAGCAATGAGGGGTGACAGAGCCAGGCCAGGCCCACCACCCACCCCCCCGCCTTTTTTTTTTTTTGTTTAGAAAAGACAGCTAGGTATTGTAGAGGGCAACTGGGTAAGGCAAGGCGTTCTCAAATGTGATCCCTGGACCAGCAGCTGCGGCATCACCCTTTGGAGCTTGGTAGAAATGCAAATTCTCTGACCCTATCTCGGACCTATCAAATCACAAACTCTGAGAATCATGATTTTGACACATGACAAAGTGAAAATCACTAACCCATCTCTGCCCTTGCCTATCTAAATGACAATGGGCAGGTAATTTCTGATCCTGGTTTCCTCATCTTTAAAATGAATGGCTTACTCCAGATTCATTTACTTTTTATTAATCCAACAAATACCTACCACGTGACAGATTCTGAGACTACAAAAACACTGTGCCTTCAGAATGGAAAAAAATGACAACCAGGTGGCTTGGGGTCATCTATGGTCACCACTCTAGGTTCAACCCTAGCTGATTCTTGCTGGAACAGTTGTTAGAAACACTCTCTCTGTACCTCCCCTTTCTCCTAACTCCAATATATCTCCGCACTGTTGCCAAAACCACATTTAAAGGGAGCAAAACTCTGACCCTATTTCTCCTCGGTTAAAAACCTCCAATAGCTCCCTGTCATCTATGCTTTCCAAGTGGATCACAATGAAGGACCAGGCTGCTTGTGATACCTGGAAATGTCAGAGGCCTCAGACACAACTCTGCTCAGGACACATAGGCCTGCAGGATGGTTAGGAGTAAGGACTCCTGGCCAGCGAAGGTCCTAGGTTCTACGGAACATGCGTCCCGTGAATGAAAGAAGGAAAGGGTAAGAATCTTATGCAACATTTGGCAAAACTTTGCTCTTTCTTGGGGATCACATGACATTTCCCCAGGTAAACCTGGTTAAATTTCCGGCCTGCGTTTCAAAACCTACAAAATGTTCAGAGCAGAAGAAAATGGATTTGTTGGCTCAGTACTCTCACCAGCGTGTTTGGTCTGCTGTGGCAACTGGAGCTGATGTCCTCGTCAGTCAGCAGCCTGAATCAAGCCCCTGGGACTTAAGGACTGCAGTTAACCTCGATAGGCTGGGAACTTGCTCTCCAGGTTCAGGTGAAGCCGCTGCTGGCTACATGGTTTTCTCACCCTCTGAAAAAGAACGAAGAACTGGTGATCAACGAATCCATGAGAGTTTAGTGAGCACATACTCTACAACTGGCATTGTGTCAATTTTTCTGGATAAAAAAGAAACCTGAGATGATTCCCCAAGGAACTCAACACTTCTTGCACCAGAAGAGGCAGTCTTCCAAGGTTTCTGCAATCCACAGCTTCGTGGCATCTACACACCGGGCAATCTACGCTCTGGGACTGCTTAGCAATCTGTCTGGATGTTTGCTCTGAGTCTGTGCATCTTCCTGTGAGGGCCACCTCACTGGTACAAAACGGTCCCACTGTTTCAGAAAGACACGTGTTCTGAGTTGCATCTTTGGCTGTGCATGTAGGACTGGAAACCTTTGGAGAAAGAAGGAAGGCAAGGATGTTCAGGTTGTATTAGACTGTTAGATTTTGGGCTTAGCATCCCCTGGTAAAATACTTCTAGGCATCTGTGGCAGAGTGGGAAGCTCACCAGAGCTTTGGCCCCACTTCCTGCTTATCTGACTGAGCTTGAGCCTCCCTGAGCTCAGTTTCTACTTTGCCACTGTGAGGGCAGTGGCTGGTGCTTAGTTGGTGTTTGCGGAATTTGTTGAATGTAGAATATCTGGTTTTCATGCCATTGGTGGTTTTATCTGTATCCCTTAGCTGAGTTTTTAGAAATGTTTTTCTAAATGTGCCCTGTGGAAATATAAGGCTGGAGGCCTCAAGACGTTTATTTGAAGAGATTCTTTCTGATCTATTGCTTTCCTTGTTCTGGTGAGAAGGAATTTGTGCTGTCTCTCTTCCACCTCCCCCCAACTTGCATGAAAGTGGAAGCTCTTTGAAGTCAGGGACCTTACTTTACTTGTTCACTGCTGTATCCTCAGTGCCAAATACAGACTGGATGATAGTAGGGTGACAGTCAACAAATATTTTCTGAATGAATAGATGGATGAATGGATGGATGGACGAATAGATTGAGGGATGGAGGCATGAATCATTGGTTACGTGGAACTTAACTCTCTTGGGAAGTAGTGTCATATGGTGATTAAGAGGTGTGGAATCAGATTGCCCAGGTTGGAACCCTGGCTCTTTTGATGAGTTGTATGTTTTAGCCAAGTTTCTTAACCTCATTCTATTTCTTCATCTGTAAAATGAGGCTAATACTTCAAAGCATTTCTATGAGGGTTAAATGAAGTAATATGTGCAAAGTATCTAGAACAGCTCCTGGCGTATAGAAAAGTCCAGAAATCTTGGCTATCATTGGCTTTGTGAACAGGAAGGTACATGTGGGGTTCCTGGAGCTGTTGGATCTCTGTCTTCTGCCCCACTGCCAACACTTTTTTTTCATGGTGTGACTTTGTGGAACACCCTAACTAATTGAAATTTGTTTTGTTTTTTTAAAGTTCTCATGCCATTCAGTTTATATTACTGTGATCCTGTTACATTTCTTGCCCTGTTTGTTTTTTGTTTTGTATTTGCTCCCATAGACAGTGGTAGAAATGCTGGGCTCAAGTCAAAAACTTCCATATTCATTGTTAATAAAAGTAATAATAACAACAATAATGGCTACCTTTTATAGAGTTTGTGTGCTGGGCATTGTATACTTTTCTGGCTAAGTAATCTGATCCCTGACCTGGATCAGGGGTCATGGATACCCAGGTACCGACTGACTGTCGTATCTGACTTTGTCTCTGGGCTTGCTGAGGCCAAGCTTAGCTTCGTTCACTAGTTTCTCTCCGGTGTTAGTTTGACCACACATGCCTCACTTAGAGTTACTGCTTGATTGAATTAACTGCTTTGTCTTTGGAGGCAGATCTTTTTTTCCTTTGGACCCTTGAGATGTCTAAAATTCTGAGTTGTCTTTGTCTCTTTCTTTTCTTCCATTTCCATTTCTATTTCTATCTCCTTTTCATCTTCTCCACGTCTTCATTCATTCATTCAAGTTGCTCTCCTACCAAATTAGAGAAGTGACAGTTCAAAAAAAGCAGCACAGCTGCCCGCCCCACAGCTCCACCTGTGACCAAAAGTAGCCCAGGAGCATGGCACACATGCAAATAGACTTGTCCTGATGTGCTGGAACCTTTTCCTTTCTGTAGTAAACTAAACCTTTGATTCACAAGGAAATGGACTTTAGCTTTATTATAATTCCTATTTCGATAGTGTTTGGGCACAAATCATGAACTACACTTAGTGAAAATACTGAGTCACTGGAGGGCTTGGTGTTTCAGAAAGAGGAAGAGGAGGAGGTTCTTTGTTGCATTTTCAGAAGGAAGGGTTAGTTGACAAGCATCATCTCAATCATTGGACAAACTCCCTTCACTTTACTCCTTTGAGCCTTTAGCTCAAGGGGAACAGGGTCCAACAGCATCCCTGATGTCTGTTGTTTTGGAGGCTCTGGTCACTTGGGGGACATTTTAACACTACACAGAGAAGCAGTGAGACTGGGCAGTCTGAGTCATGGGCATGCAGAGTGGGTGCCAGGTCACAGGGTCACCTGATCACTATTCCCTGTAGGGGGGGAACTACAGGAAAGGGATTGTCTCTGGGTGCAGAGCATTCATGGTGCCAAGCTCCCTCCTGTGTGTGGGAAATGATGGTTGTGTGCTTAAATAGACAAGAGATCTTCCATGCTACACTTAAGCTGGAGCTTTTTGTTTTTCTTCTTAATTAGGGCTTTCTAGGGGCATTCCAATGAATAAGAGTTGAAAGAAGAGAGGCAGAAAAAGAAATCTTGAGAAGGAAGGATCAGCTTTTGACTGCCTAAGTTAGTGCTTCCTAAATCCCAAAGTAATGTCACCTGAATTTGTTTTTTTTTTTTTTTTCCACAAAAACCAACCAACCAACCGAGTCATGGACCAACCACTTCAGACCTACTGAGTCAGGGTTTTAGAGGGTGGGGCCCGGAAATGTCTCTTATAATTATTCCGTGTAATTGGAACTACTTACTAGGAGCTCTTGTGGGACTTTCCATTATTAAAAAAAGCAGGTTTCTCACACCAGTGATAATTGCTTGAGCACAGGGCCTATGTCTTCCTCACCTCGATACCACTGATATCTAGCATAATTCCTAGCACAGAGTTAGTGCTCAGTAAGCCTTTGTAGAAGTATCATGGAAGATATTTCTTGAAGGTGGCCATCAACTGTGCAAGACTGGGGGGGGAAAGTATTGTTTGTGATGTGGAGGTGAAATTAATTAAACCTATCCTTTGGCGTGTACTGCCAAGTATTGGAAGGACAACACGGTGGAAAGAATAACCTGGAGACTTTTTCTTTTGCGAGGGCTGTTTTCCAAAGCTCATGGTAACAAGGGCATCAAAGGTAATAACCACTAGGTTTTTATGACTATCTTCCAGGATTATTTATGACAGTCTTGGGACATAGATCATAGTTATACCAACCTGACCCTTGGTTTTCTCATCGGCAAAAAGGGGGCATGAACACTTGCCAGCTGCCTGTGTTGGAGAGAGTTTTTCAGTATGACTAGAGGCCATCTGTCTAGCGTCAGAGGGCATTCAAGTATAGCCATAAAGAGTTGGGCATCCTGCAGCCTGCCATGGAGGCCAGGCTGTTACATACAATAAAGCACTAGCTTCTGAACATTGGCATCCATTCAAGTCACTCTGACATAGGTCTCTGCAATCTTTATTTGATCAGAATGAAAGTGATTTCCTTTTATAATTGTTCTTAGTCATAACATCTAATTGTTTAAAGCAATATAAAGCTGGAAATCTCAACCATTAAGGACATTCTTTGATAAGGACCTGCCAAGTAGCTGTTGGCCATATTTGTAGATGGTGCCTGGGACTGGGGATGCTGAGATGTGGTGTGAATCCCACTACTTCTTTGGCAGGGGTTGTGGGAACTGCTCTTCTCTTGGAAAAGTACAAATTGGCGAAACTTGAAGGGGTCCCTAGTGTGCATGAATTTGAGAACAAAAACATGAAAGGGAATTCAATTATGTAGTCTCTTGATCAAAGTGAAACAATGAAAATTAGTGTACAGAGATGACTCTATACTAGGCTGTTACATTTAATTGTTGCAACTATTCTTCTTATTATTTTGATTTGGAAGAGGAGGAAACTAAAGCTAGGAGAGTTCAAACAATTACCCAAGGCCACACTGCTAGCAGTGCAGCCATATTTCAAACCAAGCTCTCTTAAATAATCTCTCTGTGATGCCCAGATGCCTTGACCAGAGGCAAATTCTGTGGAAGAATGAAATGATATTCATTTGCAGGAGAAATGAGAAATGGATTTAGTTGACTCAGTGCATAAAGGAAACACAGGTGATTGAGTATAGGCAGCAATGGAACTTGATATTATACACAGGGATTACTCATATTACTTGGGGTCTCATTCTTGTTCTAGCTGAACTTAGTTAATTTATCCTTCATATATTAAAATTTTTGATCTCATAATATTTATCTAAAATAAACAGTGGTTCTTAACCTTGGAATTCTTGTAAACTCTATGGATTGTGTCCCAAGGAAAATATATACACATATGACCCTTCCTTTAAAATCACCCAGGTCCTTCCCTCCTGTTCCACCACACCTCTAATGTCAAGAAATCTTTCTCCAGATATGTAACTTTACAAATTGCTCTGACTTTCTGGGCCACAGACAATCTTTATAGTCTAGGGGCTGTTCAACCTGCAGGTATCAGATTTTCTATGCTCCAGTCTGTTCTGGGTTCTTTTTTTTTTTTTTGGTGGTACGCGGGCCTCTCACTGTTGTGGCCTCTCCCGTTGCGGAGCACAGGTTCCGGATGCACAGGCTCAGCGGCCATGGCTCACGGACCCAGCTGCTCCGCGGCATGTGGGATCTTCCCGGACTGGGGCACGAACCCGTGTCCCCTGTATCGGCAGGTGGACTCTCAACCACTGTGCCACCAGGGAAGCCCCTGTTCTGGGTTCTTATGGATGTATGTATTTTCTCTTTTTTTTTTTTCCAGCCTTAAGAAAATTCCTACAATAAACTTTATCCAGGTGTTTGACCACCTTTTACTCCTGTATTTTTTGTGTCCTTCTCCTGGGTTGCCCTTTTTATCTGATTGCTTCCTCCAAGAGCAATTTTAATGTCAGGTCAGGTAGGCTTAAGGATACTTTTGTTATGCTACAATATTTGAATGACAGTTTGGTTGGATTTAAAGATATAGGTTCAATGGTCTTTTCTTCTATACATTAAAAATAGTTTTCATTGTCTATTTGCATCCAGTTTTGCTATTGAAAATTGTACTATCAGTATGATTCGTGTTCCTCAGCTGTTAATATGATCTTCTTATCAGAAGATCACCAAGAATAAAGTTAAATGGCAGATTAGGAGAAGAAATTTGTATTGAGTAAAACTTATTATATCTAGAATTATACATATAAAATATATGAATAACTCCTGGTAATCAACAAGAAAAAGAGAGCAACCCCAGTAGAGAAATTGGCAAAGAAATGAAAAAACATTTTAGAGAAGAGGAAATCCAGGAGGTTAGGAAGCATATGAAGAGATGCCCAAATTTATTAGCATTAGTATTGTAAAATAAAACCACAATGAAATATCACTACATCTATTAGTTTGGCAAAAATTAGAAAGCTGGATGATACCAAGTTTGGTGGTGAAATGGAAATACATAAAGCCTCATGGAACTGCTGGTGAGAGTCCTGGTTGTATTTAGTCAGCTTAAATACATGCATATCCTTTGACCTAGTAATTCTACTTCTGGGCATGTAATTCCAAGGAAATGTTCACATGCCTCTGTAAAAGGATGCATATCAGAATGTTGATGCATTGTTTGTGGAGGGAGAGGTTGGAAACAATCTGGTTAAGCATGATGCAGTGCTGCATTCCACTGAATACTTTCAAGCCATTAGGAGTGACAGATGGAATGTATACATAGCAATGGGGATGGATCTTACAACATAGTTCTGAGTTAAAAAGTAAGAAACAGTATGAGCTCTATAATACAGCACCACTTACGTGAATTAAAAATCTGTGCGAGCAAAACAATACACATTGTGTAAGAACAGATACAAATGTCTACAGATAAAAGGATTGATCTAAATCAGATGAAAATAGTTGCTTTGATTGGAATGCTGGGTATCTGGTGGAGGTGAAGGGAGTCAGAAAAAAGAATAAGCATGGTAGTAGGGAGGACAGTGAATTAATGAATAAATTAATGAACAAATGAATGACTGAACAAACAAACAAATAAATAAATAAATGAGCCCATCATGGACCAATGATGATAAAGTGCCATGGATGAAGAGGATGATTAAAGCCTAAATTAAAAGGGAAAAATAACCTAATATAGACAATGGCACGTAATGAGCACTTAGTAAATATTTGTTGAATGAAGAAATGCAGTCTGTGGTGAATCACTTTTGCAAAGCTAAGAGTTCTTTACTGAATTATTTTAGGAGTTTTGATTTTGGCATATCAATTTTTAAAAATATGTGAACACACTGGTATTTCAAGACATCTGGTTGGCATTAATAGAATTTTTTTCTTCAACTTCTTGAGGTATTGCACAAACATGGACACCTTGTCCTCTTTCAAACTATGCCATGTAGTTTGACTTTTGATTCTGACTTATGGAAAATGTCTTCCCAGCAAATATTTGCCTTTTTGATCAAATCTTGGTTCCCAAATACCTGCCTATATGTGGTCATTGATATCTACTTTGATATCCACTTTCTTTGCTGGAGGCACTGAGTTGGACTCTGCTTCCTGAGCTTTGAGGTTGTCAGCAGTGGCAGGGTTTAAAGCTGGCCATGACGGTGGATGTGCTGACGTTTTTTTCTCTGCCACTGTACAAGATTTGATTTCTTACAGCACCTCCGGGTTTGTCCTTGTCCTCCCCTCTTTCCAGAGGATTTATCCCTGAGGATATAAACTTCTAATGATCTGCTCCAGGTTTTAATATTAGCGATCCTATATTTCTGCTAATAAACATAGTTCACATTTGGCTTTCACTGATTTCAACTTAACGAATATATATTTGTGTTAATTATTTAAAATTTCAGCTCTAGTCAGATGAACTTGTGTCTTACACCAAGCTTATCACCTAGTAGCCCTGTGATACTGGGCAAATTAGATTCCCTAAGCACCTGTTGTTCTGCTGAACAATATGGGTAGAAGTTTTCTCATAGAGTTGTGGTGACGAGATAATGTAGTTAAGGCTCCACATGGAGCTTGGTACATAATAAGTTGTTATTATTACTTCATGGAAATCATTATGCTAGGCCTGTGAGGAGACACAAAGCTGAATAAGAAAAAAGTTCTTAATTTCATGGAACTTGGAGAGAATAAGACAGATGCCCAGACTACAGAGCAATGTGAGAGAGGACCATTGAGGTCACATATCCTCCTAAGAAGGCTGTGAGACATTCAGAGAACTGCTTCTTCATTTTATAAACAAGGAAAGTGAGACTCAGAAGGGTTATGTGACTTGGTTAAGGGGACATAGCTAGTGAGTGCCAGAGCCTTGTTGGGAACCCATGTCTCCTCCGACGGAGCCAGGCCTGATGGATGTGTCCCTGTTTCTGTGGATACACTTCAGTGTGGCCCAAGGCCTTGTAGCACTGCTACCTGCCAGGCCACTGACTGGAGCCTCCATGTCCTAAAGCCCAGAGGCTTTGTGCTGAGGGCTCATAACTCAGCCAGGAGATAGACTTTGTTTTTTGAGCGAGTTTGGTTGGTTTATGTGGCTGGTTTATGTGGACAACATTTCTTCTCAAGACCTGCTTTCAAACCAACAACCCATTAGAGACAGTAATTCATTAAATTCATCACTTCATTTGAATGAACTTTTATTGAGAGATAGATATGCTCCAGCTCCTTTGTTGGCACTGGGGAGACAAAGATGAAACATCCTTGCAGAGCCTACAGCGGCATGCAACAATTTACTGCCACATAACAAACAAAGTGCTCCAGGACCTGAGGAAAGAGGGACGGATATTTTCTGGATGAGGAGGTTTGGTGGGTCAGAACATTTTCTACTGGAAGGATCCTGAAAAATGAGGAGATGATGATTTTCGGGTGAGGAACTGGAGAACAGGAACCGAGAGAGAGAGGACAGCAGTGTCAAAGGCAGGAGCTGCACGGGTGCAGAGTGCTTAGAAGGCACTGGGGACCAGTGGCAGGGGTGGGCTCAAGTGGGCCACGAGCCTGGGAAGGTAGACACGGATTAGATTGCCAGCGGTCTTCTGTGCCTCCAGCTCTGTGGCTGAAGGGACCAGGTGAAGGCTTTTTAAGCTGGAGAATGGCATGATTCGATCTAGGTTGTGTGAGACGGCTCTGAGGCAGTGTGGAGGGCAGAGCAGCAAGGCCCCAGACCGGCCAGAGGGGGCCCAAGTCAGGTGGTCTTGACCCCAGACTGATGGGGTCATTAGGGCCTGAGCATGTGGACTTCAGGTACCCAGTGACAGAAGGCAACCAAACTGGGAAGAAGTCCATGGCCTAACACCCCAAACACTATCAGAGGGTGAACCCCATTTCTTTTCCGCCGAGTCACTTCATGTGGACAGGTGTTGCCGGCTAGGAGGGAGGCTCCTTCACATAACGTCTGCAAGTTCTCTTCGAGAACCCAGCTCCAGTTAAAGAGCCCGGGAGTCTTCTTTCTGCGCTGAGGGAGCTGGCCTCTTTCTCCGTGGGCATGTGGACCATCAGAACCGGTGTTCCCCCTGTTTAAGCATGATTAGGCCTGGCCATTTTGGTCGTAGCTGCGGGGCAAGGGGAAGCGCTAACCTGGTTCAAAATGGAATGCACAGAAAAGCAATATTAAAAGAACAAGGAGGTTGTTTAGTGAGGCTTGAAGAGTCTACAGGTGTTTCCTCCTGTGTTGAGAACCAGTGTCCCCTGGGAATCGCATTTCCCGTCGAGCAGGGCCCAGGGCGGACTGAGCGCTGCTGACACCCCGGTGGTGGAGAGGCCTGAATGGGTGCCACAGAAAACCCAGAGTTTTCCAGGGGGTCTTAGGGCCCATCGCAGCGCGGAGGGGGCACGACTGGACACACACGCTCACGGAGTTCACACTCACGCACACTTGCCCACGCCCCGCGCACCCTGGCACCCCGTGGGGTTGCGTCCCGCGGCCCACGGCCTCCTGGGCCGGCTGGTTGCGCAGATCCAGCCGGCTGGCCGCGAGCATGGCGCATGGAGGGGTGGGCCGCCGGTGGGCCCGTGAGCGCGCGCAGGGGGGTGACGCGCGCCCCGCTGGAGAAGAGGGGCGGCGGCGGCGCCCGGGGTGGGAGGATGTGATGACGCTGTGCCCCCGCCGCGGGAACGCAGGCCTTTAAAAGCCGAGGAAACAGCCTTGAGCAGGCGGTGGCTCCACTGGAGGCAAGCACACCCGGGTCTCACATTAAAGAAGCCAAACTGTCTGCTTCAAAGAGAAAAGGCAACATCCTGTCGCAGGCCATGCTCTGGCAAAAACGTAAGTGGTTTGGCTGTGGCTGTCGGAGCCGAGTCAGCGAGGGAGGGCCTGGGCTTCGCCAGGCATCCGGGAGCCGGGGAGGTGCGGGGCGCGGGCGGGGGGGGGGGGACCGGCAGCGGGGTCCCGGTCACCAGCCAGGGGAGCAGGAGGGGCGAGGTAGGCAAGATGGAGCGGGGTGGAGAAACCAACCTGTCAGAGGTGATGCTGATTTTCCAGGCTGGAGGGGAACGAACTAGTGTTCAAGGTGGGACAGCTCATCCTGTCTCCGCTGCCCGCGTGAATCACTGTGGTGAAGAACGGGCAGCTGATGAGTCACAAAACACAGTTTAGGGGAGCGCGGAGCTCTTTACCAGAGTGTCTTTACTTTTATAAACAGCTACTCTACCCTGTGGTTCAGTTCCGTGGGCCTGTTTCTCTCCGAGTTACTGAGCTTTCTGACAAAGGCACGATGTGTCTCTGTGACTGCATCGGGACGATGTGGAAACTTGGCTTGTCAAGCCTGTCCTCACCTGCTTTGCTGTCTTTCTCCTGTCATTCTTCTTCCCCTCTTGTGGCAAGGCTCGTGTGTCCCCGCGCAATGGGGCGCGGGTTTACCTCTAACCTTAATGTTTATCCCTGGAGCTGGATGGAACATCTGTGAACTTTATTTTCCATATGTGGGACTGAACAGAGACTCGTGTTATTAATAATTGAAATCACACAGAGATTATCAACAACATTCCTTTCTCAGAAAAACAAAGTCAACTCAATGGCCTCAAGAGAGTTGAACCTTCCTGGGGCTCAGTTCTGTACTTCCTCAAGAAAGAAGTAGTACCAAAAATTTTCTCTGTCTTTTTAAAGGTGCTTAGGTCTTTAAAATGCCCTTTAATGAATTCAGGTACACCCTACCTCAAGCAAACTTAATATAAGAGAAACTAGATTTACAGAGAAAGATACATTAGGGAGTGTTTATTTATTTTACAAAAGATATTCTAATGGAGACCTTACAGTTCTGAAAATATACCATCATTGATTAAGTCATAACTTACAGTCACTTATCAGCAGTTCATTGTTTCCTTTATTTCTTGTGTAAATTCTTTGCAACTGAGCTTGTTAATGTGTAATGTGAAGGAACGATTTCAAAATTTCTCAGATTGTGAAGTCTCATCATTGTTCGATGTTGGCAAGATGCAGTTTTTTTCTTCAATGAAAGAAGTGAATTCTAATTTGCGTTTGAGAGTTATGGAATCCTTCCAAGGTAACTAGGGATATTCTAGTATGGGTGGTGGCCACCGCTCCCAGGAGCAGGATAGAGCAAGACCCTCCCCTGCGGGGGCAAAGGCAGCCGGCCCTGTGGGAGTGCATTAATGGTGGTAGGTGGACATTAATGTCCCTACTGGGAACTGCTGAGTGTCCATAGGCCCGGACCCCGACACTTAGAGCCCGATCTGTGGATTTTATGTGAGCCCCTGGAGGGACTTCTGCCTTTATTCCTACCTACTCAGAGAAAGTCACTTTCCTCTTTTTTTAATCCTCAGGTTTCTTATATGTAAAATGGGGTAAAAATGATACCCATTCCACAGAGATACCCTTAGTAAGATGAGATGCCACCGAGATGATGTTGATTGCTCTGGTTCTGCTTCAGTGCCTGAGATACGGGTTGCTTCCTTGCACTCATGAGCTGCCATATTTCCCCCTCTTTGTTAACACACTGCATTTTTTCTTCTTTAGCTCCACCTAAGAGATTAACAATTTTTTTTTAAAGGGGATGCTAGAGGCACGTTTCCTGCTCACTCCCTGGAGGTCAGTCAGGTGCAGCAAAACTCCATCCTCAGGGAGACCACGTTGTAAATTCATCAGTGGAAAAACTGGGGTGAACGATTCTACCTGTTCAGATGCACATAATCAAAATTCTTTTTAATTGCTCTTTGGCATCTTAAAGGAAATTAGGAAAGGCCCTGGGTACTGGGCCCATCCCCTTACCCTAAGTGAGGCCCTTGTCTAAGGCACTGAGGGCACGTGGGTGACTAAACCCTGTGGGAAAACCAGTAAAAACAGGGCAGCATTGTCAGCCCACTTAGAATCACCTGATGGAAGGTCAGAATTTGAAATCAGGCACCAAGAGCGCTGAAAAGGCACTTTCTTTTTTCAGAAAACACCCTTGAGGCCTGAGCTGAAATGACTGTACTATGGGGTTCTGGAAAGGGTTAAGAAAACATTCACTTTGTAGATGTTGCCTCCTCCCTACCTGGCCCGTGACCCCTGTTTGTGGACTAAATGTGAACATGGGCTTTGGTTCAGATCATCTCAGAACTGGGAGCACACAGAGGTAGAAATCTTCAAGTCACAACCATGAATTGGAGATTTGCTTGACCGGCCAGTTGGACAAAGAAGTCATGCTCCCTGCAGATCTACCCACTGCCACCACCCCTCCCCGCCCCCCTGCGGTTCTGCACTTGGTCCAGCAGGTGCCGCGTAGATGTGAAGAACTGACATCCACCCCAGCAAGAAGCCCTTGTTAAGGCCAACTAGTAACGGTGCCGTAGAAATAGCAGGCACGATGGAGTGAGACAGGCCTGGGTTTGAAAGTTGGCTCTGCAGCTTAATTATTTAACCTTTTCGCATTCTTACAAATCTGGAAAATGGGGGTTCTAATGCCTGCCTTACAAGGTTTTTGTCAGAACTAAAGTAGAGAATGGGGAAAGTGTCATCATGTCTCCTGAGAATTAATGACAGTGGTAAGAGAGCACCTTCCCTCCTGGGACACCTTTTGTGGGCCCATCTCGAGTGATTAGGGCTATGCCAAATCCTTTCTAATCATTTCCCACACTTTGATTAGCATAGTTAAAAAGGCACATCAAAATATTTTTGAACGATAGGACCTTACATACAGTTTTCCAAGGGTCTAAATTAGAGGTCTGCCAACTATGGCCTGAGTGCCAAATCAGTCCCACCGCCTGTTTTCATAAATAAAAATTGATTGGGACATGGCCATGTCTATTCATTTACATATTGTCTAGGGCTGCTTCTGCTACAATGGAAGAGTTGAGTAGGTGACACAGAGACCATATGGCCTGCAAACAATATTACTATCTGGCCCTTTACAGACAAGGTTTGCCAACCTCTGGTTTAAGATGATTTGGGTAGTACTTAGGATGTTTATTTCCCTAAGTTACTGGGTATCATGGACTTGCACAATGCCAGCACCAATGGGAGACAAAGCTTGCAGTCAACTGATTACGTGATTTGCATGATGCCGAAATTTGACTTGGTTGACTTCTTCCTTAAAAGCAGTGGAACTGTGTATAATAAACTCAACACCACTTGTTAGAAAATGAATGAATTGAACAACTGCTTTTTATTGTTATTTATGTTAGAGAAAGATCTACATGAGAACAGAAGGCCTGCCTGACTGATTTTCTTTGAATTGACTGTTTGTCTTGATGCCCCACAGACTTGGTCTTGGTGTTTCTTTGCTGTAGTGCTCAAGGAGGCATCTTAAGAACAGGAAATACTTATTATCAAATTATTATGGCATGAATGTTTACTCTCAGACAACTTGAACCGAGCAGAGATTCACCAAATAGATAAATTAAGGTCTCAAAATTCTCATTGACATAGAACTCTATACTTTCTCCAAGCTTCCACTAAATAGCCAACTTTTTGAGGACAGTTAAAAGTTCAGTTAAAGATAAGAAAAACTTGTAATATACATATAATTCTTGGAACTCTATCTCCTGCATAAATTCCGATGAACTTACAACAAGAAGTAATTTCGGTCTGTGGACTGCTTCTAATATTTCTAGTCTGTATTATATAACCTTTGCTTATTTAATAAGCCTAATAAACACCTTTACTTCCTACCAAGTTTATCTGTTGATGCAGTGGTTCTTGTTGATTAGGACAATTAGGATGCAAAAGATATTCACGAATTTACGTGCACAGGGGGAGGTGAAATAAGTGACACACATCTACTAAGCGCACAGATTAATCGGTAAAAGAGCTGATGAGTTTCAAGGTGGACACTTTACTTCTTCTCCTTATATTAACTAAATGAAAAACCAACCATGTCCCCCTCTACAGCCCAAAAGTTTATGAGTCAGAGGTTTTGAAAGCTCTCTCCTGATTCAAAGCTGCAAATCTGTTCTGTTGTGAGGAACAAAAAAGGACCAGGGTTGTCCACACCTATTAGCTAAATATCTGGACATTTAATTCACTTAGAAGTGCTGTAAATTTTTGCTTTTAAACTTTCTTGTTACAAAGTAAAGATATTAGGTTTTTGTCCTTCTAACTTCTTTCTAAAGTGGCTTGTTTCCCACTAAATGAAGATGTCCACCAATTTCTCACTTTGAGCCAAAGAAACCAAGGTTGGCTAATTGATTATGATCATTAACATATTTTTCACCTTTATGAAATACTTAGTAACATTGTGGCTTTCTCATTTTTGTAGAGAAACTGCTTGATAGAGTGGGGCTGCCTGGGATGGAGAGGCTTCCTCTGAAACCCTCTTGTCCTGCTTGTGTGATGCTAAGACAAAGCGTTACTCTTGCAGGCAGGAAACATGGATTCTACTTTCCAGACTCTGGGTAATTAGGTGTGGGGCCTTAGGCAAGCCACCTAACCACTGTGGGTCTCAAGTGCTCCAGCTGTAAAATGGGACTTCTGTTTTCCTGGCTGAGGACAAGGAGACTGGACTTGACTGAAATCCTTTTCCACCTCGAGTTGCTGAGTCTTCATGAGTGCTTATAAAAAAAAATACATATTTTCAAATGCATCCCAGGTGATTCTAATGGGCAGTAGAGCTGAGAACTGTTGACCTGGAGGCTGAAATTGATGGCTTAGAATATGCTTTTGCACATTGCACCACTATGAGCAGAACATGTTCAATCCTTTTCATAGGGATAAATTTCAGTTGAGTGCTTCCCTGGTGCCATGCAGTATACCAGATGTTCTGCTGGATCACTGTGGATTGCATTTGGTGGTTATTGAAGAGACCAGAAAATACATGGATTTAAATAAATAAGACAGTGGTATAGTTTCTCTCACACAAAAAAGTCCATAGTAGTCTGCAGGGGCTGTATGGAGGCTCTAAGTGCCAACAGTATCTCAGGCTACTTCTGTCTTTCTGGTCTGAGGTCCTTGGCATGTGGCCTTTGCCCTCAAGTTTGCTTCATAGTTGCACTGTAGCTCCAACCATCACATCTGTGTTTCAGACAATGAAGAAGAAGAAAAGGGAAAGGCAAAAAAATCATGCTTCTCTATCATGGCATCTCCCCACCAACACCAACAACTTCTGCTGACATCGAATGGCCACTCCCATCTGCAAGGGAGAATAGTGTAATTGTTTAGCTGGGCACATTGCCAACCTTCCAAAATGTCGGGGTTGACAGTAAGGAAGGAGAGGGCAGATGCTGGGTGTGGCAACCGCCAGTCTTTGCCACACTTTGAATGTATTATGTCATTTAATCCTCATAAAAATTCCATGAGGTAGATTCTGTTTTAAGCTCTATTTCATAGATGAGAAAACTGAAGCTTAAAGATGAGGTTAGTAACTCACCCTGAGTGCTGTCTTGCTAAGCTGTCCTGTCTCTCTACCATGGTGCCCGTCTCACTCACAGGGCTTAGGAGGATGCTCTTGGTAGAAGCACAGGCCTTCCATGTTAGATAAAGGACCAGTGACAAAATGAAGTGCACCAGCTGGCAGATGTCTGTTCATACTTTGGAAACATTTTTGGTGCATGTGTTTCAGCTTGCTTATTGAAGGAAACGAAGTTTTTGCTTTCCTGCTATACCTCCTTCACTGGGCTCTTTGCAGATACTTTAGCTGAAATGGAGGGTTCAAAGGGGAGGGAAGGACCTAGAATTGCCCCAAAATAACATAGCCTGTCTGTTTTCTTGGGAGCCCTGTGTGGCAGCCTGTGCTGGAAGCCAAGGCTTTTGCCTTCTTGGCACTTCCTTCATTCTGAGCTGTCTAGAGTTTGGAAGACTCAGGCTCTCCCTTCACGTGTGTGTGTGTGTGTGTGTGTGTGTAAGTGAGGTGTGGAAAGCAAGGTAGAGGGGATTATTTTGAATTAGAGAGTGACAGCTCTGTTCTTTCTCTCCCTTCAGCGGTTTAAAGCTCAGCCTCTGGGGCAGGCAGATCTGAGTTTGAATCCTAGATTTATGCCTCAGTGGTTTTATGAAGCCGGTTTTGCCTCACTTTGCTGCCATTTCCTTGTATGTACAAGGGGAATGCAGTTCTTCATAGGGTTGTGGTAAGTGTTTACTACTGTGCTTGGCATTAAGTCAACACTCAATAGCTATTAGTTACTATTATTATGTTCCTATTCTCACTCACTCTACCTCTGAGGACAAAGTTTATGCAGCTAAGCCTAGATTACAGTTTGTGTGGCCTCTGAGTTCTGCCTTTCTTGTGAAATAGCAGGTTGCATATTTCCAGTCTTGTAACTCATGGTGGGGTTAGTGATCAGGGCTTACATGGATGGTTAAGCTGGCCATACTGTGACCAAACTTGGAACTTGGATCACAATTTCCTACCAGCCTCATAAGGTGGGATGGTGGATGGCTTGTATTGACTGGCAAACTTGTGTTTGTTTTTTAAATTCACAAGATAGGACTTGAGGTGTTGTAATCTAGCTTGAAGTATGCAAGAAATAGAACAAGTGATACTGAAAACTGAAACAACAATGTGCTGCCTCCTTTTCTCAGTAATGGTTTCATTAGTATCACTTTCTGGGAAGAGCAGGTAGCCAAAGAATTACAAACCAGAGTCATACTCGGACCAGGTGTTGGGACCAAAAAGGATTTGACCACACTTAAGAAAGATGAATTACTTTTTAATTCTCTAGAAAGAATCATAAATTTAATTGGAATAGGAGTACAAAGATTGCTATAACCTTCTAGGACTGAGCAATGCTGGGAAGACAGAAAAGAAAGGAAAAAGGGAGGCAAGAGAGTTGAAGATAGAAACAAGTTTTAATGCTGGATGAAAGCAGCACCAACTTAGGAAAGAAAGGTATAGAAGGAAAATCAACCATCCATTTATCATCCCATGCAAGCATGCATCCATCCAATAATGGAATTATTTCCAGCTAGGGAAATCAACGAATGAAGTAAATCCCTTCAGCAGGAGGGAGAGGAAAATGGAATCAGGGAAGGTGTCATGGAGCATATATATGGCTTCAGATGTGGATCCTCAAGAATAAATGGTAAACGGCCTTCTTGCTTAGATTCTGGGGAAGGAAGAGCATCTTAGGATGTAAAATATTATCATTGGGAAGAAAATCCAACTCTATCTATCTCGGCTGGTGTCTAAAACATTTTTGTCACAACCCCCTTTATTCAAACCAAATCTACTGCAGACCTCTGATACAAAAGTAAAAACAGAGCACTTTTGGGAGGCTCTTGGAGCTCTGATTGCTCATTCACCCCCAGACTCCCCCGCTTCCTTCCCTTTCTTGGCAAAAAATTCCCTTTATAGGCACCTTTACTCTATTCCAGAGTTTTTGATTACAGCCTGACAATCCTGACCTGGACCAGTCCTCTGCTCCTTAGCAAGAACTCTGATACCTGGTCACAGATCCTTGGTTTAAATACTTCCAGGGTAAGGACCTCACTCCTAGAGAAAAGTGAGTCACTGTGAAGCATGTTGTATTCGTTTCCATGAAGCTTTGAGACTGTGAAAGTCGTGTTTTCAGTCTACATAGGTATCTTGTGAATACGGAAGGAGGTACATTCCTCAAAGATTGACCTAGTGACGTCTTTCCCAGGCTTGCTGTTCTAACTTCTTCAGTGTCCTTCACAAGGGATTTCCCCCACATCATAAGACCATTAGTTAGTAAACCCGAGACTTAACAAAAAAGCTCCTTTTGACTGGCAGTTACATCTCACATCATGAATCAATTATTAGGGCTGCCTTCACTTATGTAGGCTGTACCCAGGCCACCATGAGCCTTGAGTCTTGGGCAGTTGGGTCTGACCCCAAATATATAGCTGATGCTGGGTCTGAAGAGTCCTTCCTCCAAGGAAGTGTTCCCTACCTGAGGGTCTCAGGAAAATTTTATTTATTTTATAAGAGTCTTTGGTCTTGGAAATCCTAAACTAGATATTGCTTAAATCCAGGAACAAACAACTGAATGTCCTCAGTTCCTAACCACAGGTTTTTCCTGTTCTAGATCATACTGGCAATTAGATTTAGGCTTTGTATCTCAGTCTAAAGAGGGTAGATGTATCTGCCTCCTCTGCTCCATCTCCTCATTCTGGTGCTGCCTTTCCATAGAATTTGGGTGGGAGCCCTGGGTTGGTTCACTCCCTGATGTGGTCTCGTGCTCTCAGTGTAGGTCCCTTCTTCCCCCATTTTGATCCCTGTTGCTCTAGGTAAAGCTGAGGCAATACCCAATATGTCAGCCAGAAGCCTGTCTTGCTCTATAGCTGGTAAAACTTCCCTCTCTGACCACTGAAGAGCCCTCCCTCATCCACTGCCATGTTTGCATCCCATATGTGATATGTGCTTCTAGGTTTCTAGTCCCTTGAAGATGTATCCATGACTATGGCCTCAGTCATGGCTGTGTCCCTGTCCTTTTGGAGATACATACAGGTTCCTTGAGGGGCTACATCTTACTCTGTCTGCCACTCAAAAATCTCCAAGGTACTCCTTCCTAGAGTTGTCCTTTAAAAAGTCAAATCTGCCACAAACCTAATCCTCTGGTGGCTTTGGAAGAAAACAGTCCTTCTGCTTAGCTCATGGTATCTTTACGACAGGTCAGTGCCAGGATTTTGATGTCTCCTCTCCAGGCTTGCTCTGTTTGCATGCGAGGTCTTTGACCAGTGTCTCTGCAGCATCATTGGCCTCCCTGTCTCCTAAACAGGGCCATCCTGCTGCTGGGGACATAGGCCCGAGTACCTGAGGGATGACTTCCAGGAATACAAGGAAGGCAGACAGGCTTTGCTGGAGGAAGAAGGCCCTGGGTATATTGAGGATAGAGACATTCAGTATCAGGATGCAGCAGGATGAGGGCAAGTTAGGGTCACTGTACCAAGGCTACTTCTCTGATGAGTGATAGACCACAGATTTTTGGCTGAGAACAAGGAGAAACAGCCATCTCTTGAAAACCTATTACATGCTAGGTGTTTGGTTAATTTCATACAATCCTCATGATAACCCCATGAGATGGAGATCATTATTCTCATTTAACAAATGGAGAAACTGAGGCACACACAAGTTAAATTATTTGCCAAGGGTCACATAGTGATAAGCTATGTAGTAGGCTTTCCAAACTAGATCTGCTTCGGTTCCAAACAATGCCACACCACTTTTCAATGCCAAGGATTTTAGGGTTGCATTAGATGCTTCTTCCCTTCCTAATTAAAATAAATGCACCATTAGAAGGAGATGGTCTCTGACTTCACTGAGAGTAATTGTAGCCTGACTCAAAAGCCCCTGCGATTATGAATCTCAGAAAGTTAGATCTGAGACCGCCTAGAACTTCTGAAGCCAGCTGCTTTCCATCTTGGAATCTGAATTCCTAGGACTGGTCTTCCCCTAGTGGGCTGATCAGCCAAGATAGGATAAGGTAAACGTCATTGGGGTTTATCCAGGGTCCCTAGGCTGAGGAAGGATCCTGAACATCTGGGGCTCCTTTGTTACATCTTGGGCAAGGCTTCCATTCATGGTGTGGGCTGAGCCTGACCCCAGAGCCATCTCCTTGCACTGGAGACAGAACAGTCGAGCCTCATGCACTCTTCTCTTTATACAGCCCCAGGAGGCTGGGGCCCCTGGCTGGCTGCTCATTCAAGCCCAACTAAATCAAGTGAGGCTTGGACTTGACATGCTACAGAAAAGCTTTCCCACCCAATTTACACTAGATTGTAGTTTACTTTTTTTTTTTTTAATGTAGGCCAACAAAGAAATCCCATATACATGTAAATTTAGGTTTTTATTAAAAACCTAATTAGGTTATTATTATTCAATCAAATAATTATTATTATAACAATGCAATTATGAGGCAGATGCAGCTCTGTCACCATTTGTAATTCTAGGTTTGCTTGTGCAATTATTTGATTAAATCTATATTCCCTACTAGACTAGACAGTAAGCTCCATGATGGCAGGGGCATGGTTTCCTCCGCTCTGTTCACAGAATGCACTGCCAGGGGTCTCCTACTGTTGACCCCGCCCTGGGACATGGTATCTGAGACGGGAGCTCTTTCTGCTCTGGTGACCCCAGTTTCTGTAAAAGGCAGGCAGATGCAGCTGGTTTCTCAGGTGGACCTATCCGCTGTCATTTCAGTCGAAAAATACCAAAAATAAAACTTTGCGGGGAATTGTGTGGGTCTCTCAGTTCTCGCCACTCCTCATGTGAGCAGACTGCTGGTAAGCTTCTCATGGACTTCTCTCTCCCTCCTCGGCTGGGAGACGCCCTCTTTTGCGGGAATTGGCAGTCAAGGGAGATTGGATCAGGGTGGTGCGAGCCCAGACCCCCAGCGTGGAGGGAAGAGGGTTAGAACGGAGCAGGGGACCATTCAGTGGCCCACCTCCAGTGTCCCCCAGAGAAATAAATGGGATTTGCCGGGGCAGAGAGGAGGCAGGATGTGAGGCAGAAGCGTACTGCACTTGGAATCAGAGGTCCTGGGTTTAGTTGATGACCCTGCTGTTTACAAGCACAGTCCTCAGGCAAATCACTTAAAATCTCTGAGCATCACTTTCCTCATCAGTGAAAAGGAGGGTAAGAAGAAGACCTCCCCTGCCTATTTCAGAAGTTGTGGTGAGTCTTCACGTGAAATCATTTGTGTCAAATTCTCTGTGAGCCACAGAACATCTTGCAAAGGTGAGTGTGGTGATTTCTGAGTTCCTGGGAGTTAAGATCATGACCAGGAATCACACAGACCTTTGGCAGCCATGCATTCAACATACCTGCGTCTCCACAGAAAAGAGGTCTCACACTGACACTGTCTCTGGGAGTAGGGAGCAGTATCCAGAGCCTTCTGTGCTCCTCTTGTTCTGTGGGAGGGTTGGAGGGAGGATGGATGTGTGGTTTGAGGGGTGCTGAGGGCTCTGGGGGAGGGACGCCTTAGCAGCAGTGCCTGTGAGGGAAAAGTCTGAAGGCTCTGCCACTAGAGGCCTTGTGGCTGAGTCTACCCAAGGCCATGGGGTGGGACATCCAAAACTTTTGGTCTGGCCAGGTCTGGGGAAGTCCTAAGTGACTGTGGCCCTCGTTTAGCGTTCCCAGCGACCTGCCTATGGTCGATCAGTGAGCTCTGTGTGGGCTGATGGGGATATGCCTCTTAGAATGGGGACACAGGGAGGGGAATGCCTACTGTTCCCTTCCTTTCTGTGACCAGACCAGAGAACATGGGCTCAGCCGCCATCTTTGAGATCTCCTGATGGAGACATCCTACTCTACACATGAAGTTGTCAAGACTTACTCTTGATTGGCTGACCAGTAGCCTTCAAGCAACATCAAATCCTAATTCAGTTGAGGTTCCACTTTCCCATATCTTCTGTATACCTTTAAAGCCACCCTTTTTGTCCGTCTATCTTTTCCTCCTCTTCCCTGTTATGCAGATTGCTAGAATACGTGAGTGACACTTCAATATTTCCTGGCTGCAGGGTCCTCCTCTGTTCAAACATTAGTGAATAGAAAACCTAAATTTACATGTAGATGGGATTTCTTTGTTGGTCTACATTAAAAAAAGGTAAACTACAATCTAGTATAAATTGGGTGGGAAAGCCTTTCTGTAGCATGTCAAGTCCAATCTTTGGCCAAAGCCCAAGTTCTTTCTTCCTGTTTGGAAAAAAATCAGCCATTGTCCATGAATGCAAAGAACAAATTTTAAGACTTTGACTCAGACCTTCACCAAGAACACTTGCAGTAGTGTTTCAATTAAGGATATGAATAATCCTTCAGCTGAAAGGAGCTAAACTTTCCTGGGAGCCCTCATCTGTCTTAGGTCAAGAACACAAGCAAGCTTGTTTACATTAAAGTGAAAAGTGTCAGCAACTTTTGTGACTTTGTTTTCAGTTAGAAGCTAGGACAAGTTTGTTAGCCCTAGGCTTGAATTCCTATTGTTCAATTATTTGTTTTTGGTTTTGCTGTAAGTAACAAGAATATTATTGTATTTCTCCTTAGTGGGTCTTTTTTATTTTTTAAAATACTACTGAAGGTTCAGCAGCAAAAGTGAATCATATGTACTGTGGTTATTTGGACTGATCCATAATGTGTTATGTGTCCTTCTGGGCTAGGAAAGCTTTGTCTTTCAAAATGGCCTCGTGTGGCTGCATCCTCAAGTTTCAACTAGACAGTTGTAAATGGGAAGCGCTTTCGAACGAGCTAGACTGTCAGGATGGGTGGGCTGGGTTCCTCTTCCTGGTTCCCTGATGATGGAAATGTAGGCTTAGCATGGATCCCACCTTAGATTCTAAACTTTAGAGCAGCAATCCTGACTGGTGTCCAACTCACTGCCTGGCCCTGGTGGCTCATGGGAAATCTGTAACAGGACAATGGCTGGGAGAAGAGTATTCTTTCGAGAATATATTGGAGGCTGTTCTAGGTACCGCCTGCCTGAAGAGGGCTCTCTTAAAGCTGCCCTGAGGAGATGCCTGGGTGTTGGCTCCGCTAGGACCTACCTGCTTAGCCTAGCTTTCTCACTGTGGTGTGAACATGGTTTGCATGGGGTCATTAAATAAACAAGTGCTGGCAGTTTTGCATATTTCCTTGGTGATGTTAATTATACCTTATCAAAGGACCGAGGGCCATGTTTATTTAAACCTGTAGAATCCTATGTTCCCGAAGCTTGGTGCAAAGCAAGCGCAGGGCCCACATGCAGCCAGACTGCTGTCTCAGGTGACCCTTGGGCTTGAATCTGTCATGGTCTGTGCTTTCCAGTGGAACAGCAGCTGCAGGACTCTTATTTTTGTGATGTGAAGCATGTCCGGGTATGCGGCAGGGGGAACTGAAATAGCCTCTGCTGACTTTTTATACCTTCAGATTTTTTCGTTGCTCATTTTGGAAAAGGGAAGCCCTCACTGGGGCCAAATTCATAGGTTTTTCTGTAAATGAGTGTTGTTTTTTTTCCCAAACAACATTGGTGACGGACTTGCCGTGGTGGAAAGGCAATATGGCTGAACTTCTCAGACTGAAAAAGGAGATTCCCAATGAGGGTCAAGAGGCTTGTGTTTAGGTGGAAAGATTTTTCTCAGTGCTGGACACTTGGATGCCCACAGGGGACTTAAAGGGCCTTCGAACCACAGGATAAATTGTGAGAAAGCTTCAGGCTTTGAAAGCGTGCTGCATGGAGCTGCGATTCGACCGGTGCTATGAAAATCTCTGGTCAACTCTACTTTGGGAAATTGGACTTTCATCTTTCTCTGCTTGTGTATTACTATTTTGATCTCCTGTTTTATTTTTCTTGGCTCTTCTTTTATTTAGTATTATTATTTGAAGAAATTATTTTAATAATCTTAAATTTTCCTTTTAAATATTTTAGTTTAGTTTTTTTTATTCAGGGATCCAGAAGACCCAAGGCAAAGCAATCATGACTGCAGACAAGCTTCTTTTCCTTTTCCAAATTTGAATTTGTGGGCTCATTTCTCCTGCTAGCAGCAGTAGGGAGTCCAGTGTTTACTGTGGAATTAGAAATGTTTATCGCTGCTTCACAAAGGTTGATGTGAAAGGCACCAACTGCGTTTTCACCTTGCAAGTACACTCGGCCCTTGGGGTCCTGTGGAAATTGTCTTGAGGCTTCAGATTTTGATATTTCATGGGCACTTTGCAAAGACACTATCAGAAGTGCCTTCACTCTTGCCTACTCACCTGGCAGCAGTCACAGGATTCCTTGGCAGCTGGCTGGGGACTCCTGGGTGGGCAGTCAGGAGGTCCTTGGGAGCTGTAGGAGTTTCATGACTGCAGTAGGAAGAGGTGGGGACTTTGAAACTGTTCTCCATATGGTGGTTGTGCCAGGGCACACCCGTTGACACTGTGGGTTCCAAGGGAGTCCAGACATCAGAGGGTGATGACCTCTGCTCACAGCACCTCCCCAAGCCCTCTTTGTTCGTTGATTCAAAAACAACAGGAGGCAGGAAGCTCTCACTTGCCAAGAAGCTGGAAGTGCCCAGCTGTCCCCTTTGCAGCCAAGTGGTCCATGTGTCCACTTCCCAGGGGGGAGTGGGATTGGAAGTCCTCTGGGCCCTTCCCCAGAAGTGTACATGCAAATCAGAGGGGCATGAGCCGTATACCTGTCTTTGATCTGGTCTGAGATGTGTGCATGTGTGATGGGGCCTTTCTTGTCCCCCAACTGAGTTAAGAGTGTGATCACCATGCTCAGACCCCCAAATAACCCTGTCCCTTGAGTTTCTCCCAAATGCACAAGGCCTCAGGCTGCACTTTATGCCTAAGAATAGCTGGAAACCCAACCGGAGACAAGTGTAGGTTGAGTGATACGGGTGTGAACAAAAGCTGGTGTAGTTGTGGGTGACCCTGAGAATGAGTGAACAGAGTGCAGGAGGGCAGGGGCCCTTGTTCTCTGCCATGTCAGGCCATACCTGGGGTCTCTGGTCACCCCTGGGCATCACCCATCATAAGGGGAAGTGGCAAATGAACTTGTGGAGGAGTGAAGCAGCCAGAAGGAAGGTTAGAGGGATTCAAAACATGTCGTTTTGAAATAGCTGAAGGAATGGAATGTTCGCTCAGACTCTACAGGGGACCTGGGGGTCTGTCTTCAGATGCTGGGAAGGGATACTACTACTAATACTAATGATGATATTAGCTCACATCTTTTCAGTGCTTCCTCAGTGTAAGCTCTATTCTAAGCATTTACATGTAATTCTCAGATTATCCTACCGGGTATATACCACTATGATCCTCACTCTGTAGATGAGAAAGCTGTAAATGGATTATGAATTGTGAGTTTCATTAGAAGGTAATGCCAGGAAAAATGGTGCTTGTCACCATGAGGCAGGTCCAGTAAGAGGAAGAGCTTTCTGACATTTGCACTCTCCAGAGGAAGGTAAACGTGGGTGGAGGAAGGGGAAGGAAAATAACGTGTGTTGAACATCGACCGCATGCTGGACATGGCTTTGGGAGCTTCCCGTGTGTTATTTCAGTTAATCCTCACAAGAACCGTGTGAGACAGGAACTATTATCCCTATTTTACAGATGAGGAAACTGAGGCTTAGGGATGTAAAATAAATCAACTGAGACCTTTCCACCAGAAACTGACAGCCCAGGTATCTTGAGCTCTTAAGTCCATTGTCACTGCTGTTTAAACAAAGATGATGGTGCACAGGTGGCCCCAGGGTGCAGGTACCAGTCTGGCTCTCTCTGCTGTACACTCCTGCTTCAGCCTGAATTTCACAAGTTGTAACTGTTTTATTGCTTGCCTGTCCCACTAGACTGCAAGATGCGTGTGGGCAGTGGCCACATCTATCTTGCTTAGTGCTGTATACCTAGTGCCCATCGATATTTGAAAGAATGAATGAATACCAGTAGAGATCCCTTGTTATGACAGGGCAAGTTAGAAAGAGGATGTTTAATCTCCTCTTGGGATGTTAGAGGGAGATCAGGGATGCATTAGCAGTGGTCCTAATCCCAGCAGAGCTTCAGAATCACCTGAGGGATTTTTATAAATATAGATTCGTAAGTCCACATCAGACACCTGGAATCAGACACTCCAGGAGCAGGGCCCGGGTATCTGTATTTTGCGTCGCTCCCTGGTCGCTTCTGCTACTTGGCCAGGTTAGGAAGCCCCCATAAATGCATCTGAGTCTGGGGTTCTCTGACTCTCACGTGTTTCTGGGGCTCTTGGACAGCACTTCTCTCTTGCCCCTGCTTCTCTGCCTGGGCTTCCAGGCCAGACCATGTGTGTGCCTGGAGCATGGTTGGAGGTCTGGTGCTGGTCAGGCTTGGGGTCTTATCAGGTGGGTATTTACTGAGCAAAGTTTAGTTAGGGCAGCACTGCGGATCCGGCTTTAATAGATACCCAGGCTTCCGGGCTTTTGATTCAGAGCCCAGGTCCCTGGGCCCTTATCAGTGGATGATAATGGACTCCCATGTGAGTCGTAAGGCCCAGGGCTACTTGCCTTTCTTGGCTGACCCAGGCCTGCCCTCCAAGGGCCCAAGGCCTCCGGCTGTGGGCCGTCTGGGAGGGTAGATTGTCACTGCCCAGCCATGGCTGCTTTGGACTTCTTCTCCTGCCAGGGAGAGCCCTGTGTTCCAGCTCATGGTGCTTTGGTTTCCTGGAATTGATGGCAAAAGGCAGATGGAACCCTCTCTCGGAGGCAAGGCTGGATACTCTCTGGCCCCAGGGCACATGGATCACCATTGGGTATTTGTCCTGGGAGACACAGAGAACCTGGGAAGCATTCACTGCAGCCCATTCTAAAGTTCCAGGAGAGGTGAAGGGAAGGTGAACGGCAGCACGTTTTGAATAATCATCCAACCAATTAATCAACAAATAACTTACTGAGCTTATTATGGACATGCTACTTGGGATGATATAGAGAAATAAGGTATAATATTTCACCTTGAGAAGTTTATAATCTAGCTAGGGGCATAAGAAATTTACCCCAAAAAGGATGACTAATTATTACATAGCAGACTACAAATTTATTGAATGCTTACTCTGTACCTGATTTTATACTTAGCATGTATTATGCTTCCCATTTGCTATGTCAGTGACTCCTTACGACATTCCTTTGATAAGAAACTGTAGGTTAAGAGGCACAGAGAGGTTTAGTAACTCGCCCAGGATCACACAGCTAGAAAGTGGCAGGGGCAGGTTTTGAGGCATCTGACTCAGAGTCCCTGCTCTTATGCCATCCCCTGCCGCCCCCTGTGATGAATACTAACCTGTCTGGAAGTGTTGAAGAGGTTGTAGGATGAAGCAAATTCTGTGGGCTCTGTGGTCAGCTAGGAGGCTTGCAGTAGTAGTCTTGGGTCAGGAAGAATCCAGAGGTCGAGAAAAGTGAGAGGGAATCCTCACCACGGGAAACTGCAAATAGAGAAGAGGAGGGGAGACCTTCAAGGGGGGTGGAGAGGAGTCTAGGTGGACCTTCTGGCTGGAGTCAGGCTTTCCATAGTGGTTAGTGTACAAAGAAGTTGGGAAAATGGGTTGAGATCACCCGGTGGTGCTCGGGCCTTAATCCTCTGGGTGCAGGGGAGCCGTAGAAGTGTTGGGGCAGGAGGAGTGATAATACTGGGAGGAATACCCTAGGAAGTCTCGTGTGGTCCTGCACGTTCAGGCACAACTTTGGTGAGCAGGCAGACCCTCGAGGAGAGGGGGCACATTGGGGTGGGGCCTGTCTGAGAAGGGAGACCGAGTACCAGTGATGCTTTCTTCACAGCCACAGCTCCAGAGCAAGCCCCGGCCCCACCCCGGCCGTACCAGGGCGTGCGGGTGAAGGAGCCAGTGAAGGAGCTGCTGCGGAGGAAACGTGGCCACGCCAGCAGCGGGCCGCCGGTGGCACCGACCGCGGTGAGGGGGCCGCTGTGGCCAGAGTGTGTGTGTGTGTGTGTGTGTGTGTGTGTGTGTGTGTGTGTGTGTGTGTGTGT